>NC_050576.1:275067011-275707011 GCF_011100635.1 Trichosurus vulpecula | reverse complement strand
CTAATAAGAAAACAATTTTGATGTATAAGAAGCTTGTTTGTTAAAATAATTATGAATTGTACTATAAATAATACATATGAGAGAGAGAGAGAGAGAGAGAGAGAGAGAGAGAGAGAGAGAGAGAGAGAGAGAATGGATAGAGAACTGGCATCCTAGTCAAAATGATATGGATTCAAGTCTACCACCTCCGACACATGCAACCTATGTGACTCTGGGTAAGTCACTTAAACTCTAAATACTCTCCTCACTCCTACCCCACCCCCACCTCCCTACTATAAATTCAAAGAGCATATGCTAATCTTTTGGTAGAGGGAATTTCCTCAGGTGGACCACTGAAGTCCAGTCCAGGTTAATTAGTAATACTAAATGCTAATTATAATCATCTATTAAAAGAAGAAGATTTAGGACTAGAAGAGACCTGAAAAACCATCAAACATAGGGATTCTTAACCTTTTTTGTGTCATGGACCCCTTTGGTAGTCTGGCGAAGCCTGGGGAATCCCTTCTTGGAAATATGTTTTTAAATAATTGAATGTCAGTTAAATGTCAGTTAGTGAAAATGAAGATTTTTTTTTTTTTTACCCAGTCAAGTTCAAGGAATCTATCTGAAATCTATCCACAGAACCTCAGCGGGGGTGGGGGGGCGGGGCTGTGGACCTGAGATTAAGGACCCTTGTTTCTGTCCAACCTCCCCATTGTACAGATGAGACAGTTGAGGTCAAATGACTTCCCAAGGTCACAGATCAAGTAACTAACAGAGCTGAGATTCTAGCCCAGGTCATCGGATGGCAAATTCAGTACTTTTTCTCCTATGCTAGGATGCCAGGGATTGTGGGAAGAAATGCTTTGTAAACTTGAAGTGCTACGTAATTGTGAATTATGTGAGTTGTTACCAGGAATGAAATCTTGAGAAATCTCAGAGAACAGCACTTGGGCTCATAAGATAGGGTTCATAGGTTTGGTGCTAGAAGTTACCTTAGAGGTCAGTTAGTCTAAGCTCCTTATTTATGAATGAGGAAACTGAGTCCCAGGGAAGTGCTCTCACTTCTTCTCAGTCACTTAGGAAATAAATGGCAATAAGTTTTTTAATTTAATTCTTTCTTCTTCCTTCCTTCCTTCCTCCCTCCCTCCCTCCCTCCCTCCATTTCTTTCTTTCTTTCTCTCTCTCTCTCTCTCTCTCTCTCTTTCTTTCTTTCATAAAGGAGCTATACCAATACGGCCACCAAACAAATTATTAGTTCTGTGGCTCAAGTTTTGTAAGGTTGCCTATTAGAAAGATCACTGAACATGAGGTCATAAAAACTGGGTCAAATACTAGTGGTGCCATTTTTTGAGCCTATGTCTTTGGGTAATCCATCTTTTCCGAGCCTCACATCTCAAAAATAGGGATAATCATAACTGGCATTCCCTCACAGGGTTGCTGGGAGCATCCAAAGGGGCCATGCATAGAAAGCTCTTTGGAAAGTTAAAAAGGACTATGCAAATGGAAGTTGTTCCTATTACTCTTTGGGATCCCCAATTGGAGAAATCTGGAGGTGAATAGTCTCTGTGGTTACTTTAAACTTTCCAATCTTGTGATTTTCATGAAATTAATAGATTTCCTAATATAATTTTCTCATCACCACCCAAACATACTACCTTGCCAACAAAATTTGGGTGCTTTTTTTGAATTTACTTTCATTCTATTGCCAAACACTTGGCAGTCCAGGGTGTAGGAGAGTTGTCTGGTTTTGCTGGACAGAATTAAATACATAAACAGAAGGCTTTGACTACTTCAAGTAGGGAGTGTCAGCCAGGAAAAAAAAAATCAAAGCATATGTTTACATCAGTATTCAGAACAAACAGTACTGGCAGCTAGCAACTTACTTGGAATTAATTTTCATTCTGAAAGCAATTTATTAGAACTCCATCGCCCAAGTCAGGGCATTATTCTCAGAAATACTGTATTTTTTAAATTTTATTTTTTTCTTGCAATAGGGAGGACCACTTTCCTTGCGTACACACATAAATAAGAACACTGCTATTTCTTAGTCTTCAAATGAAGATTTCAGAGTTAAAAAACCTGAGTCACAGACAACTACTTTTCCCTGAACCATTAAAGACAAGTTGCTAGTGAAAAACAGTAGGGTTGCTTCTGGGTCACCTAGGCCTGTCCCAAAGACAGGTCATTTGTTTTAATCAATGAGAATCAAAGACACAGAACAATATGAATTTGAATAGGAGATAGTAGTGATACAGAGCAGAGAACAGACATTTTAAAAATATTTTAAATTTTTTGATTAGTACTCAGCTCAGTATCTGTCACCTTAATACTTTGCTTAAGGAAAATAAACCATTCTGGTCAGAATAGGTCCCTTTCTCCTGAGGGAAAATGGAAATGGTTTAAAGGACCAATGACTCCAAAATACAATGAACACCAAAGGAATTTTACCAACCCATGTATTCATCCTTAACTCAGTGTGCTCAGATTGGTATATCCCAAAGTGTTTAGGGTCTGCATGCCTGAGAGTGGTGCCCTTTGGCCTCCTGAGTATAAAGCAGTTTCATACTTAGGGGCATCTAAAGTCCTGATAGTGCTGCCCAGCTCCTGGCTGAACTTCAGGTGAGTCACTTCAGGCCCTGGTGGTGAATGGCTGAGGCAGATCTTTTGACTCCAAATCTAGCTCTCTAGCCATCCCACCACGCTACATATATCCCATCTGTTTGGGTCTCAGGTTCCTTAACCATAAAATGAGAGCGGGGGGTGGGACGGGACTAAGTGACCCCTAAACCTATAATCTATGAATCTACAATCCTAATAATAGCGTGACACTATGTATACATTATGGTATTCTACTTTGAAATTCAGTGATCCATGTATGCCTTATTGACTAGTAGCTATCTGTTAAGTAGAATGTTTGATTAACCAGAACAATGCATTCCCTGACGATTCTGAACAACTGAAAGTCCACTCACTGTGTTATTCTTATGACTTATGATTTCAGCTGCTGTTACTCACATCCAGCCACCAAGCTGGGAGGCCTAAAAATGCAACTATTTCAACAGAACCTTTTTTCAATCATCTTGGTTTATGGCCCAAGACCACTTAGAAGTAACAACTCATAATCTCTCTGAGACACACCCAGGCAGACAGGAGTCATCTTGGCCATGCTGACGCACAATTCCTTATTCCAGCTCATTCTGATGGGGTAATGGTGTCAGCTTGTTTGACTCTAAGAACCTTTTGTCACATTAAGTTCTGCCTTTAACACCTTGATATTTCAGAATATGGGATGTGACATTCACTAGGACCAATGTGTCTTACTTCCTCTACCCTGCACCCACCAAGTAGAGTATTTGATTTGAGTGTTTAGGATTCTTTAAGAAGCAACATGATGTAGTAGATAAAGGTTTGACCTTAGAGTTGGAAAGGCCAGTGTTCAGGTCCTTCCACTGACATATACTAGCTATGTGAATATACATCAATTTGTTTAACTTCTCAGTCCTGCCCCCCACCCCACAACTCTCTAAGATACTAAGGAGGAGAAGACTGATAATTGGGGGAGTGGAGGGATGGGGAAGCATTGGATGTGGAACTCAGCTGAACTGAGCCTTGAAGGAAGTTAGGGATTCTATGTGTCTGAG
Organism: Trichosurus vulpecula; assembly: GCF_011100635.1. Classification (NCBI taxonomy): domain Eukaryota; kingdom Metazoa; phylum Chordata; class Mammalia; order Diprotodontia; family Phalangeridae; genus Trichosurus; species Trichosurus vulpecula. The sequence continues at coordinate 275,703,388 of NC_050576.1, read as the reverse complement.
GCAAGGAGCGAAACTATTCCAGACATGGGGGATGGCCAGTGGAGAGAAACAGTGACAGAGAGGAGAACATGTTTATTCCTAGAGGCAATATAGAATTAACTACTGAAATTTTTTTGAGGAGTGGGGATGACATGACTATATCTATGTTTTTGGAATTTGGTAGCTGTTTATAGGATGAATTAGATAAAGGAAAGAGAGTTGGAGGCAAGGAGAATAATTAGGAGGGTTTTTCCAATAGTTCAGGTGATAGGTAATGAGAGCCTGAACTAGGATAGCAGGCTTGTGAGTGCAAAGAAGAGGATGAATGTAAGATATTTTGAAGATTGAATGAACAAGTCTTGGAAATTATTCAATATGGGAAGGGAAGTATTGAGAAATGACCCTAAGGTTATGACTGGGTGGTTGGAAGGATGGTGTTGCCTTAAACAGAAATAGTGAAATTAGGATTAGTGATGAGTTTTGGAAGAAAGAAAAAAAAGGAGACATATTTTGTTTTAAATACCTATAGGACATCCAGTTTAAAATGTCCAATTGATAGTGATGCAGAATTGGAAATCAGAAGAGAGAAGATAAGAGCTAGACATGTAGATCTAGGAGTCGTCCAAATAAAAGTGATTATTGAATCTATGGAAGCTGACAAGGTCCCTAAAATAGAGAATGTGTAGAGGGCCCAGGCCAAAACTTGGTGTGCACCCATGCATAAGGGGAACGTGCAAAAGAGACTGAGGACTGATCAGACAGGTAAGGGTGAAACCAGGACAGAGCAATGTCACAAAAACTGAAGGAGGAGAGAATATCTAGGAAGAAGGAATGATTGATAGTGTCAAACTGCAGAAAGAATGAAGGATGCAAGGAGGATGAAGAGTTAGAAGAATTCCATTAGTATAATTATTAAGATATTATTGGTAACATTGGAGAGAGCAGTTTCAATCAAGTGACAGGGTCAGAAATTAGATAGCCAGGGGCTGATAAGTGAGTGAGTGGAGAAAAAATTGAGGAAATGAATTTGATGACATTTTTTGAGAGCTTGTCTGTGAAAGGGAGGAAAGATATAAGGCAAAAAAGATGGCCTGGTCAAGTGAAAGTTAAAAAAAACAATTAAAAATTTTATTTTCTCCCTCCCTCTACCCTCTCCCCCCACCCATTGAGAAGGCAGGAAATATAATATCCATTATACATATGAAGTCATGCAAAACACATTTCCACATTAGCCATGTTGTGAAAAAAAGAAGAAAAATAAAAATAGTTTTAAAATATGCTTCAATCTGCTCTCAGAGTTCATCAATTCTCCCTTCAGATGTGGATAGCATTTTTTTTTTACCATGAATCCTCTGAAACTGTTATGGATCATTGTATTGATCAGAATAGCATACATACACATACATACATATACACATAGATCTATACATACATACACATTCTCTTATATATACACATAAACATATACATATATATATATGTATATATATATATATATATATATATATATATATATATATATATATATATATATATATATATATGCATATTCCCTTCAACTACCCTAATACTGAGGTCTCATGAATCATACACATCATCTTTCCATGTAGGAATGTAAACAAAACAGTTCAACTTTAGTAAGTCCCTTGCAATTTCCGTTTCTTGATTACCTTTTCATGCTTCTCTTGATTCTTGCGTTTGAAAGTCAAATTTTCTATTCAGTTCTGGTGTTTTCATTGAGAAAGCTTGAAAGTCCTCTATTTTATTGAAACTCCATATTTTGCCTTGGAACATGATACTCAGTTTTTCTGGGTAGGTGATTCTAGGTTTTAATCCTAGCTTCATTGACCTCCGGAATATCGCATTCCAAGCCCTTCGATCTCTTAATGTAGAAGCTGCCAGGTCTTGGGTTATTCTGATTGGGTTTCCACAATACTCAAATTGTTTCTTTCTGGCTGCTTGCAGTATTTTCTCCTTGATCTGGGAGCTCTGGAATTTGGCAACAATATTCCTAGGAGATTTCTTTTTGGGATCTATTTGAAGAGGCGATCGATGGATTCTTTCAATTTCTATTTTGCCCTGTGGCTCTAGAATATCAGGGCAGTTCTCCTTGATAATTTCTTGAAAGATGGTATCTAGGCTCTTTTTTTGATCATGGCTTTCAGGTAGTCCAATCATTTTTAAATTATCTCTCCTGGATCTATTTTCCAGGTCAGTGGTTTTTCCAAGGAGATATTTCACATTGTCTTCCATTTTTTCATTCCTGTGGTTCTGTTTTATAATATCCTGATTTCTCATAAAGTCACTAGCTTCCACTTGCTCCAATCTAATTTTTAAAGTAGTATTTTCTTCAGTGGTCTTTTGGACCTCCTTTTCCATTTGGCTAATTCTGCCTTTCAAGGCATTCTTCTCCTCATTGGCTTTTTGGAGCTCTTTTGCCATTTGAGTTAGTCTGTTTTTTAAGGTGTTGTTTTCTTCAGTGTATTTTTCAGTATTTTTTTGGGTCTCCTTTAGCAAGTCATTGACTTGTTTTTCATGGTTTTCTCACATCCTTCTCATTTCTCTTCCCATTTTTTCCTCTACTTCTCTAACTTGCTTTTCCAAATCCTTTTTGAGTTCTTCTATGGCCTGGGGCCAGTTCATGTTTTTCTTGGAGGCTTTTGTTGTAGGCTCTATGACTTTGTTGTCTTCTTTAGGCTGTATGTTTTGGTCTTCTTTGTCACCAGAGAAAGAATCCAAAGTCTGAGACTGAATCTGGGCGCGTTTTCGCTGCCTGGCCATATTCCCAACCAACTAACTTGACCCTTGAGTTTTTCAGTGGGGTATGACTGCTTGTAGACTAACGAGTTCTATGTTCCACGTTTGGGGGGGAGGTGCCAGCTCTATCAGACCCGCACTGCTCCTTCCCCAAGAACCCCCAACCCGAACTGGGCTTAGATCTTCGGCAGGCTGTGCACCCCTGCTCTGATCTGCCACTTAATTCCTCCCACCAGGTGGGCCTGGAGCCGGAAGTAACAACAGCTGTAGCTGCCCCACCTCCGCTGCCCCCGGGGCTGGAAGCGGAACCACGAACTCCTTCCACTCCCGCAGCTTTTCCCACTAACCTTCTCCGCAGTCTTTGGTGTTTGTGGGTCGAGGGGTCTGGTAACTGCCGCAGCTCACTGAATCAGGGCGCTAGGGCCCCCTCCGCCCAGCTTCTGGTCTGGATGGTCCATGTCGCTCAGGCTGGGCTCTGCTCCACTCCGTTCCCAGCTCCCAGCTCCGTGTGGAATAGACCTCACCCAGAGACCATCCAGGCTGTCCTGGGCTGGAGCCCTGCTTCCCTCTGCTGTTCTGTGGGTTCTGCCATTCTAGAATTGGTTCAGAGCCATTTTTTATAGGTTTTTGGAGGGACTCGGTAACAGAGCTCACTCTAGTCCCTGCTTACCAGCTGCCATCTTGGCTCCGCCCCCCCCCTCTTGTCATTTCTTACAGCACAATAGTATTACATCACAATCATACACCACAACTTGTTCAGCCATTTCTCAGTTTTTGGGTATCTCCTCAGTTTCCAATTCTTTTCCACGGCAAAAAGAGCAGCTATGAATATTTTTGTATATATGTCTTTTTCCTTTTTCTTGATCTCTTTGGGGGTACAGATCTAGAAATGGTATTTCTGGGTCAAAGGGTATGCACAATTTTATAGCCCTTTGGGCATAGTTCCAAATTGCTGTCCAAAATGGTTGGATTAGTTCATAACCCCGTAAGCAATGCGTTAGTATAATTATTTTTCCGCATTCCCTTCATCATTTGTCATTTTCTATTTCTGTCATTTTAGCCAATCAGATAGGCATGACAAGGTACCTCAGAGCTGTTTTGCTTTGCATTTTTCTAATTATTAGTTATTTAAAGTATTTTTATATGACTAGTCATAGTTTTGATTTCTTCTGAAAACATATCATTTCATTATTTACCAACTGGGGAATGGCTCTTATTTTTATGAATTTGTCTCAGTTACCTATATATTTGAGAAATTAACATTTATTAGAGAAATTTACTGTAAAATTTATTGTAAAAATGCCTCCTGCTCCAGTTTCCTGTTTTCTTCTAATTTTGGTTACATTAGTTTTGTTTGTGCAAACTTTTAAAAATTTAATGTAAACAAAATTATCCATTTTATCTCCCATGATTCTTTCTATCTCTTGTCTGGTTAAAAACTCTTCTTCCCTTATCCATGGATCTGAGAAATAATGTTTTCCATACTCCCTTAATTTGTTATGATATCACCCTTTATGTCTAAATCACATGCTCATTTTGAGCTTATCTTAGTATACAGTATGAGATCTTGATCTAATTTCTGCCAGACTGCTTTCTAGTTTTCTTAGAAGTTTTTGTCCAGTAGTGAGTTCTTACCCATCTTGGATCTTGAGTTTATCAAACACTAGGTTACTGTGGTCATTTACTTCTGTGTATTGTGTACCTAATCTAGTCCATTGATCAACCACTGTATTTCTTAGCCAGTACCAGACTGTTTTGATGATCACCACTTTGTAATATAGTTTGAGGTCTGGTACTTCTAGGTCACTTTTCTTAAGTGAAAAAAATTTTTATGATGGAAATACCTGGACATGTTTGTGTAGCAGTGACGCTCCCAGGCATAAAATGATATTGGAGATTAGAGAGAGGGTGGAATGATCATAATCATGAGCTCTCTTAGGAGCCTGGAGTACAATGGGATCAAGTTTAGAAGTTCAAGGGTTGACCATGGCAGTAAGAAGAAAAAAGTGTGTGCGAGAGAGTTGTGTTATTTTACTTAGAGAAGAGGTACGAAAGAAAATTACTGAAATTTAACTGTTTTGGGAGGAGAGATTTTAGAATAGCATAAATATCTGACTAATTGCCTAGAGACAGTAGAGGGACTGTATTACGAGGCAGTAATAATAGCTAGCATTTATATAACACTTTAAGGTTTGCAATGTGCTTTAAAATATTATCACATTTTATCCTCACAACATACCTAGGAGGTGGGTGCTACTCTCATCCTCATTTTACAGATGAGGAAATTGATACGGATAGAGGTTAGGTGACTTACCTAGGGTCATACAAGCTAATAAATGTCTGAAGAAGGGTTTGAACTTGGGAATTCTTGACTCTAGGTCCATTGCTCTATCTACTGTGTCACTTAGCTGCCTCTGAAAGGCATCCATCCTACGGAAGTGCCATCCAGACATAGGACATTTCTGTGAGTTCTCTATCACAAGTCTGTTAAAGGGGAAATATTTCCCATATTCACAGAATCACAGAATATGAGAGTTAGAAGGGATCTCCGCAATCATTTAGTTCAACCCCTTAGATGAAAGGAGTCCTCACCATGACATACCCAACAAATAGTTCTCCAGTCTCTGCATGAAGACCTCAGAGGTGAAACCCCTAGCCACTTGAAGCAAACCATTCTATTTTTGTATAACTTTATTTAGGAAGCATCTCCTGATATTAAGTCTAAACTGGTTTCTTTGTAACTTCTGCCTATGTCTTCCTCATGACCTTCATGAGGAAGTCCTTCATATACTTGATCTAGTTCTCATGTGCCCCCGAGTCTTTTTTTTCCAGATGAAATATGCCAAGCTACTTCGATGGGTGCTTATTTTTCACGGACTCAAGACCCTTGACTATACTGGTTGTCCTCTTCTGAACAATCTCCAGTTCATCAATATTTTTCTTAAACTGTAGCACCTAGAACAGAATATGATTCTCTGACCGAAGTCTGATGATGATAAAGTACCATGGGTCTCTTCTCTTCCTATTCCAGGGAGCTCTCCCCTTCTTCCTGATGACATCGGCTTTGTTTTTTTTTTTTTTGGCTGTAACATCACACTGCAGGAAGACTCATCTTCCAGAGTTCAAATCTGGCCTCAGATACTTACTATCTGTGTGACCCTGGATAAGCCACTTGACCCTGTTTGCCTCAGTTTCTTCATCTGTAAAATGAACTAGATAAGAAATGGTAAACTGTTCCAGTGTTCTTGCCAAGAAAACCCCAAATGGAACCACCAAGTGCTGGACACAACTGAAAAATGACCGAACAACTACAACAAAACATCACACTGATGACTCATGTTGAACTTGTATCTACTATCTCCAGCTCCTCCACCTTGATTTAAAAAAAAACAAACAAACAAATGTTGTTTCGCCATGCCTCTCTCACCTTATAATTGTGAAGCTGATTATTTGTACCTAGGTACAAGACTTCACATTTGTCCCTACTGAATTTTGTCTTATTAAATTCAGCCCCATGCTCCTATCAAGATATTTTTTTGATCCTGACTGTCATCCAGTGTATTGGCTATCCCTCCTAATTTTATGTCATTTGCGAATTTGTTGAACATACCATCTATGTTAAACAGCATAGGGTCACGCATGGATCCCTGGGACATGCCACTGGAGAACCCCTGCCACGCTGACATTGAACCATCAATAACTTTTCTTTAAATCTGACCATCCAGCCAGATCTGAATCCACCTGATGTTTTATTATTATCCAGTTCATATCCCTCTGTCTTCTCCTCAAGAATACTGTGAAATATGTTATCAAAAGCTTGTCTAAAATCTACATAAACTACATCCAAAGTATTCTCCTCATCTACTAGTTTAGCCTCATTTCCTTTTTTGGTAATATGGCATGACCTATTCTTTATGAAGCCATGCTGGCTTTTGGTGATCACAGCTTCCCTTTTGGGGATAATAATAGCCCTACCTCATGTGGTTGTTGTGAGGATCAAATGAGATAATTTATGTAAAACACTTTATAAATCTTAAAATACTATATAAGTGCTAGTTATTATTTTTAGATGTTCACCAACCATCTCTTTAATGATTCATTTATAGATTTCCCCAGGAACTGAAGTCAAGCTCACTGGTCTATAGTCTGCAGACTCTATTCTCCACCCCTACATCTTATTTTTTTAGATTGTGATATTTGACCTCCAATATTGTGGTTTCTATCCCGTTTTCTATGACCATTCAAATATGTGACAATGAATCAGTAATTACGTCTTCTAGTTTTTTCAGGACCTGAGGAAGTAGTTCATCTGGGCCAGCTCTTTTACTCTCTCCTTACTTATCTTGGACATTAACTTTCTTTTAGGCTTTTTTGTTTTGTGATTTCCAATGTAAGGGTCATTCTCCTTGGCAGAGAAAACAGAAACAAAATAGGAGTTGAGCTACTCTGTGTTTTCTCTGTTGTCCCTCATTGTGGTCTCCTCGACCCCAAGCAATGATCCAAGCTCATCTTTAATCCTGATTTTTCCCAAACGTAACTGATGATACCCCCTCCCTCCTTCTGGTGTCCTTGGCTTTCATCATCAGCTAACACATCATGAGCTTTGACCCTCCTGACTCTATTCTCACAAAGCCAGACCACACACCCTATGTTCATTATATGACCTGGCTTCCTTTTCCCACATATTTCCTTTTAAAATGTAAGTGTATGTGTGTATGTATAAAAAGCATATACACATGTACGTGTATATAAACATATATGTATATGTATACGTTTATGTATATATGTATATACACACACAATCTGGGTTTACTCAGTAAAGCTCCTATAATGCCTGTTACTGTGACATACCCAAAGTGGATAAGACATATTAAAAATACATTTACAGAAATTCACATGCAGTTATGGAAGCGGAAGGATTTGAATAACAGGTGAGTTCAGTGAGTATCTGAGATGTATTGTAAGGTCATTTGTGATGAGCCTGAGAGAGATAGATCTGAGAAAGGAGAGAAACTCACTTGACAGAAGAGCAAGGGCACAACCACTCTGGGGTCGCTTCTTTCTGTCTTCAGTGTTTGAGGAACCATAGGACTCTCAGGAACCTGTGGGTTTTCCCTTCCTTCCTTCCTTCCTTCCTTCCTTCCTTCCTTCCTTCCTTCCTTCCTTCCTTCCTTCCTTCTTTTCTTCCTTCTTTCCTTCCTTCCTTCTTTCTTTTCTTCCTTCCTTCTTTCTTTTCTTCCTTCCTTCTTCCTTCCTTCTTTTTTCCTTCCTTCCTTCTTTCTTTTCTTCCTTTCTTCCTTCCTTCCCTCCTTCCTTCCTTCCTTTTTTCCTTATTTCCTTCCTTCTTTCTTTTCTTCCTTTCTTCCTTCCTTCTTTCTTCTCTTCCTTTCTTCCTTCCTTCCTTCCTTCTTGTTTTCTCTTTTCATCTTTTCTCTTCTTAAACTTAGTAATCATTAGCAAAAGCATTCAAATAAACAAATTAAGTTAAAATTATTTCTATAAATTACAATCGTTTTCAATTTTTAAATGTTTATGTAATCCTATGTCTGTGTTTACTTTTTTTTAAATCTCAGAATAGTTTTCTCCAGAGCTGAAGATATGATATACAGACTGAAGGAGTAATCTCTGATGAGGGCAGTGAGGTAGTGCAGTAGATAGAGCACTAGTCCTGGAGTCAGGAAGATGTGAATTCGAATCAGACCTCAGCCACTCACTAGCTGTGTGACCCTGGGCGAGTCACTTAACCCTTGCCGGCCTGTTTCTTTACTTGTAAAATGGGAATAATAACAGTACTTACCTCCCAGGGCTGTTGTGAAAAGCAAATGAAATTATATTTACAACGCACTTGGCATGGTGCCTGGCACATAGTAGGCACTACAAACATGTTAGCAACTGTTATTAACAATAGCCGGTATATATAAAATTAATATTCAATATAATAATACTAAATGACCAACATATTAATGTCATCATCATCATCATCATCATTCTTGCTTTTTCTCCATTTGAAATCTTGGTGATAATCTTTTTCATGACAGGAGAAATATCAGTAAAGGGGTATCTGTGCCTTGATTTCTTTTTTTTTTTAATTTACTATTCTTCTGACCTTATGCCTGAAACTTTCAGAGTAAGATTTTGGTGAAGAAGACTAAGACGATGGTAGCAGCAGCAACATGGAAGGTACAAGTGAGGCATGAGCTCAGTATGGCCAATGCGGGCATTGAGGATCGGAGCCACAATCATTGACGGCTAGTAGCTAACAAAGCAGGAGCACTTCAGAAAACACAGTTTTCTTTCTTTCTCCTTTTTTAATTCATGAGGAAAAGGTAGAAAGTAAGAACCCCTAACTGAGGTCCTTTTCCAAGAAATATAGGTGTGTTCATTTGAGGTTTCCTTTTAAATAATGATGATCTGGAAGGATCTGGGATGGTGTGGGCACAATGAAGAGTTTATTTTGCATTTGATTACATATTATTAAAAGACCATATGATTACAACATTCCAAGTGTCTGAATTTAGGAGTGTCCCAGGAAGTGACCTGAGAGAATAGATAGCCCCTAATGGGAGGGAGCTCCTACTCAAATAGATAGTGGATTTTGTATTTTTCTCTTTGAGCAATATTTCAATTTATTGCCTCAGCTAAATTTAACCCCAGTGAGCAAGGGGTAAAAACAGAAGTCATTTCTGAGCTCCGTGTTTGTTGGGTAAGCAGCCTAGCCATATGCAGGTTTGAGCATACTCTTCTACCCGTCAGGGATACTGCCATCTTTGGAAAATAATTATCCCTTGGGCATAGGTCTCAGGGTGCCTGAAGAGTCTAGGATGACTCAAATAGAGCACGACCTCGTGGCTAACACAGATATTACTCTGTGAGCTCATTTAAACTCCTTCTCCAGGATACTCAGCCTGTGACCACCCCATGTCTCCATATGGTTAAGGGAGGTGGTGACTTTAATGGCATAACAATTAAAATGTCACAAAATCATGGATATAGAGCTAAATATATATATGTATATATATATATATATGTATATATATATATAGACATACAGTTCAACCCAGAGTGTTTGACATTTGCTAGTTGTGTGATCCTGGGCAAATTAACCTCTGTGTGCTTCAGCCTCCCCATTTGTCAAGTGGGTGAATAATAGCATCTACCTTCCAGGGTTGTTGGGAGAGTGAAATGAGATCATATTTGTAAAGTGCTTCGTAAGCTTTAAAGCATCATGCAAATGCTACATATTATTATTGTTGTTGTTCTGTCTATCTCTATTTCCCCCTTCAATCTATATATTCTATGTATTTTTGGAGAATTTTGTGAAGTTTATTATTATTATCAGTGTAAAGATAGGGGTGAACTCAGTCCATTAATCAATCACGCACTTCACGTATCTAACCAGATGCTTGAGAAGATATTGACTGACTCCATCACTCTGAAGTATGAGCTGGGTGGGAACAAGTCCTAGACGTCTCTGTTCAATCAATCTATCAGAGGCATTAAACTAAAGGACACTCTGTCATGTCCTGTGGGTCTTCCACAAAATAGTGATCCAGTTCATAACCCAATGCTGCTATTCCAGTAGTGCTCTGGGGAAGGCCCTGAGAGGGGATCACTTGAAGGAGAGAGAGAAGAAGAGCCTCAGTGTCCTTTCCCTTCCCCCTGGATCAGAGAAAGACCTTGTGAACTTTGAAGGGTCAGCCAATTGCGACTAGCAGCACCTCTGGAATAGCTGGCAGAAGTATTGGCATTGGGGACCCAGGATACTGAAGACAGGCAGCATCAGGACTCTAGAAGGAGTAAACTCTACCATGCCCAAGTGGAACTCCTCCCCAGGAAGAGGAGAAAAGAACATCCAACAACCAAGAGCTAACTCATTTAAGCCTGAATGCACTTTCCCTTGGATTCTATATATACTGGTGGAAGAATGTGTCATCTACTTAAAATATTATTTTTTTTTGATCACGGACTTTTAAAAGGGATGTTTTATATCGACTGTTTTTACTAACATAACTCAGTAAATACCCCTTTAAAAAGCTAATTAAGTCTGGACGACTCACTGATATCAGTGGTGTTAACAGGATTTTACTGAGCCTGTCTCTAACCTGAGAATGAGGGAACAGCAGGCCAGTGACAAAGTGCCATTAATCAGGTAGCGGTTTAATTAATTAGTTTCATTATGAGGAACAGATTTGCAAATTATCCTGATCAGAATTCCACCTTGCTGAAGTGAAGACAGAGATTCTATACATAAATCACAATGGGAAGGGACTGGGGAAGATATATTACAAACAGTGTTTTCCCAGGCTTGAGTGGTTTCCCAGGACAAGCCCACTAATGGAAGACAATACAACAGTTCTGGAGTCCTGTGGCAACAATACGCTCCAGTCCTTGGGGGTCATTACTTGGTGGGTCACAGGACCAGAGTTCTGTCCCAGGAACAGGTTCTATACAGTTAGATTCGCTTCACTTCTGGTACGCAGGCAGTGATTGTGAACCTTGTCAAAGTCTGATTGATTGTTTTAAGCTGCGTTGTAAGTCTCACTCACAAACTAGAAAAGGCAATTCTGAGGATCAAATCTATTAGTATATTCATTACACGTATCCTATTAATTATTATGAAAATCATAATTCCACAGTGGATAAACATGGTTAGAAGCAAATCGGTGAGGGCTCCTGAGCTGTAGCAGTAGAAAAATATCTGGACCCCCCAGGGTTAACCCTAGAGCCCTTCGGGATATACTAGCTTTGCTCTGGGGACCCACCCTGACAGTATAACAGCAAGAATAGCAGTATTTACATAGAGCTTTAAGGTTTACAAAGCACTTTACAGATCTTATTTTATCCTCAAAACAACCCCGGGACATATAGGCTATTATTACACTATTATCATTACAGCTACATAATATAGCTGTTATTTTACAAATGGAGAAATTGAGTCAGAAGTTAAATGATTTGCTCAGGGTAACACAGCTAGGGACCTTAGAGAATATTTAGTCTCATCCTGTTTTATGGACAAAGAACCTGACACACATAGAAGTTTGGTGATTTGGGGTAGCAAGGTGGTCCAGTGGATAGAGCACTGGCCCTGGAGTCAGGAGAACTGAGTTCAAATGTGACCTCAGATACTTACTAGCTGTGTGACACCGGGCAAGTCACTTAACCCCATTGCCTCAAAAAAAAAAAGAAGTTTGGTGATTTGCTCATGGTTACACAGGTATTCGCATGTTGTTTCCTTCCATTAGACTGAATTCCTTGAGAGCAGGGGTTTTTTTTGGGGGGGGGTGTGCTGTTACTGAGTATTGCCAGTTGGGCTTCTTTGTGGTTTGTTTATTCTTTTAGTCTAAGTGAAAACCCAGTTTGTTATAGCATGTGTTAGTGCTTACTGAAAACCAGGCTACTTAATTCAGATTCTCCCATTTCTAATCCTGGTTCTTCTCTCAATTAATTGCACGATTCAAAGCAATTTATTCAACAAGACCTTCCTGGTCCATAAATCAGGCTAGCACCCTCAGTTAATTACCAGGAATGTTGAAAAGGAAGATCACAAAGAAGCTCTGAAATTCTTTACAAAGAAGAGTTAGCTTGTACGTGAAATCCTAGTAATAACTAGCCTGAAATAGAAAGAGGTCTGAAGGTGTTGCCACCTCCTCCCTCCTCTTCTTAGTGCAATGCTATCCCTTCATTGGGTGTGTACTTAGTCATTAGTGTTACTGAGCTAGAAATGATTCCCATTGAGATTAAATATACTAGCAGCCTCAGAATAGTCAAGCTGGGTCTCCTGATGCCACTGTTTAGTGGCGGTCACCAGAGTCTGCTATGGAAACAGCTCTCTGGGGTTCCCAGGAAATCGAGTGAAATCAAGCCATGTGCACCTTCTGTGCTGCCACAGGTCTAGAATGTATTTTTGTTGTTCCGGCAGATAGAAGCTTTGTTGTGGTGGGTGGATGTACCCATTTGGTGTTACACTGGCAGGGGTCCAAGGAACTGGGCAACATTCTTAGAGATCAGTATAGTCAGTATTGACAGGTATGGAAAAGGCAGACTGAAGAGATCTCCTTGCAAATCATAGCAGAGGACTCAGGTTCTGATCCCAGCTCAGCTCCTCACTATCCATTTGATCGTTGACTTCTCCGGGCCTCAATTTTGTCATTAGTAAAATGCGTGGGTTGGATTAGATGACCTCTAGATCTTCTTCTAGCTTTGTAAATCCTATGAAAACATGCTCATCATGTTTGAGATTCCCAGGCTTGAGGCAACCTGTTGTGTACTATACAGAACCACAGGAAAAAAAAGCCATTTCATTTCCTGCCTCACTCTTCTCTCTGGCCAGAAAAGCCAGGTATTATTCAAGGACTAAGTAGTAGGAGTCTTGCCCCTTTCCCATTGGAGTAGCTAGGGGAAAGTAAAGTGTTACCAAGAAATGGTGATTGACTGTGATGGACTGTTCAAGATGGGAAGAAATGTAAGAAATGGGAGGAGAGGAAGGACACTTACAGCACTGAAAAGGGAAGAAAAATATTGAGGAGTGGGGTTTTTTTCATTTTTTTTTCACCAAGGATTTGGTTTGAAGAAATTGAGGACTCTAGAGACTCATGGGCCTTGCCTGAAAAAGGAAGACTGGCTAGAGATTGAAGGAGAAATAGGAAAACGGTAGCCCCCCTTTTTACATAGAAGGAGGCCATAACCGCAGAGAGAACTTGGTAGTTGAGGGCAGACAGAGCCTTGATCAGAGGAACCCTCATTCTGTAAAGGAAACTGAATATTTACACATACCTTTGGTATCAATGGTCTCTCAAGTAAGGATTAAATCTCCGAGTGGCAAGGACCCTCAGAAGTTGTCTTGCCTAAAATCTTTCCTTAATCAGAAACCCCTAGACAGTGTACTTGACAGGGGGCCCTCCAGCCTTTATTTGGAGACCTCTGGTGGGGAAGAAACCCTTGCCTGGTGTCAGGAAGAGTCATCTTTGTGAGTTCAAATCGGGCCTCAGACACTGACTAGCAACCATGTTTGCCTCATTTTCCTCATCTGTAAAAATGAGAGGGAGAAGGAAATGTCAAACCACTTCAGTATCCTTGCCAAGAAAACCCCAAATGGGGTCATGAAGGGTTGGTAAACCAAAAAAATTTTAGGAAGTTTTTCCCTAGCCTAGATCTGCCCTACTCTTCCCACCCATTGCTACCTTTTGGGCACAAGCAGAGCAGGCGGGTCCCTTTTTCCAATTATCTCTCTTCTAATATAGAATATGACATAGTATATGATTATATGACAGTATAATTATCTAACATATAATATCTAATGATGATGATGATAATAGCTAAGATTTATAGAGTGCTTTAAGATTTGCAAGGCCCTTTCTGTATATTATCTCATTTGATCCCCAGTTATATAGGTGGCATCCCAATCTTCATTTTAGATAATAATAGCTAACATTTTTATAGAGCTGGCTAGGTGTCAAGTGTCATGCTAAGAGCTCTATCTCATTTAATCTTTACAACAAATGTGGGAGGTAGGTGCTATTATTTTACTGATGAGGAAACTAAGACAAACAAAAATTAAATGACTTATCTAGGGTCACCCAGCTTGTGAGTGTCTGAGGCAGGATTTGAACTCAGATCTTCTGGACTCTGCTATGCTATCCACTGCACCACCTGGCTATGGAAACTATGGCTGAGTAGTTAAGTGGCTTGCCTCGGGTCACACAACTAGTAAGTGTTTGAGGAAAGATTTGAACTTGGGTCCATCCTACCTCCAAGTCCAGCGCTCTATCCCCAATAACACCTAGTAACTCCCAAGGTATAAAAAAGCCTCAAGCAAAAAGTGACAACCAAGAGATTAATTCAGAAAAGAGGAAGGTTTGCCACAAAGAGGGCACAAATAATTTAAAACTTTATTTCTGATGACTCAGTTATTACTTAAAGCTAAGATACTTCTATGAACTGACCGCATGACTCAGCCTACCACATGGCTCTCTATTGCTGTGAGGTTAACAAGGTCGTGTGGGCTCTTTCTCTCCCCAATGGCCGATGGCCAGTCATGTAATAGTCCATCGATGATTCCTTACATTGAAGACACTGTATTAGGAGGGCAGAGTTTATAATCTCAAAGAGGATCATATATATGTCTGAAAGGTTCGGAACCGCCGGATATAAGAAACTCTCAAAGTAGAAGGCAGAAGAATCAAAACATATATTTAGGCTCCACAGTAACCAACCCATGAACCAGCAACCCCATTTTGATATATTGATCAAAAGCTTCCAGGCCCAGTAAGTATGCCTTACAAGAATAACCAGGAGGCTACAGAGAAGCATGATTGCATAAAGCAAAATCATGCTTCCCCCTCTATGGTAAAAAGATTACCCACTGGCTTCAAGTCCTTGTTCAGCTTCCTCCTGTAGGTCAGCTTTGCTACTGGCAGCTCCTGCTTCAGCTTCGGCTGTGGCTGTAGCTATAGCAGCCTCTGGCTCCAACGGAAGCTGTTTTTAACCATCCGGCTTCTGCGGGGGTGTAAGGTACGCCGGGGAAAGCACAGGTTCTTTCAATCTGCTTAAGCAAGGTGAAGGGGTTGACCAGGAAAGCACAGGTTCTTTCGATCAGCTTAAGCAAGGGAAGAAAGGTGAAGGGGCCGACAAGCTTACTCCAGTCCAACATACAAACAGCATTCAGTTCAGGGGAAAAAGCCAAACTAGTCAAGGGCACTTGTTGACTAAGTGCTAAGGAGCCCATTTTTGGTTGCCAACACAGACACACAACTCCACTTCGACATCTGAGCTTCAGAATCTGTCATCTCTTCCAGCTCAACCTCCAGACTGGAGCTGGAATAATGAAAGCCTCCATTAGAGGGTGTCAATAGTCAATAGACATCTATTAAGCACCTACTATTTGCCAAACACTGTGCTGAGCAAGCAGATGCAAATATAAAAAAGGAAGACAGTCCCTGCCCAGGAGCTTACACTCTGATAGAAGAAGACTACATAAAAAAGGAAGCTGAAAAGTGGGGGAGAGGTGCATACTGGAGAGGTCAGAGAAAGTCCCAGAGGAGTGAAGCCAGATGAGAAATGAGGTGTCTGATTAGAGTAACCCAATCATTTTTTTTTTGGGGGATGTGGATAACTGCTCACATTTCTAAGGTGCATTTTAAGGTTTACCAAGTTGTGTTTTCCTCACAACAATCCTCTGAGATAGAGAAGTATTTTTTAATTTTGCAGACAAGAAGAGAAGGAAACATGGTCACCCAGCTAGGAAATATTGGGGCCAAGATTTGAATCCAGCTCTCCTGGCTCTACGTTCTGTGCTCTTGCCCTTGCATTCTGCTGCCTCTCCTGTGCCAACCTTCTGAGATTAAATCACTCTCAATTTATTCGCTTTTGCTACGTATATTTAAAAATACTTCTTTACCCTAATGTTACCATAAAATTCTACCAATATCCTCGTTAAATCAAAGGTTAATATCAAAACAGTTCTTTCATTTCATCTGTTACCTCTGAACATTTTTTTAGAATAGACTGTCCTCCATGCCTGGAATCAATCAATTAGTCCACAAACATTTAGCGGTGTACTAAATCCTGGAGCTACGAAGACAAAAAAAAAAAATGAAGCAGTCCCTAATTTCAAAGAATTTACATTCAAATGAGGGAGAATGTAAAAGCTCCTTGAGATGAGGGATTGTTGTACATGTAAATTTATCCAGAATAAATATAAACGAAATCAAAATCTTTAATCATCCTTTATGGCTTAGCTCAGGTACCATCTATAAAATAAGGGAGTTGGACCAGAAGGCTGCTGAGGTTTCTTCCAGTTCTAGATCTATGACCCCCCTGAAGCCTTATTTGATTCCTGACTCCCCTCTCCCCTTTCTCCTTTTCCAGGGAGTGGCTGGAGTAAGTTCCTACTGGTTCCCCAGAATGGTTGCTGTTTTCAGTGTGGGCATTTATGCCTCAGGAATGGGCAAATGCTATAAATCAGGGCTTGATTTATTGTTTCAATGATTTTCTAGAGTTAAGAAAGTGGTGGAAAAATGTGAGTAAAGCAAATTAAACTTAGAAGTATAACATGGGACATCTCCCATCACCCCCCTGCCCCAAGCTGGTTGTTAAACATTCACCAGCACACCCCTGGTTTTCTCCCTCCTCTCATTTTTCTAGACTGCTCTGTCTAGATCTCTTCTTTGGCTCCACAGTTCCCTGTTTTGTATACAGTTATCAATGGATGTGCTGTATCCCTCCTAATAAAATGTAAACTTCTTCAGGGATGGGTCTGTGCCATGTTTTACCTTTGGTCATTCATAAGAATTCATAAGAATGCTCATGAGATCCTACTTACTGAACCCTCCCTCCCTTTTAGACCAGTCACGTTTTATTACATGATTTAAAATTATAGTGAGAAGAGTTTTTAAAAGAGGAAACCTTGTGATAGAACATTGCAATAAACACCACCAACACCTGTCTTCCCAATCAAAACAATGAGCTTCTTCCCAACCCCTACACTCCCAAGAAGGTTGTGGGTTCAGACTGATTCCAACTTTGCAGCCCCCTGAGGTCAATTGAGGGAACAGGTTACCACTGCCACGATTATTCTTCTGAGATGACAAGATTTGCTGTACCTTTTAAGCCTGGCTTATGGGTGCTTTCCATTCTGCAGATGGCTGGGAAAGCAGGTTTCAGTTACTGATGGGGTAAGGTCTGTCCAGGGTCTGGAAGCCAGTAACCAAGACAGGCATAAGGGCAAAACTCATATCTAGATAGTGGCTGCTCTATCCACCATCAAGTGAAGAAGCAGCTCAAAACACATTGGACAGTACACAGAGCATAGCGTGGGGAGAAATCCCTGGGCAGTGGTTGTCATGTTTATTCTCTCTGCCACTAACTTGCTCTCTTCCTGCTCAGACTTTTATTTTAAGAAAATCGAATTTTATTTTTTCCATTGATAAAAATATATATTCTCCCTCCCTCCACTTCTCCCTCTCCTATGTCCCCCACCCAATCAAGCTATGACACTACAAGACCTTTAGCCCAAATAGACCAAAGAAAGAGGAAAAGGAATCATATGTACAAAAATATTTATAGCAGCTCTTTTTGTAGTGGGAAAAATCTTACTGTTCAGTCTTAACCTTGGTGTTTTTTCCTCCAAGTCTTAAGGACAATCCCATGGCTATGGGCACTATCCTCCAATGGCATCTACTGGAAAACACACTCTCGTCTCCTTGTACACAGCCCTTCCATTTGGATATTCAACATTCAACATAGTATCTTGGTCTTAATAAATGTTGGTTGAATTGAATTCAACATTCTGTCTTTATTATCCACCAAACTCTTCATAGTAGAAGACTAACAAATCCTTTTTGCTATCTGCTGGTCATTCCATGATCCTTTGGGGATCTTTGCCTGACTTCTCCAGCTTATTTCCAATGGTTCTGAAGGCAATTAGAGGCTCGTCTCAGAGTTAAAAGATCTAGATTCTAAGTCTTGATTCTTTCACTTATTAGCTTTATGGCTTCAAGCAAGTCACATTATCTCCTCCCTCTTCTGTAAAATGAGGATCATGACTCTATTCAACCCACCAGGTTGTTGCGAGGACCACATGAAAAAATGCATGCAAAGCTTTTCATAAACTTCAAGGCATATGCAAATCACAGCCGTTACTATTATTGTCCTGTTAGACCCATCTTTGATATTCTTTATGCACTAACTTTTTAATTTTTCCTAGGCAAGGCTGACTTTCAGGTCTGGAGATCTATGCACTCTTTCCCAACGTGGTCAGCTAAACTATCTCACAACAAAGTAAATGCATATGTGCCCTTGCTCTGTGAGTTTTAACCCATGATCGTAACACTCTTTCCCACTGAGGAAAAGGTCAGAGGACTACAGATTTTGAGGTGTAAGGGACCTTAGCAATCAGTTAATCCAAACTCATTTATTATGAATGAGGAAACTAAGGAGCCCAGACTTGCCCAGCATCACCCACAGAAAGTAGGAGAGCTGGGATGGGAACCCAGCATCAGTTCTTTTTCTGGGAATTAATAAATAGCTGATGTAATTACAGCTAGATCCTGATTAGTGTCAATAAAGAATCCCCTGAAGTGGTTGCCTGCATTCATGTATTTACATGAATGCTATTGGAAGTTATAATTACATAAAATATGTAATTGGCTCTAGACCAATGGAAATATGCAGTACAAATTCAAATAATTCGACTACTTCTCAGGATATTCAGTATTTGCATTAATTGAGATCTAGCTAACCCAAAAAATAGCCAGAAACTTTCACATGTGAACTAGTTTAAACATAAAATCTTCAACATCACCATTACATGGTATCATCAGTAATTAGAGCTAGTGTTTGAGGGTTAGGTAGTTGGGGAAGGAAAGGTTTTGAAGTATGTCCAGTACTATGGAAGGGTGGGATTCATTGCCTGCCCTCACTAGTCCTCTTTAGCATACGTTAGCTACCTCCCAGGTAATAATATCACAGAAAAGCATAACTTTCTTTAATAATAACACTAATAACTTGCAATTAAATAACAGGTTACAAAATACTTTTTTCACAACAACCTTGTGAGGTAAGTAGCATAAATACTCTTTTCCTATTTTTTTAAATGAATGAAGCTTTTCCAGGATTTGAACCCAGATTTCCTGACTCCAAGACTTATAAGCATTCCATTAATATTATGTTGTCTCTCCTTGTTAGTCTGTAGCATGAGCCTCCCATAGATTTTCTATATGGCTCTGGAGTCCCTAACTAATTCTCAGGTCCAATGTGTTGTTTTGATTCAGTATTTAATCTATAGCTCTGAGTCCTTACCCAATGACTCTTTGCCAGACCAAGCCAGATGACATTTGGAATAAGACCAGGAGACATTTAATTAAAGAAGCATGTAAGATAAATAACAAGTAATTGAATAAGTCGTAAATATATTGCCATTTAATTTCTCTGTCTACTCAACACACAGGCAGTAGGACACATTAATTTTAGTCCTATGGCAAAGGTATTAGGAAACAGTGTCTAAAACCATTCTTCTTTGTAGTCACTTTCCTTTCTATCCTGTCACTGCACTGAACAAAGACTGACTTCTTGGAAACCATGCTTTTCTGTGATATTCAGGGTATCTGGGCCAGTTATGAACCAATTATATCCTTTTCCTGATTCTGCTTTTGCCAAACTGGTTCTCATTTCCCATGTCTTCGTCCTGTATACAATTTAAACATGGATGCCATATCATCTGATCTTCCCCTCCCCAGGGTTTCATCCATGCCTACTGGTTATTGCCAGCTAGCTTCTTGCTAATCCCTGTAAAAGTCTTTTTTTTAAATTAAATTTTATATTTTAGAATCAACAGCAACACAACTTCTCTCCTTCCTACCCCCTTCCATCCCAATCAAGAAAAACAAAACTCTTGTTATAAACATGTGTAGTCAAAACAAATTCCTTCAGTAGCTGTACCCAAAAAAAAGTCTCAATCTGCATGAAGCCCATCACATCTTTATCAGGAGGTGAGTAGCATGTTTCATCATGAGTTCTCTGGAATCACAGTTGGTCATGATATTGATAAGAGCTCCTAAGTCTTTTATTTGTTTGCCTTTATACTATTGTGGTCATTATCTATAACATTTTTCTGTTTCTGCTCATCTCAGTCTGCATCAGTTCATATAAGTCTTCCTAGTTTTCTCTAAAACCATTCCCTTCATCATTTAAAAAAATTTTAAATGTTTATTTTCAGTTCCAAATTCTCTCCTTCCTCCCACCCTTTGAAAAGGCAAAAAATATGATGCCCATTATACATATGAAGTCACGCAAACCATTTCCACATTAGTCATGTTGCAGGGGAAAAAAATCAAGGAAATATAGTGAAAAAGAAGTGCTACCATCTGCACTCAGTTCATCATTTCTTTCTCTGGAGGTGGATGGCATTTTTCATCATGAGTCCTTTGGAATTGTCATGGATCATTGTATTGATAGGAATAACTAAGTCAGGGGTGGGGAACCTGAGGCCTCAAGGCCACACATCATCCTCTAGGTTCTCAAGTGTGGTCCTTTGATTGAACCCAAACTTCACATAACAAATCTTTGGAATTCGTGGCCTCAAGGCCACAGGTTCCCCACTCCTGAACTAAGTCTTTTATAGTTGATTAAAATTACAATATTTCTATTACTATGTACCACATTCTCCTAGTTCTGCTCACTTCACTTAGTATCAGCTTATATAAATTTCTCAGGTTTTCTGAAACCATCCCCATCATAATTTCTTACAGTACTATGATATTCTATCATATTCATGTACCATAACTTTTTTAAGCCATTTCCCAGTTGTTAAGGGTCCCCTTAGTTTCTAATTCTTTGCTTTCACAAAAAGAGCTGCTAAATATTTTGTACTTTGTAGTTTACTTAGCTTAGGACTAGTACCTCCATTAATCTACACTCTCTTATTCTCCTTTCTCTCTTATTTCCTTGTTGAGTTAAATGTATTTCTATACTTATTTGTATATAGTTTTCCCTCCTTTGATCAGTTCAGATAGGAGTGAGGTTCAAGGGTCAACAGTTCCCCCCCTTCCCCTTTATTCATACAGACTTCTCTTTGTACACCCTGTTTATGTGAGATAATTTCCCTAATTCTTCTTCCTTTTCCCTCCTAGAATATTCCTCTCCTCTTGACTTTTCATTCATCTTTTAAGATTATTAAAATATAACAGAACCACTCCTAGGCCCTCTGTCTAATTAGACTCCCTCTATGACACCTGATGATGATAGGGTTCTAAAAGGTCACATGGATCATCTCCCCATATTCGAATGTAAAAGTTTATCCTTTTTTAAAAAAGTTACTCATGAATTTATATTTTTGTTCTTCTTGACTCCTGTGTTTGCGTTTTATAATTTATGTGCAACTCTGATATTCTCATCAGGAATGCTTGGAAGTCATCTATTTCCTGCTGCTACATCCTTCTCTACTCACTCCTTGCTTGTTATATAGACTAGGGTCTATGACTACTCCTTATCCTGTAATGCCACCCCTTGACTTTGGTCACCTCCTTCTCCTGCCCACACATAGCTTTCTTGAAGACATAGTCCAGAAAATACCCCCAAATGAATGACAATCTCATGTGACCTCAAGCATTGTGGGAACATGGAGTCCCCCTGGGGAAATGCCTCTCTACAACTCAATACAATCATGCCATTTTGGAGACAGAGAAAATGAAAAGCAGAGTCAGTGATGAAATGGTGAACAGAACTTGGAATGCCTGGTTATATTTTCTATGCTAAAACTTCCAGTAGTACCCTTGGCTGTGGCTCATGAGGTCAAATATTTTTAAGGGTTTAGCTGAGTTGGATCTGGTTTAAGCTGATAAATTTCAACACAAGCTTTTCAAAAGTATCCTTTCATTTGTGTTGCCTAGACATCATATAATCATCCCAAACTCCCAGTGTGAGCTACTTTGAAAACACCCATAAGCACTCTGTTTCCTCCCAGAATAGCGATGTTATACTATATACCAGTCCTGGCTGTATCCTTCTTTCCCTGAATGACAAGTAAGTCAACCAGTAAGAGTGGTTCTTTTTCTCTTTGGATCAAGAACTCTTAATAGGAGGTCCATATATACATTTTTGAGGGGTCCATGAACTTGGATGGTAAAAATTCCACTTATGTTTTGATATATTTGGTTTCTTTGTAATCTTTTGTATTTTATTTTATTCATTTAAAAATATTATTTTGAGAAGGAGCCTATAGGCTTCACCAGATTGCCAAGGTCCATGACATACACAAAAATAAGACCCCTTATGCTGGATGAATGAAGCAAAACTAGGTGTTGCTACAAAGGGTGTAGCCCATATGGGTAATAAAGGTCAAGGAGAGGTGTTTAAGAAAGGAAAAGTTTTGCCAAAGTGCCAGTAAAGGAACAGGGTATTTACCAGAACTATTAGGATCTTCTACCAGTTCCAAAAGACTGCTAGGAGTCATCTGCCTTTCAGGCTGCATTACTTATGCAGAGCTAAGAAGTCTTAGCTAGCACTGACTGGCAAGAAATTGGTGGAGACCAAGCAAATGGAACTCTGCAAAGCAACAGAGATCTGCAAACGCTTCTCTCCATCATATAGGGCAAAGTGTAAACCTTAGTCTAATACAGATTGCCTAGAGCAAAGCAATAGACAGAAACCCTTGCCCTCTTTGTGGTTCTCATTGAGATATCTTCAACTTGGAAATTTCAGTGGTTCCTTGCTCTCTACAAAACAAGCTCAGTGAGAACCTCCACCATCTGTCTGCAACCCGCCTTCCTAGCCTTATCTCCCAGTATTTCCTGACTCCCTCTCTGTGACCTTGCCAAACCAAACCACTTATTATTCCCTGGGCGCATTTGGTGATTTCCTGCCTTGTGACTTTGAGAATGTACTTCCCTCTGCCTCCCATCTTTCTCTTCTTTCTACCTTCTGAAATCCTATTCATTCTTAAAGGTACACGTCAAATGTCACTTGTTCCATGAAGCCGTCTCTGGTATCCCCAGTAGGAAACAATCTGCTTCTTTCTCTCAGAATTCCCACAAGACTGTCTTCAGTCTTGTGTCATAGTTATTCGTGACTGTCTTTAAGTCTATACTAGGTTGTGAGGGAGAGACTCCTATGGCTCATCTTTACACTGCCACCCCCTACTATGCTCTGACCAGCAAAATACCTTGAATATAGCAAATACTCGGTAAACTTGTTAATTTGTCAACTATTGGTTAATTTGTCAACTATTGGTTAATTTGACAATTGGATAGATATGCAGGCAGGAAAGAGGGAAGAGTCACAAAAAAGGTAATTAGCTTTATTAGAGTCCAATGGGATTTGTAAAATATTACCACGTTTATGAAAAAGTAAGGTTGGTCAGGGTGACCTTTCCCAGAAGGGAACACTCATTTCTACAGCACCCGCTATGAGCCAGGTGTTGTGCTAAGTGCTTTATAAATATTAGCTAATTTAATTCTCACAACAACTGAGAGAGGTAGGGACTGTTATTATCCCCATTTTATGGATGAGGAAAATGAGGCAAACAGAAGTTAAGTGTCTTGGCCAGGGTTACATATCTAGTAAGAGTCTAAATAAAGCTAGATTTCAATTCGGGTCTTCCTGACTCCAGGTCCAGAATGCTGTTCACTACACTACCCGCTACATTTACAGCTATATGGAGTATGCCTGCATTCAAAGGGGGAGAAATTAAAGAATAGATGGCAGTGGCGACACACGCTTATTTTTCCAAGCATGTATCCTTCCAAAGATATCTCCTCATCAGGTTTCCATTTTTGGAGATGTCTATAACACCTTTCTTCCTCTCCTCCTCTTCTCCCAACGTTAGCTATCTTTCAAAATGGGGAACAGAAAAGTCAGGTCTTCCCAGAGGATAGCATGGGGTCAGGGGCCTGAGAGAAGCTGGGGAAGAGAGCCAGGATTTTTGTATTGTGGGCTCCAGGGGTTGGAGACATCCATATATGCAGTAAGAAGGGGTTAAGAAAATCAGAGAGCTCCTCCAGCTGGTGAGGCTTTCAGGCCAGGGCTGACAGGAAGCTGAGGGGGTGGCTGACCCGGCTGAAGGAAAATTCCAAAGCTGGGAGGCAGTGCTTAGGGACACCTAAATGTCTTCAGTCTGGACTTTAT
This sequence comes from Trichosurus vulpecula, assembly GCF_011100635.1. Lineage (NCBI taxonomy): Eukaryota > Metazoa > Chordata > Mammalia > Diprotodontia > Phalangeridae > Trichosurus > Trichosurus vulpecula. The sequence continues at coordinate 275,679,034 of NC_050576.1, read as the reverse complement.
TTCAAATACAAAAACAACAAAGACCTTCTGAAAATAAAAACATTGCCTGTCCCCCACCCCTTCAAAAAAAAACCCCTCTAAGTGGAAGTATCCAGGAATGAATGAAAATAATGTGGAAGTTGCTTTATTTATTTTTTTAAAAATCATGCAAGAGATCAGGTTGAGTAATAATGGAGCCACTGGAGAAAGGACAAGATATTGCCGAGGAAGCAGGAAGTAGGCTGAGGGCCCACGGGAGCTGTCATTTGGAAGAAGGCCAAGCTCAGATGAAGCAAGGGAGGTTGTCGATGATATGTCTAGAAGCTACTGGGTTGATATGACAGCCAGGAATCAGAGCATGGAGGCAAGGCGAGACTTCAGAAATGGTCTGAAAAAATAATGTGGACTTGACATCTGGCTTAAACAGAGGGCGTTACATCCAAAAAAACTTCTGGGTTAAGAAAGCGAGCATTCTTCTTGACAGTCCCCATCAATTTCCCATGTCTATGCATGCTGAAACTACCTCCTCACAGAACATATTATGGCCCATTTCCACCAAACAGCTGCCAATGGTTTTGTAGGCTAATTTTTCTGTTCCCTTAGGAGTCTCAGAGTTTAAATAGTTGAATCAAGTTTTTATGTTGCCATTATCAGACACATATATACAAATCTGCTGATAGCCACATAAACATATGGCAGCCTCCTATGAGGAACATAAAGACACTGAGGCTAGAGCTGAACCAAGCAAGTATAGGAAGAATACTATAGAATAAAAGGATTGTAACAACTTGAATGTGGCACAGTATATAGAGTGCTGGGCCTGAAGTCAGGAAGCCTCATCTTCCCTAGTTCAAGCACACCCTTAGACACTAGCTGTGTGACCCTGGGCAAATCACTTAACCCTGTTTGCCTCAGTTCATCATCTGTAAAATGAGCTAGAGAAGGAAATGATAAACCACTCCAGTATCGCGCCAAGAAAAGCCCCAGTGGAAACGTGAAGAGTCGGACATGACTGAAAAATGACTAACAACACCAATAAACTGAAAGATCTAGCCCCAATCGTCATAGGAACCATAGATCAAGATAACACCTCAGAAAGCAACTAAGGCACATGCTTGTTTGACCAATGAGAGAACTGAGACCCGGTAGGCTGAATGATTTGCCCAAGATCATACGGCTTCAGCAGTGCGCATTAAATTTAGCCCCTCTGCCTCCAGAGTGCTCTATCTCCTCTACCATATTGCCTCCTGGCTTACACTGGGTCTAGATACAGATCTGCTAGATGGTTTCAATCACACCAATTTACATTTGTACAATGATTTTTAAAAATGTTCAGTTTTTGTTGTTATCTTTTGTTTTTACATGACCTTCAGTTTCTTCTTCCATGAAAGTCATCCCTTCGGAACAAAGAATTTAAAAAAAAAATAAAAGAAGAAAGGCAGTTCAGTCAACACACCACCTGAGCCTGATTGCATATGTAATATTCCGTACCCATAGTTTCCCACCTCTGCAAATCAGGGAAAGAGGTATGTTTTCTCACTTCATCTTTGGGGCCAAGACTGTTTATTATAATAAATCTCATTTGCTTTTTGTTGGTGTGTTCTTTCCATTTACATTGTGGTATCAATTGTGTATATTGTTTTCCTGGTTCTGCTTACTTTATTCTCCATCAGTCTTCCCATTGCATAGTGATTAACAGTTTCTATCAATCAATCAAGAAGCATTTTTAAGTGTTTACTGTGTACCAGGCACTATCCTAAATGGTAATGATAGAAATAGAAAAAAATGGGAAAGTTCCATATTTGAATTTTACAACAACCCTGTGAGGAAGACAGCACAAGTAGACCCATTTTATAGATAAAGAAACTAAGACTGAATTTAGAGAAGGGAAAAGACTCACACAAGGTCCCAAAGCTTGTAAATGGTAAATAGAGGTCTTTTCAGTATGCCTTCAGCACCCATTTCATAACTCTATAATTTCCAGCTGTGTTGACAAGTCAAGCCATTTGTCAAAATGGTCAGACTGCTGTTCTTCTAAAAACTGGTTTAAATGGTGTAGACACTTTTACATAGGCCCTCGGAGAAAGAGGGACCATGGTAGGATTGGGTAACCCATTCCTAGACGGTTAGGAAAGCTGTCTTGATGGCTAAACTAAACTCCTCAAGTTGTAGTTAAAAACCCATTTCTTCTTATTCTGACCTCAGGAGTAGGCACTGTTGGGCCACTTTGCACTGTTAGCCTATATGGAACAAGCACGAAGCTCCTGGAAAAATAACAGCCTACAATGACAAGTACCATATACTCTCCTTTTCATTGGGATTGTTGCTCAGGAGACTGTCAGATTTATGCTGTTCTTTTTGACCACAGGCAGTATGCCTTGAATGCTCTGTACTTGGAGTGCTGAATTTGGAATCATGGGATCTGAATTCAAATCCTAGTAATAATACTAATAATCCTAATATTTACCAACTGTATGACCTTAGATAAGTCACCTGAACTCTCTGAGTTTTGTAAAGGATTTGAGTATTTGTAAATATTGAATATTTGTAAAAAGTTTAGATCAGATGATATCTAAGATCACCTTCTAGCTCTAAATCTCTGATCCTCTGATCCCATTCTCATACTTAAGGGGTGAAAGGTTAGTTCTTCAGTATTGACATCATGGCTAGAATGTAAGTTCCCTGTGGGCAGAAGCTGCTTTTCATTTTTGCGTTCTTTGCACCTAGCACAGTGCTTCACACATAAGCCGGTGTTTAATACAGGCTTGTTGAGTGGTTGATGGCATGTCAAGAGGTTCTATAAAACTCAGCCCTTATATCTTGATTCCTGTTTAACATACAATATGGGCACATGGTTTTCAGGAAGGGAAGTCAATGTTAAGAATGAGGTAGGTCAAAGGATGGAGAAGCAGGATAATGCAGGGAAAACAGTGCTGCCTTGGGAGAAAGGAGACCTGTGTTCTCATCCTGGCTCTTCCAGTAACTAGCTGCATGACCTCTGGTGAGTCATTTACCTTTTTTCTTTCCTTGGTTTCCTCATTCATAAGATGAAAGGTTAGATATTCTATAAATATCTCTAAAGTTCCTTCCACTTCTAATATTCTAGGATTCTACTTGAAAAACAAACACCCATGCCAAATAGGTACAATCTGAACTATGTGCATCTGAGTTCTCTTAGAATTCTAAGATTCTATGATTCTAGGAAGGGATAGGAGAGGAGAGGAAAGGAGAAAGGAGAAGATTATTGACTATCCTCCATGGTTCCTTAGAGAAAATAAGAGGCAATGTCCAGATGAGATAAGGGTAACAGCCACCAACAATTTCATTTAGAAGAACAGAGTAAACTTTTTAAAGTCTGTCGCAGACAGGGCAGACAGGGCTCTTCGTATCACTAAGCCCAGTGTGGCTGCTGAATCCCAAACGAGTCTCTACATGAAAACTCTTCAAACAGTTCCGAGTGGTTCAAGAACTGCAAATGACTCTTAAGCCTCAGGGGAATCATAGCTCTCAGTTGTGAAAATAAGCAAGCTTTTACTTATGTCAGTCCAGAAAGCTCCAATTTCCCACTTTCATTTGTTCCTTACATGGGATTTTGAACTAACAGTTGGGGCCATGGCTTCTGACCAAACTGCGGAGGAATCTCTCTTCTGATGCATTATCTGCTAGTGATCCATCCCAAGTTAGCTTTCCACTATTGTTTCCCGTGCTTGAGTCTTTCAATAAGGTATTCAGCCAATCAGCAAGCATTTATTAACAAACATGAAGGACAACCAGGCAGCAAAGAGAAGAGAGAGCTAGGCCTGAAGTCGGGAATAACTGAGTTCATATGAAGTCTCAAATGCTTTCAGTGACCTTGGGCAAGTGACTTAACCTCTGTGTGCCTCAGTTTGTTCAACTTTAAAATGGGGATATTGATAGTATCTAGGTCATAGGACCATTGTGAGGATCAAATTAAATATTTCAAATGAAAAATGAAAGTGCTTTGTAGTGTTTGGCATATAGTAGTTACTTATTAAACATTTCCTTCCTTCCTTCCTTCCCTCCTTCCTTCCTTCCTTTTCTCCTTCCTTCTTTTCCTCCTTCCTTCCTTCTTCCTTCTCCAGGCACTGTATTATATAGAGCGATAAAAGGAAAGACAAAACCAGTTTCTGACCTCGAACCTACATTCTAATGAAGGAGACAACATATAAATAGGTAAATGACATGTAAATACCTCATCTTCATTTTACATTCTCTTCTCCATTGTTACTCATCTCTGGGTTTCAGTCTCCTCATCTGTAGAATTGTCTCCCCACATTCATCCACTCTCCTGTCCCATTCATGCTTCACACAGTTGCCACTAAGGTCCTTTCTAGCTCTGATGTTCCGTCATTCTCTATGTTTCCCATCTCTTTGACCCAGGCTTCCTGACTACCTACTCTCCAATATCTACCTGTTTGTTAATTTCAGCTTTTGTTTAGCTAGGGACTTTTGAAGCAGCAACCTGTAGTCAAAGATGAAGAAAGGAAATAGGAAGCTGCTTTTTGTGGTAGACCTGGTAGCAGAAGATGTGCTCCACCTCTAACTATTGGTACCTGTGTGACCATGAGCACATCACTTGACCTCTCTGCATCTTAATTTCCTTGCTGTAAAATGAGAATGGTAATACTTGTAGTCCCACTTTGCAGGATTGTTGAGAGGATTAAATGAGGAATGTATATGATGTACTTTGCAAACTTGAAAATACTGTATACTTGTCAGCTATTTTTTTTAACATTTTAAATTATCCCAAAGTTACATAGACAAAAATAATACACCTTGGTCCCTTGGATGTTAGATGATTTCAATGACACTTCCAAGAGGAGCTGCTTCATGGATCCATACAGAAACATGGAAACTCAAAAAGTGGTCATGGGAAGGGCAATTCTTAGTGCCCTAATTTCTTTTTTAATGTATTCATACACAACACCAAGGCTCAGACGCTGAACTACTTCCCCATGCTGACAAATGGTGGTCAATAAATTCCATGTTATTTCTGGATAAGAACATGGGAAAAACAAGCAACGAGAATAAAGCATTGTCATTAACAGAGATGGTTCCTCAAAGAAGAATGGGGTCATCTTAGGTGGCCTGACTGAGCATTGCCAGTTCTAAATCACATCAGGATTTTAGAAGTACATTTTAACATTTAAGGGAACTTATACTGCTCCCTCCTTTTTTAATATAGGAGAAAGTAAATTTAGAAGAAAATTCATCAGAAATAACTTTTTTATTTGGAATAAAATGTAGTGTTTCTGTGTAACATCGTACTGGTCAGTGGACCAAGATCAACAAAGGAAGTATATTATTGGGAGCTCATGACCTATAGCACTAGAAAAACATTCTCAAAAGTCTTTAGGGTTACCCCCTAGAATCCTAAGGGTAGACATAGTAGCCAAGCTCTGGGGACCTGACACTGAGTGCTAGTTGAGATAGTCACCTAGAGCATATACAACATTTATATTTATGTGTGTGTCTAAAGTCAAGATATGTATATATATGTATATACATGTGTATACATGTATCTTGACTTAATATATGTCTTGTCTTTTTACATGCATATGTAGCATATATGTATGTACGTATCGACTTTTTACATGCATATATAGCATTTACTCTGAGTCAACTGTACTGACTCCCACTCACACTGAGCAGGGTCCTCCAGAATAGGAGTATTATATCTCCCCTTAGGGCCTAGTGGCAACCCTAAGGGGTTTGGAGGGTGTTTTTCTAATGCTGTAGCTCATTTGTCCCCAATGTGCTTCCTTCTTTGATTATCGGTTGATATTGACTAGTCACCCAGACAATCAGTTTTTAGAAAGACATATTTGCTAAGGTGATATAGTAAGAATAGTTGATAGAAAACATCCCCCCAAAAGTTTGTGGCACAGTCTACCAACAGTATATAGAGTCTAGGGGAAAGTAGGCTCAAGCTTAGAAAGCACATAAACAAAGCAGGTAACTGAGCTCTTGACTTCTAGAAATCCTTTCCTCTCCTTCAAGGGCACAATATGACTGTTTCACATAGAATCATGAATCTACCTTTCCTCGTCACATCCAGTCTGTTTTCAGTTCCTGATACAGACACTGCCACCAGCTGCTGCCATCTTGCAGACAATGCCAGGACAACAATGAACACATCCAAATCATCAGGTCTTCCAAAGTTCACTAGGTCTTCTTCTGATTAAGGGTGGGGGAAGGAGACTAAGCCTGAGATATTATCCTCCCCATTAAGTGACAGCTTCTTAGGCCATGGCTGGAATTACCTTCTCCTGGCCTTCCATCTGCTTGAATCTCCTGGGTTCTAAACTAGATGCTGGTTTTTATACTATAGAGATTTTCCCTTAACCTTCCCATTCCCCTCTTCCTTGTAGCAAAGAAAAACACTTCAGAAAAGCCAATTGATGCGGCAACCATCTAAAAGCTCACGTTGTTCTGCATCCAGAGTCCTCCTTCTCACTGTAAATCATCATTGTCAATGGACAACACATTTTCATGTGTTTAGCAGCCTTTTACTGTTAACATCACTAGTCACTGTAGATGTTATTCTCTTGGTTTAGCCTTCTTAACTCTACCAAGTCTGCCTTCATTTATGCATTCCCCAAATTGTTTGCTTCTGACTTCCATTGCCAACTTGATGGAGCAAATCATAGTCCATGCTATAATATCACTGACTTCCCTGACATTGTCAAAATGTCTAGGCTTCATCATTTGAAAGGAGGACATACAATAATTTCATTTCAGGAAAAGGAGAAGTAACAAGCTGATTTTATCTGATCATACTATAAACTCCTTAAATAGAACTCCAAAACTATGTTGGGCAGACATGGGCATCACCCCAAGTGATATAGGGAGGGACACATTAACAAGTAGGAGAATCAGGAAAGGCCTTTTGTTTCTTTCCCCTTTTTTCTTATTTATTTATTTATTCATTTATTTATTTCTTTAATGTTTTTAGTTTTCAGCATTGATTTTTCATAAGAGTTTGAATTACAAATTTTCTCCCCATTTCTACCCTTCCCGCCACTCCAAGATGGCACATATATATACTTTTAATTTTATTTAATTTATTTAATATATTTAGTTTTCAGCATTGATTTTTCATAAGAGTTTGAATTACAAATTTTCTCCCCATTTCTACCCTTCCCCCCACTCCAAGATGGCACATATATATATTTTTAATTTTATTTAATTTATTTAATATATTTAGTTTTCAGCATTGATTTTTACAAAAGTTTGAATTACGAATTTTCTCCCCATTTCTACCCTCCCGCCCACTCCAAGATGGCGTATATTCTGGTTGCCCCGTTCCCCAGTCAGCCCTTCCTTCTGTCACCCCACTCCCTCCCATCCCCTTTTCCCTTACTTTCTTGTAGGGCAAGATAGATTTTTATGCCCCATTGCCTGTATATCTTATTTTCTAGTTGCATGCAAAAACTTTTTTTTGAACATCTGCTTTTAAAACTTTGAGTTCCAAATTCTCTCCCCTCTTCCCTCCCCCCCCACCCTCCCTAAGAAGGCAAGCTATTCAACATAGGCCACGGGGCCAGAAGCAACTGCAGCTGTAGTTTTGTAGCTGCACCACCCCTGCTGCCACCAGGTGGTGGCCGAACTGCAAACTCCTTTCACTCTGTCCCCGCAGTTTTTTCCCACTAACTGTTTCTGTTGTCTTTGGTGTTTGTGGGTTGAGAAGTCTGGTAACTGCCACAGCTCACTGATTGAGGACTCTAGGACCTGCTCAGCCCAGCTCCCGGGTCTGGTTGGTCCAGGCACAGCCCACGCTGGGCTCTACTCCACTCCACTCCCAGCTCCCTGTGATAGACCTTACTCAGTAACCATCTAGGCTGTCCTGGGCTGGAGCCCTGCTTCCCTCTGCTATTTTGTGGGTTCTGCAGTTCTAGAATTTGTTCAGAGCCATTTTTATAGGTGTTTGGATGGTCCTGGGGGAGAGCTTTAGGCAAGTTCTTGCTTTCCAGCCACCATCCTGGCTCTGACCCCCAGGAAAGGCCTTTTGAAGGAGGTTGACCTTGAACTAGGGATTTCAAGAAGCAGAAAGAGGGAGAGCATTCCAGGCACGGAGGCCTGGGCAAAGCCATAGGGACAGGAGGTAGAATACTTCAGGGAGAGCAGAAAGTAGGCTAATTTAACTGGGCCAGAGAGTGCAGGTGAAGGAGTAATGTGAAACTAGTCTGGAATGATAGGTTGGGGCTAGAGTGGGAAGGGCTTTAAGGGACAAGCAGGTGAGGTGGTAACTTATCCTAAAGGCAATTGGGAGCCACTGACATTTTTCTCAGGGTGATACCCATACTTTATTAATGTCAATTTGGTGGTTATCTGGAGGACGATTAGGAAAGAGGAGAGGCTGAATGCAAGGAAACCCATTAGGAGGTGCATGGAAGATAACAAGATGGAGAAAAAATAATGAATGTGAGAGATATTGAGGAGGTAGAATGGTTGAGAATTGGCAACTGACTGTATGGGGAGAAGGAAGAGTCAAGAATGACTTCAAGGGAGTAAACCGGGGCTATTGGAAGAAAAGTGGTGCCTTTTACAGAAATGGGAAGCTTAGCAGGACAGGAGGTTTAGAGGGAGAGAGAGTGTGTTTTCTTTTGGAAACTTTGAATTAAAGCTTTCCATGGAACATTCAGGTAGAAATGCCCAGCAGGACTGTAGCTCTAGAGTAAGGTTAGGGTTGATTATATAGATTCTGGGAGTTGCTTGCATAGAGAGATAGTTGAATCTATAGGAGCTGATTAAATCACTAAAGGACTGTAGAAACAGAAAGGCCAGGAAAGAGCTCTAGCATATATCCATGTGTTTAGTGTGGGACAGAGATAATGATCCAGCAAAGGCCGCTGAGAAGAAGCTGTCAGCCCAGGGGATGGCCCAGTATCCCAGGGCTTGTTACTACTATTTCCATCTCTTTTCACCACTGAAATTCTCTTGAATATTATGTCCTTTGGGCCAAGGTATTCGTGCCTTCCAAAGCACACAGCTAGCTAATCTGAAGAGTTAATTTGTGTTAATATGCTAATTTGTGATGGCTAAGAGATCACTGTCTAGGTAGCATATGTAACTTTCAACAGTGATCTTTTGGAGACGCAGGTTTTTATGGCTGAAAGTAAACCCCATGAGCCCCTCTCCTCCAGGTCCCTCATTTTGCAGATAGAGGATCAGGGAAAGGAAGAGACTTAGCCAAGGTCACTGGATGAGGTAGTTGCAGAGCATGGATTAGACCCAGTCAGTAACAGAAATGAGTGACTCTAATGATGGGACTTTCTGGTCAGGTAGGAAGTAGCAGGGTCCCATGGAACATTTCCGAGAGAGATTTTTTGTGATGGGTATGTCACTCAATCAAGTTCTGTAAACCACGATGAAGAGGCAAGAATTCTGGATTTGGAGTCTAAGGACTTCCGTTCCAATTCTGATTGCTGCCTTGAGAGACTGGCCAACATACTTCCTCTCTCTAGGCCTCTGTGATCCTATCTGTAAAATGAATGAGTCCAACTAGATAATCCACAAGGTCCTTTCCTGTTCAATACCTATGGTCCTATAGCCTGCCTGTGAATAAGGCTAACCCAGTCACTAGAGTATTAATACTGGTCACTTATATTTTTTTTTCCATTTGGCAATAAGGCCATATATTTGATCTTGTATTAGGTGGAGTTTTAAGCATTATCTCTCAACAGACTATTATCATTTTACCATTGAGAGACTCAAACCCCAAGTCATATTCTTTCTTTCTCCTACGGACTTTCTTTTTTAAAACTAGAACTATGATTTTATTGGTAGAGGGGGCAGTGGGAGGTTAAGTGCCAGGAGCCAGTGTGTAACAGATGTGGGAATTAGATCAAGGTTTTTCACTGAGAAAGCTTGAAAGTCCTCTATTTTATTGAAAGTCTATATTTTGCCTTGGAGCATGATACTCAGTTTTGCTGGGTAGGTGATTCTAGGTTTTAATCCTAGCTCCATTGACCTCTGGCCAGCTGTCTATCCTCTAGAGTGGGGGTTAATAATCTTTTTTCTGTGTGTATGGACCTTTTGGAAGTCCGTGGAAGTCTGTGGAGCCCTTCTCAGAATGATGTTTTTAAATGCACACAATAAAATACAAACACTTATGTTGAAATATAGTTGTCAAAAATACATTTTTTTTAAAAACTAAGCTCATGGATACCGGGTTAAAAATTTCTACACCAAAGGAGGAGAGACTCCTTCTCTATGGATTAAATACAAGAAGAAAATGGAACTTGTGTTGTCAGAACATTTGTTGAGCACCAGAGTATGATTGAGTTAAGAAATATGGGCAAGCCCAAATTGTTTTCTCTTCCATGGATGTAGGTCAGCACTTTGAAAGTCCCTATAGCACAGGGATGGATATGATTAGAGATATGCTATATCCAATCCATGCCACAATGTTAGACATCATTTTATGAGTAGGAGTCTTACATCTCCAATTGTACCTGGCAGTTCTTGAGGGCAAAGACAATGTTTCATGCTTCCCTGTGTCCTCTCCATACCTAATACTATGCTTTGCGTGTGCTCAATAAATATTGAGTCACTTATTGATTGTTGTGATTTTCTTGGCATCCTCCCTAATGAAGGAGAAAGATAGCTTAATGAATGGTACCACCTTGATGAACATAACGGTTCTATAAAATAAGGACCTTTCCTAAAAGAAATTTAATACCCGAATTTGCAGAAACAACCCTTTGTTGTTAAGCAGCAAACAGCACCTCCATTAGAAAAATAGGAAACCTTATCTCAACTCTGTTCCTTAGAGAATAAATTCTGGAGTACAAGCCTAGGTAGGAAAAAGAAAAAAAAAAGACGACCAATGCAATTTTGGATACTAACCATATGGACTTAAACTAGAATTTAGGAATTTGCCACTGAGTTGCATGATTTCACCTGCAATTCGATTTAACACATCTTCAGGCACTGGAATAACTCACTTAACTATTGTGCCCTAGTACTCTCACATCTAAGACATCATGTCTCTGAGAGGCCCAATCATGGCTGAATGTCTAAAGCAAACTTGGTTATAGAAATACCAAATTGGTGAGTTACTTTTAGCATCTGGCTTTGAGACTCAAACCCAGCTTCCAAAAAGATGAAATATTTATCACTAGATTCAATTGTTCATGAAATGGTATTTTCTAAGTTAGTTGTGCACACGTCCCTGAGTTTTGCTATTTTTTCAAAATATGTCTGAATGTATGTTGTGAAATCCATACACTCTTCAAGCCCAACTGAATTGGGATAGAGACTTGTGATTTTCTTTTATAGGGAATTTCCCAATGTGGAAACTGGCACATTCTCTGTAATTTAAAGTCTTCGAGAAGTGCCCAGAATTCTAGAAGGTTAAATTTCTTGCCCAGGATCACCAAACCAGCTTGAAACAGTGTCTTTGTGGCTTTGGGGGAAGCTCTTTATTTATTATTTTATGACAATGTCTTTCAGACCAAGTTACCTCTATGTTATTATATAGCTACACCTTAACTCATCTCCTTGTAGAATACCAACCTTTTATCTTGAGGAAACTAATCTTTACCATTCCACAAAAATGGACGAGAGAAAAAAAAAGTTGTCCTAAATGGACCAAAATTAGCTGGGGAAATGAATAAGTAACAAGTAAGGAGAAAAAACATAAAGAAAGAATTAATTTGGGCATTCACTATAGTAGGAGGTCACAGGTTCATAGATTAGAACTGGAGGGAAATTTAGAAATCACTAAGTCCATTGGTATTTAGATTCCTAGAGTTGGGAGAGATTTTAGAGATGATCTAATCTAACCCCTCCGATTTATAGATGATGCTGCTGAAGCTTTTACAAAGAGGTGGTTTGACCAAGGTCACATAGAGAGTAAGGGGCATAGCTAGGCTTTAAAATCCAAGTCCTCTGAATTCAAAGCCAGCTCTTCCACCAGCAGTAAGCTCCAGCCACCTTACTAATATATGTATGTAAACACTTCATGTGGGATTTAAATTAAGGTTTTCATAGTAGTTGAAGCACATTTCTTTCCTATTTTCTATTTAAAAGAAACAATGGAACATGGAAGGAGATTTTGTAGGCAATTTTTTAAAAGAAAAGTATTATTACAAAGCAAGTGGTTTTGAAATAGCACCCTGATTCACTATTCCAACAAACTCTTAGAGGCCTGTAATTAGGGAATAGGTTATTAACCACTAAGATCAAGCTTGACCAAAGTAAATATGACCATCCTGGGAAACTGAACTTTACAACAGTGTGTAACATAGAGAAAAGCCACAGATTGGAGAAGGATGTGAGAATCCAGGAAATCATGTACAAAAGGAATTCCCCACATAGACCAATAAAGATGAAAGAAGAGAAATACAGGCATACCTCGTTTTATTGTGCTTTGAAGACATTGCATTTTTTACAAATCGAAGATTTGTGGCAACCTTGCAATGAGCCAAGTCTGCCAGTGCCATTTTTCCACCAGAATGTGCTTACATTTTGGTTCTGTGTCACATTTTGGTAATTCTCATAATATTTCCAACTTTTCCATTATTATTAGATTTGTTATGGTGACCTTCATCAGTGTTCTTTGATGTTACTATTGTGATTGTTTTGGGGAGCCACCAGCCACACCCATATAAGACGAGAAACTTATTTGATAAATGTGTGTTCTGACTACTCCACCTATAGTCCATTTCCCATCCCTCACCTCAGGGATCCCTATTCCTTGAGACACAACAATACTGAAATTAGCCCAATTAATAACCCTACAAAGGCCCCTAAGTGTTCACGTGAAACGAAGAGTCAGCAAATGTCTTTGCTGTTTAATTTTAAGAAATTGCCACAACCACCCTGATCAGCCAGCAGCCACAGGCTACAGTAGACAATAAACTATAGTATAGTGTAAACATAGCTTTTATATGCACTAGAAAACTAAAAAATTCACATGGCCTGTAAAGAGGGCCTGGAACTGAACCTGCAATATCTCCGAGGTATGCCTGTATCACACATTGGCTATTAAAATCCCAATACCTTTGAGCCCCCTTCTGGCCACTTCATGGTAACAACCGTTTTGTTTTGTTTTTAGTTAAGCTTAGATACATGAGGAATAAATAAATCACAGGAGAAAGAAATAACTTCTATTGATATGTGATGCCTCAAGACACCCCCAACTAATAGGTCCTGTTAGCCAAAGAAGGCTACATTAGGTTTAGGATAGTCTGTGATTCAAGAACTATTCAAAATCATAACCCCCAAGCCATCATCAATTTCCTTACCTTTAATAGTACTAGCTAGGTAGCACAGTGGATAGAGTGGTGAGCGTGCAGTCAGAAAGACTCGTCTCCCTGAGTTCAAATCTGGCCTTAGACATTTACTGTGTGACCCTGGGCAAGTTACTTAATCTTGTTTGCCTCAATTTTCTCATGTGTAAAATAAGCCGGAGAAGGAAATGGCAAGCCACTCTAGCGTCTTTGCCAAGAAAACCCAAAATGGGGTCACAAAGAGTTGGACATGACTGAAACAACTGAACAACAAAGAGGATGTAATTAGTTCAAGGCAGGTGAAATGGTATAGCTAGAAAAGTAGAAATGAAATATTTCCCTCATTAGTCTATAACACACATACGTTCTCACAAACACACCATCACTGAGCAGAGTGGACATAGGTAAGAATATGCATGGGAGCACACATACCTAGGCACATATGTGGAGAGAGCCCTTGTTCCTGGAAGTGCTAATGCAGAAACAACCCATGCCTCCAACAACACAGGACCACTGTCCTCGTCTAGAGATGTCACCATACTGATGCCTGCCCCATGCTGATCTGTACTGGATCCATAATTTCCATTGATCACTGCTCTGCTGGATGCATAGTCTCTGCCACCCCCTGGTCCACTTAATACTGTCCTGCTGGATATTGTCAGGCATGGCATCACCAGGACCTACGTAAGTGTAAAGTTTCTTTGTACTTCCAACTTCTCACTTCATTTGAAATCTTTGACCAATAGTGCCATGTTTTACTCACAAGAAGAGTGAATTCTGCGCTGCTCTTTGAATTCAAAAGCCTAACTCTTGAAAAAATAGAAAAGCAGCCGCTCTTTTCTCAGCAATAAAAGCAGCAATAGCCTCAGGGGGAGTGGGGTGAGGTGGGGGGAGAAAGGTGGGAAAGCCTTCTCAGAATTTTTCTTTTCAGAGCATTGGCCTTTCTAACTCTGGCAGGAAATTCCCTGCCCTAGGTGACAAACTTGTTGAAACACAGAAAAGGATCTTCTCATGCCCACAGGCTTACTCTTCCATTTGTCTTAAATTTTTTGGTCTTGGGATCCGTATTCCCTATGTCCCTTGATTTTTAGTCTCTGAAGGCAAGACTGCTGTAGTATCTGGCCAATAAACTCAGTCCTTATGAACCTGCCCAAAGTGCTTAGCTAATGCAATCCCCAGATGGATTTTGGAGCATGCATAGATATTCTGTGACTGTCTGATAGTTACGTGTTAAAGAAAAGACTCTTCGATTGCCCATGTAGATGTAACTAAAGATGGAACATTCAAAGAATGAGTGGAACAGATCCTACTCTTTGTCTGTGCTGCCTTCTTGCCAGGTGGAGTGCTAGTGAAAGAAGAGATAATGCTGTTATGGGAGAGGCCTCAGGCCTCTACTACTGAATCTACTGCTGAAATAAGGCTCATGAATTTGGCCCTTAGTTCTCTGCCTCAGCATTTGTTTTTTTCATTTTAGGTGAAGGAGACTGGAGGCTACAACCTTGTGAGTTTTGAAAGGTCAGGAGAGCGAGTCACCGGGAGGTCTAGGACTGGAGCATATTCTGCAGTTTGCAGCCAGTCAGTCTAGCTTCGAGACCCTGAGGAGTAAGGAGTGACTGTTAAAACCTAGTGCCCTGGAGTTGGGACTAGGACTCATTTGGCAGTGATGCCCATTTGGATGTGAACTTGGTGGGGCAAGAGCCATGTAGAAACTGCATTTTCTGAGCTCACTCTCCACCAGAGACTGAGATAACACAAGGGAAAGAGTCCCCAAATTTGGGGGACAATTTTTATATCTCTCTTTTTACTATATCTGCAAAGTCAATATCCCTTCTAAAAGCTATTAATTGGATGATAATTGGAATGGGTGATAATCACTGGCAGCTAACAATGGAAGAAATTTAATAGAATGGGGACTCAAGACAGCAGTAGTAGAGGAAGATACCCACTACCCATTCCCATTACACCTGTAACAAATAACCACAGTTACGTAAAACTTATGGATAATGCAATTACATCTGACAACATATCCTTCACTCCTAGTCTGCCACCATTCTACTAAGAGGAGGGATGTGTGTTTCATGCTCTTTTCTCCAGAACCAAGACTATATTGCAATGAATTCGAGTTCAGCTGCCCTTTAGTGTTGTTTCCATTTAGAGTATTGATTGTATTCATTGTCTGTTGCACTCTCTTCACTCTGCATCACTCTATATGTCTTCTTGTTCCTTCTTTTTTTCTAGTCTGGATCTCTGATTTCATCAAAGTAAGGAACTCTTGATGAAGAAACTCCTTCAATCAAAAAAGATCAGCGAGTACCCTGTGATGTAGAAGACTAAGTAGTTCTCTGGTTTTAGAAGATGTGCCTGGGCACAGAGAAATTAAGTTACTTGCCTAAGATTATGCAGCCAGTGTGTGAGAGAGGCAGGACCCAGGGATTCCTTAATCACACGGAGCCAATTCTTTATCCAATATGGTGTGTGCCTTTCTAAAAGATTTCTTGGGAATGGGTCACCAGGCCAGAGTTGTAATGAACATGGTTCATGGGGAGTCATGGAATAAAATATCTTCTTCTTTAGGAAGTCACCAGACAATGCATTCCAAAGTCTTTCATTGTAATTTTTTTCAGGATTCAATTAAGCTTTATTTTCTCTATTTTCTTTCCAAATTCCCCAAACCTTACCTTAACTCAAAATACACTGGTACTTATTCCATGTGCTGAGGTTCTTAAGATTAGAAATTATCAATTGTGTTAATATGTTTCATGCCAGAAAGACTTTTATGCTCAAATACATTTGAAAAAAACGATCTTAATAAGTCTTCCACAAAGGATTCTGGATATACTGGAGGCCTTCCTCCTATTTTTTTAAATATATATATATCTTTGTTGTACATTGGAGTTCTCTGAATTTTTAAAAAATTATTATTATTTATTTAATATTTTTAGTTTTCAGCATCGATTTCCACAAGACTTTGAATTATAAATTTTCTCCCCTTTCTACCCTCCTCCCACTCCAAGGCGGCGTATATTCTGATTGCCCCATTCCCCAGTCAGCCCTCCCTTCTGTCATCCCCCCTCCCCCCTCCCCTTTTCCCTTACTTTCTTGTAGAGCAAAATAGATTTCTATTCCCCATTGCCTGTATATCGTATTTCCCAGTTGCATGCAAAAAACAATTTTTTTTTTAACATCTGCTTTTAAAGCTTTGAGTTCCAAGTTCTCTCCCCTCTCCCATCCCCACCCACCTTCCCTAAGAAGTCAAGCAATTCAACATAGGTCGCATGTGTATCATTGTGTAAAACCCTTCCACAATACTCAAGACTAACTGTATTTTGCTCCTTCCTATCCTATCTCCCTTTGTTCAATTTTCTCCCTTGACCCTGTCCCTTTTCAAAAGTGTTTGCTTTTGATTACCTCCTCCCCCTATCTGCCCTCCCTTCTATCTCACCCCCTTTTTTATCCCTTTCTTCTTTCTTTCCTATGGGGTAAGATACACAACTGAGTGTGTATGTTATTCCCTCCTCAAGTAAAATCCGATGAGAGCAAGATTCACTCATTCCCCCTCACCTGCCCCCTCTTCTCTCCCTACAGAACTGCTTTTTCTTGCCACGTTTATGTGAGATAATTTACCCCATTCTATCTCTCCCTTTCTCCCTCTCTCAACATAGTCCTCTCTCACCCCTTAATTTAATTTTATTTTTTTAGATATCATCCCTTCATATTCAACTCACCCTGTGCCCTCTGTCTCTCTATATATGTATATTCCCTTCAGCTACCCTAATACTGAGGTCTCCTGAATTACACACATTATCTTTCCATGCAAGAATGTAAACAAAACAGTTCAACTTTAGTAAGTCCCTTAAGATTTCTCTTTCTTGTTTACCTTTTCATGCTTCTCTTAATTGTTGTGTTTGAAAGTTAAATTTTCTATTCAGCTCTGTTTTTTTCACTGAGAAAGCTTGAAAGTCCTCTATTTTATTGAAAGTCTTCAAGCATGATACTCAGTTTTGCTGGGTAGGTGATTCTTGGTTTTAATTCTAGCTCCATTGACCTCTGGAACATCATATTCCAAGCCCTTTGTTCCCTTAATGTAGAAGCTGCTAGGTCTTGTGTTATCCTGATTGTTTTCCCACAATACTCAAATTGTTTCTTTCTGGCTGCTTGCAGTATTTTCTCCTTGATCTGGGAGCTCTGGAATTTGATGACAATATTCCAAGGAGTTTTCTTTTTGGGATCTTTTTCAGGAGGCGATCAGTGGATTCTTTCCATTTCTATTTTACCCTCTGGCTGTAGAATATCAGGGCATTTCTTCTTGATAATTTCTTGAAAGATGATATCTAGGCTCTTTTTTTGGTCATGGCTTTCAGGTAGTCCAATAATTTTAAAAATATCTCTCCTGGATCTATTTTCCAGGTCAGTGGTTTTTCTAATGAGATATTTCACATTGTCTTCCATTTTTTTCATTCCTGTGGTTGTTTTATAATATCTTGATTTCTCATAAAGTCACCAGCTTCTACGTGCTCCAATATAATTTTTAAGGCAGTATTTTCTTCAGTGGTCTTTTGGACCTCCTTTTCCAATTGGCTAATTCTGCCTTTCAAGGCATTCTTCTCCTCATTGGCTTTTTGGAGCTCTTTTGCCATTTGAGTTAGTCTATTTTTTAAGGTGTTGTTTTCTTCAGTGTATTTTTTAGTATTTTTTTGGGTCTCCTTTAGCAAGTCATTGACTTGTTTTTCATGGTTTTCCTGCATCACTCTCATTTCTCTTCCCATTTTTTCCTCTGTTTCTCTAATTTGCTTTTCCAAATCTTTTTGAGCTCTTGTATGGCCTGAGACCAATTCATATTTTTCTTGGAGGTTTTCGATGTAGACTCTTTGACTTTGTTGACTTCTTCAGGCTGTGTATTTTGGTCTTCTTTGTCACCAAAAATGATTCCAAAGTCTGAGTCTGAATCTGAAACCATTTTCACTGCCTGTTCATGTTCCCAGCCAACTACTTGACCCTTGAGTCTTTTGTCGGGGTATGACTGCTTGTAGAGTAGAGAGTATTTTGTCCTAAGCTTGAGGGGCTGCGCTGCTGTTTTCAGAGCTACTTCTACACAGCAAGCTCTGCCACACCAGTGCTCCTCCTCCCCCAAGAACAACCAACCTGCACCATGACTCAGATCCAAGCAGTGTCTGCACTCCCACTCTCACTGGCAGCTTAATTCCTCCCACCAGCTGGGCCTGGGGCTAGAGCAACTGCAGCTGCAGCTCTGAAAGTAGCCTCAGACCAGCACCACCTCCATTCCTCCTGGGTTGGTGGCCAACCCAAACTCCTTTCCCTGTCCCAGAAGCTTTTCCCACTAACCTTCTCTGTTGTCTTTGGTGTTTGTGGGTTGAGAAGTCTGGTAACTGCAACAGCTCACTGATTCAGGGTGCTTTGCCTATTTTGCCAGGCTCCTGGTCTGGTTGGTCCTGGCGTGGCCCATGCTGGGCTCTGCTCTGCTCCCAGCTCCATGGGATAGACCCTTCACAGTGACCATCCAGGCTGTCCTTGGCTGGAGCCCTGCCTCCCTTTGTTATTTTGTGGGTTTTGCAGCTCTAGAGTTTGTTCAGACCCATTTTTATAGGTGATAGGAGGGACCTGGTGTGGAGCTTAAGCAAGTCCCTGCTTTCCAGTCACTCTGCCCCACTTTCATTGTAATTTAATTTTCTAATTTCATTTATCAGTATTTTTTCTTAAAAATCTCACTTATATGTTCTAGGAAAGACAACAAATTCATGTTGGCGTACTCATTACATACATAACTCCTTTTCCTATTAGCCTAAGTTTAGACTAAGTTTATCACAGTATTCAGACTAGATAGCCTATTCTTATCCCTTACACCCTTTTCCCCTACATATCTACCATTTCTCAAGTTACTGCCTGATTTCCTTTATCCAAATGAACATAAGGTATACTAAACTCAGGGTAGAGTGATTCTGATTTGGAGGATGGAGGTTATTTTTTTCAAACACTGGCACTTTTCCTTATTCACACACAATTGGATTTCCAGGAAGAAGCAATGTTGTGGGTTTAAATTCCAAAGCAGAACTTTGTGAAGTTCCCTAAACCCACTTTGATTCCAGGAAAGCATGCTCCACACACACTGGTAGGTCTCTCCATTTACCAAAAAGACTGGGTGGTAATCAGGAATTTCAAAAGCCAAATTAGCTTTTCTGTCACTATTCAACATGCTCTTGGGACATCACTCCCACAACCACTCAGCTGGGACAGATTCAAGGAATGTAAACTAATTTTAGTATTAGCTAAAGAAACCATAATTAGAATTCTACATTTGCCACCATCCATCATAAAACACTTTCATGGTCAAATCAAAATAATTGGGATAAGGAGGGTGGGTTGCTGTTTTGAATTATCTTCACCACTATTTTTCTTTATTAGTAATAGTGCCTAAATGAGAGTTGATTGCCTGTGGGAATGAATCCTGTCCTGCTTTGGTGACATGAAGCTAGGATGTGGCTCTGTAAAAGGACAATGGCCAGCAAGAGTTGAGCTGAGCTTTGAACCAGATAGATCCGAATTAGAATTGGCATTGCCACTGGCTTTGGCTTTGAGCAGAACTCTATCTCTGTGAGGCTATATGTGGTGGCACAAGGCAGGCGTCAGGATGTAGAGGAGGACATTTTCAGTCAGACTGAAAGTCAAATTCAGAAAGGAAGAGAAAATAAGGGGAAAGAGAGGAATAGTGTTGGCCACAGAGATCCAGAATGATCCAGAACAGAAGAAACCTGGAACTCTTCCCTAAGACAACAGACCCCAAAGTAGGGCAGGTAGGCAGGTAGGCACCTCAGTTTCATGAAAGGGCTCAAACGTGTAATTAAGCAAAATTTCATAATTAGATGAGGAGCTCCTTGAGGGCAGGGGTTACCTTATAACTTTCTTTGTATCCCCAGCAATTAGTACAGTGCCTAGTACGTAGTAGGCCCTTAATAAAATGTTTCTTGACTGATTGACTGGCTTCCTCAAGTTGCTTATTTCCTCTTTTACTCTGGATTTTCCTTCATGCTTTAGTTTCACACTTTAAAGGCAAGCTGTTTGCAAATTAACAGGTGCCCAAGATGATCTGTAATAAAGAAGCAAGAAGTCATTTCTCCATGATTCTCATCCTGCAAAATGTGTTAACTTCAGATCAAAACTACTGACAAGTTGAATGTTACTGCTCTTGTCGTCACTGCCAACTATTTCTTCTTTAGAATAATTTTGAGCATTTCCTGATCAAGTGTAAGCTCAGGAACTGGTTTATTTTGGTCTCTGTATCCCCAGAACCTAACATAGTATCTGGGGACACTTTTGGTTGATCGATTGTACATCTAATTTATCGCGGGAAGGCTCAGAACCTTCCCATTTTCCCTTTTGTTGTTGAGTCATTCAGTCATGTCTGAGTCTTCGTGATCCCATTTGGGGTTTTTTTGCCAGAGGTACTGAAATGACTTGCATTTCCTTCTCTAGCTCATTTTGCAGATGAGGAAACCGAGTCAAATAGGGTTAAGTGACTTGCCCAGGGTCATATAGCTAATAAGTGTCTGATGCCACAGTTCAACTCAGGTCTTCCTAACTCTATCCAGTGCTCTATCCACTGCACCACCTAGCTGCCTTCTTGCTAATTAATTCTTGTTGCTAACTAAATCACTTCAGGCAGTTCTTTGCCTCCTAGACCCCTCTAAGTTTCTGCCCTCTGGTGACCCTTTTCCATAGTCTTGACTCTTCTCTAGGCCCTTCTGGTCAAAGACAACATTGATAGATGCTCATAGATGGGCTTTCTGACACAAAGAGTAGTAGAACTGAAGTGAGGACAGATCTGGGTTCCAATCCTTTCCCCAACACTTACTTATTAGTTGTGCGATGATGGGCAAATGACTTTAAGTTCTCTGGGTCTCAGTTTCCTTATCTGTGGAAACAATACCTGTAATAACCTAGTCCAAAGCACACTTGTGTGACTCAAAGGAGACATAGATGAGTTAACGAACCTTAAAAGTGTTATATGAGTGGCAGGGGTTATTATAAAGGTAGTGGAGAGGAGGAGGGAGAAAGCATTCAACTGAGACATGAATGTTCAGCAAGGGTCCATCCTGAGCCAAATTGTGAGGGAGGTAAAGTTTATCTTTGATGCTTTCTGTGATGAAACAGGGCATGAAACATATTCTGTCTGGTTCCCCAAGCCTAGAACTGCTGATTCTTTCTCTGCTGCCACTCGAGTGAGACAAAAAGAGATTTACTGGTCACAAATCTGTACCTGCGGAACCCAGGCTTTGCCAGCTTTCTATTCTTTTCTGGCAGCTGGTGTGTCTTCCTCACACCCAGGCCATCACACTTTCATTCAATTAAATAGCTCTACTCCGTTCATGGAAATCAGTAATACATTCTTGTGTTCTTCAGCTTGGCACTGGTCCGTTCCATGCCCTGCCTGTTCCCACTGCCCTTTCACTCCCTTGTCCCTCTTCCTTATGCCCTTGTTCCAGGTTACAGTTCCATCCTTACTTTCTATTTTCCCATCCAAGCTAAACTATTGCCTTTTTTGCTCGTTCTTCTCTCTGGAGGAATAAAGTACTCTGCTGCTTGGATCCCATGAGGATTTTTGTCTTTTGGCAAGATTACTGTCTCCTGTGACTTCCCTCACCAACTCAGCTGGTGTCTCTGTGATCTCTGCCCTCAAGTCATCCTGTTTTTCCTCTATCCCATTTCTCTGAATTTGATATGTAGGTCTTTCTCACAGGCTGCTCTCACAGCCTTTCCATTCTGGAATAGCTCAAACTCAGTCCACAAAGGGAGAAGAAGCCTCCCTTTCTCTCCTAAAGAAGTTTTTGAAATTTGTTCAATTCATCAAGCATTTAAGTGGCTGCTACATGCCAGCCACCGTGTTAGGGGCTTGGGATACACAGACGGAAAGCCTTCCTGTACTTTACAAATCCATCCCAACAACATCAGTTCAACTGAGTTCTTTCCTGTATCTCCCTCCTCCCCATAAAAGAATTCCTGGACAAGTCACTTAAATTCTCTGGACCTTGTTTTTCTCATCTGTAAAATCATGGGACTACATGGACTCTAAGGTCTATGATCTCATATCATATTAAAGACAACTACCAAAATCAACATTGTAATAACAATTTAAAAATAAAGACAACTACCCAAGTGCCTATGGGAACACTAAGTCATCTTCTATTCAAATATTTGACACTTTCTTTACGATTTTACCAATCCTTTGTACAGAACTCAATCCCCAGTCATTTTTGAGGGGATGGGGCAGAGCAGATCTTTTAGTTTCTTAATATGTTCCTTCCATGAGACCTAGGGTTCTCATATTACCTTCAGTCTTTCCTAGAGCTTCCTACTTTGGTATCTCACTAGCTGAGAGCAATCCATCCCTTAGAATTTTCTCTTAGCCCACTGTGTTCTGCCCTGTCCCCCATTTATACAACACTGGTATCTAAATGGTTTTGCCTCTCCTTCCTGCTGAAGGTTCATAGACACTAGTGTCCAGAGCATTTAGGGATGGGTTCTGCCAGATGCAGGGGTGGCACATGCCAGTTCTTAGGGAAATGCAAGGATGCAAAAAAGGATAATTCTCTTTTGAGGCCAGGGAAGCAAGAGCAGACTTTATCAAAGGCCAGACAAAGTTCTTTCCTGGAGTGCATCAATATCTGGGGGTGGAGACAAGTAGAAGAACTGGTACTGATCAGAAGATCCAAAACCAAGGGACTTCACAAATTTTAAGGATCTGAAACGAAGAGAGCACCACAGAGTTGATGCTTTGTCCAAACCCAAGTTAATTCCTGGAAGCCTGTAATAGCTTCTGAAGAGGGATGGTTGTCCGTACTAGATGAAGGGGCCAAATGTCTGTCCATATTTGTTAATTACTCCCAGGACTCTAAAGCAGCAATGAGGACATTCTCCTGAGGCTAGCAATCAGTAAAATGGAAATTCAGTCACTGAGTGTTTGTAATAATAAGAGTAATTATAACAATTGCTAGCATTTATATAGCACCTACTATGTGCCAGGCAATGTGCTAAGTGCTTTACAAATATTGTATCACTTGATCCTCAAATTTTACCACCCACCCCTCCATTTTATGGAAACCAAGACAAAAAGAGATTAAATGACTTGTCTATTGTCACACAGTAAGTATCTGAGGCTGTGTTTGAACTCAGGTCTTCCTGGCTCCAGGCCTGTCACTCTCTCTACCATTGCACTATGTAGCTACCTCTTCTCATCAGGTCTTCTCAGATTAATCTAGGAAAACTTCATGAGAGAGTTTTAGATTTCAGGATTTGTTTAAATACCCTCCGACCCTATGTTACTTACCCTACTTGGGGCACTCATCATGATGTATAGGTGACTCCTCCGTCCAGAGAAGAGAAAACTCTGGCAGCTCCTAGCAAGCTGAAGAGGCTTCAAGTAGGCACTTGGTGCCTGCCCAGATGTCTACTGTCAAAGGGCCTACATGGCCAAGAATGCAGAGGTTTATCATCAACTTGGCTCCAACGTGATAAAATTTTTCAGCTAAGGCAACTCTCAAAGACCAGCTACTATACAAAGCTATGTAAGCATAAAAATTTTTTCCAAATGGTCCCATATAGCATAATGGCTATAAAACAATTCTTCATGTCGGGAAGACCTGGGTTCAAGTTCTGCCTTTGACGCATAGTGGTTGTGTAACAGTGGGCAAATCACTTCACTTTTCAGAACTTTTGGCAACCTTCCAAGCCTATAAGTGGCAGAGAAGCTTCTGAGGGGCCAGGAGTTCACTGTGTGAATACAATCTCAAGTCTAGTCTTTATAGCCCTGAAATAAGGAATTCAAGCCTTGGGGCACATGGAGCTGCTTTAGCCCCTTCAACATATGCTTTGATACCCAAAATATATCATATGGGATGCCCGCACTGATAAAAATGGTGATCATTAAAGTTGTTATTTATTTTTTTTAAGAGAGAGAATTGGGGAAGGGGCCAGACCTTTGATTTCTTTGGTATATGGAGCTGTAGATGTGGGAATTGCCTTCTACTGGTACAGAATTGACAATTCATCTTAAAACTTGGGCCTTAGGTCTTCCACCCTGGCATAAGAGGTTAAGTGACTTGGCCATGGGCCACATAATTGATGAGTATCAGAGTCAGGACTCAAAGTAAGATACTCCTGGCTCTTCCTCTCTCTCCCCCAACTCCCCCTCTCTCAGGTAACACTGCCCATCATCCTTAACGTCTGATCCTTTAAGTATCAAAGCAGTAAATATTGAAAGAAAGACTAATGTTTTGGTGGCTTAGAAGAGGGCATAAGGAAATGTTCAGAGAATGCCCAGAAGTGATGGGAAAAAATGAAAGGGGGCCTGAGTGGGTAATCTCCCATATCACTAGGCCTTCATCTGTGACAAATACACTTGAAGGCAGGATGGATTCATATGGAAATCAAGTCATTGTCAAAGAAAACTGAATAAGTAGAATTTGTTAAACTGTTTGCTATAAGTTCTGGATACCAACTTACTTTATGGGACTGACTTTTTCTATGTTTTAAAATTTTTTCACTTATAATCTCCATTTATTTTCACTGTGGCTTTGAAATCTTATCTTAAATCTTGCTTATTTCTTCAACAGTTCTCTTGGGGCTTTTTCTTTTTCCCTTTTCCTTTTTTTTTTCTCAATCATTTTGATTCCATTCTTTAATCTATAAGTTTTCTGACTTTTCTGCCTTTCAAAGTAGTGATGATGTCAGAGATCATAGATGAGTCTCTTATCTCTTTTCATGGGGTACTTTTGGCAAACCACTATGAGCTTTCTCCCCTCCCCGCCTTGCCCCCTCACCATTTTAGTTCTTTTGAGTTAATGCTGGAGTAAATTTCTCTCATCTTGCCACTGCCAACGTTTTCCACAGGTACTGTTAAGCAGCGAGCAGCCCCCTCAGCTGTTTTCGTTTCTATCCTTTGCTTTCTCTCATTTTCAGAACCTGGCAGCCCTGACATCGTGAGGCCAGAAGGTTGTCAGAAACTTGGGGTTACTGTGTTTTGATGTTCGCTTATTTCTTAGAGAGAGAAGTCTGCAGGTCCTCTGACTGGAGAGTGATTGTATTTATTGTCCCATACCTTGAAGTTCAACCTGGATCACATCTTGTGTCAGGCTGGGTGGTAACCATAGTAACAATACTTATAGGGGAAGGTTCCCTCTGTGAATGGCTGAAAAACAAAGTGAAGTGGGAAGGGATGTTATGTCAGGCCTCCACAACATCTTCTATGCACTCTGCAAAATAGTTTTCTTGAACCATTGCTGCTTGACAACATTTACAGGGAACTACTTAAAAATTAAGATATCACATAAGAGTAAATGATGGAAACTTGATTCCTGAGGAGGCTTTGAGAGGATTCTTTTCAATCCTGAATTAGACTGGAAGAATCTTCTTCCAACCTTCTAGGTTCTAGAATTGGAAGAATTTTTGTCAACCTTCTAGGTCCTGGAATTCAAAGGATTTTTTCTTAACCTTCTATGTTCTAGAATTGGAAAAATTGCCTCTCAGCCTTCGAAATTCTAGAATGGGAAGAATTTTTTCTCAACCTTCTATGTGATAGAATTGGAAAGATCTTCACTCAACTTTCTAGATTCCAGAATTGGAAAGATCTTCTCTCAATCTTTTGGGTCCTAGAATTGGCAGGATTTTCTCTCAATCTTCTAGGTTCTAGAATTGGAAAGACCTTCTAAACCCCTGGTTCTAGGTTAACAGTAACTGCAAATATTAGTCACTTCCACATATCAACCCTGCTCAAGGGATTTCTAGGAAGTGTCCAGTGGAGGTTAACACAAAATTTGCCATCATTGTGAGTGAATCATGAAGGCACGTGCGTGTGTATGTGTTTCTGTAAAATGCAGAGTGTACTGGGAGGTCTAGCAGTTATCTCTTGCAGGGTCATTCAGTGGAAAGATTGCTGGATTTGGGGTTAGAGGAATTGGGCTCAAATTGCAGCTCTGTTACTTACTTCCTTGTTGTTGAGTAATTTTCAGTTGTGTCTGACTCTTTGTGACCCCATTTGGGGTTTTCTTGGCAAGAATACTGAAGTGGTTTGCTATTTCCTTCTCCAGCTCATTTTATAAATGTGGAAACTGAGGCAAACAGGATTAAGGGACTTGCCCAAGGTCACATAGCTAGTCAGTGTCTGAGGCCAGATTTGAACTCAAGAAGATGAACCTTTCTGATTCCAGGTCTGGCACTCTATCCACTCTACTATCTGGTTGCTCTCACTTACTACCTATATACCCTAAATTACTTTATTTCTCTGGGCCTCATTTTCCTCACCTATAAGATGAAGAAGTTGGACTACATCAGGGCTTCTTAAACTTTTCCCACTTGTGACCTCCTTTCCCATTTTGGCAGTTTTCTCTGTCCCATGACCTAAGGGCATTTGAAGAGCAAAGTTCACAGTGCAAAGTGTGTGCATGCTTCTGTTCAGAACCAAGGCTGAAATGAACCCCATGTGGGGTTGCAACCCACAGTCTAAGAAGTGCTGGATTAGATGACCTCTGTCTAAGGTCCTTTACAGCTATAATTCTGTGATCCTAAGCCACTGACTTTATGAATTCAACATTTTAGGAAGAGCTGATTTCAGCCCAGGAATGGTAGATTTCAGCCCAAGAAAATGATGCTAAGCCTCAGCATTTTTACTAAATATTTTATATTCAAAACTGTAGGGATTTTGAAGAGGAAAGAATAACGAAATTGGGTCACTATTTAAGACTTGGGAAGATAATACTCTGAAAGCTATTGAGAAAGAAAACAAAGTGGATAGGAAATCCCCCACAATTAGCTTCAGTGAGTGGGAGTGTTGGTTTCAGGTGGAGGGAGAATGGAGAAAGAAGAGGAAATGAGAATTTGGGAGACGGGAGGTACTTTTTTGGAGGACTGGCTTGGGTTATACTTAGGGAAATTAGGATGGAGAATAACTTGGCTGGGCATCTGGGTAAAAGGGGTAGGGTGGGTGGAGTGGGAAATTCTGGTGGAAAGAACCCTGTTTGTCTTGAAGTTTTGCCAAGGGCCCTGGTGGCAACTGATGTGTCACCGATAACCGTCTTTGAGCTTCCTTTGCCACTTGTTGGTCATGGTTGGGATGTCAGGACTTGTTTGGAAAGCTACAAACCCTAGCCTTCTTGGGTTTAGCCCAGACTCCTCAGGCCAGAGAGTTTAGTAATCTACAGTCCCCCAATTTATTCCCCCTCTTCTTTTTTCCGGAAGGGAGTGGGAAAGAGGGAAAAGGACAAAAAGAGGAGGAGGTAGATACCCTCTGGGTAGTCATTACTGGGTCACTGGTCATTGAACCAGTTTTTTTTTGATATTTTTTATTTTTAGTTTACAATACTCGGTTCTACATAATTTGGAGTTCCAGATTTTCTTCCCCCTCCTTCCCTCCCCAAGACAGCATGGAATCTGATGTATCTTCTACATATAAGTTCGCATTGAACTTATTTATACAATAGGAATGAATCATGAGAAAGAAGAAACAGAACAAAAAAAAAACCCCAAAAAACAAAGGGAAAAAATGGTGAGCATAAGGTGTTCCTCAATCTGCATTCAGACTCCATAAGTCTTTCTCTGGATGTAGATAGCATTCTCCATTGTGAGTCCTTTGGAGTTGTCTTTGCACCTTGTATTGCTGAGAAGAGCAAAGTCTATCACGGTTAGTCATCACAGAATGCATATATCTGTGGTTGTGTATAATGTTCTCCTGGTTCTGCTCGGCTCGCTCAGCATTATATTGTGTAGGTTTTTCCAGGTTATTATGAAGTCTGTATCATCCCCATTTCTTATAGCAGAATAGTATTCCATTACCTTCATATACTTCAACTTGTTCAGCCATTCCCCAATTGATAGGCATCCCCTTGATTTCCAATTCTTTGCTACTACAAAAAGAGCTGCTATAAATATTTTTGTACATATGGGTCCTTTTCCCACTCATGTGATCTCTTTGGGATACAACCCTAGAAGTGGTATTACTGGGTCAAAGGGTATGTACATTTTTATAGCCCTTTGGGTATAATTCCAAATTGCTCTCCAAAATGGCTCGATCAGTTCACAACTCCACCAGCAATGTAACAATGTTCCAATTTTCCCGCATCCTCTCCAGCACTTATCATTTTCCTGTTCTGTCATTTTAGCCAATCTCACAGGAGAGGTGTGGTATCTAAGAGTTGTTTTGATTTGCATTTCTCTAATCAGTAGTGATTTTGAACATTTTTTTTCATATGCCTATAGATATCTTTAATTTCTTCCTCTGAAAACTGCATGTTCATATTCTTTGACCATTTCTCAATTGGGGAATGACTTGTGTTCCTATAAATTTGGCTCAGTTCCCTGTATATTTTAGAGATGAGGCCTTTATCAGCAAGACTGGTTATAAAGATTTTCTCCCAATTTTCTGCATCCCTCCTAATCTTTGTTGCATTGGCTTTTTTTATACAAAAACATTTCCATTTAACATGATCAAAATTCTCCAATTTGCATTTTGTAATGCTCCCTATCTCTTGTTGTGTCATGAATTCTTTTCTTTTCCATAAATCTGATAGGTAAACTATTCCTTGCTCTCCCAAATTGCTTATAGTATCAGCCTTTATTCCTAAATCATGAATCCATTTTGACTTTATTTTGGTATATGGTGTAAGGTATTGGTCTATGCCCAGTTACTGCCCTACCATTTTCCAATTTTGCCCAGCAGTTTTTGTGAAATAGTGAATTCTTAGCCCAAAAGCTGGATTCTTTGGGTTTATCAAAGAGTAGATTGCTATAGTCATTGACTTCTGCGTCTTGTGTACCTATCCTATTCCATTGATCCACCACTCTGTTTCTTAGCCAGTACCAGGTAGTTTTGATGACTGCTGCTCTATAGTACAGTTTAATATCTGGTATGGCTAGGCCACCTTCTCTAGCATTTCTTTTCATTAATACCCTAGATATTCTAGACCTCTTGTTCTTCGAGATGAATTTTGTTATTATTTTATCCAGCTCTGTAAAATAATTTTTTGGTAGTTCAATTGGTATGGCACTGAATAGATAGATTAATTTAGGTAAAATTGTCATTTTTATTATATTAGCTCAGCCTAACCATGAGCAACTGATATTTTTCCATTTATTAAGATCTGACTTCATTCGCATGAAAGTTTTTCATAATTTTGTTCATATAGGCCCTGAGTTTGTCTCGGCAGATAGACTCCCAAATATTTTATAGTGTCTTCAGTAACTTTGAATGGAATTTCTCTTTCTATCTCTTGCTGTTGGGCTTTGTTAGTAATGTATAGGAATGCTGAGGATTTACGTGGGTTTAATTTATATCTTGCAACTTTGCTAAAATTGTTTATTATTTCAAGTGGTTTTTTACTAGATTCTCTAGGATTCTCTAAGTAAAGCATCATATCATCTGCAAAAAGTGATAATTTAGTTTCTTCTTTTCCTATTCTAATTCCTTCAATTTCCTTTTCTTCTCTTATTGCTACAGCTAACATTTCTAGTACCAAATTGAATAGTAGGGGTGATAATGGACATCCTTGTTTCACCCCTGATCTTATTGGGAATGCACATAGCTAATCCCCATTACAAATAATGCTCATTGAACCAGTTTTGAGTTAACCTAGATATATCATCATCTAGGCCACGTGTCTCCATCTTCATGATAAGAACAGTATGACAGGTTCTGTCAAAGGCTTTGCTGAAATTCAAGTATACTATTGTCACATCATTCCCCTGGTCTATAGAACTAGTAACCCTATCAGAAAAGGAAATGAAGTTAGTCAGGCCTGAACTCTTCTTCATGGAGCCATAGTGGCCAGCTGTTAGTGATCACCTCTCCTCTTACAAACTGTGCCTTTAAGAATATATTGTGGAATTTTTGTTGTTGTTGTTCAGTTGTTCAGTCATATCCAACTCTTTGCGACCCCATGGACTAGAGCATGCTAGGCCCTTCTGTCCTCAACTCTCTCCTGAAGTCTGTCCAAGCTCATGTTCACTGCTTCCATGAAACTACCTATCCATGTCATGTTCTGATGTCCCCTTCTCCTTTTGCCTTCGATCTTTCCCAACATCAGGGTCTCTGTGGAATTTTGCAAAGAGTCAAAGTCTATAGTTTACAAGCTCCATCCTCTTCTCTTTTGGAAAACTGAGAACAACAAGTTAGTTAACAAGCATTTATTAGGTGCTTAGTAGGTGCCAGACACTGTGGTAAATGCAGGGAATACAAATACAAGCAGAAAGAAAGATGAGTTGGGCCCTTGGGAGCTTATGTTCTAGTGGAGGAAGATGATGTATAAAAGGGAAATGTAAAGCTGAGGTGGTGGATATTTAGAGATGAAGGTATCCAGTATAGGGGCATGTTAGAGTCAAACAAGTTAAAACAGAGGATTTGTTCTTGTCTATTTAAGGACCTTGTGTGACAGTCAGTGCACTTTGAATTCCTGCATCACTAGCCTCCATAATTGTAGCACATCTAAATCCTTTTCACCATTTGCCTAGTCCTACCTGGCCCCCAGACAATATCTTTAATGCCAATCTAATTAATGTTTCCCAGGACTCAAGTCTGATTGCCAACATATACTTTTTTGTTGAAATTTGACCTCTAAAAGTTGAGCCCAGGGTACACGGTGCTTTTTAAAAATGCATCTATTTCCATGTGTCAGAAGATACTAGATTTTTGTCATGACTAGCCTTTGATCTGGTCTTCCTCTGTCTATAATGAAGCAAAGGGCCCTAACTTTCTTTTATTTAAATTTAATCTTCTTATCATAGGAAATGAACTGTTTGTCCTAGCAGAGTCTTTCTCATTCTGGTAAATACTACATAAATAAGTAGGTTTTGAAAGAAATTGCTTCAAATTTCTTGCTTGGCCAGGCTCTAACTTGACATTGGTATTTCTAGAGACTTAATAACCATCTTAAGATAGTGGGTTGGTTGCTCATCACAGATGTTCTGCAAATAGTTTGCTTGACACATTAGAAGCTGTAGCATGTACAGTGGCCACACCCTGGTCAAACCTTCTTGGCAAACTGGCTAAACCAGGCTGAGGGTAACTGACCGGTCTTCAGATCCTTCGGTGAGCTGGGGGATGTCTATCCCAAGTATGTGAAGACTTCTCCCAGCAGGATGAGTGTATAAAAACAGTTTGTTCCAACAGCCGTGAAGGCAACTGAAACAAGATCTGTGGAGTGCTTAGAGCTTGGTCAGACATTGAAGACACAGGAAGCCTTTTAGAGGCCCTCCACCCTTGTTTTTCTTTGTGATGGTGACCAAGCACAGCATGATAGAGGTGACTCAATTATATGGAAAGTCCCCCAGCTATTTTTGTTGCCTCTCCATCTCTTGTCATCCCTCTATTGCCCAACATGGAGAGATGATCATGAGTACTTGACCAACAAGTGGCCCTGTTTGCTGCCCTGTGGCCTGCCCGTCTACTGGCCCATCAACCCATGTGGATGTTTTGACATCTGTTTATCAGTCAGCCATTGGGTCTGCTCATTGGCTTCATAGGACTGCCTGAAAGGCCAACAGAGATCTGCTCATTAGCCTGTTTGCCAACTAATGGGATTCTGTGTTTTGTGCAGACTCTTGTGGAGGATCAAGGGTAAGGTCTATCAACCAATGAGATTCTGTATTTTTTGTTTGCTTCATCTGTATTGTCTGGGTATAGAGCAATATAAAACTAAGGCCCTGGAGGAAGGGGACATCTCAGATCATGAGGAAGACTTGAGGTCCATTTCATTAGAAGGGGCAATGGATACTTTAATAAAGTGCCATCAGCTCAGAGCTCTGCCTCAGTTTCTTTTATTGTAGGTTGGACAATTTTGGAACCCCACAGTAACAGAGCTGGGATTTGAACCCAGGCCTTCTATATCTAAATCCTCTGCTCTTTTCTTTGTACCATGCTTCCCCAAAAGCCTACCTGTACTGGGAGGTGAAGGAAGAGACTAATGATTGATTCCACTCAGGTACCACTTTCTAATGAAGCCTTTCCTAACCCCCCAGCTGCTAGAACCCTCAATCCCCAAACTACCATTTTTCTTCTAAATTAATGTATGTGTCTCCCCCATAAAATGTAAGCTCCTTGAGGTCAGAAACTGTTTTAATTTTGTCTTTGTATCCCCTGGACTTAGCTCAGGACCTGGCATGTGGTAGGCATTCAATGATTGCTTACTGATCAATAGATTTATAGAAATAATCAGAACTAGAGACAAACCAATTTAATATGACTGTTTCCAGTGAATCTAGCCTAGATGTAAGTAGATTTTTGCATTTATGCCACATATTACTTGAGTAGGTAGCCTGAGGTTACCTAACTATATTATCTAGAACAAGTGTTCTTATCCTGGGATCCATGGATCTATGGATAGATTTCAGGGGGTCCATGGACTTGGATAGGAAAAAAAATACATCTTTATTTTCACTAACCTCTAACTGAAATTCAGCATTTCCTTCAAATATGAATAAAGCCCTCCCCTGCACAGTATTCTGAGATAGGGTCCATAGAGGCTTCACCAATCTGTTAAAGGGATCCAGCACACATGCAATACAAAAAGGTTGAAAAACAAACAAACAAAAAATCCTGTTCCAGAAGCTTTCTTGGAGGAATGTTTGGAGTGGAGTCACTCAGCTCTAAGGAAGTGCTTAAATCATATGATTTCAGCAGCAACCCTTCCAAAATGGTATATCATTTCGTTCTAACCAAGTCTGTGCTCGTTTCTATTTCAGGATTTCCCTGAAACACTCCTGGATACCTTTCTAACAGCCGTCTGAGCCTGTCTGCTAGCTCACCCCACTTAAATGTCAGCAGGGTAGCATTCTCCAGCCTCCATGCTCGCTCTTAACCATTTGCTGCTTTCCCAAGGCTCTGATCATTCCCATCACTCTCTTTGCATTTATGCCACATATTACTTGAGTAGGTAGCCTGAAGTTACCTAACTATATTATCTAGAACAAGTGTTCTTATCCTGGGATCCATGGATCTATGGATAGATTTCAGGGGGTCCATGGACTTGGATAGGAAAAAAAAAATACATCTTTATTTTCACTAACCTCTTACTGAAATTCAGCATTTCCTTCAAATATGAATAAAGCCCTGCCCTGCACAGTATTCTGAGATAGGGTCCATAGGGTCCATAACTCCGAAGCAAGTAACAGGTTTCTTGTTTCAATTCATGACAAATTCAGATTCCCTATTTTCACCCTCAAGATTGGCTTCCTCCTGTTTTCATGCCCTCACCTGCCTGTCTCGTTCTTTTGTTTTACCCTAGCTTTCTTCTCTTTTTTCACTCCCCTTTCTTCTCTCTTAACAAATGGTCCTTCTATTTTTGCTCTCATTCTTTTGTTTGCTTCCTTCATGACAGTCCTTCACTTCAGAGCAGATAGGCAACAGTGACTGGGCGCTCAACCTTGAAATCTGGGGCAAGCCACTTCGCGTCTATGAACCCCAGTTTTTTAAATGGTCCATTAGGATGGACAAAATGGTCATTAAGGTCCATTCTAAATGCTGTGGTTGAAAGAAGTCTTTCCTGGACAAATAACTGGTTTCTGTTCTGTTTTGTTTTTCTTTTAGAGATAACACAGGATAACGAACTAGACTTGGCCTCAAGAAGACCTGGGTTCAAATCGCACCTCACCTACTTGCTAGCTATGGGACCCATGGTAAATCACCTAACTCCTCTTGACCTCAGTTTCCTCATCTGTAAAATGGAAAAATAATAATTAAAATACCTCCCTTACATGGTTATTGTAAAGATCAAATGAGATAATATATGTAAAGTACTTTCTACATCTTAAACTGCTAAATAAATGTCAATTACTGTTATCAGAGCCCTCTGCAAAGACCCAAGCCCTTTGCAGAGCTGTCCCATGGTGCTATCTAATGAAGTAAAAAATTGTCTCCATTCGGGTTTTTAGTTAGAATGTAGCAACTAAATAGTTCATTATTTTTAGTTTGATCTAACAATTAAATAGGTGGCACAGTGGGATAGAGTGCCAGGAAGACTCATCTTTGTGAGTTCAAATCTGGCCTCAGACACTTACAGCTGTGTGACTCTGGGCAAATCACTTCACCCTGTTTGCCTCAGTTTCCTCATCTATCAAATTAGCTGGAGAAGGAAATGGCAAACCACTTCAGTACCTTTGCCAGGAAAACCCCAGATGGGGCCACCAAGTGTTGGACATGAATGGAACAACTGAACAATAACAACCCCTTTGAGCCAGTACAAGCTTGCTCAGTCCTATCTATCCCTGCTTATCTTTGTATAGCATTTTAAGTTTTACAAAGTACAATCCTCATAATGACCTGTGAGGTAGGTCATGAAACTATTATTATAGATGAGTAAAAGAATACCTCAGACAGGGTCAGTGGCTTCCCCTTTATAAATCTTTATGGTAATTGCTGCCCATGAGAGAGAATCTTTCTTGTTGTTTTTGAAGAAC
Source organism: Trichosurus vulpecula (assembly GCF_011100635.1). Taxonomy (NCBI): domain Eukaryota; kingdom Metazoa; phylum Chordata; class Mammalia; order Diprotodontia; family Phalangeridae; genus Trichosurus; species Trichosurus vulpecula. Next base: position 275,644,346 of record NC_050576.1, on the reverse strand, counting down.
TGGAGCTGAGCCTTGAGCGATAAACTCCCAGTCTAGTGTCCTGGTAGAGTATGGGGGGCTTTCTTAGAAACTCTGATTTTTATTACTAAAAACATCTGTGTTTTGTATTGTATTGTAATTGTATTGTATTGTAATTGTAAATATGCTCAATTTTAACTTTGGTGAGTTAATCAGCATGGTTTCAGTGGGCAACCATGAGGAATTTCAGGCTGACAAACTTAGACGTGGGAAGGATAGATGGCTTCAATTGCTCACACAAGTCTCCAGAAAAGCGTAAAAAAGAAAAAGTATTTCCTCTGCAGAAAAAGGCCAGAAAAGTGCCCAGTGCACAATTGTTATTACAAATGCTCAATGAGTTGCTATGACATTTCTAAAAGTTGCAAACTTTCTGCAAAGAATTATGGACATGATTAGATCTACATGAGGATGGATTTTGCCATAGCTTCTAAGTGGTCTCCAGGCTCTCCCTCTCTTTCCAGTCCTTCCTCCACAGAGCTACCCATCTGATATTTCCAAAATGCAGGCTTGATCACGTCAGCTCCTCCTGTTGTAAAAAAAAAAAAAACAAAAAAACCCCAACTCTCATAGTTCCCTATGGCTTCGAGGATGAAGTACATGATTCTTAGGTCTGGCATTTAAAAGCTTTCCACAGTCTATAGGAAGGGGGAATGGACTAAATCAATGGTATCAAACTCAAATACAAAGTGAGGGAACCACTAAACCCTACCTAAGGATCCTTGTGGCCTACAGATTGACTTAGAAAACCACATATTAACATTATCTATGTTCTATTGTGTTTTGTAAAATTTTGTTAAATATTTCCCATTTACATTTTTTATTTGGGCTAGAATATGGCACATTATTGCCTACGCTGTGTGTTTGACACCTCTGGAGTAGATGACCTTAGAAGGTTCCTTCCAGCACAGCTGGGTGGTGCAGTGGACAGAGTTCCAGGCCTAGAGTCATGAAGACTCATTTTCCTGAGTTTAAATCTGTCTTCAGACACTTACTAGCTGTGTGACTCTGGGCAAGTCACTTAATCCTGTTTGCCTCAGTTTCCTCATCTGTAAAATGAACTGGAGAAGCAAATGGCAAACCACTTCAGTATCTCTGCTAAGAAAACCCCAAATGGGGTCACAAAGAGTCAGACATGACTGAAAAAAGGACAACAAAAAAGTCCCTTCCAGCTCTAAATCTACAATCCTATGACTTTCTGATGTGTTCACGAGATAGTAGTAGATAGAATTTCCTTTGAAATAATTAACTCAGTCAGAGGGTGATGCTGACACCTTTTGACACTTTTTTTGTTTCAGCATCACCAACATGATAAGGTTAGGAGGAATCTCACCATTGCCCCACCAGAACAAGGTAGGAGTGGAGTATACACACTTCCATAAAGGAAGGAAGGAGGAAGAGCGTGCCAGATTAACAATCATTTCACTGATAGCCTGTAGATGAAGATAATGTATCTGAGTCGCATGGGTACTGAGAATGTTATTCAGTATTCAAATGAAAAGTGGAATGGTACAGATTAGGAGGACAATGACTATTATAGCGGGCACGGAGGCCGTTATGCAATGCAATAGAGAGAGGAATGGGTTCTCCTTTTTAAACCAATCATATATCTTTTCAGCTGTGCTGTCTGGGTTCAAGTCTTTTTGGCTAGCCTGATCAATATGCTATTTTCCTTAAATCATCCATATCCATTGCAATTGTACCATTTCCCCCTACACCATTCAAGTGATTTCTTATTCTTGTCCAGTTATACATGCTACTGTTATGGGATATGGGTGTTACACAGAAATGCATGTATCTATAATCACATTTCATTTGCAGCCTTATTTCTAGTACATCCAGTTCAACTCCTACAGCTTCCACCATTTCTTTTAATTCATTCAACTGATGATAAAACTGGCTAGTGATTCTGTTTTGGATCTGGAATCCTCTTGATATATTTCTTGAAAGTTCTTCTATATATTTGCCCTGAACAATTTCATTTTGCAGTGCTAACGGATAACCCCAATGATACAGAGGATGCAATTACAGATACTAACATGACTATACTTAGTACAATGCAGCTAATTCACCTTTTCTTCCTGGAGAGGCACAGCTCCCCTTCCCCTTGTGACACAACTGCCCTAATCACTTGGTCAGCTGAGCTCTGATACCACCCATCAGTCTGGACTAGCGTTAAGGCAAATCTGGGCTGCGTGACTACAAATCTGGAAGCGTTGGGAGTTACTTGTGACCCAACAAATTCAGAGACAGTACAGTTTTTGCAGGTAACATTGTAGCCCTGACCTGTCAATTTCAGTGACACCAGTACCAAACATGAAGGCATATTGGCCTCTGAGACATACACAGAGGGAGTTGCAGTAAGGCTGGTTAGTGTGGGTGCTAGTGTTGTGGTGGCTGTTTAGAACCATAACCACCCCCACAGCGGCCACTGCTTTCCGTATGCTCCGCGGGGACCCCTTTTCTGGGATCCATTCGGGTGTAACCCACCCCCCATAACTAGCGGGGTGCCTGGGATCCTGAGCTGTCCAGCTCTGTAGATGAAGGCCTGAGCTGTTACAGGTGGACAGGTAAGGGGTGTGGTACTTCAAGAATCTAGGGTAGCCATGTACCCTGGTATCCCAGTGGGAGTTGTTTTGGCAGGGCGGCCTTGGGCTAAAGCTTGGCTGGTGAGTGTTATTCTGTGGAGTGGCCAGGATCCCCAGCACAGTGATGTTATACATGTATGCTCCTGCCAGGTCTCTGCATGGGCGTCATTTGCCACCTGCGGAGGTGGCACTGTTCTATACCTGTTGCCTGAGGAGATGGCACTGAGGCATAAAGATGCCGAAGAGAGTGAAAGAAAAACACGGGCCAGGCAGGAGAGTATAGAACAACTCCTTTTATTAAGCCGAGGCGGTGAGGTTACATACTCTATGAAATCAGATAAGTGGACCAAGCTTTGCATAGCTTTGTTACTTTACTGGAACATCCTGCCACATGGCTCATGTAGCCCATGGGACATGTTGTTACTTAGTTCTATAGATGCTAACCATATTGAAATATTACTGTTCTTTCCCATGCGGATCACAGCTACGAGGGCACTTCCTTGCCACGTCCTCTTATCTTTGTACAGTCTTGCCTTGCAGAGACCTTGCCTCAAATGGCCTTGCCTTGCCAGGCCTGGGAGGCTTAAACAAGATATAGCTGGATCTCCACAAGCTGTTCTGCATGATCTCAAGGGTAGCTAGAACAGGCTCAGGCTTAAAAAGAAAACCTGGCATGTACCTTTCTCACCACGGACTGTCTCAGAGCTGGCCCTCTACAATAGCCCTGACTATAGGTCTCCTGATTCCTGTGCAGATCTCCCTGGCTTGAAACCTGAGCTGTGGCCAATGACTTTGAAAGTACACCCAACTACCTTGCTACTGGCCCTGTTCCTTCCTCCTCCTGTTTATCACTTTTCTTGGATCCTGATTCAGAGTCTGCATTTGGAGCCAAGAATGGTTTCCTTTGTGGTAGGGGTTCTTAACCTGAAATCCATGAGCTTTAAAATATATACATATTTGGACAAATGTATTTGAATGTTTCCTTTGAATTTAATTTTATACAGCTAACAACATTATTCTGAGAAAGGGTCCATAGGGACAATACAAAAAAAGTTAAGAACCCCTGTCTTCAGGCCAAGTGATTTCCCTAATCATCAGCACTTGAGAGGAGAGTTCACAAGTTTTGAGATTTCAAAATTGTAGACTATATCTCTAATATCTTGGCAAAAGTATGTCATTGCTTAAAAAAAAGGAGATTAAGAACTGTGGGTGGATCAGAACAAATCCAGGACCATCACTGGGGGGAAAACCTTCAAAGTTCATGAAATAATGACCAGCTACAACTTCAAAGGATAAAGCATGTAACCAACTCCTGATAGAGAGGAGATTGTCTACAGAGGCAAAATGAGATAGTTATTTTTTGGATATGACCAAATTGGGAATTTGTTTTACTTGATTATGCACATTTCTTATAAAGGTCTTGTTTATATATATATATGTATATTTATATATATAAACATTCATTGTTTGGAGGGAGGCAGTGAAAAGTAATGCTTGTTAATGGAAACGATTTTTAAAATAAATTGCATTAAAAACAAAGCGTATGGAAGAACATTATCACATCACAAAATTTAAAAACAGGTAAAAGTTTTTGTAAGAGTGTAATTGTAAAGAAGGGAGGCTGAGTCCCAAATGTCTCACATGAAAACCCTGAGAGCTTAAATGACTGTATAATCACACATTTATTTTAAAGTAGACGTGTCAGATTATAAAAAGCACAAACTTTCGCACACTTCAACTGGCTATGGGTGCGGAAATAATGTCTCCCTTCATTCTTCTAATCCATGCTGCAGACCAAGGCCAGAGTAATGTCTCTCATTCATCTCGTCATGCAGCTTTTTTGCTCAACAATCTTTAGGGGATCCCTATTGCCACAGAAGAAAATTTCAAACTTCTTCGGTTGGCATTCTAGGACCTCGAAAATCTGGTGCTACCTTGGCTTTCCCGTCTCATCATATTTTCCCCATCCATACACTCTGGCCAAACTGGATTATTCTTTGGCACTCCAGATGTTCTTAGCTTCTTCCCACCTCCTCGCCTTTGCTCACACAGTTTGCTCGTGTCTAGAATGTTCTGTCTCTCCCTCTGCATCTGTTGCATTACTACTCATCTTTTAAAGCCCAAATCAAATGCCACCTACTCGAAGTCAACAGCCACATTCCCTTTCAGATGTCATTTGGTGTTTTACTGATCCAATGTGCTCATCCTATGATACATACACTGTCATCATCTGTGTATATCTTACTCCCCTACTGGATTGTAAGCATCATTAGGGCAGGGAGTATATCTTATCTCCAATTATACTTTTTTCACGTTTACATTCTCTAGAATTCAGCCAGACTGGCCTTCTTGCTATTCATCCCACATAATCTTCCATCTCCAGCCTTCATACTTTTTCATAGTCTGTTCCCCATGACTGGATTGCATTGCCTCCTCACCTCTGGTGCTCAGAATCCCATCTTCCTTTAACGTTTAACTCAACTGCCACCTCCAAATGGGGTTGTTCCTAATCCTGCCCAGATGTCAGCACCTCCCCTTAAAATTACCTTATATTTACTTTAAGTACATATATATATGTATATATATATATATAACATATATATATGTATATATATATAAACACACATATATATATATACACAATGCACATATACATTACAAACACACACACATATAGTTACCTATTTACATATGTAGAAATATGTATTTACATATTCCCCCTCAGGAAAATGGGAGCTCCTTAAGGGAAGGTACCATTTCATTTTTACCTTTGTATTCCCAGCGCGTTATAGGTGCTTAATAAATGCGGATTGATTAGCTAACCTTGCATACAGCAAGTGCTGAATAAATGCTGCTTATTGTTTTGTTGATATCTATGAGGTAGTACAAGTACTTGTTGTTGTTGAGTCATTTCAGATGCATCTGACTCTTTGTGACCCCATTTGGGTTTTCTTGGCAAAGATACTGCAGTGGTTTGCCATTTCCCTCTCCAGCTAATTTTACAGATGAGGAAACTGAGGCAGATAGGGTTAAGTGACTTGCCCAGGGTCACACAGCTAGCAAGGGGCTAAGGTCAGATTTGAGGCCCGGGAAGAGGCATCTTCCTGACTGCAAAACCATTTCTCTTTCCACTATGCCACCTTAATTACTCTCCCCCTCTTACAGACAAAGAAACGGAAGATGACAGAGGTTAAATTTACCTATGGTCACACAACTGATAAGTGTCAGAGGCAAGATTTGAACCCAGGACTCTTCTGATTCCAAGTCTAACATGCTACCACAATATGCTGTCTTTCTAATTTCCTCTAATAAGGTAATTTCAAAAAGTTGTCCCAAGCAGTCTTCCTGAATGTTCTGTCCCCTCAAAGCTCTGCACAGTAACAAACAGTTAAAAGTCTAATCCCTAAAGTGACCTACATCACCACTGGGAAAGGGCTTTCTTCATTCCATTGTGGTGATAATCTTGGACTTCCAGCAGGTTACCGAGTCAATTTGTTTCCCTGGCAACCTGAAAAGAGCACCGGGAAAATGAGAACCGAAAAAATCAGATCTGGTCACAGATTGCAGAGTTTGGGGGATGGGGATGGGGAGAGGCAGGAAGAGCTGCTTCAGAAGCTTTTGGCCACAAGTCAGGGGAGGGCGATTCGCCAAGTCGGGTGACCCACTTAAAAATTTTAGAATTGTAGGCCTGACCTCCTGTCCCTTTTCAGGATCAAAGCTCTTCTGACATTAAGAAACACAAGCCCTAAAAGTAACATCCACTTTAAAAAAAATTAAACTACATTTGGGAAAAAAAAAAGAAACTTTTGTCCGTTGGAGCCACTCTTTCTTCCTGAAAGTCGGGATATACTATTTGAGCCTTGGTTTACTCCTCTGAAGTCGGGACAAAGGAAGACCCGTTTGAGCCGCTGTCTGCATTCGAGGCTTTGGCTCTTCAGGGGCCTCCCAGGCCCGCTCTGTCCCACCCTCCTGCGCACCCCACTTGTCCCTGGCCATCATGAGAGGGGTCGCAGACTGTCAAGATGTGGATAGGGGGAGGAAATGAAAGAGGCTCCAGACTGGAGGGTGAGCGCCGGATTTCAGAGCTGGGAGCGGTGTGACCCGGTCAAGGGAATGCGCCTGACTCGGTTTCCTCATCTGTACAACCAGAGCAGTGACGCTTGGATGTCCAACTTCACTCACGTTTTTTGAAAATAAATTTTTGGTTTTGTCTTCTGTTTCTTACTTCAGCATCTTTCCTCTTCCCCCTCTCATTTAAAAGAGGAAAAAAACCAAACACGACTGATTGATATGCTGGAAAAGTTTAAAAAAAAAAGACTTCATGGTATTTTCCCCTTTTTTTTAATGAGGAAAGCGCTTTGTTAACATTAAAGCCCTATAGAAACATGAGTTATTATTGTTAAAATAAACTCATGTAGGTAAATAATTTATGTGATAAACGCCTGTGTTTCCGCTAGCCGTGTGAGGCACTCAGGGCCTCAGTTTCCCCTGGTGTACAAAGAAGGTAACACCCACCCTGGCCACTCCACAGGGTTCTGGTGCCGAGGAGGTGGGCGCAGGGCAGCCGGGTGGCGCAGGGACGGCGGCGGGCCTGCGGTCCGAAGGCCTGAATTCTAATTTTCCCTCTGACACTTACTAGCTGTGTGACCCTGGGCAAGGCATTTACCCTTGTTTCCCTCAGTTTCCTCATCTGTCAAATGAGCTGGAGAAGGAAGCAGCGAACCACTCCAGTATCTCCGGGGTCACGAAGAGCTAGACACGGAGCACGGGAAGACGACGGAATAGGTCAGAAAATTCCAGGCCCTCCAGGTTTCCTCCGCAAACACCACACGTCACAGGGAACGTAGAGCTGCAAAAACAAAGGCGCCAAGCTGAGGTCCTCCTCAGATAACCTGAGGGCGCCTCAGAAAAACCAGGGGCTTTGGCCTGAAGAAGTGTAGACGCCCGGGCCAACTGCACCGAATCAACAAACAGCAGGCCCCGAAGCAGCAGAGTGAGAGGGGGAGGAGGCCTCCAGGGAGTTCAGCTCAGGGACTTTCACCTCATGGTCTCATGACTGTTCACCTCATGACCTTTCACCTCAGGGCCCCCGACCTTTCATCTCCCGACCTTTCAGCCTGGCGGCGCTGCCCAGACTGATCAGGCCTGGCCCTCAGGTGAGGACGCGAGAGCACACGCCAGTGAGTGCGATATCCCAGGGAACAAGAGCACTTTGGGGCTTAGGGGGAGGAGAGGAGGGCCCGAGGTTGGTCCGCCGACAGAATTCAGAAAATAACAGGAGTGACAGCGCGTGCGATCGCTAACGGTAGCAAATGGCAATGAGAGAAGAGAAGGAAATAGAAAGAATCAGAATAGGAAATGAAGCTGATAGAATTGTCTCTTTTTGCGGACGATAATGGGTGATATATTTAAAAAATCCTAAAGACTCAACCAAAAAGTTAGTTGAGACAATAATTTGGGCAAAGTAGCCCAAAGTAGTATAGAGTAAACCCGCATAAATGATCAGCCTTCCTGTATGTCACCGACAAAACCCTGCAAGAAGAGAGAGTGAGAGCTTCCCATTTAAACTAACTCTAGACAGTATAAAATATCTGTAGCACGTGACGATTTCGCCTAATCTCATTTATATATTCAATGCTGTCCCAATTGAATCAACCAGAAATTTATTTTACCGATAATGACGTGGAGCGCGTTACCTATCAGACTTCGGGACAGGTGAACAGTTTATGAGTAAACGAGAGATAGCAGCAGAGTGAGGTGTTTAATGGATAATTTCAATTCCATTAGAAGTGCGTGTACGAATGAAATCAATGTAGCCAACGTCATAAGGAAAGCAGATGGAGACATCCAGCAGGTGTTTGGATGATTGAAGTCCCCTAAAATTGGCGCCTTGTGCTTCTGGACCAAGTGGGTGATTTGTTTCCTGAACCCCCCATCTATTTCATCTCAATAAACCTAAAAACCTGAGCTTGAATCTTAGCTGGGTTGATATCTGTTACAACTGGCTTTGGGTTTAAAGGACTTCGGTTCATATCCTTGCCCTGGCACTTATATTTGTGACCTTGGGCACCTTGGGCTGAAACCTTCCTGTGCCTCAGTTTCCTCATCTGTAAAATGAGAGGGTTGGATTACTTGATCTCTAAGATCCTTTCCAATTAAATCCTGTTCTACTTAACCACATAATCTACCTGCTTCCCTCTGAAAATCTTATTTCATTATTCCCTGGGCAATGGGAACACACTTCTACTCAGGCACACTTCAGGAAACACTAACAAAATTAAATCCTAAAATGAAGCCTGTGCCTTTTACCTTTATTTCTTCCCACAGTATCTAACCTGGAAGATATAAAGGTTGTTACTGTTACATGAACATGTTCTGAAATACACATTTATCATATTCAACATTCATTTGTTCATCTACTAGAACAAAAGCTCCTTGAGGGCAGGTGCCTTGTTAGTTTTAAGTAGTGTATTGTACAAGTCTCTGCAAGGTTCTGTGGAGAATACAGAGAAAAATAAATTTGTGCCTGCTCTCAAGTTGCTTTACCGTTTCGCGAAACGGGTGAGAAATGTACACAGAACAATTCAAGATAAAATAAAAATTTTCTTTTGTCCTGACCTAAAATTTAACCAGCATACAGAAGACCAACTCTGGAAACTCCTTTTACCGATGTAGCCCATTAACTTGTCTGCAGTTCAGTGCCAGAGGGCACCAAGAGGTTAAGCGGCTTTATCCATCCATCACCCCACAGTTAATATCTGTCTGAAGCAGGGCTTGGCCTCAGGTGGTCCAGAACCCAGAGCTGAACCTCTGTCTGCCAACCACAGTTATACGACTGGCACAGATAATTTCATTCCTAATTTGGTCACCTCCATCTCTTTACCACAAGTAATTACATTCAGAAATGACCCAAAGAGCCATGAAAAATCAGGATCTGTCTATTCAAGGTAAAAATGAGTGCTTGTATATCTGGTTTATTATTCTGATAGCTGTGAAATGAAATAACAGGCAAGACCAAACAGTAAAAATAGTATGTGATATGGAGAAGTGCAAAAGTCTAAGAAAGACCATTTGTTCTAGGCAAACGGGGAAATCATCAGAGGCTGTCTGTTTGGCCCCAAGAAAGCAAAGCTCACTCATCCTGCCTTTTCAGATCTGTTGTTGTTGCTGTTAGCGCCCACTTTTGAGCTGCCTAAAGGCAAGTGGAACAGACATATAAATCATGAAGACCGAGGCTAACAAAAATGTCTTGCTGGGTATTATTTTTTCATGCTTATAATATGCTACTACCTATTCCGTGGGGGGAAAAGTGAAGATTCAGAAGAGCAGAAAGCTGAAAAATGGTTTTATGGAGTGAGCATTGGCCTGGGTGCCAGGAGAGCTGTGTCTGTGTCAGTTCTGCCACTAACTGGCCTCAGTTTCTTAGCTGTAAAATGAGGCATATTGACCTAGATGATCTCCAAGGGCCATAATAACATATTATTTTATGACTCCAGTCACCACTATAAGGGTCTTAGACCTGGTAGTTTCAAAAAAAAAATAGCCATATATTATCATTTCTTGAACCTTGCAGCCCATCCTCCCCCTGCTTCTGAAAATGGACTCAGAGGAAAAAGCTAGTCCAACCCACTTTCATTTGACAGATGAGGGAACCAAGACATAGAGAGATGAAGTGACTTGTCACATAAGGAGGTAGTGATCATTCAGGGTTAGAGCTGAACCAACATCCTGCGATTCTAGAGGTTCTTTCCATCGTATCGTGCTACTAGAGGTGTTGGGCCTGAGCTCTTTCAGTCATCAGAGTTGCCTTGTTTCTGCTTACTATTCTACCCACAAGAAAAGGAGAAAGAATGACAAAGTTCAGACAACTTAGGTGTTTCTGTGCCTTACCTACCATTTCCAGTTCAATTAGGACACATGTAATTACCTTCCTTCTTGCTAGTGTTTTCTCTATGTCTGCTCCTCAGCTCTCCCTGAGGGTTGGAGGCAATAGCAGACATTTTATATTATATATTGTATGCCAAATCTAAGGGCTGGTGAAATCAGCCCTTGGGATAAGGTTGGATATGAGCTCATTATTGACCATTACTGATAACATCCATTTGTGGATCCATAAACCACCTCTAGGTGAGTGTATGCCTTACAAGAAGCCATCTTATTGCATAGGATGATAATGAGCCCATAAACAGATGAGATGTTATGATGGACGGTGAAGATTGATGATTACCTTTAAAACAAGTTCCATTAATACTGAAATGGGAAAACTGCCATGAACTGTGACTGTCTTATTGACAACATTACAGAAAATCGATAATCAACCATGAAAATGGAAACAAATGACACTCAGAACAAACGAGGATTTGTTCTTCTTCCAAAAAATCTGGCCACCCCACAGCAAAGAACTTTCTCTTCCCTTAAAGTTTTCATTTCATTTCCTTTTAAAACAAATTATCTATCCATCTATCTATCTATCTATCTATCTATCTCTATGTGTGTGTATAGACATATACATATCTATCTACATTTATGTATATTTACACATATGTGTGTACACATATATACATGCAGAGAGAAGGAGAGAGGGAAAGACAATGTAAGATAGTATGAGAAAGGATAGAAAGGTTTAGAGATGAACTTGGAGTCAGGAAGAACTCGGTTCTAATCCTACCTCTAACAATTACTGGCTATGTGTGACCTGGGAAAGTCATTGAACCTCTCAGTGTCAGGCAGTTCTAAGACTAAATTACTACATGGGAGTTTCCTACACTGAGAAAATCACAGAACCAAAAATACAACATAAATACTTTTGATTTGTGATTTTATCAACATGAGAAACTCCTTCCATAAATTAAGATCACAACTCATCTATTTAATTTTCAGTTAACAAAACCCCACTTTCTCTCCCTTTCCTCCTTCTCTCTCTCCCCCTAAATAAAAGAAAAATAAGATCCTTATAACAAACATGACTTGTCCAATGAAACAAACTCTCACATTAGCCATGTCCATAAAGCTGTCTCTCCATTGGCTCCTGAGTCCATCACTTCTCTATCAGGAGGTGGACAGCATGCTTCTTATGGTGACATTTCAAAGTCACATAGTAAGACAGGCTGGGAGAAAGCTGGGCACCCGAAACCAGCGGAGATCCCCAGGCCTCCCAACACAGGATGGCAGTCTGTGGAAGTGACGAGAGGCAGTGCAACACCACCGGCCGTGAGACATCAACTCCTGAGGCTTGCATCCCAAAGGTATGAAATGTGTCTTCTTGAACTTCCCGGAAACATAATGGCCAGATAAACAGCTCTAATCCCTCCCCCCCCACCCAGAAAATTCCTTGGAAATAAAGAACGCTGGAACAGAGGAGATAGAAGTGGGGCTTCAGTGGCCAAATAGTAGAAGTTCCTTAGTCACAGAGGGGCAGAGCCAGCAGGGGTCAACACCAGGAGCCCAGACGTACTCTTGCTCCCCCAGGGGAAGTGCCAGACACCAGCTGAAACAACAAAGAGCTGAGACCATTGCTGAAGAGCAACAGTGCTGGAGAGCAACCCTAGGGAAAGAGACATCAGGAAGCCAGACCCGTCCCCCACACCTCAGGAAACTGAAGGCTATAATTCACAAAGCCAACAACTAGACTCACAATCCACAGAATAAGAAAGCTGGAACAGAGAGCCCTGAACCCCCAAAGCAGAAATTTATTGTAAAGCCAGGAAAAGGCTAACCAACATGAAGAAGAACACACACAAAAAACCCCAAAACTGAGGACCATTGATTCTTTTTATGGAGACAGGCATGATCAAAATACCAATTTAGAAGAGGATAGCAATGACACCATAGCCACATCTGATACCTGAAAAGGTAATGTGAACTGGTTTCCCACCCAAAAAGCATTACTGGAAGAGCTAAAGGAGGATTTTAAAAACCAAATTAAGGAGGTAAAAGAAAAAATGGAAAAAAAATCCACTGATGAAATCAAGTCCCTAAAGAATAAGATTGGTGAAATGGCTATGGAGATTCAGAATCTAAATAGAGAAAATGACACCCTGAGAGGTAAAATCAACCAATTGGAAAAGGAGACTCAAAAGGAAAATGAAGACACTAAATCATTAAAAATTAGAGTTGAGCAAGTGGAAGCTAATGAATCTATGAGGCATCAAGAAGTAGTAAAACAAAATGTAAAGAATGAAAAAATAGAAAAAAATGTGAAATATCTGATTGGGAAAACAACTGACCTGGAAAATAGATCCAGGAGAGACAATTTAAGAGTTATTGGTCTACCAGAAATCCACAGTGAAAAAAAGAGCCTTGACAGTATCTTTGAAGAAATTATCAAAGACAACTGACCAGAGGTCCTAGAACCAGAGGGCAAAATAGTCATTGAAAGAATTCATCGATCACCCCCTGAAAGAGATCCCAAACTGAAAACACCAAGAAATATTACAGCCAAATTTCAGAATTACAAAGTCAAGGAGAAAATACTGCAAGCAGCCAAAAAGAAACAATTTAAATAGCGTGGAACTACAGTCAGGATCATGCAGAATCTCTCAGCTTCCACATTAAAAGACAGGAGAAATTGGAATATGATGTTCCAAAGGGCAAAGGAGCTGGGACTACAACCAAGGATCAACTACCCAGCAAAATTAAGCATAATTTTTCAGGCAAGGGGATGGGCGTTCAATGAAATAAGGGAATTCCAGACCTTCCTGATGAAAAGGCCAGAACTCAATGGAAAATTTGATCTCCAAATACAAAACTCAAGAGAGACATAAAAAGGTAAACAGGGGGAAAAACCCCCACAAACCTTATTAATCAATAAGGGCAAATTATTTGTATGTTTATATAGGATTATATCATCTTATGTATGTTTTATATATATGCATATATATGTCAGTCTTGAGAATAGTACAGCTATTATGACAATTGAAAGGGATACACATAGATTGTGAATGCCTGTTTAAAATAAATGATATAAGGATAAAAAACATAATTAAGAGATGTAAAGGGAGGGCTATGAGAGAAGAGGTAAGGAGGTAGTAGAAAAGGGTAAATTACACCAAATGAAGAGGCACAAAAACACATTTCAGTAGAGGGAAAGAAGGGAGGGAGAAGAGCAATATTTGAGCTTTACCATCATCTGATCTGGTTCAAGAAGGGAATAACATACCCTGATAAGTTTAGAAATCTAACTTGTCCTACAGGAAGTAGGAGGGGAAGGGGGGAAACAAATGGAGGGGGGTGGTCAGAAGGGAGGGGAGAAGTAGCAAGTGGGAAATGGTAAGATAAGGGAGGGGAATAAAGAGGGAGGGTAAACTGAGGAAGGCAGTGGTCAAAAGCAAAACTTTGTTGAGGAGGGGAATGGGAAAGGGAGAAATAAAAGCATAAACAGGGGGAAATAGGATGGAGAAAAAGACACAGATAGAAATCATAACTGTGAACATGAATGGGATGAACTCTCCCATAAAATGGAAGCAGATAGCAGAATGCATTAAAAACCATAATCCTACAATATGCTGTTTACAAGAAACACATTTGAAACAGGGGGACACACATAGGGTAAAGGTAAAAGGCTGGAGTAGAATATATTGTGCTTCAGCCAAAGTAAAAAAAGCAGGTGTAGCAATCCTAATCTCAGACAAAGCAAAAGTAAAGATAGATTTAATTAAAAGAGATAAGGAAGGACATTACATTCTGCTAAAAGGCACCATAAACAATGAATCAATATCATTGTTTAACATATATGCACCAAGTGGTATGGCATACAAATTCTTAGAGGAGAGGTTAAGGGAGTTACAGGAAGAAATAGACAGCAAAACTATAATATTGGGAGACCTCAACCTCCCCCTTTCTGAACTTGATAAATCTAACCTCAAAATAAATAAGAAAGAAATTAAGGAGGTAAACGGAATTTTAGAAAAGGCAGATATGATGGATCTCTGGAGAAAACTGAATGGGGATAAAAAGGAATATACTTTCTTCTCAGTGGTACATGGCACATACTCAAAACTTGACCATGTACTAGGGCATAAAAACCTCACAATACAGTGCAGAAAGGCAGTAGTAGTCAAAGCATACTTTTCAGATCATGATGCAATAAGAATTATTTGTAACAAAGAATCATGGAAAAATAAGCTAAAAATTAATTGGAAACTAAATAATCTAATTCTAAAGAATGGTGGGCCAAAGAACAAATCAGAGAAATAATTAATAACTTCATTCAAGAGAATGACAATAATGAGATAACACACCAAAACTTATGGGATGCAGCAAAAGCAGTTCTTAGGGGAAGTTTTATATCTCTAAATGCTTACATGAATAAAATAGGGAAAAAGGAGATCAATGATTTGGGCATACAGCTGAAAAAGCTAGAAAAAGAACAAATTGAAAATCCCCAATTAAATACCAAATTAGGAATACTGAAAATCAAAGGAGAGATTAATAAAATTGAAACCAAGAAAACTATTGAATCAATAAATAAAACCAAGAGCTGGTTTTATGAAAAAAAAACCAATAAAATTGATAAACCTTTGGTCAGTTTGATTAAAAAAAAAGAAAGGAGAAAATCAAATTACCACTATCAAAAATGAAAAGGTTGAGTTCACCTCTAATGAAGAGGAAATCAAAACAATAATTAGGAATTATTTTGCCCAATTGTATGCCAATAAATTTGACAACCTTAGAGATATGGATGAATATCTACAAAAACATAAATTGCCCAGGTTAACAGAAAAGGAAGTAAAATTTCTAAATAACCCCATCTCAGAAAAAGAAATTGAGAAAGCCATCAATGAACTCCCTAGGAAAAAAATCTCCAGGGCCAGATGGTTTTACATGTGAATTCTATCAAACATTTAAAGAACAATTAATTCTTATACTTTGTAGACTATTTGGGAAAATAGGTGAAGAAGGAGTCCTACCAAATTCTTTTCATGACACAAATGTGGTACTAATACCCAAACCAGGTAGAGTCAAAAAGAGAAAGAAAATTATAGACCAATTTCCCTAATGAATATTGATGCAAAAATTTTAAATAAAATATTAGCAAAAAGATTGCAGCAACTTATCACCAGAATAATACACTATGACCAGGTAGGATTTATTCCAGGAATGCAAGGCTGGTTCAATATTAGGAAAACGATTAGCATAATTGACCATATTAACAACAAAACTAGCAGAAACCATATGATCATCTCAATAGACGCAGAAAAAGCCTTTGACAAAATACAAGACCCATTCCTATTAAAAACACTAGAAAGCATAGGAATAAATGCAACCTTCCTTAAAATTATAGATAGCATCTACCTAAAACCATCCACAAGCATTATTTGTCATGGGGATAAGCTAGATGCGTTCCCAGTAAGATCAGGGGTGAAACAAGGATGTCCATTATCACCCCTACTGTTCAATTTGGTACTAGAAACATTAGCTGTAGCAATAAGAGAAGAAAAAGAAATCGAAGGAATTAGAATAGGCAAAGAAGAAGCTAAATTATCACTTTTTGCAGATGATATGATGATTTACTTAGAGAATCCTAGAGAATCAAGTAAAAAACTACTTGAAATAATAAACAACTTTAGCAAAGTTGCAGGATATAAAATAAACCCATATAAATCCTCAGCATTCCTATACATTACTGACAAAGCCCAATGGCAAGAGATAGAAAGAGAGATTCCATTCAAAGTTACTGTAGACACTATAAAATATTTGGGAGTCTATCTGCCAAGACAAACCCAGGGCCTATATGAACATAATTATGAAACGCTTTTCATGCGAATAAAGTCAGATCTAAATAAATGGAAAAATATCAGTTGCTCATGGTTAGGCTAAGCTAATATAATAAAAATGACAATTTTACCTAAAATAATCTGTCTATTCAGTGCCATACCAATCGACCTACCAAAAAATTATTTTACAGAGCTGGATAAAATAATAACAAAATTCATCTGGAAGAACAAGAGGTCTAGAATATCTAGGGTATTAATGAAAAGAAATGCTAGAGAAGGTGGCCTAGCCATACCAGATATTAAACTGTACTATAGAGCAGCAGTCATCAAAACTACCTGGTACTGGCTAAGAAACAGAGTTGTGGATCAGTGGAATGGGATAGGCACACAAGACGCAGAAGTCAAAGACTATAGCAATCTACTCTTTGATAAACCCAAAGAATCCAGCTTTTGGGCTAAGAATTCACTATTTCACAAAAACTGTTGGGAAAATTGGAAAATGGTAGGGCAGAAACTGGGCATAGACCAATATCTTACACCATATACAAAAATAAAGTCAAAATGGGTTCATGATTTAGGAATAAGGGCTGATACTATAAGCAATTTGGGAGAGCAAGGAATAGTTTACCTATCAGATTTATGGAAAAGAAAAGAATTCATGACCCAACAAGAGATAGAGAGCATTACAAAATGCAAAATAGATAATTTTGATTATGTTGAATTGAGATGTTTTTGTATGGAGGAGGCCAATGCAGCAAGGACTGGGAGGGAGGCGGAGAATTGGGAGAAGGTCTTTGCAACAAGTGTCACTGATGGAGGCCTCATCTCTAAAATATACAGGGAACTGAGCCAAATGTATAGGAATACAAGTCATTCCCCAATTGAGAAATGGTCAAAGAATATGAACAGGCAGTTTCAGAGGAAGAAATTAAAGGTATCTATGGGCATATGAAAAAATGCTAGAAATCACTACTGATTGGAGAGATGCAAATCAAAACAACTCTTATATACCACACCTCTCCTGTCAGATTGGCTAAAATAACAAAACAGGAAAATGATAAATGCTGGAGAGGATGTGGGAAAATTGGAACATTGTTACATTGCTGGTGGAGTTGTGAACTGATCGAGCCATTTTGGAGAACAGTTTGGAACTATGCCCAAAGGGCTATAAAAATGTTCATACCCTTTGACCCAGTAATACCACTTCTAGGGTTGTATCCCAAAGAGATCACACAAGTGGGAAAAGGACTCATATGTACAAAAATATTTATAGCTGCTCTTTTTGTGGTAGCTAAGAGTTGGAGATCAAGGGGATGCCCATCAGCTGGGGAATGGCTGAACAAGTTGTGGTGTGTGAGGGTGATGGAGTACTATCCTGCTATGGGAAATGGGGATGATGTGGACTTCGTGACAGCCTGGAAAAACCTACACAACGTGGTGCTGAGTGAGCGGAGCAGAGCTGGGGGGAGCATTGTACACAGCCGCAGATGTGTGGATTCTGAGGGGACTAACCCTGATGGACTTTGCTCGTCTCGGCAACACAAGGTGCAGGGACGGCTCCAGGGGACTCGCGGTGGAGGTTGCTATCTGCATCCAGAGAAAGAACTGTGGAGTATGAATGCAGATTCAGGCACACTTCATGCTAGCCTTTTCCCCGCACCACCACCCCGCATTTTTTTCTTTTTCTCTCTTTTGTTTTTGTTCTTGGGTTGTTTTTTTTTCCGGTCCTGTTTCTTCTTTCTCATGGTTCATTTCATTGGTCATAATTCTTCTCCACAACTTGACTAGTGTGTAAATTAATTCAATGCGAAGTTATACGTGGAAATTATATGGGATTCCATGCCATCTTGGGGAGGGAGGCTGGGAGGTGGGGAAGAAGGTCTGGAACTCGGAATTATGTAGAGCTGAGTGTTGTAAACTAAAAATAGGGAAAAATAAAAAAAATAAAAAAAAATAAAAAAGAGGAGCCTGAAAAAAAATAAAAGTCACATAGTAATAAAGATAGATTTTTATGTTGTTTTAGTAAAAATAAATGTTTGCCATTGATGCTGATCGAGAAAAGTTTATAGAAGTATAGAGTCTCAGACTTAGCAGTTATAGAATTACAGAGTTTAATGAGATCATTCATTTTTTTTTTTGGTGGAGGTGAAGTATAGTTACTTGCCCAAGGTCATACACAATTTCACAGACTCAGAACTGGAAGGGACCTTAGAGATCATCTAGTCTACCTTCTTAATTTTACATATGAGGAAACTGAAGCTCAAAAAGTCAGGCAGCTTGCCCACGTTTACACAGTTAGTGACAGGGCTAAGATTAGAACCCAGGTCTTTTGATTTCCACTCCAGTATTCTTTTCAGTATAATCTGGTTCAGACTCACTCTTACATAGGGATTCCTTCTACAACATTTCAAGAGATGGCTAACCAGCTTTTGCTTGATTACTCAGGAAAGGGTTAAAAATGGCCATTTAAAGTACATAGTATGTAACAATTGTACCAATTTAACTTTTGCATAAACAGGTTTAAAAATAGTCCTGCATGCTCTGTTATTCTTTTCCTCTGAGGACTTCAAAGTGCCTTGAAGGGGAGGTGAAAGCTTCTCATTATTGTTTAATGGTCTCCCAAAAATTATAAACCAGACCCAAACCAATGGGGTCAGCTCTATGTATAGGTGAGTAGGCAGCTGCCAAAGGAGTCTGGTGCCTCTTTCTAAAGGCAAATACCCCTAGAAAGAGTAACACATCAAATCACTAGTACCTTAACATAACTCAAATAATTAAAGATAGAGAAGGGAACTTTGTGGGACCAGAATCCTTATTTCACAGATCAAGACCTTGAAGACTAGAGAGTGAAATGATTTGCTGTAAGTAGTAGGTAGTAGAGCCAGGAAACCCAGATGTTCGTTCTCTCTCTTTCTCTCTCTCTCTCTCTCTCTCTCTCTCTCTCTCTCTTTTTCTCTCCCTCCCTTTCCTTCTCTTCTTCTCTCCCTCTTTCCCTCTCCCTCCCCTGTCTCTCTTCCCTCTCTCTCCCTCTTTCTCCCCCTCCCTCCTTTCTATTCTCTCTTTCCCCCTCCCTTCTTCCCCTTTTATTCTTCTATTTGTACTCTCTCTCCCTCCCTCTCTTCCATCTCTCTTCCTTCCCTTCTCTTCTCCTCTCTCTTTTCTCTCACTCTTTCCTCTCTTTGTCTTCTGTCTTTCCTCTTTCTTCTCTCTTCATCTCTCTTGGTCTCTATCTCTTCTCTCCCCATGTCTCTTAGTTTCAGTCTTTCTGACTCTGTGTCTCTCTGTCTTTATGTCTGTTGCTCCTGTCTCTTTACCTCTCTGGTCTCTGTATCTCTTTCTTCTCTCTCTGCCTCTTCTCTCTGTTTCAGTCTTTATGTCTCTGCCTCTCTCTCGATTGTCTCTCTGTCTCTCACACTCACCCACACACTTGCACACAAACACACATCTTTCCCTTCCTTTTCCTCTTAAAATACTGTCTACACCACTCATGTGTTGTATAGGATCATAGGATCCTACATATAGAATATTTAAGGACCTAAGATACCCTCCTAGGGATTGTCTTGTATTGCAAACATTGATGTTTGGTGGTGGCCTAAGTAAGGTTTGATATTTAGCATCCTTAGCCCTCCTCTGCTCTTGTCACCGTGGAAGTGAAATGAGATTACCCAGGACTAAGGACCATTTGAAATCTTTATGTGTTTCCTACGTATCCATGGCCAAAGAATTCATGGCCTAGTGGCCAACTTGTTAGTGAGGATCCTTCTAGTAAATACTGACATTTAAAAAAGGTTTTTAGTGCCATTTATTCTGCCCAGCACCTTAGCCTACCATTCAAGTTTCTCTGCAGCGTGGCTCCAGGAGACAATTCTAACCTTCTTTCCTAACACTCTCTTTTTATGTATATTATGGTCCCTGAACATATTTCATGCTTTTCTGGCTCTATTTAATTACATTCTTTCCTATATTTGGAATGTTTTCCTCAATTACACTTAGAGACTTAAGACAAATGCCACCTCTTCCATGAAGTTTTCCCTGATTCCCTCATTTGAAATGATTTTTTTCCTCTTTGGAAGTCCCATAGCACTTTGCTTTTCTGAATTTGTCATATTGTGGGATAGTGGATAGAGAATGGGCCTTGAGGATAGAAAGATTTGACAGATACTGGCTAAACAACCATAAGGAAATCATTTAACATTTCAGTACTCTAGGCAACATGCTAAGACTATTATTCAAATTTTCCTCACCCAAAAATTTCCTGTGCCAGTGAAATGTAGGTCTAGTTCTTATACCATTCTATTCTGCATTGTATTTATATGTAGGAAGTGGTATCTACGTCTTATGTCTCCTAAATATTATAAGCTCTCTGAGACAGAGATCTTAATTAACTTTAGATTTCTCCTAAAACCTAGCTGGAAAGCAAGCACTACAGTAGTCACTGGATTGGAAAAATCAGTTTGTGTCCCAGCCTTAAAGAAGGGCAATGCCAAGGAATGTTCAAATTACTGAACAATTATCCTCATTTCACACACCAGCAAGGTTATGCTTAAGATTCTGCAAGTTAGCCTTCGCCAATATGTGAACTGAGAATTACCAGAAGAACAGGCTGATTTTCAAAGAGGCAGAGGAACTAGAGACGAAATTGCCAGCATTCCTTGGATTAGGGGGAATGCCAGAGGGTTCCAGAAAAAAATCTACTATTTCATTGCCTACATGAAAGCCTTTGAGTATGTGGATCACAACAAAATGTGGCAAGTCCTCAAAGAGATGGGAGTACCAGATCATCTTACCTGTCTTCTGTAAAACCTGTATTCAGGCCGAGAAATAATAGAACTGACCATAGAACAATTGATTGGTTTAAGATTGGAAAAGGAGCATATCAAGGCTGTAGATTGTCACCTTATCTATATAACTTAGGTGCAGAGTATATCATGAGAAATGCCAGCCTGGCAGTATCTCTGATGAAGGCCTCATTTCTGAAATATATAGAGAACTGAGTCAAATTTATAAGAACATGTCATTCCTCAGTTGATAAATGGTCAAAGGATATGAACAGGATATGAAGAAATTAAAGCTATCTGTAGTCATATGAAAAAATGCTCTAAATAACTATTGATTAGAGAAATGCAAATCAAAACAACTCTGAGGCACCACATGACACCTATCAGATTGGCTAGTATGACAAAAAAGGAAAAATATAAATGTTGAAGAAGATAAGGGAAAATTGGGATGCTAATACATTATTGGTGGAGTTGTAAAGTGATCCAACCATTCTGGAGAGCAATTTAGAACTATGCCCAAAGGATAACCAAACTGTGCATACCCTTTGATCCAGCAATATCACTACCAGGTCTGTAGCCCCAAAGATATTATAAAAACAGGAAAAGGACCCACATGTACAAAAATATTTATAGCAGTTCTTTTTGTGGTGACTAAGAACTGGAAATTGAGGGGATGCCCATCAATTAGGGAATGACTGAACAAGTTGTGGTATATGAATGTAATGGAATACTATTGTTCCATAAGAAATGATGAGTAGGCAGACTTCAGAAAAAGACTTACATGAGTGTGTGAAGTGAGCAGAACCAGGAGAACACTGTACCCAGTAATAGCAACATTGTGTGGTGTGACGACCAACTTTGATAGACTTAGTTCTTCTCAGCAATGCAATGATCTAAGACAATTCCAAAAGACTCATGATGGAAAGAACTAGGGAGTTTGAATGCAGATTGAAGCATACTGTTTTGTCTCTCTCTTTTTTGGTTGTTTTTTTCTCTTGTTTTTTCCCTTTTGTTCTGATTCTTTTTTCACAATATGAATCATGTGGAAATGTGTTTAATATGATTGCACGTGTATAGCCTATTTCAGATTTCATGCTGTCTTGGGGAGGGGAGAGAGGAGGGAGAGGGAAAAATTTGAACTCAAAATCTTATAAAAATGAATGTTGAAATCTCAAATAAATAGATAGATAGATGAGGGGTGCCAGGCTAGATGAATCAAAAGCCAGAATTAAGGTTTCTGGGAAAAATATCAATATCATATATACAGGCAATACCATTCTGTTAAAAAAAAGTGAAGAGAAAAGAGAAAAGAAAAAAATGAAAGAAAAAAGTTTAAAAAATTAAGAAGCTTCTTGATAAGGGTGAAAGAGGAGAGTGTAGAAGCTGGCTTGAAGCTTAATATCAAAAAAACTAAGATCTTGGTAACTGGTTTCATCATTTCCTGGCAAATAGAGGGAGAAGAAATGGAAGCAGTGTCAGATTTTATATTCTTGGCTCAAAGATCATTATAGGCGGTGACTGCAACCAAAAAATTAAAAGACACTTGCTCCTCGGGATGAAAGCTCTGGCAAAGCTGGACAGTGTACTAAAAAGCAGAGACATCACCTTGCTGACAAAGGTCTATTTAGTCAAGGCTATGGTTTTTCCAGTAGCCATGTATGGCTGTGAACGTTAGACTATTTTACAAAGCTGAGCATTGCAGAATCAACATTTTTAGATTGTGGTGCTGGAAAAGACTTTTGAGAGTCCTTTGGACAGCCAGGAGATCAAATCAATGAATATTTAAATTAATTCAGGCTATTCGCTGAAAGTTCACTGAAGATGAAGCTTAAATATTTGGACTACACAATGAGAAGACAAGATTCACCAGAAAAGACCCTAATGGTGGGAAACATCGAAGGCAAAAGAAAAAGGGGATGGCAGAGGATGAAATGGATGTGTAGTATCATGGAAACAACAGACATAAACTTGAACAGACTTTGAGAGGTAGTAGAGGATAGAAGGGCCTGGTGCGCTATCATCCATGGGGTCACAAAGAGTTGGACGTTACTGAACAACTGAAAAAAACCCAAAAAACCAAGAAGCCCTAGTACATTGCTTTGCAGAATAATTGGACAAATGTTTATTAAGCCTTTTACTGTGTTCTTTTTCCAGAGGTCATGATGATAGCTAAGGATGGTTTTAGAGTGGGGGAAAAGAGGGAGAGGAAAAAGTTTGGGAGGTTGCGGTCAACAATAGGATTTCAAAATGCAGGACCTTAGAGACTGTGGTAAATGGTAAAGTTTTTTTTTAAAATATTTTTATTTGGGGCAGCTAGGTGTCTCAGTGAGTAGAGCACCGGCCTTGGAGTCAGGAGGACCTGAGTTCAAATGTGGCCTCAGACACTTGACACACTAGCTGTGTGACCTTGGGCAAGTCACTTATCCCCAATTGCCTTTCCTTCTCCCCTCCAAAAAACAAAAACTATTTTTATTTTATTAAATATTTACCAATTGCATGTAAAAAACTTTTAACACTCATTTTTGAGAATTTTGAGTTCCAATCGCCCTCCTTCCCTTCCACCCCTCCCCTCTCTCTAAGAAAGTAAACACTTGATATCAACTCTACGCGTGAAACCATGCAAAACCTACTTAGCCATATTGCGAAAGTAAACACAAACAAACTAAAATAATAAAAATAAAGAAGGTTTAAAAAAGATGCTTCACTCTGCATTCAGAGTTCCTCAGCTCTCTCAAGGTAGATAGCATCTTTCATCATGGGTCCTTTGGAATTGCCTGGGATTATTGTGCTGAGCAGAATGTTATTCAGTTCCTCAGGCCTGTCTAACTCTTTGTGACCATGTGGACCATACCATGCCAATACTGTCCGTGGGGTTTTCTTGGCAAAGATCCTGGAGCTGTTTCCCATTTTCTTCTCCAATGTATTGTGGCAAAAAGTTTAAGTGACCTGCCCAGGGTCACACAGCCGGTAAGTGTCAAAGGACGGATTTGAACTCATTTTCCTGACTCCAGGCCCATTGCTTTATCCACTGAGCCACCTAGCTCCCTCCCTTTGATGAGAGTAGCTAAGTCTTTCACAGCTGATCGTCTTACAGTATTGCTGTTACTATGTCCAGTGTTCTCCCAGTTTTGCTCTCTACATTTTGTTTGGCCATAAACTCTTTCTTTATCCATAGATCTGACAGTTACATTTTTCTGTGCTCCCCTAATTAACTTATGATATTTACATCCAAAACATTTATCCATTTTGACCTTATTTTGGTATATGGTGTGAATGTTGATCCATGCCTAGTTTCTGCCAAACTGCTTTCTAGTTTTCCCTGTAATTTTTGTAATTCCCTGTAATTTATGGTGAGTTCTTACTTCAAAAGCTTGGATCTTTGGATTTATCAAACACTAGATTACTATGGTCATTTACTGTGGTGTATTGTGCACCTCATCTATTCTACTTATCCACCACTCTATTTCTTAGCCAGTACCAGATTTTTTTTGATAGTTATTGCTTTGTAATATAGCTTGAAATTTGGAACTGCTAGGCATCTTCCTTAACCTCCCCCCCACCCCCCCTGCCATTGAGTCCCTTGATATTCTCGACCTTTTGTTCTTCCAGATAAATTTTGTTACTATTTTTTCTAGTTCTGTAAAATAATTTCTTTGGTAGTTTGATTGGTATGACAATGAATAAGTAAATTATTTTAGGTAGAATTGTTATTTTAAATATATTGTCTCAGCCTACCCATGAACAATTAGTATTATTCCAATTGTTTAGGTCTGTTTTGATTTGTGTAGAAAGCATTTTGTAGTTGTGTTCATGTAGTTCCTGGGTTTGTTGGCAGGTAGACTCCCAAGTATTTTATATTGTCCACAGTTATTTTAAGTGGAATTTCTCTTTCTATTTCTTCATGATGGATTTTGTTGGTAGTATGTAGAAATGCTGATGTTTTATGTGGGTTTATTTTTATATTCTGCAGCTTTGCTAAA
Organism: Trichosurus vulpecula; assembly: GCF_011100635.1. NCBI lineage: Eukaryota > Metazoa > Chordata > Mammalia > Diprotodontia > Phalangeridae > Trichosurus > Trichosurus vulpecula. The sequence goes on along the minus strand of NC_050576.1, from coordinate 275,619,270 downwards.
GTTATTAATTGTCTCAACTAGTTTTCAGTTTATTCTCTAGTTTTTTCTAAGTATACCATCACATCACTTGCGAAGAGTGATAGGTTTGTTTCCTCATTGCCTATTTTTATTCCTTCAATTTCTGTGTCTTGTCTTTTTGCTATAGCTAGCATTATTAGTACAGTGTTCAATAATATTTGTAATAATGAACATCCTTGCTTCAATCCTGATCTTATTCAGAATGTTTCAAGTTTATCCCCATTATAGATTATGCTTGCTGGGCTTTAGATAGATCCTACTTATCATTTTAAGACAGGCTCCAGTAATTCCTATGCTTCCTAGTGTTTTTAATAGGAATGGGTATTGTATTCTTTCAAGGACTTTTTCTGCATCTATTGTTATCATCATATGATTTTTGTTGTTTTTGTTATTGATATGGTAAATGATGCTGATAATTTTCCAAATATTGAACCAGCCCTGCATTCTTGGTATAAATCCTACCTGGCCATAGTGTATAACCTTTGTGATATAGTGCTATAATCTCTTTGATAGTATTTTATTTAAAATTTTTGCATCAATATTCATTAAGGAAGGTAGTCTAGAGTTTTTTTTCTTTTTCTGTTCTTTCATTCATTTTTCCTTTAAGAATTTGGATGCTATGTTATTTAGTATATGTATATTTAGTATTGATATCACTTGATTGTCTATAATTCCTTTTAGCAAGTTGTAGTTTCCCTGCTTATCTATTTTAATTAGGTCTATTTCTGCTTTTTCTTTGTCTGAGATCATAATTGCTATACCTGCCTTTTTAACTTTAGCTGAAGCATAATAGATTCCGCTCTAGTCTCTTATTTTAACTCAGTGTGTGCCTCTGTTTCAAGTGTGTTTCTTGTAAACAACGTATTGTTGGATTCTAGTTTCTAATCTATTTTGCTATCTGCTTCCATTTTATGAGTGAGTTCATTCCATTCACATTTATGATTTTTAACAGTGCATTTTCCTCCATCTTATTTCTTCTGTTTATTCTTCTCTCTCTTTTTATCTTGCCCCTCCTTTAAAGTCTGTTTAGCTTCTGACCACTGCCTTCTTTTATCTGCCTTCCCTTTTATTACTCCCACCCCCTCTTTTATCTCTTTCCCCTTCTGTTGGGTAAGATAGATTTCTATTACCAATTGAGTATGTGTATATATACATACATGCATACATACATATATAATATGTGTGTATATCTCTCTCTCTGAACCAAATTCAGATGTTAGTGAGGTTCATGTACTGCCTGCCCCCCTCGTTTTTCCCTCCACTCCCCTCTATTTTTAGAAGCTCTTTCTTGCCCACCTCTTTTATTTGAGATAATCTTCCTCGTTCTTCCTCTCCCTTCCCTCTTATCCTAGGAGATCCCTCTTTCTCACCTCTACATTTTTTTAATGTCATCTCTGCTCCTTGGGGTCCCTGATCCCTTGTGGACCAGAAATGATACTGCCCCTCAGAGCTTCCACTTCCTCTTGACCAAAAGTGCCCCTCTCTGCCCTTGAACTATGACCCAGAAGTAGGTATGGGCAATGGAGTTGCCAAATAGTGCCTGGTCCTGTGTCCATTGCTGGCACAGGGATCCCCTGTAGTCTCTTTTTGACCTATTGCCAGGTCCCCTCACCATCTCTGGCTTGGGAGTTCCCAAAGCTGCTGCTGATTCTATTGCCACTACCTAATCCTACCACTGGTGTTTAATCCACATGGGCTCCATGCCAGCCTCTACCTCTGTGTCACAGATTTCTCTTTCTGAACTACTAAGTTGTCTTAGGCTGGAAGAATGTCTCACTGTAACCTTTTGTTGGCTCTGCCATTCCAGAATTTGATTTGTGGCATTATTTTAAAGTTGTTTGCAGAGGCAAGTTGAGAGGGTTCAGCAATGTGCTTCTTTACTCCAAAAGCTTGGCTCTGCCCCTGGAAGTCCTGAGTAGCTTCCAGTGGTGAAGTTTTGAGTGTGAGTAGGTTAGTGTATAGCTCAAGTAGGGTGGAGAAGACAGGAATTGAGGAGGTTGAGGCACTGTGAGATAAAAGTGTTGGAGAAGTTATCAACATGAACATATGACGCCCTGGAGGAAAGACCTAGTTGCAATAGGTCAGTTATCAAGGATGATGACTCTCTAACTTTTATGAGTGTGGTCCAACTCAAGAGACCTAACAGTCAATGCAGTGGTCCAAATAATAAATGAAAACGCATTTATTAAACACTTACTATGTGACAGGTACTGTGCTAAGTCCTAGGGACACAAATTGAAAATTCAACATAATCCTTGCTTTCAAGGAGCTCATATTCTAATTGGGAAAGACAAGGCAAAATATTCACCTATTGGGCAGATAGAAAAGCTTCAGAGCCCTCAGGGTGAAGCTGTGGATTGGATGGCAAGGCCCAGAGGTCATCAGATTACATAAGTAGATGAGATGATATTGCCAGGTATGGCAGATGATACTGCCTGGAGCATCTTAGAAAGCCATGGCAGGGCAGATGGTAAGGCCTAGGCCTCTTCCATCTCATCAGAATGAGTGTGAATAGTCAAGCAGCCTGAACAAAGGAGGAGGCAAGTTGGGAAGATGCTCCTGGTGAGGCCAGCTCAGAGTAGGTAAGGAAAAACACTGAAGTGCCCAAGGATGAGCAGGTAAGGGTCTGACATGGGATTTGAACTTGTCTTCTGGACTCCAGACTCAGCCCTTTATCCTCTCTGCTGAGGTGCCTTTAAGGCCCTCATGCACTATCTGTACCAGGGACACCATTGTTTTAGGAAGACAAGGAGGCTAGCCACATTCTCTTCTCACACCGTATCCTGGGCATTGCTGTGGGCTTAAGGGCCAAAAGTTTCTCAGCTGTTTTGAATGCCTGACTCAGCTGACAGATTGATTAAGCTCCCTAGAGCCGATGCCTGTCCCAGGTGCATTCCTTCACTTATTTCTGCTCTGGCTTACCCAGAAACAACTTTCTCTGCTCATAGCCACAGATGACCTTCACAAAGCAGACTGAGCCTCTTCCTGAGATTCAGGCTCATCAAGAAGAGTTTCTAGGGGTGGCTGGTCATCCTGGAGGATGAGTATCAGAGGTAGAGAGAACCCCCACAGACTACCAGGGGAAGAGTCTTATCCTAATTAGAGCTGTTCACCTAATAACTCTTAAGCAATGGGAAAAGTACAAGGGGTTACACATAAGCTATTTGCAATAGGAGAAGTGGTGCAGGATCATCTTTGCCACAGCTTCTACCCTCTCAAGCTCCTTTCCAGGCTGTCTAATCTGGCATTTCTACTCCCAGTCCTGAGCCTGGATAAGGATGACCAGGGCTTTTCCACAGAACACCAACATCCAAGGGTGTGCTTCCTTCGTTTGCCATGGTACCCCTTCCCAGGGGCTCTTGACTTCCCTCACCAGACCTCCAAGGGATAGATGACATGCTGTTCCAGTCCTGGTACCTGAAATCAAACTGCCCTCTGCTCCATTGCCATGCCTCCCACCCATGCTCAACAACCTTTTTTTCCTCTGAGTGAAAAGATTGCTAGTTATTACTATCATTACCATTTCGTCTTTTGCATCTTCCTGGGATAGTAGTCTGCATCCAGTTGGTGCTCAATATGTGTTGACTTACTGGAAGCTATGTGATTTATTAATTTTGGAGAAGTGATTTCTCCCAGTTTGGCTCTCCTAGTTCAGATTAGGAGGTAGGAATCCAAGAGGTGATATGGAATTCAGTAGAAAGAGCATTGGCTCTCTTGTCAACGGACCTGGATTGAAACCCCACCTGTGATAGTATCCATTCAGCCTTGGACAAATCACTTAACCTCCATGACCTCCAAAATTAAAGATTTGGACTAGATGGCTTCTGAAATCTCTTCCAACTCTAGAGCAATGTTAAGGAGAAGGAACCAGAGTTCATGCATGGTACAAAACTTTCATCTCATCTTTAGTTATATGGTTTGGATATATGTGGTGCTTTATTGGCATCTTTACAAAATATAGACTGAGGAGATGGGCATCTTCATTACTCTTGAGTTTTCTAAAAGATCATTAGGAAATGGAGATTCATCCTTCTTCCTTAGGGTTTCTCAATGTTCACATTCATCCCTTGAGTGAGGGAAAATACAACAATTAAGTTATTATATTTGTTACAAAAAATCTTAGGCTGGCTATTTATACCCCTAAACAAAAATATACTGGTTTTATGCTCAACTTGGAGTTCCAAGTGACCCAAACCTAGGCGCCTTTTGGGGGCCTAGTTTTGGCAGTGACAGCTTGATGAAACTAGCAGAGGCAAACCTGGAAGCCAGTGGCAAAGATCATGCACCTCAGAGGTAGCAGAAAATGGACGGCACTCAGCAGTTTATCTGGGCCCCAGCACCAGAAAACAAGGGAGGCGAGTTGTGTGTAGGTACATTAGTTCTGTTTCAGAGACTTCCAATGGATTTCTGTTTATTTCAGCAATTAACAGCTGATTCAACCCCTATAAAAGAGAAACAATAACAGTTTACAGTATTTGAACTGGGAAACTTTGGGAAAGGATTTTTTCCCTCCAAAGGGCATCTCCAAGTCCATTTTAATATATAAAATATAATACTTTATTTTTTCCCCATTTACATGTTAAAACAATTTTAAAAAAAGTTTTGAGTTCCAAATTCTATCCCTGCCCTCTCTACCCCTTCTCTGAGAAGATAAACAGTCTGATATAGTTTATACATGTGCAATCATGTAAAGCACTTCCATATTAGTCATTTTGTACAAGAAGACTTAAATGAAAAAAAAAGAAAGGAAGAGAAAAATAGCATGCTTCAGGCTGTATTCAGATAGTATCAGTTCTTTCTCTAGAGGTGGATAGTGTGCTCCATCATTGGTCTTTTGGAATTGTCTTGGATCATGCTATTGCTAAAAATAGCTAAGTCAGTCACAGTTCTTCATCATACAGTATTGCTGTTACAGTGTACAATGCTCTCCTGGTTCTTCTCACTTCACTTTGCATCAGTTCATGTAAGCCTTTCCAGGTTTTTCTGAAATGATCTTGCTTGTCATTTCTTACAACACAGTAGTACTCCATCACAATCATGTACCACAGATTGTTTAGCCATTCCCCAGTTGATGGGCATCCTCTTGATTTCCAGTTCTTAGCCACCACAAAAAGAGCTATTGTGTGTATACATACATACATATATATATATATATATATATATACATATATATATATATGTGTGTGTGTGTGTGTATTTGTACAAATAGGTCCTGTTCCCTTTTTTTAAAAAATGTCTTTGGGATATAGACCTAGCAGTGTTATTGCTGGATCAAAGGGTATGCATGGTTTTATAGCCCTTTGGGCATAGCTCCAAATTTGTCTCTATAATGGTTGATCAGTTCACAACTCCACCAACAGTGTGTTAGTGTCCCAGCTTTCTCACATCTCCTCCAACATTTATAATTTCCTTTTTTTTGTCATACTAGCCAATCTGATAGGTGTGAGATGATACCTCAGAGTTGTTTTATTTGAATTTCTCTAATCAATACTGATTTAGAGCATTTTTTCATATGACTATAGATAGCTTTGATTTCTTTGTCTGAAAACTGCCTGTTCTATGGGCTTGAACATTTATCAGTTGGGGAATGATTTGTATTTTTATAAATTTGACTCAGTTTTCTATATATTTAAGAAATGAGGCCTTTATTGAGACATACTTGTTGCAAATTCCCACCCCCCCCCAGTTTTTTGCTTTCCTTCTAATTTTGGTTGCATTGATTTTGTTTGTGCAAAAACGTTTAAATATTTTATAATCAAAAGTATCTATTTTACATTTTGTAATACTCTCTATATTTCCTTTTGTCCTAAATTCTTCCCTTGTCCATAGATCTTACAAACTCTCACATTGTCTCTTAATTTGTTTATGATATCACCCTTTATGTGCAAATCATCTACCCATTTTGACCTTATCTTGATATATGGCGTGAGATGTTGGTTACCTAGTTTCTGCCATATATCTTCTACTTTTCCCAGCAATTTTTGTCCAATAATGAGTTTTTGTTCCAAAAGCTTGGATCTTGGGGTTTATCATATAGTAAATTATTATGGTCATTTACTATAACGTAATATGTACCTAATCTATTTCACTAATCCACCACTCTGTTTATTAGTCGGTACCAGATTATTTTGAGAATTATCTCTTTAAAATACAGTTTGAGATCTGCTATGACTAGACCAACTTTCACATTTTTTTTATTCATTCCCTTAACATCTTTGACATTCTCCCAGATGAATAGTTACTATTTTTTTTATCTCTGTGAAATAAATTTTTAGTAGTTTGGTATAGCACTGAATAAATAGATTAATTTAGGTAAAATTGTCTTTTTTATTACATGGGCTTGGCCTACCCCTGAGCAATTAATATTTTTCCAGTTGTTTAGATCTGACTTTATTTGTGTGAAAGGTGTTTTGTAATTGTGTTCATATAGTTACTGGATTTGTCTTCTCAGGTAGACTCCCAAGTATTTTATTTCTTCTACAGTTATATAAATGGAATTTCTCTTTCTATCTCTTGCTGCTGGACTTTGTTGGTAATAAATAGAAATGCTGATGATTTTGTGGGTTTATTTTATATCCTTCAATTATTCAAGTAGTTTTTTAGTTGATTCTCTAGGATTCTCTAAGTATACCATCATATCATCTAGAAAGAGTGATAGTTTTGTTTCTTCACTGTCTATTCTAATTCTTTCAATTTCTTTATCTTGTCTTATTGGTATAGCTAACATTTCTATTACAGTATTGCATGATAGTGGTGATAATGACTGCCTTGCTCTACTGCTGATGTTATTGGGAAGGTTTCTAGCTTATTTCCATTACAGATAATGCTCGCTGATGCTTTTAGATAAATCTTTGCTTGTCATTTTAAGACAAGCTTTCTTTATTCCTATGTTTTCTAATATTTTAATAGTAATGGATGTTGTATTTTGTCAAAGGCTAATCATATGATTTCTTGTGGTTTTGTTATTGATATGGTCAATGATGCTGATTTTCTAATTTTGAACCAGCCTTGCATTTTGGTATAAATTCCACCTGGCTATAGTGTATGTCTTTGTGATATACTGCTATAATCTCCTTGCTAGTATTTTATTTAAAATTTTTGCATTAGTGAATTCATTAGTGAAATTGGTCTATTATTTTCTTTCTCTGTCTGGCTCTTCCTGGTTTAGGTATCAGCACCATATTTATGTCATAAAAGGAATTTTGTAGAACTGCATCTTTGCCTATTTTCTCGAATAGTTTGTATAGTATTGGGATCCATTGTTCTTTAAATGTTTGGTAGAATTTGCTTGTGAATCCATCTGGCCTTGGGGACTTTTTTCTTAGGAAGTTCATTGATGGCTTGTTCAATTCCTTTTTCAAAGATATTGTCCAGGCTTTTTTTTTTTAAACTTGGACTACCTGCAAGCCATGATAGAAAAAAGGCCTGGACAATACCTTTCAAGAAATTATCAAGGAAAACTGCCCTGATATCCAAATTGAGTTTTATTGTAGGTGAATTTTCTAATCACGGAGAGTCAGTCAGTACTCAGAATATGGGGTTGCAATTTCCATCCTGGTCCTTCTGTTTACTGCCAAAGGATGTCACTGGTCCTGTTTGAGAACAAAGGATGAATAACAACATCAACAAGAAGGAAGCTTTGATAACTGAGGCTGATTGAATTCTCTGTCTTCTCTGATTCTTTACCAGGAATGGAGTTGGTGATGGTGTGCTGTCCATGCTCTACGGAGATATTGCTGTCTAATGCTGGTGTGACTCGTTGTCAGTGGGGCATGCACTGTGAGTTACTTATTCAGAAATAATTATCTGACTCACACTTGGTTATTCTAGCACTTTTTAAAGAAAATAAATCCTTTCCAAATTTGTAATATCGCCCAATTTGGGGAAAAATCATGTACTTTGACAACAGTACAAGTAGGTAAGTAGATGTGTAACTAGCATGGGGCCACCAGAGCTTTGCTTCAGTTAAGATATTTATAAGGTCCAACAATATAATATACATATTCCTTCATCAGAGTTTAAAAAAAGTGATGGGAATGCAAATTCAAATATTGACCCAGAGTGGGGAAGAAAATGTTCAAGTCTTGAGAAGTTATAGCACAATAGCTTATTTATTTTCTCTCCATCCCATATGGAAATCCCAACCTCATGGGCATCTCGGTGGTACAATGGATAGAGAGTTGAGTTCAAATCCAGCCTCAGACACATACTAGCTGTGTGATCCTGGGGACTCCACTTCACCTCTCAGCTTCCGTTTCTCCATCTGTAAAATGGCAATAAAAACAGCATCTACCTTTGCAAAGTAGTTGTGAGGATGAAATGAGATAATAATTGTAAAGAGCTTAGCAGGGCGCCTGGCATGTAGTAGACACTATATTATTATATAGCTATGTATATATTATAATGTATATGGTATTACATAGCTATCACTATTATTTTTATTATCAGCTATTCTTATTGTTATCATTATTCCTAGGGCTTTCCCTTCCAATTCTAGGTAGACAAGTCCCTCTCTCCCACCCTTCCTCTGCAAGCAGTGACACTTCCCTACAGCGGTGGCAAGGAATAACTGGGGAACTCTCATTCCTCTCCCCTGTTGTCTAGGAGGGAACCTTGTTTTGCCAAGTTTTCTCTGGCAGAACCTAAACAGCATTGGACCCCAAATGCTATGGATTGGACTAGGTCACATCTGAAGTCTCTCCCAACTCTGAGATTCTAACTCCAGAACCACTGGAAGAATTAATTATGATATCACCCTTTATGTGCAAATCATCTACCCATTTTGACCTTATCTTGATATATGGCGTGAGATGTTGATTACCTAGTTTCTGCCATATATCTTCTACTTTTCCCAGCAATTTTTGTCCAATAATGAGTTTTTGTTCTAAAAGCTTGGATCTTGGGGTTTATCATATAGTAAATTATTATGGTCATTTACTATAACGTAATATGTACCTAATCTATTTCACTAATCCACCACTCTGTTTATTAGTCGGTACCAGATTATTTTGAGAATTATCTCTTTAAAATACAGTTTGAGATCTGCTATGACTAGACCAACTTTCACATTTTTTTTATTCATTCCCTTAACATCTTTGATGTTCTCCCAGATGAATAGTTACTATTTTTTTTATCTCTGTAGAATAAATTCCACTTAAGTGAATTTGCTTTGATTATTTGCATTGATTATTATTTTCCCATCATGAATAACAAAGTAGATTTGAAGGAATATTTCTTGTTGTTTGCTCTAGACACGGGATGTTTCTAGTTGTGGTTCTGCACATGTGTTACAACAAGGCAAGATCTGGGTTTGAATTCTGGTTCTGCCCCTTATTCTTTGTGTGAGTTTAGGACAAGTCCTTTAACTTTTTCTGGGCCTCAGTTTCCTCATCTGAGAAAGGGATAGTTACTATCTCATCTATTTGCTCCACAGGGTTTGTCTGGTATTCAAATTAGATTATACATTCTTGTGAAATTATTTTGTAAATTGTGAAGTGACATACATATGTGAAGTGCTGTGATAGAAACAACATGGCTTCTTCTGATGCCATCTGTTAACTAAGCTCTCAAATGCCATCTGAAAGAGCATCAAGGATAGTCTTGGAGATGAGGGAGAGGTGGAAGTGGAGGCAGAGGGGAGAGTAGGACTGGCCCTCTCAAAGCACCCTCTGCTGTCACCTTGAAAAGAGTCTCAGATTATTGTTGAGTCATTTTCAGCCATGCCTGACTCTTTGTGACCCCATTTGGGCTTTTCTTGGCCAAGATAGTGGAGTGATTTGCTATTTCCTTCTCCAGCTCATTTTACAGATGAGGAAACTAAAGCAAAAACACTAGAGGATCTCAAAGAAATGTTCTTTTTAATACAGGATTTTCATAAATCCTGTATTTTTCTAAAATAGTTTTAATAGAATAGAATAGTTTTAATAGAATAATTTGAAACTCTATCTTAAAGCTTCTGTAAGAGTTTTTGGACCTCCCATAATAGGTCTCATAGCAGTGAGCCATGCAGTAAGGTGGATAAAGGAGAAAGAATTGGCAGTAATGTTGGTGATGGACAGATCTTTGATCAAAGCATGCAGCTAATAGAAGGTTATTCTGTTTTTTTCTGCCAAACTACCAAGATCATGAACTTGCCTGAATCCCCCTAATAAGCCACAATCCCAGAGAAACATGCTTTCTGAACAAGTGTCTTAATCATTTCAAGCTCTTGGTGCTGTTTAGCTTCAATGAGGACATTGCTGCTTATGAGGCAAAAAGATTCTTGGCTCGCTCTTTGTATGTGGTTGTTAACAGTTGGAAGAGTAGGAAACAAATGCACTCTAGGTACAAAGATGTTCTTTTATGAGCATGCCCAGACTGCACTCATGTTTCCAAATTGCCTTTTGATGTAAGACAAGTTTCAGAGAAGCTATTCCAGCTGCTGTCATGCACAGGTAAAGACCAACAACATCATCTGGTTTCACATAAGTCTAATTACTGCTCTGGGATCTGAAATTTCTCAAAAACAAGATTTATTCCATTACATCTCAATTGTGGTCACTCTTGGGCCCAGAACTTCTCTAATTTAAGGACCAAGTAGCCCTGAAATAGCTGTATATTGGTCCAACCTATTTTATGGAGACCGAATGGTCAAATATATTTTGATTATAGCAAGCTCCTGTGGGGCGTCACCCTAACAGTTATGTAATGAAGTACCCCAAGCTTGGGAAAGTTCTTCCATTAAAAGCAGACAAATAGGACTCTGCCATTTTGACCAGACTTCTTGCATCTTGCTTGTGATTTCTCAGTAGGGTCCTTTTATGTGTTTCACTTTCCCAAGTTATAATCATACTTGTCTTTCAGCTCCTGCTCTTGACTGGGTAGCATATATTTTAAGGTATCTCCAACCAGGTCTTATCCGTGGGGGACTGGTGGCTAATACAGTGAAGTGACATTAGATTTCCTTTGGCCACTTTTTATTTAATCAACATGAACCTTCCTGAGAGTTTTGTGTCCATTTTCCTGGGGCCAGAGAGGACTCCTGTGGAACTCATAATGGAGACTATTGATTCAACTTCATTTATTACCGATTTGCTTCCTGGGGGAAGGATGGCTTACTTTTATTTTTGTACCTATCTGTAATGCTAGGTTGCAGGTCTGACTTAAATCTCCTTCTAAACTTCTTTTGAATAGAAACTTTGCAGAGCAGCAAATTGCAAATGTTTGCTGAACTGAATTGAACTGAACAATCACTACAGTTAAAACTGGCCAGGCCTCCTGGAAATCTAGGGTTTCTGGCTAACCAAAAGTTGGTGAACCTCAGACTAAATTCATCTTGCTTGGGAGGTCTCTCTCATGAGCCTTCATCCTAAGAGGCCTTACCTATACCTATAAACCACGAATGTTTGTAAGAGCCCTGTGAAGCAGTCATCAATCATTTATTGTTTGCCAGGCATTATGTTAAGGGCTGGGAATAAAAGTAGAAGCAAAAAGAAAGACAGGCCCTGCCTTCAGAGAGCTTACATTCTATTGGGGAACGTTCAGTTGTTTTTGACTTTTTCATGACCCCATTTGGGGTTTTCTTGGCAAAGACACTGGAGTGGTTTGCCATTTCCTTCTCCAGTTCATTTTACAGGATCACACAGCTAGCTAGTAAGTGTTGTCTGAGGCCAGATTTGAACTCATGAAATTGAATCTTCCTGACTCCTGGCCAGCTCTCTACGCACCACTTGGCTGCCCCACGGGGGGAGATTACATAAAAGGGAACTGAAGTGGGCGGGAGCAGGGAGAGGGCAGGACACCCATTTAGGGACTAGGTAATTCAGATAGTCAGGAGCTGAGTTGTATTAGAAGTGGACATGATTGGCATGGATACTTCATCAAATGAAAGTTTCAGGGAGGAACCCTATTAGAGGAGACTGCCAATCAGAGGAGGGTGCTGCAGGAGGTAGAGAAGTCATCTGGAGAGTGAGGGGCTGAAATGGAGGCAGAGATTTAACAATTTTTTTTTCTTTTAAAACTTCCAGGGAAAGTAAAGTGAGTCTCAACCTTGTTACTCCTCTCCTTTCTTAATGCTAATCCCAGCACAATCTGACTCCTTTTTCCCATTAACCTCACATTGGCTCTGGCTGCGAGACTGAAAAATTTGTAGGGCAGTATATCACAAAAATTCTGAACTAAAAAACTTTATGGTAGGTAAGATGTAAAACATGGCACCACAATTTTCTAAACAGATGATTTTCAGGGGTCAGCTGACAAATTGAAATCTAATCTAATCTTTGGCAAATCACTTCCCTGAAGGCAAATAAATAATATTACTTAGCATTTATGTTGCATCTATTATGGGTTAGACATTATGCCAAGCACTTTAAAACTATTATCCCATTTAATCCTCACAACAACCCTAGAGGTTGGTGTTATTAATTAAGATTACCTAATGTTCTAAGAGCATCATTAAAACTCATCAGTCATAATAGCTAGCCTATATATAACTCTTTAAGGTTTATAAAATGCTATGCATTTCATCTCATTTGGTGCTCACAACAACCCTGTGAATTAGGTGCTATTATTATCATCTCCATGAGTGATTTATTTAGGATTACAGTTAGTAAATGTCTGAGGCCGTATTTGAACTCAGGTCTTCCTGGCTCCAGAACCAGTGGTCTTTTCCCCTGTGCCACCTAAGCTGTTTAGTTTCTGTTTTACAAGGGGCTTTAGACTGAGGTTAATTTTGAAACAATATTATCCGGTCTTTCAGTGGAAGATGGAGTTTTTGAATGATTCCTACAGGCTTGGTGCTGGCTACATATGCGTAATAAAGTATGTAATGTGGCCAGGCACTAGGAAGACAACAACACTATACTATGGGCTAAGGTTTTATGTTTGCTCAGATTCATTTGTGTTGCAAACCGCAAATGCTGGGGGCTTCAGGAAACACACAAGCAAACAAACTTCGGCGGGTCAGACCCACAAAGATCTGTGGGATTTCTTTGGCAGAGCTCTCCTAAAATGAGTTTGGGGACGCAGGATTCCCGTAATGAAATCAAGCAGAAGTTATTAGGACTTTCTTACTCTAAATCAGAATCTCAGAACAGATATCTTACTCTTATTGAGAAGGAAGTTGAGGCTAAAAGGTAGACAATACCTATAGGAACAAGTTAACGGGATGATCATTCTGTGTTCCAAAGAGCTTGGCCCCTGCGTGAGGGACTTTCCTTCTGGAGTCAAGGCTCTGAGGACTGACATATTTCTTATAAAAAGCAACTAAGGAGTTTCTCTGAGTGCAGTAACTGAGTTGGGAAAACCCTAAATTTCTGCAGGAATTGCAGCTTTAGTTTCTAGACTTTAAGCTAAAGACAATTGGCAGAGACAGCTTTTCCTGTCATGGGAAAGAAGTAGGACCTCAGCTGAGACCTAGGTGGTGCAGTGGATAGAGAACTAGGCTTGAATCAAGGAGACTCATCTTCCTTCAAATATGGCCTCAGACACTTAGCTGTGTGACCCTGGGCAAATGACTTCAGCCTGCAGTCAGGAAGACCTGAGTTCAAATGTGGCCTCAGACATGTACTAACTGTAATCCTAAATAAATCACTTAACCTCTTACTGCCTCAGTGTCCTCATTCTTAAAATGGAGATGATAAACAACTCCAGTATCTTTGCCAGGAAAACCTCAAAATGAGGTCATGAAGAGGCCAAAATGACTGAACAACAACATCATTTTCCCTGGTACTGGTAACAAAGACCTGCTTGGAGATGTAAGATCTTGCATTCCTGGTTGTTGACTCTAAGGTGAATTTTCACAGAACAAGAGGCTAGTGGAAAACATGACACAAAGAGATGGGCCTTCAGAGTGTAGGCCCCTTTGTCTGCTATTGGATTTGATCTATGCACAGGGAGAACTATGTCTCACTATATGCTGATGTATTGTCAGCCAGACTTGAACAAAGGACGGGGCAGAGAACTGTTATCTAGGGCAATGAGCTGGTGACACCTGAGGGCCCCCCCCACTGGGTAGGAGTTGGTGATGCTAGAGAAGGTGCCTGTTCCCCTCACTGGCACTTAAGGAGAGCTGCAGGAGGGGCTGCATGCTGGGGAAAGATGAGAGACAACATCTGCTGGCAGCTTTATCTAGTGCATGACTAAGGTTATACAGGTCTCTGGGGAAGGGTGGCTCCTTTGGGGGATGTCATTATTTTCCATGCATTCTGTTGTGAGCTCTATTTGTATCCTCCAACTTGTAAATAAAATGTTCCTGAATTTTGTAAACTGTTCTTATAAGGGTTATTTCCTGGGTTGTTCTTTGTTTTGTTGGGCTGAATGCTTTGCTTAAAGGTGGAATTTTGCCAGACCAGATCAAATGCTTTTTTATAGTCAATAAACAATAAGCCCAGTGGGATCACGTTATCCTTCACCTCCCCACATCTGTCAAAAGAAATCAAAGATGACCTCCACCACATTGGGTGAACCCCCTGGGCCAAACTTATGGGAAGACAGGACAAAAGCCACACAATATGAGAAGGCATGGCTGGGTCCAAATCTGCATCATGGAAGGGATGCTTACATGCCCGAGATTATAGATCCTTTGGAATTTTTATGTATAGAGAAAATGCTTACAAGAATCACAGGATCATAGATTTAGCGCTACATGGGACTTTAGAGATCATTTAGTCTACCCCTCCCTCGTTTTACAGACAAAGAAACTGAGGCTTAGATGACTTGTTCAAAGTGACATGGTAGAGCAGAGATGTGAACCCAAATCCTCTAACTACACATCTATCATTCTTTTCACTCACCAGGATGCAGTGGTAAGTATTGGTGACAGCATATTGAATCAGGTAGAGTGAAGTTTCCAGATTTTCTAGGTGATAACAGTGAGGCAGGGAAGTGAGAAATCTGAGGAGTGTTTGGGTTTCTTGCCTAAGTGAGCACTCTCCACAGGTCTAGAATCTATCCAAAACCCGTTGTTGTTGTTGTTTAGTTTTTTCAGTTGTGACCCCAGTGGGGTTTTCTTGGCAAAGACACTGGCATGATTTGTCAAATCTTTCTCCAGCTCATTTTCAGGTGAGGAAACTGAGGCAAACAGGGTTAAATGACTTGCCCAGGGTCACACAGCTATTAAGTTTCTGAGGCTGGATTTGAACTCAGTTCTTCCTGACTCCAGCCCTAGCACTCTAGCCATTGCTCCCATCTAGCTGCCTAAAACCCCATTAAGTCTCCTCGATTATCCCTCAAATACATGTACGTTCCCTGGGGAGCAACTAGGTGAGGAAATTCAACCCATCTAGGGCTGCTTCCTAGCCCATCGAGGATAGGGTAGAGGGAGAGTGGCTTGCCTTGCTTATCCCTTCTCACTCCTTCCACTCCAAAAAACCCTGAAGCATGAAACCATCCACCTAGACCAGATAGATGATCTCTGATGTAACCTCATTCTGCCGCTTGGGCAGGCGGTGGACAGCAATGTCACAGTGGGTCCTCTTCGAAGCTAGTGACAAAGGATATCATTTTGGCTCCAGGCTCGGCTGGAATGTCTGTAACCCCCTATTTTGGGAGGTGGGAGGGGGAAAGAAGGAAACTCGTGGCTTCATTGGCTTCGTGAGCTACCAAATGAGGAACTTCCTCTCTTAGTACAGATTGGTACCTCTTCTGCAGCTGATTGTCACAGAGAATGGCCAAGGGCACAAGAGGATAAAATGACTTGACCAGGGTCATTTAGCCAGTATGTGTCAGAGGTAGGATTTGAACCCAGGCCTTGATAAGGCTAGCTCTTTGAGATCCATAACACCATGCTGCCTACATAATGTGGATTGAAGATACTACATTCATCTTCTTGAAGAGTTCTATTAAAATACTAGCTGAATATTAAATGGCAAGACTAATAGGAATAAGGCCCTAAATCTTAGGCAACCTCCGGCACTGAAGACAATGCTCCCTACAATGCATATAGAGAGGACTAGGGATGGCATTCAGGGCTGACGTTTGGCAAAGTTTTGAAGCAAACCAGGTATTCCTGGTTCAATACCTTATTCTCTTTTTCTCCTACTCTCTGTCTTCAGACTAGAGGTTGCATGATATTGCAACCCACCTTGGCCTGTCCTCCTTGAGATCACCCTCTGATTTTATCTCCTTAACCATCACCCTCTCTCCCATGCTCTCGCCCAGTCCGGTTCTCAAAGCCCCCTCATCTCCAGCTAGTTAATGTAAGAAATAGACCCCTGATTCGGCTGGTGATGGGATAACCCCTGAATGCACTTTCCATTTCAGCATAGGTAGGGTAAGGTGGTACGGGGAAAGCTTAGTATCCTTCTCTGCCAAGGAGAGC
Organism: Trichosurus vulpecula; assembly: GCF_011100635.1. Lineage (NCBI taxonomy): Eukaryota > Metazoa > Chordata > Mammalia > Diprotodontia > Phalangeridae > Trichosurus > Trichosurus vulpecula. The sequence goes on along the minus strand of NC_050576.1, from coordinate 275,602,955 downwards.
CTTCCAGCATGATGCAATTGAGTCTGTTCCCTACAGAAGGCAACAGGGAAGGAAGCCGGGAAGAGAGAGATGAGATCAACCGGTAGCCACAGGAGAAAAAGTTCCTGCCAGGGAAAGTCGAGAAGATTGATGGACCCACCTGATAGTGTGTTATGTATGTGTTCATAAGGTCGCTTTCAGAGAAGATCGAGCATTTATGGGTTAATACTCAAACCCAAATAATGTCAGAGGTAGGTAGGTGGCACAATGGATAGAATACTCAATCTGGACTCAGGAAGACCTGAGTTCGAATACTGCTTCAGACACTTACCAGCTATATAATGGTAGGCAAGTCACTTAACCTCTGCCTGTTTCAGTTTGCTGATCTGTTAAACGGGGATAACAACAGCACCTACCTCCCAGAGTTGTTTTCAGGATCAAACGAGATAACATATGCACAGCATTTTACGAATGTTAAAGAGCTATATAAATGCTATTATTATCATTATTCCTTATCACAAACTGTGCAGCTCCAGTGCTCCCAGACGCCCCTCCCCTAAGTCAGTGGTGTCTGATGCATACGCTACAGTGGATACTAGAGCTTTCATGATGCTCTGGCAGTGCAGTCCATGCTACGAAAGCTTTTCCATAGGCTTCTTTGCATTAAATCCATGTTTATAGGGACATAAAGTACATGTTCTTTTCATCAGATGTTACTCAAATGGATGGTTTCTAAACCATCCATGTTGACTTTCCATTTAAGTGGTCTCAGTCATTCTCATTCACGTTCAAATTTTTGACAAATGATTATTTTAAAATAATGTGGGTATTTTGTTGTTGTTGTCACTGACTTCTATGTAGGGGGTACTTAAGGGTAACTAACCATTCTTGGCAATGAGGACAAAAGACCAACAGCCCCATGACAAATACAACCTCTCCCTTAGACAAACATTGAGTATTTCTGTTTCTTGCCAGGAAATATTTCCATTACAACTATAAGAAACTTTTTCTCTCTCCCTGAGAATGTCATGCTGTTTTAATATAAGCAAAGAAAATAAATGCAATCTAAGGCCAGGAATGAAAGCACAAGAAGCATTTAATTACAAAAAAAAAAGTATTGAATCCCCGATTTCTCGAAGTAGCTCAGTTCCATTTGGTTGCTGTCATCAGCTCTGTGAATCAAATGAATGTAAACAGGAACTCTTCACCTCCCACTCAAACATGACATTTTCTCTAAATCTTTCCATCCCATTCCCACTCCCTCCACGATATATTGCAATTCATAGAATGTATTATAAAGGATGCTGTCAACTACTCTGAGTCCTGACTACAGATATCAATAAGTAGATAGAGATGGAGTGATAAATAGAAAGATGGAGAGAGAGAGCATTGTAAAGTACTTTTTATGCCACTCATTGTGCTAAGTGTTGGGGATACAAATGTAAGTGAGCAAGAGAATCCCTGCACTCAAAGAATTTAGGTTCTGTTGGGAGAAGACTACACACAAAAGAGGCAGGAGCAGCTAGGTGGCACCAGAGGACATAGAGCACCAGGCCTGGCATCTGGAAGACTTATTTTCTTGAGTTCAAATCCGGCCTCAGACACTGCCTAGCTGTGTGACCCTGAGCAAGTCACTTAACCCTGCTTGCCTCCATTTCCTCATTTGTAAAATGAGCCAGGGAAGGAAATGACAAACCGTTCCAGTATCAATGCCAGGAAAACCCCAAAATGGGGCCACAAAGAATCAGATATGACTGAAGAGACTAAACAACAAGCCACATAAAGGAGAGCTGGAAGAGGAGGGGTTGTATGAGAGAGAAGCAGGGCTGAGTAGTGCGTGGAGGCCTGGTCCCCAGCAGGATAATACAAAAGCCAACCTATCAGAGTTTTGGGACCCAGGAGTAGAGTCCAGGTAACCCCAGGGATGAGGTGAAGCTGGTATTTCCAGTCAAGGCAGCAGGGTATGGAGCTAGCCCAGACTTTTTAAAGGAACCAGTAATTGGTAAACAGAGAGGGACCAGTAAATAGATAGGACTGTTTGGTTTTTCACCTTCCTGTCTTCTCCAAGAGTATGCCTTTCCCCCCAATATCTTTTTGAAATGTTTTTCACCTTCCTGGGTTCTTCCTCCCTCCTGCCTCCACCCTGTCACTTCCTTCCTTTGGATCATAGATGCAGAGCTAGAAGGGCACTCAGAAGCCATCTAGCCCAACGCCCTCATTTTACAACTGAGGAAAGCTGAGGGTTAAGTGACTCAATATCAGAGGTAGGATTTGAACCCAAGCCTCTGATGTCAGATTCAGTACACTGCACCTTACTACTCTTATCTTTCTTACCCAAGAGTCATATTTACCTGCTAAACTTTGGTTTTGATTTTTTTTTTACATTTCTACTTTGCATTGAAATTTGAGTTTGATACACTTCTCCCAAGGGTCTCTTCTCTTTGGTTCCTTCTATTGGACTTAACCATTTTCCTAAGCTGAATCACCTAATCTGTTGGTAGCTACCAGAAGGGAGCTCTTGGTCCCTGGACCCATAAGATTCATTAGGTTCTCCCTGAATCTTGCATGGGTGTATCTTAATTTGCTGTATGCTTACAAAAGCTAAGTTGACATGTATAGTCAAAAACATTTAAGTATTTATTTTTTTTCAAAATAGGAAGGAGGAATACATATTTCCCCAGGATATTGATCAGGGGAATTCCCCAGTAGACAGGTCATTTGGGTATAGGGACTGTTTTTCATTTGTATTTTGCATATTTGTGTTTTCATTTTTCTTTGTATTCTCAGCACGTTAGCAACAGCAGCAGTGTGGGGTGGGCTTTGAACATAATAATTACCTAGTAAATGTTTGTTGCATGGCGTTGAATCACAAGGTTCTAATTTGCTTTGGCTTAAAATTCAATTTCAACAAGAATTATTAAGGAATGAAGAATCTTGTTTTGTTTTCTGAAAAACAAACCATCTGGTATTTTTTCATGATGGAGGAGGAGAAACATGTAACAAAATTAAAACAAATCAAGATAGGGTGCTGACTCCCCCCAAAAGGTTTGGAATCATTGCTTTAGACTTTGAAGTCATTCACAAGAAATAAGAAAGTAGCAACAGTGGCTTCCTGTACTCCACAAGGACTGATGGAATCCCTCACAATTTCTAGGTTAGTCAGTCAGCCAGTAAGTACTTACTGAGTTATTGTTTGAACTTTGTGCTCAAAGAGGACCAAAATGACATCATGATGCCAGGGTCAACGTGCAGTGTGTCTAACTGTGGCTGACCATACCAATACGAGCTCAGGAGGCTCTTCCATAGGCTGGGCAGAAATAGTCCATATGACCATTTGAAAAGGGGATGTCTCTAAATTTGTGTAACTCATGTTTCTTTTGAGCTGCCACAACTCTGCTTTGCTCCTAGAGCACAGTGCCTTCTTTGATGTGGGTACGCCATGCTGGACAATGCTGTGCCATCGTCTCTCATGTCTCATGTTCTTCAGATAGACCTAGAGAATGTCCTTGTATCTACAAGGAAAACTGCATTTTGCTTAGTTTGTCTGCCTACACAGAAAACAGTCAAAACTAGGATGAGATGACTGGGACTTTGCTCCAGGATGCTAACATTTAGAAGGGTAAGTCAAATTCTTGACTTCTGTTATCTCCTTTGATCAAGTTAGATAATATAACAACTATTACACCCGCTTTACAGATGATGAAACTGAGACTCAAATGATACCAAGTGTTGATTTTTTCATTTAATTATTTGGATGGCTGTTGCAAAAAAGGGGAAATAGACTTGTTTTCTCAGACAGAGTAGGATAAATGAGTAGATATGCAGAGGCAGACTTTGGCTCTCTGGGCAAGAGAACTTCCTAACATTTGGAAAAGCAGACGATCCCTAACAATTTCCAGAAGTGGAAGGGAGAAGTAGAAAGCTAGCTTACCGTGAGGAAGGGATTCCTAACGATTACAAAAGTAGAGAGGGCTGTTTTGGGGAATTTCCAGTTAGAGGCCGGATAATCACTTGGCGATACGGTGGAGGAGATTCTTCCTCAAGCACAGATCGACTGGATAGCTTCTGAGATCTCTGACAGTTTGGAGATACCATATGATTCTCTCAGTGATTTGTTTGAAGTCATATAGCTTAGTACACGGTAGAACTGGGGCTGAAACACAGGTTTTCTGATCCCAAGTCCAGTGATCTTTGACAAAAGAAGATCTAAACTGTCACCCTTTTTAAAGGCAGAATACTTGATTTGTCATCCCCAAGCCTCAACCCAATATCCTAAGCTCCCTGGAGCGCCTACTTTTTTTTTCTTTTTTAGCACGTGGACTGGATCATGTGTCTTCATCTCAGCATCTTCCCTGGAAGCAGATCTCATCTTTTTCTAACATTTTCACATCCTGTTTGTCTCACTATATATATTTTTTTCTCTTAGAGACTGAGAGATCTGGCTGGAAAGGAGCTGGTGTGTGTGTATACACGTGTGCATGTGTGTATGTGAATGTGTGCATGTGCATGTGTGCGCATGTGTGTACGTGTGCATGTGTACGTGTGCATGTGTGTTTGTGTGCGTGTGTGCATGTGTGTGAGTGCGCGTGTGCGTGTGCGTGTGCGTGTGTGTGTTTGTAGCAGTGCTTGGCAGGTCACCATAAGCCTGTACTAGTCATTGTTCTCAGCTCCTTGCTTATACTCACATATAATGGTTTTTCTCAATGACAGTTATTTGAACTCACTGAGGTTGCTATGCTCTCCAAATCCAACCATTGGCCAAAAGTGGATAGCCATCACCTGATCAATAAGTGAACAACTCCTGTGTTTTATGCCCCGTGGTGGGTGCTGGAGATGGCAAACAAAAAGCGAGGCATCAGAGCTTACATTGTCATGGAGGAGACAACATATCCGCATAGAAAAATAAGAACTGAGATAGGGTCTGGACTGTGATTTCACTGATATGGGGAACTCCCAGATGAGGAAATTCCCTCCACCAATGCAGGCTACTGGCTGCTGTGCAATTTACAATCTCAGACAGTTGCTTCTAGCAGAGGTATCAAATGTGCTGCTGCTTGCTGCTAGTCAATTGCCACAATGCTCCCAGGCATAGCTTGAACCAGGTTAATATGGAGTTGGGAAATATTTAATAAAATAAATACATAACATTAAATTTTAAAACTAAGTCAATCTGTAGGCTAAAGGGATTTTTATGTATGGATTTGTGGCCCCCATTTCCATTTGAACGTGATGTCACAAGCCTAGAGTCATGAGGGGTTAATTGATTTGCTCAGGGTTGCTGGGCCAGTATGTGTCAGGGATAGGACTTTCACCAAGATCTCCCTGACTATGAGGTCAATTTTCTCTCCACCATGACAGGCTGCTTCTCCTGTGTAAGGATTGTATAAAATAAACCCAAGGTGAGTGGAAGGGGAACCATCTGCCACTGAGAAAGGTCACAGAATTCAGGGAAGCTCTCAAACAGAAGGTTGCGCTTGAGCTAAGCTAAGAGGACAATGTACAGATGAATGAATGAACAAAGCATCTATGAAGCACTTAACTATGTGCTTAGCTAGTCATGGAAGATATACATAGAAAGTTCAGGTAGTTGCTGCTTTTAAGGAGTTCACATCTTAATGGTATCATGAAAAACTGCCTAACAATGACAGCTGCCCAAGAGGGGAATGGCTTGTCCCCAGAGATGGAGTGATCCCCTTCTTTGGAGGTCTTCAAGTAGAGTCTGGACAATTCCTGGTCACTGGGAATCCTTTTTGGTATGGGTTGGACCCTTCTAACTCTTAAATTCTGTGATTCCATGAGGTTTAAAGGAAATGAGTGATAAATACTAAGAGGCATGAGTGAGGAGGGAATGAATTTAATGCACGAGGGGCAGCATTGTGGTCATTTGGCCAAAGCACAAAGATTTTAATTATGCAAAAAAATTCAGAAATGTGAGATGGGAAAAAATCAGAATTTATAAGAGCTGATGTGTAGGCTAAGTAGTCTACTTGAAGAGAGTTTAGTAATAACAAACCTAACAATAACAATAATAATATTAAGTCTGGGAACACGATTCTGCCCTGGGACCACATGAGGAAATATCTAAGTAAAGTAGACAGCAGAAGTTCATAATTTTTGTTTTGTTTTTGAGGGAGACACAGGCCAAAGAGGTATGAGTTCACCAGTGTAGGATTTGCAAGCAAGAAAACTCCGTTTTCTGGCATAGATCTATAACTTATCTGAAACTTCAAGTCTTAGGGAATTATGTGGGGGTACTGAGAGCTTCGATGACCTATCCATGGTCACAAAGTTAGTATGTATCGCAGGCAGAACTCGAACACAAGATTTCCTGACTCCAAAGCCAGATACTATGTTATACTGCCTCTCCTATATATTTTTAAAGTGTTTACCAACCCCTCCCCCGCAAAAAAATCAAAACAAAACACCAAAACCAAACATTATCCCACTTATACCACTTACCTTTCTTTAACTTAAATCAATTACTACATGGGAACTGAGAAGTCTCTCCCATTCATCCCGCCCCCAACCTATGACAATGCCAAGAAAAATCACAGTAGATGAATTTTTCCAAGAAAAATGGGTTGAAGGAGAAACAATGAATAAAAATGCTTTGAGTCATAGCTCATTAGAACTAGAAATAAGCTTAGAGACCATAGACTCTAACCCCTCATTCCATAGATGAGGATTTAGATGAGGGTTTCAGAGAGATGAAGTGACTTTCCCAGAAGTAACATGGAATATATTGAGTCATTTACACACCCACACATTTACACACCCCCTTTCATCTTCCATCAAACAGTGCCATTGATTTGCTTTTTTCTTTTTTTTAAGGCTAAAGGAAGACCTCCTTCCTTATTAGTGCTTACTTAATCCTTCATGGTCCTCCAATTATAGCAACCATCTTTCCAGGAATGATTTGTGTTGTATTAATGACAAGAAGATGAACACAAAGGCAGGAAGGGCCAGGGACAATGCTAGGCACAAAGAACATTGTGATTGGATGTAAGTTTAATCCAGACCAAGCTGTGGGGAAGAAGAAAGTGACAACAACCCATGCTAACCAAATGTGGCTGGGCTTTACTGACATGGGTATTTGCTGCCAGCATCAGTGAGGTAATTCTGAAGCAGAGCACGAGTCATTCAGCCCACACCCCTGGTCAGACAGTCAGAGTAAACAACTTTCTCTTGCATTTCCTGTTAGCTCAAAAAAGATTCCTTCATGAGGCTAGTCAAATTTTCAGAAGTTTTCCCTTTCAGATTTCTTCTAAAAGTACTTTCTTTTGCAAGAGGCTTCCTGGACATGACGCCACCCAAATTGTCCCTTGCCTCTTGTATAGCCATCCACCTTGAATCTAGACTGTTTGCCCAGCTGCCAAAAATAATTAGGGTTGCATAAGAAGTTCCCAGAATAGCAATGACAAAGCTGTGCTACTAATCCACCATGGGGTTTCACTAGAGTCCTAACTAAAACAGAACAATTTGGAATTTTCCCCAAGGTACCAACCTGACAGGGGGCACAATTCTTCTCCACAGAAGAGACCCAGGCTTTACATGATGAAGGTCCCAGGGTTCTCCTCTTCTCCCTGTGTAGCCTTTCGGCCACAAGCTTCTGTCTTCCTCTTGACACTTTGTCTTGAACCTTGTTGACCCCTGGCCTCTTGCCAGGGATTGCTTGGTGGGATTTTGAAAGTAAGAAGACTTTCTTTTTGACTTATCCCCCAATCTCCACCCCATCAACTGTGTCTTAGGTAGCAGTATTCCTAGTTAGATCTCTGCCTATAACCACTGTGAGACTGTAATATGTCTTTCTGGGGAAAAATTGACCAAGCAACTCAGAGAAAGTGTCCCTAAGTTAATTGGAAAAGGAATTTGGAATAAGAGGCTAGCTCTTAGAAACACTGAAAGCAATTAATGAGTTCGGCTCTTCATTCTAAATCTTGTTTCTCTAAAGCTAATGATCTGTAATTGTGGGCTGAAGGTAAAGAGAGATTTACAGCTCTTGAAGGAGTAAGGTGGAGCGGAGGCAAATCTCTTTATAAGAGCCAGCTGCAAAACTAATTGTTTTCCTAACTAAGCTGGGCCATCAATGCTCTCCCAACACTCTTCACAGACCTTGTCTTTTCTGAAGGATTTCTGTTCTGAGAGGAATCCTAAGAAAAGAAGCACAAAGGGTTGATGACTATTTGATGTAATACTTAGTATAATATCAACCTGAAATATTTGTAGAGCCATTAGAGAAACAGTCTAATGTAGTAGAAAGCATGGGCCTCGGAGTCAAAAGACATGGGTTTAAATCCTGGATTGGCCACTTGCTGGCTGAACTGTGGCAAACCTCATCACCTTTATGAGTCTTAGCTCCTTCATCTTTAAAATGCAATTTTTTTTCAATTATTTGTGTTCTTGCACAGTAAAAAATATAGAAATTAAGTGCATAGACAGAAGGCAAAGAAATTTAAAGACTGAAATAACTGGGAACAGAGGTTTTACCCTGGATAAAAGCAAAAAAGTTAGGTGCATGCCATTATTTCTTTCAGCTCACTGAATTCAGTTCAGTTCAATTCAATAAACATTTATTTTATACTTCATATGTGCACAACATGGTAGCAAGCACTGGGACTTCAGAGACAAAAAATGGAAATCAGTCCCTGCTGTCAGGGAGTGTACGCTCTACTAGGAACATACAATGTGCACATAAGTAAGTATATACTAATTAGGTACAAAGGAATTTCCAGAGAAAGAGATATGATGTTCTCAGAAGAAATAGGGAGATTTGGAATGGGGAAGGAATGAATTTTTTGGAGAAACATAATGAGCTCCAGTTTGGGTATATTGAGTTTGCAATGCCTATGGGATATCCTGGCCCAGTGGAGAGAAAGAACCTGAAAGTCAGAAACACCTGGGTTCAATTCTTGCCTCTTAACACATGCTGGAAAGGCACCCGACCTCTCAGGGCTCTAGGTAACTATCCAAGACAATGGGTCACAGAGAAGGTGTTGACCTGTATGGGTAGGGGTTCCTTATTCAGGAGTTCCTTATACAAGTGAAATTACAGGTTCAATTCCAATCCCTGTCCCTATTCTTTGGTACACTCAGGTGGAAATGTCCACCAGGAAGATGTTGATGAAAGACCAGAGTTTTGTAGAGAGATTAGGGCTGGATACATGGATCTGTGAGATAGCATCTTGAGGACCCTCCATTCAAATCTTACTCCAGAGCCTAATTGTGGGCTAGGTGACCTTCAGTACTTGAAGACTATATCAATGGAACACAAACTCTGACAAGTCCTATATGACTAGAAATGCTTCAAGCATGAGCGCAATGATGGATTGATTTCATTTTCAGATGGTCTGGTTTGAGAGAGGCTCATTATCAGAAGAATGGCCATCAGCTGACTTGTTTTGTCCGTAGCTAATCATGAAAACCAAGTTCTAAGGCATGGAATGATAGAGAATACTGATGCATGAAATCACAGATTATTTGAAATACTTAGGTATAGTGGAGTAATAGTGGGTTCACTTGCTGGCCAACTTTAGGGAAGACCTGCCTGTAGAACAGCTTGTCTAAAAAAGATCTGGGGATTTTGGTGCACTATAATCTCAATATGAATCAGTAGTGGGAGATGGCAGCCAAGAAAGCCAATGTGAACTACATCAAGAGAAGCATCACATCCAGGAATATAGAGGTGGTAGTCCCATGGTACTCTGCCCTGGTGATGAATTTATTTCTGGGTGTGAAAATTTTAACTGGGATATTATTAACCGAGAGAGTGTCCAGGGGAAGACAGTCGGATGGTGAAGTTCATCCTATAGGAGAATCACTTGAAGGAATTGGAAAGGAGGAGATAAGATTTAAGGATACTTATAGTAACTGTCTCCAAGAAGTTGAAGGGCTGTTATCTGGAACTTGTTGAGAGAGTGAGACTTGTTCAGTTTGACTCCAGAGATCAGAACTAAGAGAAAAAGGGAATTTGCAATGCAGTAACAAGTTGGTGTTTGTAAACAGATGATGGTGGAAAGAATCTTGGATTTGGATTTAAAGGACCAAAGTTCCAGTTCCTGGCTCTGTTGTTTGTTATGTGACCTTGAGGAAATAATTTCTCTCTCTGGACTATAGTTTCCTTATCTTTAGAAAGATGGGGCTGGATTAGATGACACAAATCTTTCTAGTTGTAAGTCTACAATTTATGATTTGCTTTTAGAGTGCCCTGGCTAAAATTTCTCCACATTTTCCCTCCTTTCCCCTCACAGCTTTCTATTTCAAACGTGAAGATACACCCTATAAACACATTCAAGGAAAACAAAGTTGGTCAAAACCCCAGTTTCTGTTATTGACCTGTAGCCCCCAGACTTAGTCAAATTACTTAAATTACTTAAAACTATTGTTTCCACTGGAAGCAATCTTTACTGAAGGTAAATATGGAAGCATATGAAATGAAAACGTTAGTTTTGTAGGATTAAGGAATGAGGAAGAGGGAAAGGGGCAGATAAGGCAGTAAAATGTTTCTATTACACACTATTTTATAAGAATAAAGAAAGGATAATTTTATCAGTGAGTATATGGCATGAAGAAAACTTCAAAAAAATTGATTCCCAAGAATGTGCTAATGATTGAATTTCCAGGAAAACTGACATAGACAATTTTACTTCCTAGGTCATAAATTCAACTCATTTTTATTGATTCTGCACCCTTAAGTCTACTCAGACTTCCTATGCTGACCTGTATTCAATCCTTACACTAAAAAGACAAAAGAAAAAGATGACAACTTAATAAATTGGAGGTCAGTTTCACACATGGAAGAGGCTGGCCACCCTGTTTCTAGAAAGGAGTGATGATGGGAATAGAAGTGTTTTCCCTGCTTCCCAAGTTGGATCCCTCACAGACATTCTGTAACCGATTCTAATTAGCTAGTCATGTTGTGAAGAGAAACCTTTGGGATTCACTTAGTAGCCAGAGCCAGAACTAGTCAGCCAAAGCATGGCTTTTGGGTTTGACACTTTTCTGCTTAGCGGTGTTCAAGAAAGATAGACAATGATGTGAAGCAGTGGTGTTAAATTCAAATACCAATGGGGGCCTCTAAACTGAACATAAGGATCCCTGCAGGCCACATGTTGACTTGGTTTTAAAATGTAAAATTATCTGTGTTTTATTATATTTTTACTCATTTTGGAAAATGTTTCCCAATTTCATTTTAATCTAGTTTAGTTTCCCCCTTAAGGAATGTTATGAGCCATGTGCACTGGCTACATATTTGATACCTCTGATATATAGGGAAAGGTCCTCTCAATTTGAGGTCAAACTGTGGCCATGCATATGGGCCTCTGTTCTCTTCTTCTTTGCATTGGTTCTTTCCTGTATTAGGGAAAGTGATCGGGAAAGGCTATGATCTTATAAAGTTCAAAAGACTGGGAGAGTGAGCCACGAGAAGGTCTGGGAGCCAGAGTCCATGCTGAGATTTACCAGAAGCCAGGAGGTGAGGAGTAAAATTTCAGACACAGCCCAGTACAGCAACAGCAGAAATGAAGACTTAGCCAGCCATCAACCATGCCACATTTGAAAGTGAACTTGGTGGGATGATTGTTATATAGATACTACATTAAGTCTGGGCCCACTCTCCCCAGGAACCAAGATGGTATAGAGGACAGTATGCCCACAGGTATTGGAGGGAACTGTTTTTCCTTCTGTTATTGCTATATCATTGAAGTAAATATCCCTTTATAAAGATAACAAATGATAATTAAATGAAACTGAGGTGCTAATTAATAGTGGCTAAGAGTAAGGGGAATATCAGAATGGTGTCTCAAACCAATATTTTTTGTCTTTTATTTATTTACTATTTTAAGTAATAGTTTATTCTCCCTCCCAATTACATGTTAAAACAATTTTTAACATTTTAAATTTTTGATTCCAAATTCTATCCTTCCTTAACTACCTCCCTGAGACGGTTAGCAATCTGATATATAAATATGTGCAATCATGTAAAACATTTCCATATGAATCATTTTGCATAAGAAGACTCAAAAAAGAATGAAAGAATGAATGAAAGAATGAAAATCAGTATGCTTCAGTCTATGTTCAGACAACATCAGTTTCTTTCTTGAAAGGTGGATGGCATTTTTCATTATGAGCCCTTTGGGATTGCCTTGGATCATTGTACTGCTGAGAATAGCTAAGTCATTGACAATTTTTCACTATACAGTATTGTTGTTACTGTGTACAATTTTCTCCTGGTTCTGCTTACTTCACTATGCATCCATTCATGTAAGTCCAGATTTTTCTGAAATAATCTTGCTTGTCATTTCTTATAGCACAATATGCCATCACAATGATATAGCACAACTTGTTCAGCCATTACCCAATTGATGGACATTCCCTTGATTTCCAATTTTTAGCCTCCAGAAAAAGAACTGAGAAAAATATTTTTGTACAAGTAAGTCCTTTCCCCCTCCAAAAAAATCTCTTTGGAATATATACCTAGCAGTAGTATTGCTGGATCAAAGGGTGTGCACAGTTTTATAGCCTTAAATTGCTCTCCAGAATGGTTGGGTCAGTTCACAACTCCACCAACAGTGCATTAGTGTCCCAGTTTTCCCATATCCCCTCCAACATTTATCATTTCCCTTTTTGTTATATTAGCCAATCTGATAGGTGATGCCTCAGAGTTGTTTTAAATTGCATTTCTCTAATCAATAGTGTTTTACAGCATTTTTTCATGTGAGTATAGATAGCTTTGATTTCTTTGTCTGAAATGACTGTTCATGTGCTTTAACCATTTACCGGTTGGGGAATGACTTGTATTTTTATAAATTTGACTCAGTTTTCTATATATTTGAGAAATGAAATCTCTTTCAGAGATACTTGGTACAATTCCCCCCGCCCCCATCCCAGTTTTCTGTTTTCCTTCTAATTGTGGTTGCATTGGTTTTGTTTATGCAAAAACTTTTACATTTTATATAATCAAGATGATATACTTTATATTTTGTAATTCTCTTTATATTTTATTTGGTCCTAAATTCTTTCCTTATCTATGGATCTGACAGGTAAACTATCCTATGCCTTCCTAATTTGCTTATAGTATCACCCTTTATGTGTAAATCATCTATCCATTTTGACCTTATCTTAGTATATGGTGTGAAATGTTAGTCTTTGCCTAGTCTCTGCCATGTTGCTTTCTGGTATTTCCAGCAGTTTTTGTCAGACAATGAGGTTTTGTTCCAAAAGCTTAGATCTTTGTGCTTATCATATATTAGACTGCTGTGACCATTTACTCTAATGCAATGTGTACTTAATCTATTCCACCGATCCTCCATCTGTTTCTTCGCCAGTATCAGATTGTTTTGATAATTACTTCTTTAAAATACGATTTGAGATCTGGTACGGCTAGAACATCTTCCTTCACATTAATTTTTCATTTATTTCCTGAGTATTATTGACCTTTTGTTCTTTCAGATGAATTTTGTGATTTTTTTATCTGTATAAAATAATTTTTGATACTTTAATTGGTGTGACATTGAATATATAGATTAATTTAGGTAAAATTTTCATTTTTATTATATTGAGTTGGCTTACCCATGAGCAATTAATATTTTTCAAAGTGTTTAGATCTGACTTTATTTGTGTGAGAAGTGTTTTGTGATTGTGTTTACATAGGTCCTGGATTTGTCTTCTCAAGTAGACTCCCAAATATTTTATTATTGTTATTTTAAATGGAACTTCTTTTTCTGTCTCTTGCTGCTGTACTTTGTTGTTAATAAATAGAAATGCTGATGTTTTTGTTGATACGAAATTGTATCCTTCAACTTTCCTAAAGTCGTTAATTGTTCAAGTAGTTTTTTAGTTGATTCTCTAGGATTCTCTAAATATACCATCACATCATCTGTAAAGAATGACAGTTTTGTTTCCTTGTTGCCTATTTTTATTCCTTTAATTTCTTTTTCTTCTCTTATTGCTAGAGCTAGTATTTCCAGTACAGAATTAAATAACAGAGGTGATAATGGGCATCTTTGCTTCACCCCTGATTGTATTGTATTGTATTACATTGTAATCCTAACTCCTTTGTCTTCTGCAATATCATATTCCAAGCCCTCTGGTTCTTTAATATGGAAGCTGTTAAATCCTGTGTAATCCTGACTGTGGTTCTACAATATTTGAATTGTTTCTTTCTGGTTCCTTTCAACATTTTATCCTTCACCTGGGAGCTCTAGAATTTGCTATGATATTCCTGGGAGTTTCAATTTTGGGATCTCTTTCAGGTGGTGATTTTCCATTTCTATTTTGCCCTCTGGTTCCAGAATATCAGGGCCATTTTCCTTGATAATTTCTTAAAAGATGCTATCCAGGCTTTTTTTATGACTTTCAGGGAGTCCAATAATTCTTAAATGATCTCTCCTGGATCAGTTTTCCAGGTCAGTTGTTTTTCCAGTGAGAAATTTCACATTTTCTTCTTCTTTTTGTTTTTTTTTGATCCTATCTTAATGTCTCATGGAGTCACTAGCTTCCACTTGCTCACTTCTAATTTTTAGAAGTGTGTTTTTGTATCTCCTTTTTCGTTTGGCCGTTTCTGTTTTTTAAGGAGTTATTTTCTTTGAATTTTTGCATATCTTTTTCTATTTTTTGGTGTTTCTTTTACCAAGTCGATGACTCTTTTTTCATAATTTTCTTGTATCACTCTCATTTCTTTTCTTAATTTTTCTTCTACTTCTCTAATTTGCTTTTAAAAATCCTTCTTAAGCTCTTCCAGGAATTCTTTTCATGCCTAAGACCAAATTACATTTTCCTTTCAGTCTTCATAGGTATCCATTTTGACACTATTGCCCTCTTCTAAGTTTTAGCCTTGATCTTCCCTATCCCTATAGTATCTTCCTATAGTCAAGTTCTTTTGTTGTTGTTGTTGTTGTTTTTTGCTCATTTTTCTGCCCATTTTGTGACTTGGTATTTTTATATGAGAGTTGGGCTCTGCTCCTGCACTGTCCCCAGCTTCTTGTGCTGGGGCTTGGGATCTTGCTCCTGGTTTTCATTGGGCCTCAGGGCCTAGTTGCTGGTTTGCATTGGAGAGGGAGCCTCCCTGTTGGCTTGTACTGGGATGTGACACCTTCCTGCTAGCCTCCTGTGGCAGTGTGCTTTCTCTGCTGGTTGGCCATGGGGGCAGGGTCTAACTGTTGAGTGGCCCCAAGGGCATGGTCTTACTGCTAGCTCACCCCAGGGCTGGGATCTCACTGTTGTCCTGCTCCCGAGGCAGGGCCTCACCACTGGTTGGCAATGGAGGTAAGGCCTAACTTACCTTTGGTAAGTGGCCTTTGCTGGGGGTTGAACCACTAGGTTGGGGCCTCATGAACTGCTTGTTTTCATCCCTTGTAGCTGACTTGCAAAGGGACTGGGCCTCACTGGTGGATTACCCTGGGTCTCAGAACTTTGCTGCAGGGCCCCTGCTGTGTGGGCTGCTTCTCTCCTTCTCCATCCCTTCCCACCCCAGTGAGGCAGACCTTTCCTTTTGAGCTGGTAAACTGCTTGCCCACTCCTAAATCAGTTCTGAGGCAGTTTCCAAGTTGTTTGGAGGGGAATTTGGGAGGGATCTGGGGACTTACTTCCTTGGCAGCAGATGTCTCAAGCCAGTATTGTTAAAGAAAGATATCTCTGATCCCTCTGGGGTACCCTAGAAGCCTAACAGGAAGACAGCCTAGCTCTGGGAGAGTCAGTCCAGAGTGGTTACTTTGCTTGATTTTGTTCAAATATGTTTTTATCCTCTTTGAGTGTGGCATAGTGGACATAGTTCTAGACTCCCTAGAGGTGTTCAGAAGAATTGAGTCTTATTCCACCCTTCTCCAGTACTTACTAGCTGTATGACTGGATAAATGAGAGCTTTCCTGAACTTAAATTTCCTAATCTGTAAAATGGTGAAAATAATCTTTTCAGTATAAAACTTAAAGGATTGTTGTTGGTTCAAAATAGAGTCTGTATAAAATGCTTTGTGGCCCTGAAAGTGTTACATATCTATCAAGACAATCTACCAGTTTTTCTTCTTGGGCCAAATTAGGGAAAATGTTCAGAAAATATGTTTTCAGCAATTTAATATTTTCCTTATGACTTGCCTATCAGTTTTAAAATCTTTGTAAATGTATACTCTTATTTTCAAGTGTTTGATATCTGATCTGCAAAATCTAAATTAGGTATACTTTTTGGGGTAGAGGATGAGCAGTTATTTGGACAACCTCCCACCCCTTTTTATTTAAAATCTAATTAGAAATTCTGACTTGGGTGAGTCAAACAGTTTCAGCAAAGTAAATATGAGAAATTTCTCCTTTTAAAGAAAATAATGAATGCTCAATTCTTCCTCATCTTGGATTCCTATGAGCAGAAGTAAAAGAGCATCTTGCAGTTTGGAGAGCCAATGTGGGTTTGGGCTAAGAAAAAAAATAATTTTCCAATGGAAATTACCATGAAACTTGGCTACATGTCCTAGAAAAATAAGGCGTTCTTTAATTATGCCTCAGTTGGTAATAACATTTTATATTTACCAATTGTATGGAAGACCTATGAAATTAGGATAATAGAAAAGACAACCTCTTAATAGCTTTACCAGACCAAGAGCGTGTTTGTTCCCCTCCAGGTCCCCTCAGGTCATTCTTCATCTGTTGAAATTTTAGTCATACTTTAAGTTCCATTTCAAACGCCATCTTCTCTTCAGACCTTTCCCTGCTACCTTTCTCTACCTCCCTTCTTTGCCACTCCCTCCTTATGCCCCACCTCCCCATTTAAGTCCCCAAAAGGGAAATACCCTTATTGTCTCAGACCTCATTCCTTGGCTTTTTCCTCTTTTTCATCCTTATCATTTGATATTTTTATTATTTGTGTATGAGTCCTACTACCAACTAGACTGTAAACTACATGAGAACAAAGATGTACTTCTCTGTGTATTTCATAGCATGTAGCCGAATTCCTTGCATAATAAAGGCTCAATGCTATAAATGTTTGCTGAAGTCCGCAACATTCCTCCACATCTATTGGAATAGGCTGGAAGTACATATAGCAACCTTTTGGTATATGGGACATGTATGTTCTATACCTGGAATGTGTATAGAACAAATCCTACTTTTCCACTGACTCAAATTATGAAATCAGAGAGGGGCCATTCCAGAAAAAAAATGCCATAATTAAAAAAAATCATACTAGAACATAAAGAAATTCCTTCATATTTAAGGTGTAAAACAATTTGGCATTATAAAAAACATATATTAAGCCTCAAAATAGAAATGCTGAACTTGAAAAAACCCCAAATTGGTACTCTTGAGATCGCAGTATTATATGGGATTAACATGACATGTGGATTTCCCAACTTGGTGATTTTTTTTCAGAGGTTTAAAATTGCCTGAACTATTTTTACATCTAATTTTGAATATTCTTTTAAAAAAAGCTTATATATATATATATATATATATATACATATATATATGTCTGATTTACTAACTATCCTCTTTTGAATCCAAGCTAAGAGCTTAAAGTGCCTCATTCTGGCTCTATAAGGACTGGCTACAGAAAGTATAAACTAAAGCAGAAGGAGAATGGTCCATGGAAAGGGGAAGTAGATTTTGGTCAGCCTATTGTGACTCAGATATCTCCAAATGTCTCCACACACACACACACACACACACACACACACACACACACACACACTGTTCCATGAATAGCCGGAAGCTCTGACACCCAGAGCATCCCTTCTCCCTTTGGCATGGTGTCTGTGAAGAAAGCCGCGCATATTCCAGCTGCCACTTTGGTATTTTTAGCTCGGACCTTGTTATACTGGGCTAGAAGCCAAAGCCAATGCCCTTGCCAAGATGGAAGAGGACCAGCAAGAGGCTGACAAGTCATGTAAATACAAATTGTAACATAACATGTGCCAAATGTGTTCTCCAATTGGTAAAATTCTGGAACGCTGAAATGTCAAATGCTATAGAGGGTTAGCTTATATCAAGGGACATCTTATAAGGTACCATGAATGTAATTTCAGAGGAACTGTTTTAGGCCTGTGTCTTCATGCAATAAAACCCACAAATGCTGTTAAATAAAGCAACAATGTAACCATTTTTTCATGTAATTTTAGATACATTTTATTAAATGTACTTTAACCAGCAAAAGTATGTAGAAAAAAACATAGCATGTTTTTGTAAAAAAAAAAACCTATCACAGACATGGCCTTTAAAAATTAATTTTATAATTTAGTAAGTAGAACTTCAAAAGCCCTTAAACCTTAGTCACAGACAAGTATTTAAATACAATTTTCTGATACAGAAATTTGAAGGTAAAATTGAAAAGAGTTTCTGCAACTGAGCAAAATGAGCATAGTCTACAACAAACATGTTACTCCAACAGATGTGCAGGCTGCTTCCTGAAGCCACTGCATGGAAATCCTCTGCTACTATTTACACTGAGACAAGTTTGGCATAGTAAACATTTTTAAAGTTCTTCAAAGGCAACTAATGTCGTCATTTAAATCTTCACAGTAGTTTGTTAAAGATGCACAAACTGACATTTCCAGGTTATATCCTCCAGAAGTGCAGCATTAGAAATAGGTGGAAAGATTGAGCACATTGGACTGTTTGAAATGCAGAAGGAGCCACCAAATTCAAATACTCTGCTACTTACTGGAGACTTGATTTAGCAGTCTCTTCCTCTGTAATCATACAAATCCAGGTACATGCTGGCAATCAATGCTTAAAACATCTAAGGACTGATCATCCCCTCCTTCTGGATCTTATGATTAGGATGCTACCATAGGTCCAGCTGATTATTTGAAAATCCATGAGTAGATGTCAGAAATAAAAACATTTTTAAAAAAGTACTTAATTAGCATGCTCCAAAAGCATCCCAGAAGCTCATAGTGAGTAGGGATTGTTTCGTTTTATTATATCTGCATCCACAGAGCATAGCACAATGCCTGGTATGGAGTAGGTTAATAAATGCCTATGGATGAATTGATTAATTAGACCCAGTGTTTGACATGACTGCATTTGAAGTGACTGTCTCCCAACCCTGCAAGTCAGATGAATGTGATTAGAACAATAGAACTTTTAAAAAAAAAAGTATGGAATATCTGAGGGTCGGATAACTGCTACCTCTTACAGTCTTCAGGTTATACTAAGAAATCTGGTTTTAGAGCCAGGCTGTCATTTTGGGGCTGCACTAAGATCTGAATCTAAATGCTCATTTGGACTTGCAGCAACATGTGCTAAATTCTGTTTGTGGTACCCAACCAGCTCCCAGGCTTTGGTGAACATAGGACCCAGCACTGTTCTAGAGGCTTCTTAGTATACGGTGGAAAGAACAAAAGGTTCATTTTTTGAGCCCAAAAGACATAAAAAGGAGTGTCTGTTGTAGGATGAG
Source organism: Trichosurus vulpecula (assembly GCF_011100635.1). NCBI lineage: Eukaryota > Metazoa > Chordata > Mammalia > Diprotodontia > Phalangeridae > Trichosurus > Trichosurus vulpecula. The sequence continues at coordinate 275,583,602 of NC_050576.1, read as the reverse complement.
AGGTGAAGGGAGAGGATGTTGGTTGGTTCTGATTTCTTTCAGAGACGTCTGGATTTCATGCTGCTCCAAAGGTTGTATGAGCCAGACCAAGGTTCAAGGGTACTTTATAACATACACATGTGGCAGCTGCAGCTTTGAAGACCACCTGACCCTTCAGTGTAGTTAAATTGGAATAAACTAGAATAGTTTAATACATTCTTTGGGAGAGGGGGAAGAGAAGGAACAGGGGAAAATCTCATTTCTACAAATAATTTTGTTGTTTTAAAATCTCATGTAGGCATCAGATTCTCTAGGCCAAGCTTCTCTGTCTGTGCCTCAGCTTCACCTGTGAGGCAGTGTATTTGGAGGCCAGTCTTTGGATTCCATCAATCCCTCTGTCATTTCAGTGCCTTCTTCTAGGTAGCCATCTGAACAGGGTGCTGAGGACAAAATGGCGCGCGGCTTTGGGATACTCAGGATCATAGAATGAGTTTTCCAACATCGCTTCACAGTGGGAACTACTTGAAAGATGAAAATATTACAACTGTCAGAATTACTGTTACCTAATTAATGTTTCATCTAAAACAACTGGCCAATTATCCAAACCAATGAAAACTGGGTGTGGGGGGTGGGTGATGCTTAACCTCCACAACTTTAGTGAATATAATTTTTTACTTACTTGGCTAGGTGGCTCCATAGTGCACAGAGTGCTGGGCCTGGACTCAGGAAGAACTGAGTTCAAATCCAACATCAGATAAACATATCACACCTTGTTCCAGCACTTAGGCAAGTATAATAGAATATAACTTTGATGGTGGCCAGCACACAATAGGTGTTTAAAGAATGAGTAATGATTAATTGAAGTGACTTGAGGGCACGAGGCAAACTTCTATTAATGTGTCTAAACTTCTCCCTCTGGATCTTAGGGATATTTAGGTCCTTAGTTCTTTTTTTTTTCTCCAAATACCCTTGAAAGGGATAAGGAATTAGACTTTATCAGCTAACATCATAATAGGAATTTGTTGTCTATGGATAAGATGGAAGCAAGTCCTTATGGGAATGGTGAATAGGACTGAAGGTATGGGGGAAAGGAGGACCCCAAGAAATAGGAAGAAAGATGCTAAAAGGGAAAACAGGAGGATACCAAAGGCTAAATAGTCCCCTTCTTAATTTTGTCTATTGAGGGAGCTACATTTAATTTACAAAAATACAGCTGACTTTTTTGGCTACAGTCTCTGAACAGTATTTTAAAGTGTCTTAAGTCTTTTATGAGATTCAGTATGGCATAGGGAAAAGAATGCTGAATTTCATCATGGAATTTCTAATTCTGGCTCTGCTCCTTATGACACTACGTAGGTCATTAACCTCTCTAGGCCTCAGAGTACACATCTGTAAAATCAGAAGGTTTCTAACATTTCTGGCTCAACCTTCAAAAGAATCCTATGAGAATTTTCCTTTCCTCTATTTGGACATCCCTTCTTCCTACTTCTAAATGGAAGAGAGCAACATCAGTTAATTTCTCAGTGGTTTGATATTGTATAAGACGAAAGGTTTTCCTAGGACAGAAAGAACTCAGTCCAGGTCCTAAAACAGTATCTTATCGCTATAAAAACTCCATACTAGATGAGATTGAGCTAAAAAATGGACAGCAAAAGGAAGAAAGGGGTCAGGAGGACCAAAAACTGGTAGGGAGATCAGCAGGATTAGAAAATAATTTAAAACTTGAGTTTTATTTAATCTTTAAACATTAGAAAACCTGGCTTGGGAATATGAAACACATTGATGTAAATATGATTTCTTCCCCTTTGGGTTCCTTTCTCCAATCCAAATCATGATATACTAAGTAAATTAATCCCTAAGGAGGAGCTGATGATGTATTTTACACTGGGAACTGATTGAAGCTCTATGTCTATGAGATCATTAAAGTGCAAATTTTCAGTTCAGCCCTTCTTGGGGAAGCTTCTAGGTGTGACAAGAACATTCAGAATAATACTTTAAACAGTAAAAAGATGAATACTTTATAATATATTCTTTTCCCTGAAGTCACGCTCCCTGAGGCAAAAGGAACAAAATTATTGCCAACTTGGCCTGTATGAAATCCTTTCCCCTTGTATTGATGTTGGGACTTCATTTCTAGTAAAATGCTTCTTTGATTTCAACTAAGAAAAGCAGAAGAAAAGAGTTCTTTATTAAAACATCTGATTTGGGGCACATGTATCTTCAAGACTGTAAGTTATAAAGTTTTTAAGATTCAAAACCATGTGGACACAAAACATGACAGTTAGGCAGCTTGTGGTAGCAACTACTAGGTAACCTTAGGACTCAATCAGTGCTGAAAATCTTCTCAGAATTTTCTTCTACTGCCCATCCATGTAATTAGCTCAAGGAATAGAATTACTCTAAATCTGTATCTCTCATGGTTTATTTTAAAACAAGTTGCAAGTTGATTAAATCATGATGGTAGCTCATTAAATGTTACAGTGATAAGAGGTTTTGGAATGGTATCTATACTACAGTGGGGTGGCTTATCACTTGTTCCACCCATGGATCTGGTGGCCTTGCACTGTTCATCACTAACTTGGCACAGGGCATCTAGGTGGCTTAGTGGATAGAGTGCCAGGCCTGGAGTCAGGAATGCTCACCTTCCTGAGTTCAAATCTGGCCTCAGATACTTACTAGCTGTGTGATCCTGAAAGAGTCACTTAACCCTGATTGTCTGAGTTTCCTCATCTGTAAAATGAGCTGGAGAAGAAAATGGCAAACCACTCTCATATCTTTTCCAAGAAAACCGCAAATGGGGTCATGAAAAGTTGGACACGACTGTGACCACTGAACAACACCACAAACTTGGCACCAAAGTAGGGGTGAAGGAAGAATAAATAAAACTCATCAAGGGCAAAAGAGATTTTTATCTCTTTTGTTTTCACACTCTTCACTATCTATTATAAACCTACTGTTGAGACTGAGAGGCAGCATGCCCTAGTGGATGGAGAGCAGGCCTCAGAGTGAGGAAGACAAGAGTCAAGACCTTCCCCTGACATCTCATGGCTATGGGACCCTCAGCAAGTCATTTAACCCCTCACTGCTCCCAGACTAAGACTAATCTAGTCCTTATCCCTCTCTGACCCTTACTCACACGCCAGCACAGTGCTCTACACATCTGTTTTACCAGACCTGTGATTTTATTGGCTTAGGTAACTCCCAATGAAGAGCCTCCCCTTACCAACACAGATACTCACCTGTTCTGGCATCCTTATTGACTATTATCATAAGTTGTTTTCACAACAGAATAATTGAAGAGCATTCCTATGAGAACAGTGAACTTTGAAAGGTTTACATTATCATAAAGCTGTAAATGATAGCATCTTTCCAAAAAAAGGGGTTTAAATTTGTCCTCATTATACCAATCTAATCTAAATTTATGCCCAACACAGAAACATAGTAGACATTTAAAATCAATTAAACTTGAAAAACTTTTTACATTTATATTAATTTCAACAGTTCACTGAATACATGAATTACTTTTCTTGCTGCTGAAGTGCTAACGATAAATACCTGTGGTACATTATGGGTTATCTCATGGAAGGTGTAAACAAATCATATGTAAACCTAGGCCTGTTTGTATGGTTCAAATAGGGTTATCCAGTTAAGATAACAGAAACATGAGTAAACTATAAACTGCGGTCTCCTCCAAAAAGTTTGTAAGATCCTTCAGAACAGGAGCTATTAGCCTCTATCTCTTTCATGCCTTCCCAACTCCATACAGCCTAGTGCTCCCATAACAAATGATACTTCATACATAGAAAAACAAGCAAAAAACCCCCAAACACCAGAATATATAAATAATAGAGCACACCTTCTCATGTATGCCTTCTGAACTGGCCTTATGATTTGTCACAGATTAGATTCTTATGCTTTTGAGGAATCAACAATAGCTAACGTTTGAATCTCTCCATGCTTAATAGGCAATATTTTTAATGACATTGTTAAAACTCTTTGTCCTTGGAGTACTTTTTCTGTTATTTAAGAAATCAGAATAAAACTGCCAGAGTTGCATGGTGGGGTGTGACTTTTCGTTGACCAAGTCACAGGAATTCAGTATACCCTGAGCTCACAAACCATGGTGATAGCTTTTACAAGTACCACGTTAACATAATAAGCAACAGATTTTGATTTTTGCAAGGAGAACAACATATGAAAATTTTAACAAGGATAAAAATAGATCACTTATCCATGTTAAAACTCACTTTATTAAATCCTGAACCAGAAAAGTTCATTTGGGAGCAGTAAATCATCAAAAAATCATGGGTTCCACTATAAATTCAGTACTCTAAAAATTGCGAGGGTACAGGACATATATTGGACACTTTTATTTTACAACATTTAAGGCTGTTTAGAAAATACAGTGACTTTATTTTTAATGAATACCAGGATTCATAACGGGATTAATCTGCTTCCTCACATTTGATTACTAGGAGCCATATTAAATGCTTCAAGGAAAACCACTGGGCATAACAGTCAGTCTGGTGGTTGATTCTGAGTGTTCTCTCCATTTTACTATGCTGACTATCATTTTTCTGCTTTAGATGCAAATCTGATGATTCATTATTTTCTGAAGAGGAGAGAATCTGGTAAATCAATATTGCTTGTACCAGCATCTCTTCTCTAAGCAGCAAGTATTTATGTAGTCCTTTTTGTAAACATTATCCCATTTCATCTTCACACCAAATTTGTGAGGTAGGTGTCATTATAATTGTCATTTTACAGATGTGTAAACTGGGGCTCAGATAGTTTAGCTGACTTTCTATCACAATGATAATATAGGTCAGATTTGAACCCAGAGCTTTCTGATCCCCAAGTGCAGTGCTCTACACTTTATGTCATGCTACCTCTAAAACAGAGATTCTTAACCTGCGTGGTCTCTGAACTCATTAAAAAAATTCGTGTGTGTGTGTGTGTGTGTGTGTGTGTGTTATATAAACACACAAACATATTTACATCCATGTGTGTTTATTTTGATCTAACTGAATTTATTTGTAATCCTATAATTTTTGTTTCGTGAATTTAAAAACATTATTTGGAGGAAACAATAGGCTTCAGCAGACAGCCCAAGAGATTAAGAACTCGTGCTCTAAAACTGTACATCCCATGCTTTTCATTATGATCCTGAGTCCTTTAAACCGAATTAAACAGTACTTACCTTTAATACATATTCCTACTAAGCTTCCTTGCCTTCTGGAATTGATACTTAGTGTATGCCAAGGATCAATATCACTATTAACAAACAGGATTCTGCTGCCATTCTTGATTAAGGGCGTATAGTAGTATTTGTTGGTTTTCACAACAGATTCAAGCACTGAATGAACATCTAATCTCGAGTCAATGTTTTACATCGCTCAATAAAATAGCTGCAAAGAGATAAGGGGAGGGATAGGAGAAAGGACATGTAGACTGAATATTTTTAATGAATCCCCCTGCCCCTGAAATGTAGCTTCCTTCAAAGGGCCAGATGAATTCTAGCTCTTCAAGAAGGACTTTATGATAACTCCAACTTTTTTTAGTGTACTATTTTCATGCAATTAACCTTGCTCCAAAAATCAAATACACTGAAGTTATCTGCTTCTTGCCACAGACTAAACATTACTTTGACGATTGGAATCAGCGTCTCATTTGATTAATATATCAGATACGCTTCTTCTCTTTGCTAAAGCATGCACTTCCACTTAAGTTTACAAATATTTCTCTTGTAGCCTCCCTGACCCTTAGACAATTAACATCACCAAAATCTAAGACAGAGACAATTAAAAGGTTTTCTTAATCAAGGAAATCACTTTCTAAAACTCCTAAAGCAAACACTGAGGAAGGCAGTACAATCCAACCCCTTCCTCCAGGAAAGGGACCTTCATTCCTCTGTCTCAATTCTTTGTTCCTTATCCCCACAATGTCAGTTCTACCATCAACCCTTACACAAATCATTGATTCTGTTTCTATTTCATTCTTTCATTTATCTAAAATTGGCCTAACATTTTGCCTTGTACCCCACTCAGGGACAGATGACAGATTTTAGGTTCTTTGAGATGTCAAGAACACTTGCAGTAAAATGTAGAATTCACAATTTGTAACAATCCGGTCAACATGCAAATGGCTGTGGGAGAATTATGAACAAATTCACTGGTTTTCAATGAGAAATGATAGCAGATTATGGGTTTTAGGAAATTGTCTCTTCTAACTTTGTTAACAAAAATCTATCACATTTATGCTGCATTCTCAGGTTATATCAATGCTACATCCCTTTGTGCCTAGCTAAAACCAATGGTACCGTTATCTTAGGTAGGCCAACTAGGGCAAATTATTCCTCTTCTCTGGGTATCACTTTGCTTATCTAATATGAGGGATTGTTGCAGATGATTTCTGAGGATCCTTTTGCCTTGTACTTTCATCTTACCACATAGAAGTTTTGAGTTGCCCTTAATTGCTCTTGGAAATGTCCAGATAATGTATATGCATGTATCTTTACAGACTATTTCAATTTGTGGGTCTTTTTATCTATATGCGTATACAATTATAAAAAAGTGCTATAATTATCTACCTCACAGGGCTCTTGTGAGGACCAAATGAAATAACATATTTAAAATCTTCTGGAAGCCATCAAGTTCCATATAAAATTTCAGTTATTTGACTATTACTATCATCATTAGGAAGGTAAGAGAGTAATTACTTATTCTTCTCCTATTCAATCACCTTCAAAAGTTGTGGCAGAGATGGTGAAGTATCTGCTCTTAGGTAGGCTTTTGAGTTGGAACTGTTCCTTGACATGAAGGCAGTTCTTTTTCAGACAGGTATTGTTTTCTCATATCTTATTGCATGACCATGACCTGCAAAGCCTTCATGTAAATGTGTTTTACTTTCACTATTTTATTTAAATTGCATCAAACTATAGCAATCAGTGTAGGTGATAGAATCCTGCCTCTAAATCCAATTTACTCGGCAGTAGTAAGAGGTAGTAAACCTGGACAGAACTGAAACATTTTAAGTGACATATACTTTACCTCAAAGGTAATCCCAAGAGAGGTTGGTGTTTTGAATCAGTGGTCTGGAAGAAACCAAATTCTGTGCAACTCTGATAAAGCCATTGCCTCCCTAGAAAACAAAACATTAATTTTGTCAAGCCAAATTGTCTTCCTGCTAGTAAAGAAAGGTATTTTAGTGTGTTTTTGAAAAAACATATATTTAAAGAGAAAGTATTTTATAAGGACATTACTGCCTTACTAGGACAACAGGTTTCTTTTTCTCCAATTTTTTTTATGCAGGTTCTACATTTCAATTCAGAGACCTGATTTCAAATCTTGACTCTTCTGCCTTCTACCTGAATGCCCCTGCGCAGGTCACTTAACCTCTTAGTCTGTTTCCTCATCTTTAAAATGAAGGGGCTGAGCCAGATAAATTCTATATCAAAATATTCTAGCACCATCAGGAATCTGTCAGCAAGCAATTTCTGAAAGATATCTAGGAGCTAATTATTTCAACGATGCAAACTAGAGATTGGATTGCTGGTTATCATGTTGTCTTTAATAAATGGAAATTTCAAGCTGTCTGATGGGAGAAAATCAGGGAAGGCATTTCTCAGCAGAGATTCTGGTGAAGATGTCATTGAAATCACTTTGCTGATAACAGTCTCTCAAGTAATAAAATTAGTCTCCCTGATAATGTGACTAAGAAACCATTGCTTCTTGATTAGGCATAAGAATATGACAACTACAGTTTAAAGAGGCCCAAGATTGCATTAGAGCAACACAAACCGATTCACCTTCTCCCTATGGTAGAGGCAGAAACCTGAAGACAATGTCAGTTTCTTAACCTAGACTACAAAGTGGTCCTTTGATATTGGGTAAGCTCCTTAAGTTCTTTAAGTTGTCTACCTTTTCTGTCATGTCCCTTCTTAGTTTTCTGGTATTGTGGAAAGAGCAACTTGCTAGCTGGAGCACCTGGTTCAGATGCCATCTCCACGTTTGTCCTTTCTAGCTCAACATGCTGATTCTCTGATTTCTTCATGTGTGATAAGGGTACTGAGGAGACAAGTTTTGCCTATAAGTTCTAACAAGTATGCATAATGAGCCTCCTTTAGGGCATATGGTCTGACTACTATAAGCTACTATGTTAGGAGAGGTTTTCACTGTAAAGAGACATACTTTGTGAAAGGTGTCATTGGTTGGTCCATGTTATAAATGAGTTTTGTAATTGGGAGTCTTATAAACAAGTAACTATTTGTATTTGAAATTGCCAAAGGATTCTTTGCAGTGCTAGAAACTTGCACTATTCATAATTGGCCAGATCAAAAAAAAATATGCAGCTTCCACATTCATCCTTACACCGATGAAACTACTCTTTTCAAGTTCAATGACCTGTTCTCAACAAAATTCTGTTGTCTTCTTTATTTTTTTATCTTTTTTGATCGATGTGCCATTTTCAATACCATTAGGCGCCTTCTTTCTCCTTTAAAATACAATGCTTTTAGTTTGTGCCATAAGAAATGGGGATGATATGGACTTCATAACAACCTGTAAAAACCTACACAACATAATGCTGAGTGAGCAGAGCAGAGCCAGGAGAACATTATACACAACCACAGATATATGGATTCCGTGAGGACCAACCCTGACAGACTTCGCTCTTCTCAGCAACACAAGGTGCAAAGACAACTCCAAAGGACTCACGATGGAGAATGCTATCTACCTCCAGAGAAAGAACTATGAAGTTTGATTGCAGATTGAGGCACCCTTCATGCTCACCTTTCCCACCTCCTTTTTTTCTTCTCTTATATTTTGGTTTTTGGGGTTTTTTTTTGGTTCTGTTTCTTCTTTCTCATGATTCATTCCACTGGTCATAATTCTTCTCCACAACTTGACTTGCGTATAAATTAATTCAATGCGAAGTTATACATGGTAGTTATATGAGATTCCATGCCATCTTGGGGAGGGAGGGGAGAAAATCTGGAACTCAAAATTATGTAGAACCGTGTGTTGTAAACTAAAAATAAAAAAAAAATACAATGCTTTTGTCTCTGGAATAAAAGAACCTGGGTTTGACTCCCACCTCTTCTTCTTATATGTATTCTAGGTCCTTAAGCAGGTCAGTCAGCCTCATCTATTAAAAGAAGGGGTTGGACTAGATTGCCTCCGAGGTGCCCTGTTCTAATTCTACAATCCTATGAAAATTTCAGTATAGAAAAAAGTACAGAAAAAGAATTACAAATAAAACTGTGAACTGTCAAGTATAATTTTAGGGCTATAGGAAATTTAAATTTAATAAAAATTATTAAAATTTTTTTTCTAAATACCATGCTTTCTTGATTCCTCTCATTTGCTGGTTCCTCTTTTCTCTCTCCATTAACTATGTGTGATCCTTCCCCAAGGCTCAGTCCTAGGTTCTTTCCTCATCTTCCCCCATAATCTTCCAAGGGAAGCTAATCTGTACTCACAGTTTGAATGAGTTAGGAGTTAGAGCCTTAACTTCATCCTTTCATTCCTCCTCAACTCCTCTCCAGCTCAGTATTTTCAGTCATCTCAAGGGCATTTTCTTTTGAGCATTCATCATCTAAACCTATTCACAGCTACTTGTTTTCTCCCATGAACTCTCTCTCTCTCTCTCTCTCTCTCTCTCTCTCTCTCTCTCTCTATCTCTATAACAATTTTAGGCATTGTTGGTAAAAGTGCTGTCATACTGGTACAAGCTCACAGTGTTGAAGTCCTGTTATCTCTGTTCCACCATCTGCAGCCTTCATTCATCTAGGTTTTGAGAAGTAATAGCTAGATCACCCGAGTCATCTTGTTTCTCTCCTTCAAATATCTCCCTTTACTCATCTAGCCCATTCCCAGTGACAAGAATCAGATTCTTTAGGTGTTATTTTATCAAGTCAAAGAAGCCTCCACTAACCTCTAACCACTTATTTGTTTATTTGTTTGTCCAGAAGTATGATTTCAGTGGTGTAAGAAACTCCCCCAAAGGAAAGCACCTGCTCAGTGGATGCTGATCATCCAATGGGCAGGAATTTATAGTTTTAGAGAGTGTCCCAGAGCATGCAGCCAGCATGGCTCAGAGTTGGAACTTGAACCCAGGTTTTCCCGACTCTGAGGCCAGCTCTCCATCCCTATACCAAAATTATTTAATTTGTGTACATGATCTCTACTTTAGACAGAGAAACCCATGCAGTAACCCTTTGCCAACACACTTGTAAGTCAACTGATGGGATTTTCTCTTTAATGTGTTTGCCTTAATTTTCTGTGTGACCTTGGGTAACTAATTTTCCCCAGTTCAAATTTCTGTGATGCAAGTTAATTTGTATCTAATATAATACAAACTAATACAAGTTAACCTCTCTGAATCTCAATTTGTCCATATTGTAAAATGAAGACATTGGAGTAGGTGATTCCTATTGTTCCTTCCAGTTTAAATATATGATTTTGTGATCTGAGGACTTCTCCCCAACTGTACTATCTTATCTAAAGCTAGACTTCTGTACCACCTTGAGAAATGCCTTTGTTATGCTCAAGCTTACCTGTTTATTCCCTCTACCTAAGGTACAAAATGCTCTTTGCGGGCTTCAGTTATGAAGTTCTTTCCCACTGCTTGTGAGGAGGTGAGAAGAAGTGATACAAGGACACCCTCAAGGTCTCCCTGAAGAAGTTTAGAATTGATTGTAAGACATGGGAGGTGCTGTTACATGACCACCCAGCATGGTATGCCCGAATCAAAGAAGGTGCCGTACTCCGTAAGCAAAAGCAAAATAGCAGTAGCTCAAAAGAAAAGTGAGATGTGCAAATTTAGACATCTCCATTCCAAATGTCCACATGGGCTAGTTGTGCCCTACCTGTGGTAGAGCCTTTCTAGCTCATATTGGTCTGATCAGCCACAGTCGGACACACTGTACCTTGATCCCAACATAGTGATGCCATTTTGGATCTCTTTGAAAATGAAGGACAATAACTGACCGACCCACCAACCAACTGAGGTTTGGTTTGATACTTCACCAAAGGCTCTAGACGGAGGAAATCATAAGACTCAGGGTACACAAAAATCAGCACATCATAAGTGATGGTTATTATCAAAATTCTGATAACTACACTCTGTAATTGAAGTCAAGTAGAGTGCCATTCTGCCAGTGGTGGTTGACGGGTTCAGGTTGTTAAAGGGAGCAAAAAAGCCCTCAAAAAGTAGTAGCATCATATAGGAAATGGCATCTTAGCATATCTTGTCAGAATAGATAGAGTGCTGGACTTTGAGTCAGGAAGACCTTGGTTCAAATCCTGTCTCAGACACTAGGTCACTCTGGACAAGTCACCTAACTTCTCTGTACCTCAGTTTCCTCTCGTGTAAATAAGGGTTGAGAGACTCAATGGTCTTTAAAATCCATTTTAACTCTAAGGCTATGATCCTGTAAGCCAATGAAATAAAATAATTTTATGTCCTGAAAATTATTAGAGCATAGATATTAGAAAGGTATTAGAGCATGCCTTACATCCTACTGCAGCTTCTCCATCCCACTGAGGATAACGCAGAGTTTCTATGAATCTTTCATAGTTTGCATCCCAGCAGTTGTTTGGGGAGGTTTCAAGAGTCTTAACAAAAAACCATGCATATCTCTGATATGGTGTCCCAAGTGAGGTATCAATCATTACTTGGCAGAAATAATTAAGAGTAATATCAGGTTTTATCAGCACTTCTTCAAAATAATAATAATAATAATTTTGCTTCTAAAAAAAACACCAGAAAAGGAGTGACTGAATTGTAAGCTAAATATCAGGTTTAAATATTACTTTTATTACCTGAAATTACTACCCATATTTCAAATCAATCCATCAACCAACAAATATTTATTAAGCAGATACTGTGTATCAGGCGCTGTGCTAAGCTCTGGTCATCAAAAGAAAATGCAAAAACAATTCCTGACCTAAAGGAGCTTATATTTGAATTAGAGAAAGGATATATAAATAAATCAGCACATAGAAAATAGATGGAAGGTATCCTCATACAGGAAAGCACTAATCACAGCTTGTTGACTCTGAGAAAGGCCTGTTACAGGCATTGACCCTTAATCAGTCTTAAAGGAAGCCAGAGATTCTACAAGGCAAAGATTAAAGCAGAAGAGCAACAAGTAAAACCTATGAGAAATCAATACATGAAGTCAGTTTAATGAGGAGATGAAGGCAGCTCTCAAATTCTTGTCACTTGACCTTGAAGCCAATGTTTGGAGCAGCTTTTCATCTGTGGAAAACTGAAATCACATCAATTTGCCTCTTTCAATTCAGTAATTCAACCCATACTTAGTATACATGAGGCTGGAATGCTGTGTGGATCTGAGATAAGAAGAGTCCATCTGCTTCACTAAGAGAGTGGGACTTACTTGGCATTTTAGCAGCGAATTGGGTGTTAGAGAACGTCCCCAGGCAATCAAACATTTATGGAGCATCTCTTTGTTCAGAACTATACTTTAAACTTCTATGAAGGATTGGGAGGCACATATTGGTAGAAGAGGGAAGGCTTGGATTAATCAAGCAGAAGAACTGTGTAGGTGGTTAGTAGAGGTTTGGACTTGTGAAAAAGACTGGGGTTTGAATTGGGGAAGGAGAAATTTGGAAGAAACTGAGAAAAATTTGAAGGAGAATATTCTCCAGGTCCAGATTCTTCTTTATAAAGGTTTTTGTGAGAGATGATTGAAGGTTGAAGGAGGAACTGGTTCCATAAGGATCAAAGAGAATCCAGAAGGATTAGAGAAAGAGACTCCAAGACTCTCAGATTATGAAATCTTGGGCAAGAAAATGAAGATTATAGGAGCACAGTTTGTGTTTTACTCACTGCTCTTGTCCACTGAAGGCAAAGGACAGAGAAGGGAACAGTGGACTGAGGGTTGAGAAGATGGTGTCTGAGAAGGAGATTTGGAATTCTAGACCATGGAGGAAAATAGAAGGAGGACAGCTAAGGCTGCCAAGGTTGAATTTGCATGTTATCTAGCAAATCTAATCCAAATGGCTTTAAAAAGAATCTAGGACTTTTCATTGAGGAACAGGGGGCTTGGAACACACACACACACACACACACACACACACACACACACACGTAACATTTTTCAATATAATTGGTTTCATTTTTAGTCCTATATATTTAATTGGGCACATTTCCTATGACTCAAAAATGGTTCAGAACCCTTGTTTTATAGTCATAAGCTGTTGTATTAGTAAATATGGCTGTTTCTTATAAATTTGTAACTAAGATGCTCTGTTTCTTGAGGAAAATTTGGCTTATCTTACAGTTCAGTTTGGGACTCTAGAAAGATTTTATAAAAGGGAGTAAAATGGTTTTTTCCCCTTCAGCCATAGTTCTACCCTAATCTCTGAGGCATAACAGTTGGGAGAAGGAAGAAAACCTAGGCTGCTTGCCAATGGGACAACTTGGGATGAATGTTCCTGACATGCCACTCTAGCACTATATAGCTTGCCCACTGGGGTCACATCAAAGTTCAAGTCTCTGACCTTCAATAGCAAACAGCCTTGATCTGTCCCATTTTCCTAGGTAGTTTGCCACCCTGACCCTGTGGGAGCATGTGTAATAGGAGAGCTGCCTGTGGGTCCTATTGATCTGATAAAACACATCGGTCTTTATGGTTTATTTAGCCTGCCTTATAATTTCTCAGAAAATCTGATTTTCCCATTCTCTCCAAGGGGCTGCTATTTTGTACCAAAGTTTTTAAATGAAAATTTCTTCTTTAATTTTTTTTTCATTTCAAAAGCCTTGCATCGTCTGTGTCAAAGCGGTCCAGTCTGATACATGTGGTAGATTCCTTTTATTCAAATTATCATTAAAAAGTGCTTAAATCCCAGAGATATTTGAAAAGTTTTAAAAGTTTCCTTCCTATTACAATTAGCTCTCAGAAGACTAAAATTGAATTATTTTCCATTAACTATATATAATTGCTTTTATAGAAGCTGCTTAGGAAGAGAAATCACTGGTAGTGAATTTTTTGGGAAAGGGAAAAGGACTAGAGTATATTTAAATTCAGGTCAAGTTTTGATTTCAAATCAACCATTCTAAAGCATTCAAAACCATTTTAGGGAGCTTCTGAAGATGTGTCCCAGAGAGACAAATTAGTCTTTGATAGACTATGAACCCTGTGTGCCATATTTGGCAACAATTTCTCTCTCCCTGTCTCTCTTTCTGTCTCTATGTCTCTGTCTCTCCTCCTTTCCCTGTCTCGCTGTCTCTCTGTTTTGTCTCTCTCTGTCTCTGTGTCTGTCTCTCTCTGTCTCTGTCTCTCTATGTTTCTGTCTCTCTCTCCTCTCTCTCTCTCTCTCTCTCTCTCTCTCTCTCTCTCTCTCTGTCGGTCTGTCTCTTCTGTCTCTTCTCCTTTCTCTGTCTCTCTGCCTCTCTGTCTGTCTCTCTGTCTCTGTCTCTCTCTCCCTCCCCCTCTCTCTCTTCTTCTCCCTCCCTCTGTCCCTCCCTCTCGATGGATGAGAAAAAGAAACAAGATTTGATTGAAGGATGTAGAAGATAATTTGTTAGCAAACATGCCCTCATCCCTGAGTCTGGACCAGTTCCATTGTAATAGTGGTTTTCAGGACTGAAACATATTTATTAGTCTACTTTTAAAAGGAGGCATCCCAAGTCTTGTGTATTTGCACAGCTTTGACTCCATTCTCTTTTTCTATTTGTAACACTTGATTATTTACCTGTTTCTTATTGCATTCTCTTCTCACTTACCTGATCCCAAGGCCTCTTTTTATTGTATTGAACAAGAGCAGAAATCTTGGTAATAAGAGTTTCCAAGAAATAGGACATTTTCACTTCTGAGTCAATATTTAGCCTTTCACATAATCTGTGGGAAAGGAAACAGATAAATACTCATTTTTGGGAAACCATGTTACACTACAGTCCTATTATGGATGAGAGTGGATGGAAAATTACTCCTAAATAACTTCAAAATGTTTACATTATTGTAAAAATGTTATTTTCATGTCATTAATTTTACATTAGAATCATAGATGGTCAAGCCTAGATAGAAAGGACTTTAAAGAGTCCAAAGCACCCATTTCTCAAATCAGAAAACTGAGGCCCAGAGAAAGGTATTCAAAGTGAGGCATAGTATAAATCACTATTTGGATCCTAGCTATACTGACTGGTACCTGTGTGACCTTGGGAAAGTCAGTTGATCTCTCTGGGCCTCTGGCTCCCCTTATGTAATATGATTGCAGTCCTCGATTAAAGTCCTTTATGACTATAGATCAATGATAAATCTCAATGTACAACGTATTCCTAAATCTTAAATTTTTTGACCATGTTATTTCATATTTATGAATGGTCACTAACATTTAAGAATGAGAAAAAGAAATTGAATTGGCATGGAGCTTGTCAAATTTTATGAGACCTAAGAAATAAAAGTTTGACAATGATTTTTCTGAACTGATTACTTTTTAACAGACATTTATACACATAATATTGCAGCCATGTTAAAAATGGTGACCATTTCTCAGAATGCCTCACATACTTTCATTACTCATCACTATTTCTCTTTGGGTCTCTGACATTGTCAGCAACCTTATTTACCACTCCAGTCTTCCTCACTTTCAAGATTCCCAAAGAACTTTGGATTCTCATTTGCTTCCTGTTTTAAGATTCCTAAAATTGCACTGAAGTCAATTCTCAACCTTCCATTAAAGTTTTGTGGTTCTTTAATAGTTCTTTTAACTTTTCTCTTGGTTCTGCTCATTTTGCTCTTCATTATTCCATGCAAGTCTTTCCATGTTTTTCTAAGATCACTGAGCTCATGATTTCCTATAGCACAGTAACATTCCATGAATACCACAACTTGTTCAGCCATTCCCAACTGATGGGCATCTCTGCAATTTCTTGTTCTCTGCCACCACAAAGAGAGCTGCTATAAGTATTTTAGAACACATAGGTTCTTTTCCTTTTTCCCTAATAATCTTTGGAAATAGACCTAGTAGTGGTATTGCTGGGTCAAGGGTATAAGCAGTTTAATAACTTTGGGGCATAATTCCAACTTGCTCTCCAAAAATGGTTGGATCAGTTCACAGCTTTGTTCTTGCAATGTTTTTGAATTTATTGTCATAGCACTGAACTGGAGTTTTACTTTCTATTTTATTTCAATGTATGCATGAATATATCAGTCAGTCAGTAAATAAACACATACTAGGAGCCTACTGTGCTAAGTGCTGGGGATATGAAGAAAGGCAAAGTCTTTGAAAGAAAGTCCTTGCCCTCAAGGAGGTCACAATTGAACATTTAACCTAGTCAATCCAAGAAACATGCAAGATGCAAAGCAAATGCATGCAAAATAAAGAAATGATGTTTCCAAAACCATCAGTCAATCAGTCAACAAACATGTATTTGGCACTTACTCTGTGCCAGAGGCCATGCTATGTAATGGACTGCAAAGAAAGGCAAAAACCACCCCTGCCCTCAAGAAGCTGACAATTGCTGTTGGAGAGAACAACAGATAAATAAACAAGGGCATGTGAGGTAGCTACAGAGTAGATGGAAAGGAACCTTGGGGCTTTATAAGAGGCTAAGTCCCACTATTTCTCTCCTAACATAATGCCCTTCTTCGGACAGACAAACTGCCAAGGAAAGGGCTGGATGGGCAGCCTGATTCTTTCCCTGCTTTTATAGGGCAGGTTTACAATGTCAGCTGTAATTGTGTTTATCTAACATTTAAATTATGGGCATCTAGATGGCACAGCAGAGAGAGTGCCAGGCCTGGAGTCACTAAGATATGTTCAAATCTGGCCTGAGAAACTTACTAGCTGTGTGACCCTTGGCTTGTCACTTAATCCTGTTTGCTTCAGTCTCCTGGTCTGTAAAAATGAGCTAAAGAAGAAAATGGCAAACCAATCTAGTATCTTTGCGTAGGAAACTCCAAATGGGGTCATAGAGAGCCAGACTTGACTGAAAAAAACGTTTAAGTTCCTCCATCAAAAGTGGGAATTCTGTATGAAGGAAATGGCAGAATTTCATATCCCATGAAGACCAAGTATATAATTTCTTTAAAGAAATGACTGGCTGGCTGAAAATTTGACATGATTATTATTTTCACTTCACTCTAAGTGATTCCGATCTCAGCATTTCATTTGTTCGTATCTTTCCAAAGCAAATGACATAAAGTAAATAGTTGGATTATTTGAAATAAAACAGTTTTCTGATTAACTCCTGTTTTAAGTAATTTTCTGAAAAATATCCAGTTGATGTACAGTCATCGTTTTTTGTTTGTTTCTTGGTCCAGACTTGTAATTTCCTTGGAATAGGGAATTCCCAGTGTGGACACTCCTTCCACTGATGCAGCAGGCTGGCATCGGCATGTACCTTATAGTCTCAGAGAGCCGCCTGGGCACTGAGGGCTCAGGTCACTTGCCCAGGGTCACAGAGTCAATGTGTGTCAGAGATATAACCTAAACTTCAGTCATGACTCCAAGGCTGGCCCTTTAAACACTGTTCCACACCTTAAAGTGCTACTTAGATGCCAACGATTAGTAATTTTTACTAGGCAATATATGTGACCCTGTATCACTTTAAAGTTTGCAGACAACCTTATAGACTTTTTTCCTTGGCAGTTCAGAACCATCCTTTGTGTGAGGTAGGTGCTCCAGGTGTTTTACAGATGAGGAGTGTAGACACAGCTATCCAGCCACTGGTGACATAGAGAACCAGGAGAAAGAATATGGATGGCTCACCACTCCTGGGGGGTGGGGGTAACAAATCAAAAGCACCTTTCAAACATGGCATATGGAGAGCAAGGCCTGGCAGTGTTAGGATTCAGGAAACTTGGGTTCAGACTGTGTGACCACAGACAGTGTCTCAGGACTTCATTTTCCTCATCTACAAAACTGCACTTGGAGTCAAGAAGACTTGTGTTCACATCCTTCCTTCAGACACTTCTTAACAGTGTTACCCTGGGCAGTCACTGAAATTCTCTTAGCCTCATTTGTTTCACCTACAAAGTGGGGATAATCACACAGGGACCTTGTGATGCTGAACTGAGATAGGGATCTACAGTGGTTTACAAAACAGTATACAAAGGTTAGTTGTTTTGGTTGTTGTTATCTATGCTTCTTCTAACAGGGTGTGATTCTGTGCTATAGTGTACAAACTCTGGGGCAGCTAGGTGGTGCAGTGGAGAGAATACCAGGGGTGGAGTCAGGAAGACTCTTCTTCCTAAGTTCAAATCTGTCCTCAGCCACTACCTTTATGACCTTGGGCAAGTCATTTACCTCTGTTTGCCTCAGTTTCCCCATCTGTCAAATGAGCTGGAGAAGGAAGTGGCAAACCACTCCAGTATTTTTGCCAAGAAAACCCCAAGTGGACTCGCAGAGAGTCAGACACAACTGAAAAATGCCTGACCAACAATACCGACTTTGGTGAAAAGGAGGGGCAGTATGAACTAGAAGAAAAAGGCAGATTCAGGGAGGACTTAGGTTTGAATTCTGGCTCTACTACCACCAGCCTGTGTCATCTTAGGAAAGACATGAGCCTCTCAAGCCCTCATTTCCTCCTAAGTAAACTCAGGAGTCTGGCCTCTAATGCTAAATCCTATGATCCTAATGGCCTCAGCAATTTTAAGGCAGCTTACATGGTAGTCTCTTCCTAGGAATCATTTGCTGCTGCCAGGAATTCCCATAAACAGTACAGTCATTGGACTTGCCTTTTCAGCCCTGGAGATTAAGTGACTTATCCAATCATATTTTTCCCACTTGTTCCTGCTCGTAACCAAAGAGGCCCATTCATAGGATTGCAGGTTCAGAGTTGGAAGAGGTCTTAGAAGTCACTGAGCCTAATCACCTTGTCTTACAGATAAGAAAAAAAAAACCACACTGAAGAGCAGAAGTTCCATGATTTGTCCAAGGACATAAAAGTAGGTATGGTGCTAGAGACAGGATTCAAATGCAGGTTCTCTGACTCCAAATCAATCCTAACTCCTTCCTAGAAACTGCAGTATAGGGAGAAGCACAACAGACCCTATAGGATGGGGTGAAGCTGACTGAGGAATCTGACAGCCTTACTCTGATTAAACCATTGGCTGATACTGGTAACACTGGTGTCCTCTCAGATGACTGAGACAGAAAACTTGAAAATTGTGAATTGGGTGAACCTCTAGTCACCCAGGATTTGAAATTCAAGGAGATGGCACCCCCTAGTGGTCAATTTACTAACATTCCCAGAAACTCATTGGGGAGCCAAGGGACAAAGGAGATGCAGTTTGTGCATCCCTAACTGAGCCAGGATTGGAGGCTCCCTCTTCCTCTTCCAGCAACCCAAACCAAACCAATAAGCATTTATTAAGTACCTGCTACTTAGAAAGCACTGCGGTAGGCGGGGGGAAAGGAGGACAAAGATGGAAAACCTCCCTGCTCTCAGGGACCTCATATTTTATTAAGGGATAGAGCATGGAAAGAGATCAGTAACATCTAGGGGAATTAAGAAAGGCTTCCTAGAGGAGCTGGCACACGAAAAGAAAGCCAGGAATACTAAGGGGGTAGGCAGGTGAGAGGGCAATGTCATAGAGTGGCAGTGGATTTGGAGTCAGAAGACCTAGGTTTGAATCCTAGCTCTGAATCTTTGCTACCTGCGTGAAGTTGGGCCCCAGAGAATGAGGGGGAAGAAGAGGGTGGTTTGGGAAACATGGTGTAGTCGTTAGAGCATTGGTTCAGGGCCAAAGGGATCTGAGTTCAAAACCCACTTCTGATGCTAACTACATAAAAAGGTCACTTGGTTTCTCTAAGCCTCAGTTTCCTTATCTGTAAGATTAGGAGGTTGGACCAGATGTCTTCCAAGATCCCTTCCATCTCTAAATCTATGATGCTTTGAATGAATGCACCTCTGGCATTAGGAGCAGCCAGTACAAAGGGTTTGAGGAGCTGGGAGATAGAATGAAAGGGTCACTTAATCTGAAAGGAAAGTTGCTCCGAATGCCCAGACAAAATTCTGGGAGAACTCTTTACCCTAAAATCAGACCTGCTGTGAAATGTATTTTTTAATCTTCCCTCCTCAGTTCCAAAGACTCTGCAACTTGTGGGCAGTTCTCTAAGTGAGTTTCATGAAGGATCCTCCCTGTTGTGTTACAGTAACAAACAAACAAAAACAAAAAACCACTCAGCACATCTGCCCCAGACTCTTTGTACACCAATGCTCAGGTGAATGGAGTGCATTTACATATATTCCCTAACTTGATCCTCCAACTCTCAGGTGAAGTAGGTGCTGTTATTATCCCCCTTTCACCAATAATGAAATGAAGCCTTTGCTAAGTTAAGTGATTTGCCCTGGGTCACTCAACTAGTATGTGTCCAAAAAGGATATCAAATTCTGGGCTTCCTGACTCCAAGCTCATTTCTTGTCCTGCTTCCTCATCTTTCCCCATCAATCTCTCTTACTACTTGACCATCAGTGTTCTTCCTTCCAGATTAGAGATTCTTCTGATCTCAAGTAAAGCTCTATCAGTCATGGTTTTTGAAAACTCTTTGGCTTCACTAGATCTCTGGGCATACCAACTAGAGACAGGACAAATGTTTGGGGGCTGGTGCCATCATATCATTATGTCATTGCTTTGGTGTCTTCAAGTCCACTGTTACCACAGGGAAGGGCAAGAAGATGTGGTTCAAAAATTGCTGTTCAACCTCGTATCCTTATCATAATTATATTACCCTCTGAGCCTTTTATGTTTCCTCCCTCCCCACCCAGCATGGTCAATAGCTAAACCTATATTTTTTGCTTCTCTTCTTTACCCCCAGGCAAAGGAATTTACGAATCCTAGAGTTTCTGCCTACTTTCTCAATATCTGGTAAGGTCTACCATATACCTCAATAACTTAAAAATAGATGTGACCTGAATATTAAAGATCATATCATAAAAAAAGAAAATTGGAAAAGATCCAAAATCAGATGCCTTTCACAGGTATGGCTTGGGGAAGTATTTTTAATCAATACATCTTTATTTTCACTAACCTCTAACTGAAATTTAGCATTTCCTTCAAATATGAATAAATCCCTCCCCCACACAGTATTCTGAGATAGGGTCCACAGAGGCTTCACCAATCTGTTAAAGGGATCCAGCACACACAAAACAAAAAAAGGTTGAAAAACAAACAAACCAAAAAACTTGTTCCAGAAGCTTTCATGGAGGAATGTTTGGAGTGGAGTCACTTGGCTCTAAGGAAGTACTTAAATCATATGATTTCAGCAGCAACCCTTCCAAAATGGTATATCATTTCGTTCTAACCAAGTCTGTGCTCGTTTCTATTTCAGGATTTCCCTGAAACACTCCTGGATACCTTTCTAACAGCTGTCTGAGCCTGTCTTTTAGCTCACCCCACTTAAATGTCAGCAGGGTAGCATTCTCCAGCCTCCATGCTCACTCTTAACCATTTGCTGCTTTCCCAAGGCTCTGATCATCCCCATCACGCTCAAGTACATAACTCCGAAGCAAGTAACCGGTTTTTTGTTTCAATTCATGACAAATTTGGATTCCCTATTTTCACCCTCAAGATTGGCTTCCTCCTGATTTCATGCCCTCACCTGCCTGTCTCGTTCTTTTGTTTTACCCTAGCTTTCTTCTCCTCTCTTTTTTCACTCCCCTTTCTTCTCTCTTAACAAATGATCCTTCTATTTTTGCTCTCATTCTTTTGTTTGCTTCCTTCATGACAGTCCTTCACTTCAGAGCAGATAGGCAACAGTGACTGGGTGCTCAACCTCTAAATCTGGGGCAAGCCACTTCACCTCTATGAACCCCAGTTTTTTAAATGGTCCATTAGAATGGACAAGATGATCATTAAGGTCCATTCTAAATGCTGTGGTTGGAAGAAGTCTTTCTTGCACAAATAACTGGTTTCTCTTCTGTTTTGTTTTTCTCTTAGAGATAACACAGGATAACGAACTAGACTTGGCCTCAAGAAAACTTGGGTTCAAATCTCACCTCACCCACTTGCTAGCTATGGGACCTACAGTAAATCACCTAACTCCTCTTGACCTCAGTTTCTTCATCTGTAAAATGGAATAATAATAATTAAAATACCTCCCTTACATGGTTATTGTAAAGATCAAATGAGACAATATATGTAGAGTACTTTCTACATCTTAAACTGCTAAATAAATGTCAATTACTATTATCAGAGCCCTCTGCAAAGACCCAAGTCCTTTGCAGAGCCATCCCATGGTGCTATCTAATGAAGTAAAAAATTGTCTCTATTAGAGTTTTTAGTTAGAATGTAGCAACTAAATAGTTCATTATTATTAGTTTGATCTAACAATAAAATAGGCAGCACAGTGGGATAGAGTGCCAGGCCTGGAGTGAGGAGGACTCAATTTGTGAGTTCAAATCTGGCCTCAGACACTTACAGCTGTGTGACTCTGGGCAAATCACTTCACCCTGTTTGCCTCAGTTTCCTCATCTATTGAATGAGCTGGAGAAGGAAATGGCAAACCACTTCAGTACCTTTGCCAGGAAAACCCCAGATGGGGCCACCAAGGGTTGGACATGAATGGAACGACTGAACAATAACAACTCCCTTGAGCCAGTACAAGCTTGCTCCGGCCTATCTATCCCCGCTTATCTTTGTATAGCATTTTAAGTTTTACAAAGTACAATCCTTATAATGACCTGTGAGGTAGGTCATGAAACTGTTATTATAGATGAGTAAAAGGATGCCTCAGACAGGTTCAGTGGCTTCCCCTTTATAAATCTTTATGGTAATTGCTGCCCACGAGAGATAATCTTTCTTGTTGTTTTTGAAGAACTGGAGCTGAGCCTTGAGCGATAAACTCCCAGTCTAGTGTCCTGGTAGAGTATGGGGGGCTTTCTTAGAAACTCTGATTTTTATTATACATCTGTGTGACTATAATTGTAAATATGCTCAATTTTAACTTTGGTGAGTTAATCAGCATGGTTTCAGTTGGAAACCATGAGGAATTTCAGGCTGACAAACTTAGACGTGGGAAGGATAGATGGCTTCAATTGCTCACACAAGTCTCCAGAAAAGCGTAAAAAAGAAAAAGTATTTCCTCTGCAGAAAAAGGCCAGAAAAGTGCCCAGTGCACAATTGTTATTACAAATGCTCAATGAGTTGCTATGACATTTCTAAAAGTTGCAAACTTTCTGCAAAGAATTATGGACATGATTAGATCTACATGAGGATGGATTTTGCCATAGCTTCTAAGTGGTCTCCAGGCTCTCCCTCTCTTTCCAGTCCTTCCTCCACAGAGCTACCCATCTGATATTTCCAAAATGCAGGCTTGATCATGTCAGCTCCTCCTGTTGTAAAAAAACAAAAATCCCAACTCTCATAGTTTCCTATTGCTTCGAGGATGAAGTACATGATTCTTAGGTCTGGCATTTAAAAGCTTTCCACAGTCTATAGGAAGGGGGAATGGACTAAATCAATGGAATCAAACTCAAATACAAAGTGAGGGAACCACTAAACCTTACCTAAGGATCCTTGTGGCCCACAGATTGACTTAGAAAACCACATATTAACATTATCTATGTTCTATTGTATTTTGTCAAATTTTGTCAAATATTTCTCATTTACATTTTTTATTTGGGCTGGAATATGGCACATTATTGCCTACGCTGTGTGTTTGACACCTCTGGAGTAGATGACCTTAGAAGGTTCCTTCCAGGACAGCTAGGTGGTGCAGTGGACAGAGTTCCAGGCCTAGAGTCAGGAAGACTCATTTTCCTGAGTTTAAATCTGTCCTCAGACACTTACTAGCTGTGTGACTCTGGGCAAGTCATTTAACCCTGTTTGCCTCAGTTTCCTCATCTGTAAAATGATCTGGAGAAGCAAATGGCAAACCACTCCAGTATCTCTGCTAAGAAAACCCCAAATGGGGTCATGAAGAGTCAGACATGACTGAAAAAAGAACAACAAAAAAGTGCCTTCCAGCTCTAAATCTACAATCCTATGACTTTCTGATGTGTTCACTACATAGCACAAATGCCAGTAGATAGAATTTCCTTTGAAATAATTAACTCAGCCAGAGGGTGATGCTGACACCTTTTGACATTTTTTTGTTTCAGCATCACCAACATGACAAGGTTAGGGGGAATCTCACCATTGCCCCACCAGAACAAGGTAGGAGTGGAGTATACACACTTCCATAAAGGAAGGAAGGAGGAAGAGTGTGCCAGATTAACAATCATTTCACTGATAGCCTGTAGATGAAGATGATGTATCTGAGTCGATGGCTACTGAGAACGTTGTTCAGTATTCGAATGAAAATTGAAATGGTACAGATGAGGAGCATAATGACTATTATAGCAGGCAAGGAGGCCGTTATGCAATGCAATAGAGAGAGGAATGGGTTCTCCTTTTTAAACCAATCATATATCTTTTCAGCTGTGCTGTCTGGGTTCAAGTCTTTTTGGCTAGCCTGATCAATATGCTATTTTCCTTAAATCATCCATATCCATTGCAATTGTACCATTTCCCCCTACACCATTCAAGTGATTTCTTATTCTTGTCCAGTTATACATGCTACTGTTATGGGATATGGGTGTTACACAGAAATGCACGTATCTATAATCACATTTCATTTGCAGCCTTATTTCTAGTATATCCAGTTCATCTCCTACAGCTTCCACCATTTCTTTTAATTCATTCAACTGATGATAAAACTGGCTAGTGATTCTGTTTTGGATCTGGAATCCTCTTGATATATTTCTTGAAAGTTCTTCTATATATTTGGCCTGAACAATTTTATTTTGCAGTGCTAATGGATAACCCCAGTGATACAGAGGATGCAATTACAGATACTAACAAGACTATACTTAGTACAATGCAGCTAATTCACCTTTTCTTCCTGGAGAGGGACAGCTCCCCTTCCCCTTGTGACACAACTGCCCTAATCACTTGGTCAGCTGAGCTCTGATACCACCCATCAGTCTGGACTAGCATTAAGGCAAATCTGGGCTGCGTGATTACAAATCTGGAAGCGTTGGGAGTTACTTGTGACCCAACAAATTCAGAGACAGTACAGTTTTTGCAGGTAACATTGTAGCCCTGACCTGTCAATTTCAGTGACATCAGTACCAAACATGAAGGCATATTGGCCTCTGAGACATACACAGAGGGAGTTGCAGTAAGGCTGGTTAGTGTGGGTGCTAGTGTTGTGGTGGCTGTTTAGAACCATAACCAGCCCCAGAGCGGCCACTGCTTTCCGTATGCTCCGCGGGGACCCCTTTTCTGGGATCCATTCGGGTGTAACCCACCCCCCATAACTAGCACGGTGTGTGGGATCCTGAGCTGTCCAGCTCTGTAGATGAAGGCCTGAGCTGTTACAGGTGGACAGGTAAGGGGTGTGGTACTTCAAGAATCTAGGGTAGCCATGTACCCTGGTATCCCAGTGGGAGTTGTTTTGGCAGGGCGGCCTTGGGCTAAAGCTTGGCTGGTGAGTGTTATTCTGTGGGGTGGCCGGGATCCCCAGCACAGTGATGTTATACATGTATGCTCCTGCCAGGTCTCTGCATGGGCATCATCTGCCACCTGCGGAGGTGGCACTGTTCTATACCTGTTGCCTGAGGAGATGGCACTGAAGCATAAAGATGCCGAAGAGAGTGAAAGAAAAACACGGGCCAGGCAGGAGAGTATAGAACAACTCCTTTTATTAAGCCGAGGCGGTGAGGTTACATACTCTATGAAATCAGATAAGTGGACCAAGCTTTGCATACCTTTGTTACTTTACTGGAACATCCTGCCACATGGCTCATGTAGCCCATGGGACATGTTGTTACTTAGTTCTATAGATGCTAACCATATTGAAATATTACTGTTCTTTCCCATGCGGATCACAGCTATGAGGGCAGTTCCTTGCCACGTCCTCTTATCTTTGTACAGTCTTGCCTTGCAGAGACCTTGACTCAAATGGCCTTGCCTTGCACAGGCCTGGGAGGGTTATACGAGATAGAGCTGGATCTCCACAAGCTGTTCTGCACGTTCTCAAGGGTAGCTAGAACAGGCTCAGGCTTAAAGGAAAACCTGGCATGTACCTTTCTCACCACGGACTGTCTCAGAGCTGGCCCTCTACAATAGCCCTGACCATAGGTCTCCTGATCCCTGTGCAGATCTCCCTGGCTTGAAACCTGAGCTGTGGCCAATGACTTTGAAAGTACACCCATCTACCTTGCTACTGGCCCTGTTCCTCCTCCTGTTTATCACTTTTCTTGGATCCTGATTCAGAGTCTGCATTTGGAGCCAAGAATGGTTTCTTTTGTGGTAGGGGTTCTTAACCTGAAATCCATGAGCTTTAAAATATATACATATTTGGACAAATGTATTTGAATGTTTCCTTTGAATTTAATTTTATACAGCTAACAACATTATTCTGAGAAAGGGTCCATAGGGACAATACAAAAAAAGTTAAGAACCCCTGTCTTCAGGCCAAGTGATTTCCCTAATCATCAGCACTTGAGAGGAGAGTTCACAAGTTTTGAGATTTCAAAATTGTAGACTATATCTCTAATATCTTGGCAAAAGTATGTCATTGCTTAAAAAAAAGGAGATTAAGAACTATGGGTGGATCAGAACAAATCCAGGACCATCACTGGGGGGAAAACCTTCAAAGTTCATGAAATAATGACCAGCCACAACTTCAAAGGATAAAGCATGTAACCAACTCCTGATAGAGAGGAGATTGTCTACAGAGGCAAAATGAGATAGTTATTTTTTGGATGTGACCAAATTGGGAATTTGTTTTACTTGATTATGCACATTTCTTATAAAGGTCTTGTTTATATATATATATATATATGTATATTTATATATATAAACATTCATTGTTTGGAGGGAGGCAGTGAAAAGTAATGCTTGTTAATGGAAAAGATTTTTAAAATATATTGCATTAAAAACAAAGCGTATGGAAGAACATTATCACATCACAAAATTAAAAAACAGGTAAAAGTTTTTGTAAGAGTATAACTGTAAGGAAGGGAGGCTGAGTCCCAAATGTCTCACATGAAAACCCTGAGAGCTTAAATGACTGTATAATCACACATTTATTTTAAAGTAGACATTTAGCACACTTCAACTGGCTATGGGTGCGGAAATAATGTCTCCCTTCATTCTTCTAATCCATGCTGCAGACCAAGGCCAGAATAATGTCTCTCATTCATCTCGTCATGCAGCTTTTCTGCTCAACAATCTTTAGGGGATCCCTATTGCCACAGAAGAAAATTTCAAACTTCTTCGGTTGGCATTCTAGGACCTCGAAAATCTGGTGCTACCTTGGCTTTCCCGTCTCATCATATTTTCCCCATCCATACACTCTGGCCAAACTGGATTATTCTTTGGCACTTCAGATGAGGTTTGCTTCTTCCCACCTCCTCACCTTTGCTCACACAGTTTGCTCGTGTCTATAATGTTCTGTCTTTCCTTCTGCATCTGTTGCATTACTATTCATCTTTTAAAGCCCAAATCAAATGCCACCTACTCGAAGTCAACAGCCTCATTCCCTCTCAGATGTCATTTGGTGTTTTACTAATCCAATGTGCTCATCCTATGATATATACACTGTCATCATCTGTGTATATCTTACTCCCCTACTGGATTGTAAGCATCATTAGGGCAGGGACTATATCTTATCTCCAATTATACTTTTTTCACGTTTACATTCTCTAGAATTCAGCCAGACTGGCCTTCTTGCTATTCATCCCACATAATCTTCCATCTCCAGCCTTCATACTTTTCTGGTCTGTTCCCCATGACTGGATTGCATTGCCTCCTCACCTCTGTTGCTCAGAATCCCATCTTCCTTTAACGTTTAACTCAACTGCCACCTCCGAATGGGGTTGTTCCTAATCCTGCCCAGATGTCAGCACCTCCCCTTAAAATTATCTTATATTTACTTTAAGTATATATGTATACATATTACATACATACATTACACACACACACACACACACACACACACATATATATATATATATATTTACCAATTTACATATGTAGAAACATATATTTACATGTTTCCCCTCAGGAAAATGGAAGCTCCTTAAGGGAAGGTACCATTTCATTTTTACCTTTGTATTCCCAGCGCCTCATAGGTGCTTAATAAATGCTGATTGATTAGCTGACGTTGCATACAGCAAGTGCTGAATAAATGCTGCTTATTGTCTTTTGTTGATATCTATGAGGTAGTACAAGTATTTGTTGTTGTTCAGGCATTTCAGATGCATCTGACTCTTTGTGACCCCATTTGGGTTTTCTTGGCAAAGATACTGCAGTGGTTTGCCATCTCCTCCA
This sequence comes from Trichosurus vulpecula, assembly GCF_011100635.1. Lineage (NCBI taxonomy): Eukaryota > Metazoa > Chordata > Mammalia > Diprotodontia > Phalangeridae > Trichosurus > Trichosurus vulpecula. The sequence continues at coordinate 275,555,332 of NC_050576.1, read as the reverse complement.
GCTAATTTTACAGATGAGGAAACTGAGGCAGATAGGGTTAAGTGACTTGCCCAGGGTCACACAGCTAGTAAAGGGCTGAGGCCAGATTTGAGGCCCGGGAAGAGGCATCTTCCCAATTGCAAAACCATTTCTCTATCCACTATGCCACCTTACTTACTCTCCCCCTTTTACAGACAGAAAAACTGAAGATGACAGAGGTTAAATTTGCCTATGGTCACATAACTGATAAGTGTCAGAGGCAGGATTTGAGCCCAGGACTCTTCTGATTCCAAGTCTAACATGCTACCACAATATGCTGTCTTTCTAATTTCCTCTAATAAGGTAATTTCAAAAAGTTGTCCCAAGCAGTCTTCCTGAATGTTCTGTCCCCTCAAAGCTCTGCACAGTAACAAACAGTTAAAAATCTAATCCCTAAAGTGACCTACATCACCACTGGGAAAGGGCTTTCTTCATTCCATTGTGGTGATAATCTTGGACTTCCAGCAGGTTACCTAGTCAATCTGTTTCCCTGGCAACCTGAAGAGAGCACCGGGAAAATGAGAACTAAAAAATCAGATGTGGTCATAGATTGCAGAGTTTGGGGGATGGGGATGGGGAGAGGGAGGAAGAGCTGCTTCAGAAGCTTTTTGGCCACAAGTCAGGGGAGGGCGATTGGCCAAGGCGGGTGACCCACTTAAAAATCTTAGAATTGTAGGCCTGACCTCCTGTCCCTTTTCAGGATCAAAGCTCTTCTGACATTAAGAAACACAAGCCCTAAAAGTAACATCCACTTTAAAGAAAAATTAAACTACATTTGGGAAAAAAAAAAGAAACTTTTGTCCGTTGGAGCCACTGTTTCTTCCTGAGAGTCGGGATATACTATTTGAGCCTTGGTTTACTCCACTGAAGTCGGGACAAAGGAAGACCCGTTTGAGCCGCTGTCTGCATTCGAGGCTTTGGCTCTTCAGGGGCCTCCCAGGCCCGCTCTGTCCCACCCTCCTGCGCACCCCACTTGTCCCTGGCCATCATGAGAGGGGTCGCAGACTGTCAAGATGTGGATAGGGGGAGGAAATGAAAGAGGCTCCAGACTGGAGGGTGAGCGCCGGATTTCAGAGCTGGGAGCGGTGTGACCCGGTCAAGGGAATGCGCCTGACTCGGTTTCCTCATCTGTAGAACCAGAGCAGTGACGCTTGGATGACCAGCTTCACTCACGTTTTTTGAAAATAATTTTTTGGTTTTGTCTTCTGTTTCTTACTTCAGCATCCTTCTTCTTCCCCCTCTCATTTAAAAGAGGAAAAAACCAAACACGACTGATTGATATGCTGGAAAAGTTTAAAAAAAAAAGACTTCATGGTATTTTCCCTTTTTTTTAATGAGGAAAGCGCTTTGTTAACATTAAAGCCCTATAGAAACATGAGTTATTATTATTAAAATAAACTCATGTAGGTAAATAATTTATGTGATAAACGCCTGTGTTTCCGCTAGCCGTGTGAGGCACTCAGGGCCTCAGTTTCCCCTGGTGTACAAAGAAGGTAACACCCACCCTGGCCACTCCACAGGGTTCTGGTGCCGAGGAGGTGGGCGCAGGGCGGCCGGGTGGCGCGGGGACGGCGGCGGGCCTGCGGTCCGAAGGCCTGAATTCTAATTTTCTCTCTGACACTTACTAGCTGTGTGACCCTGGACAAGGCATTTACCCTTGTTTGCCTCAGTTTCCTCATCTGTCAAATGAGCTGGAGAAGGAAGGCGAACCACTCCAGTATCTTGGGGGTCACGAAGAGCTAGACGCGGAGCACGGGAAGACGACGGAATAGGTCAGAAAATTCCAGGCCCTCCAGGTTTCCTCCGCAAACACCACACGTCACAGGGAACTAGAGCAGCAAAAACAAAGGCGCCAAGCGGCGGTCCTCCTCAGATAACCTGAGGGCGCCTCAGAAAAGCCAGGGGCTTTGGCCTGAAGAAGTGTAGACGCCCGGGCCAACTGCACCGAATCAACAAACAGCAGGCCCCGAAGCAGCGGAGTGAGACGGGGAGGAGGCCTCCAGGCAGTTCAGCTCAGGGACTTTCACTTCATGGTCTCATGACCGTTCACCTCATGACCTTTCACCTCAGGGTCCCCCGACCTTTCACCTCCCGACGTTTCAGCCTGGCGGCGCTGCCCAGACTGATCAGGCCTGGCCCTCAGGTGAGGACGCGAGAGCACACGCCAGTGAGTGCGATATCCCAGGGAACAAGAGCACTTTGGGGCTTAGGGGGAGGAGAGGAGGGCCCGAGGTTGGTCCGCCGACAGAATTCAGAAAATAACAGGAGTGACAGCGCCTGCGATCGCTAACGGTAGCAATGGCAATGAGAGAAGAGAAGGAAATAGAAGGAATCAGAATAGGAAATGAGGCTGATAGAATTGTCTCTTTTTGCGGACGATAATGGGTGATATATTTAAAAAATCCTAAAGACTCAACCAAAAAGTTAGTTGAGACAATAATTTGGGCGAAGTAGCCCAAAGTAGTATAGAGTAAACCCGCATAAATGATCGGCCTTCCTGTATGTCACCGACAAAACCCTGCAAGAAGAGAGAGTGAGAGCTTCCCATTTAAACTAACTCTAGACAGTATAAAATATCTGTAGCACGTGACGATTTCGCCTAATCTAATTTATATATTCAATGCTGTCCCAATTGAATCAACCAGAAATTTATTTTACCGATAATGACGTGGAGCGCGTTACCTGTCAGACTTCCGGACAGGTGAACAGTTTATGAATAAACGAGAGATAGCAGCAGAGTGAGGTGTTTAATGGATAATTTCAATTCCATTAAAAGTGCGTGTACAAATGAAATCAATGTAGCCAACATCATAAGGAAAGCAGATGGAGACATCCATCTGGTGTTTGGATGATTGAAGTCCCCTAAAATTGGCGTCTGGAACTTCGGGGCCAAATGGATGATTTGTTTTCTGAACCCCCCAACTATTTCATCCCAATAAACCTAAAAACCCAAGCTTAAATCTTAGCTGGGTTGATATCTGTTACAACTGGCTTTGAGTTTAAAGGACTTCGGTTCATGTGCTTGCCCTGGCACTTATATTTGTGACCTTGGACACCTTGGGCTGAAACCTTCCTGTGCCTCAGTTTCCTCGTCTGTAAAATGAGAGGGTTGGATTACTTGATCTCTAAGATCCTTTCCAATGAAATCTTTTTATCTTTAACCACATAATCTACCTGCTTCCCTCTGAAAATCTTACTTCATTATTCCCTGGGCAATGGGAACACACTTCTGCTCAGGCACACTTCAGGAAACACTAACAAATAAAATTAAATCTTAAAATGAAACCTGTGCCTTTTACCTTTATTTCTTCCCACGGTATCTAACCTGGAAGATATAAAGGTTGTTACTGTTACATGAACATGTTCTGAAATACACATTTGTCATATTCAGCATTCATTTGTTCATCTACTAGAACATAAGCTCCTTGAGGGCAGGTGCCTTGTTAGTTTTAAGTAGTGCATTGTACAAGTCTCTGCAAGGTTCTGTGGAGAATACAGAGAAAAATAAAGTCGTCCCTGCTCTCAAGTTGCTTTACCATTTCACGAAATGGGTGAGAAATGTACACAGAACAATTCAAGATAAAATAAAAGTTTTCTTTTGTCCTGACCTAAAATTTAACCAGCATACAGAAGACCAACTCTGGAAATTCCTTTTACCAATGTAGCCCATTAACTTGTCTGCAGTTCAGTGCCAGAGGGCACCAAGAGGTTAAGCGGCTTTATCCATCCATCACCCCACAGTTAATATCTGCCTGAAGCAGGGCTTGGCCTCAGGTGGTCCAGAACCCAAAGCTGAACCTCTGTCCGCCAACCACAGTTATACGACTGGCACAGATAATTTCATTCCTAATTTGGTCACCTCCATCTCTTTACCACAAGTAATTACATTCAGAAATGTCCCAAAGAGCCATGAAAAGTCAGGATCTGTCTATTCAAGGTAAAAATGAGCGCTTGCATATCTGGTTTATTATTCTGATAGCCGTGAAATGAAGTAACAGGCAAGACCAAACAGTAAAAATAGTATGTGATATGGAGAAGTGCATAAGTCTAAGAAAGATCATTTGTTCTAGGCAAACGGGGAAATCATCAGAGGCTGTCTGTTTGGCCCCAAGAAAACAAAGCTCACTCATCCTGCCTTTTCAGATCTGTTGTTGTTGCTGTTAGCGCCCACTTTTGAGCTGCCTAAAGGCAAGTGGAGCAGACATATAAATCATGAAGACCGAGGCTAACAAAAATGTCTCGCTGGGTATTATTTTTTCATGCTTATAATATGCTACTACCTATTCCGTGAGGGGAAAAGTGAAGCTTCAGAAGAGCAGAAAGCTGAAAAATGGTTTTATGGAGTGAGCATTGGCCTGGGTGCCAGAAGAGCTGTGTCTGTGTCAGTTCTGCCACTAACTGGCCTCAGTTTCTTAGCTGTAAAATGAGGCATATTGACTTAGATGATCTCTAAGGTCCATAATAACATATTATTTTATGACTCCAGTCACCACAATAAGGATCTTAGACCTGGTAATTTCCAAAAAAAAAAATAGCCATATATTACCATTTCTTGAACCTTGCAGCCCATCCTCCCCCTGCTTCTGAAAATGGACTCAGAGGAAAAAGCTTGGCTGTGGTGGGCAAAAGCTACACATAGCTGGAGTTTAATTGGAAAGTCATCGAGTAAACTGCAAACTAGCTGAGGAAGAATCTTGAAAATGGAAATAAAGTGCTTAAGATATGCAAAAATGGGTTGGCTATGCCAGTATAATAAAAATGACAAAACTATTACTTTATCCAGTCCATGCCAATCAAACTGCCAATGGATTATGTAGAGCAGGCCTACACAACCTATAGCCCATCAAAGGATTACAGGTGGCCCTCAAAAAGTGTGGAGTTTCGTTTGTTTTTTCCTCAGGCTGCCTGAAATCCTTTGATGGCATTGCAGGCTGTACAAGCCTGATGTAGAGCCAGGCATGCAATTTATTGGAGTGGGCAAACCTAATGTTAAATAACCCCAAATACCTCAGCTACCAGGATAAATAGACTTTAGGTAGAAATTATGTATAGACCAACATCTCGCACTATATACCAAGATAAGTTCCAAATGGATACCTGATAGCCATACAAGGCGAAATAAACAAATTTGAGAAGGGCAGGGGAAAAATTACTTTTTGAATCTATAGATAGGAGAAAAGACCATGACCCCAGAAAAGGATAGAGAGGCTCATAGAATATAAAATACACAGTTCTGATTATATAAAGTCTAAGAGTTTCTGAACAGATAAAACCTATTCAATTAAAATTAGAAGGAAAAGACTTCACTGGGAAAAGTTCTTTGTAGCATGTTTATTTGATAAAGGTCACATATCCAAGATATATAAGGAACTGATAAAAATTTGTAGGAACAAGAGCCATTTCCCAATAGATAAATTGTCAAAGGATATGAACAGGCATTTTTCAAAAGAAGAAGTCTGAGAAATCCAACAACCATATTTTAAAAAGGCTTTAGATCACTAATAATTAGACAAATGCAAATTAAAGCAACTGTGAGCTTCTACCTGTTACCCATTAGTTGGCAAAGTGAACAAAAACGGAAAACGATGAAGGTTGGAGAAACTGCAGAAAAATGAATGAATACTATCCCCTTCTAACAGAGATGTGATCGACTAAATATTTTTGGAGGTGACCATTGTGGAAATTTGTTTTGCTTGACTATGCGTGTTTGTTACAAGGATTCTCCTTTTCTTTTTCGTGTGTGTGTGTGTGTGTGTGTGTGTGTGTGTGTGTGTGTGTGTGTTGGGGGAGGGAGGAAATTGAGATATATTAAATGCTTGGTAGTAGAAAAAAATTAAAAATAAAAACAAAAGAAAAAAAGATACAGAGAAAAATCTGTCCCCGAGTAGTAAAAGGAACAATAATTCCTTAATTCTGAATAGATTTTAGAACTCTGCACCCTATTAAAACCACTTGTTTCAAAGACCTGTGAAAAGCTTAAGACATCCTCCTAGATGCTGATCTCTTTAATAATAATAGCTAGCATTTATATAGTGCTTTAAGACTGCGAAGTGCTCTCATCCTCCCAACAACCTTGTGAAGTAGTTGTTGCCATTATACCCAATTTATTGTTGTTTCGTTGTTTTTCAGTCGTGTCTGACTCTTCCTGACCCCATTTGGGATTTTCTTGGCAAAGATACTGCAGTGGTTTGCCATTTCTTTCTCCATCTCATTTTACAGATGAAGAAACTGTGGCAAACAAGGTTAAATGACTTGCCCAGAGTCACACAGCTAGTAAGTGTCTGAGGCTGGATTTAAGGCCCTGAAAGATGAGTCTTTCTGACTCCAGGCCTGGCACTCTATCCCTTGTGCCACTTAGCTGTCCCCAATTTACAGACAGGGAAATTGAAGCTGAGAGAGATTAAATGACTTTGCCCAAGGTCACAGGATTAGTAAAATTCTGAGGCAATATTCAAACTCAGGTCTTCCTGACTCCAAAGTCAAAACTCTACCACTGCACCCACTTGCTTTCTCTGTTGATGCTATAGGAGATGCTTGTGAGTTTCTGTGACAGAAAAATTAATTAACCAACCTAGTGTTGAATCTTGCTCTCTCAACACTAAGTCTGGTCTTTAGACAACAAATACAAAGTCTGTTTCTAAGTATGTGGTCAAAGACTCTCCAGTGTGGTAGGACTGGCCAAGACTTGCATTCATCAAGTATAGCCTTCAAGAACTCAGGGTCACGTCCACGCCACTTGGGGCATTAAAGGAACACTTGAGTGGAGGCAAAGGCACCATGCCTTCTCCAACGTTAATCTCTGTTGCAGATATTGCCCATTAACCACCCCATCCCCACCCCGTGCCAGCTCTGTTGAGGGCCAGTACCCTCCTTTGGAGGGAGCCTGCCCTAATAACAAAGAAAAAAAGTGAAAAAATAAAGAGTTCAGTAAAATTAACCAACACATCAATGAAGTCCAGTATTTACAGAGTATTCCATACTCTTAGTCTTCCTACCTTGCAAATAACAGAATCACAGAAACAGAATTAGAAGCGTCCATCTGATCCAACACATTCTTCACAGACAGAATACCCATTGTAACATCGCCAGCAAGTATCAGTCACATTCTGCTCAAAGACCCTCCAGGAGGGAGAATCTATCACCTGTTGTTTCTGTTTCCCTCTTCTCTCCACTCAGACAGCCCCTATGCTAGATCCTGCCCTCATTACCTTGAGGCCCAGCTATTGAAATCACCTTTTAACTGGTCTCCCTGCCTCAGGTCTGTCATTCTAATCCAGCCTATACTCAGCTGCTAAAGTAATCTCCCTGAAATGCAGGTCTAGCCATGCCACTTCTACTCAATAAACTCCAGGGGCTCCCTAGTGCCTCCAGGCACAAATATAAAATCCTCTGTTTGGCATTTAAAATCCTTCATGACATGGCCCTTTCCTCCCTTTTTCTTCTTATATTTTATTCCCCCTCACTCGTTCTATGATTCGGCTATACCGACCTTGCTGCTCCTCACACTTAGTGTTTTGTCTCTGTCCTCCATGCCTGTCCTCCTAGCTTCCTTGGCTTCCTTCAAGACCCAGCTCAAATCACACCTTCCAGGATAAATCCTTTCCTTCCTGACCCCATTACTCCAGTGCTTTACCTCTGAAATGATCTTTGATTTCTACTGCTGTATCTACCTTGTTAATATTTGATGTCTTTTCTTCCATTAGAATGAGAGTTCCATGAGAACAGGGATGATTTTTTTTGGGGGGTCTTCTTTGTTTCCCAGTGCTTAGCATAATGCCTAACACGTAGTAAGGACTTAATAGGGAAAGAACTTTCTCTTCCTTTAAGGTTTTCATTTCATTTCTTTTTAAAGCAAATTATCTATCTATCTATCTATCTATCTATCTATCTATCTATCTCTATGTGTGTATAGACATATACATATCTATCTACATTTATGTATATTTACACATATGTGTGTACACATGTATACATGCAGAGAGAAGGAAAGAGGGAAAGATAATGTAAGATAGTATGAGAAAAGACAGAAAAGTTTAGAGATGAACTTGGAGTCAGGAAGAACTCGGTTCTAATCCTACCTCTAACAATTACTGGCTATGTGACCTGGGAAAGTCACGGAATCTCTCAGTGTCAGGCAGTTCTAAGGCTAAGTTACTACATGGGAGTTTCCTACACTGAGAAAATCACAAAACCAAAAATACAACGTAAATACTTTTGATTTGTGATTTTATCAACATGAGAAACTCCTTCCATAAATTAAGATCACAACTCATCTATTTAATTTTCAATTAACAAAACCCCACTTTCTCTCCCTCTCCTCCTTCTCTCTCTCCCGCTATATAAAATAAAAATAAGACCCTTATAACAAACATGACTTGTCCAATGAAACAAGCTCTCACATTGGCCATGTCCACAAAGCTGTCTCTCTATTGGCTCCTGAGTCCATCACTTCTCTATCAGGAGGTGGACAGCATGCTTCTTATGGTGACATTTAAAAGTCACATAGTTTTAAAGATAGATTTTTATGTTGTTTTAGTAAAAATAAATGTTTGCCATTGAAGCTGATTGAGAAAAGGAGTTTATAGAAGTATAGAGTCTCAGACTTAGCAGTTATAGAATTACAGAGTTTAATGAAATCATTCATTTTTTTTTTGGTGGAGGTGAAGTATAGTTACTTGCCCAAGGTCATACACAATTTCACAGACTCAGAACTGGAAGGGACCTTAGAGATCATCTAGTCTACCTTCTTAATTTTACATATGAGGAAACTGAAGCCCAAAAAGTCAGGCAGCTTGCCCAAGTTTATACTGTTAGTTAGTTAGAGACAGGGCTAAGAGTAGAACCCAGGTCTTTTGATTTCCACTCCAGTATTCTTTTCACTATAATCTGGTCCAACCTCACTCTTATATAGGGATTCCTTCTACAACATTTCAGGAGATGGCTAACCAGCTTTTGCTTGATTACTCAGGAAAGAGTTAAAAATGGCCATTTAAAGTACATAGTATGTAACAATTGTACCAATTTAACTTTGGCATAAACAGGTTTAAAAATAGTCCTGCATGCTCTGTTATTCTTTTCCTCTGAGGACTTCAAAATGCCTTGAAGGGGAGGTGAAAGCTTCTGATTATTATTTAATGTTCTTCAAAAAATTATAAATCAGACCCAGACCAATGGGGTCAGCTCTACGTATAGGTGAGTAGGCAGCTGCCAAAGGAGTCTGGTGCATCTTTCTAAAGGCAAATACTCCTGGAAAGAGTAACACATCAAATCACTAGTACCTTAACATAACTCAAATAATTAAGATAGAGAAGGGGACTTGGTGGGACCAGAATCCTTATTTCACAGACCAAGACCTTGAAGACCAGAGAACTTGAAGTGATTTGCTCTAAGTAGTAGGTAGTAGAGCCAGGAAACCTAGGTGTTCATTCTCTCTCTCTCTCTCTCTCTCTCTCTCTCTCTCTCTCTCTCTCTCTCCTTGTCCCTCACTCCCCCTCTCTCCCTCCCTCCTTCTCCTTCTCTTCTTCTCTCCCTTTTCCTGTTCTCCTCTCCCTCTCTCCCTCCCCTGTCTCTCTTCCCTCTCTCTCTTCTCTCTCTTCCCTCTCTCTCCCTCTTTCTCCCTTCCCACTCTATTTCTCTACTATTTCCTCTTTTTCCCCCTCCCTCTCCTCTATTCTCTCTTTCCCCCTCCCTTCTTCCCCTTTTATTCTTCTATTTGTACTCTCCCTTCCTCCCTCTCTTCCATCTCTCTTCCTTCCTTTCTCTTATCTCTGTTTTCTCTCACTCTTTCTTCTCTTCTTCTTCTATCTTTCCTCTTTCTTCTCTCTTCATCTCTCTTGGTCTCTATCTCTTCTCTCCCCATGTCTTTTAGTTTCGGTCGTTCTGACTCTGTGTCTCTCTGTCTATGTCTGTTGCTCCTGTCTTTTTATCTCTCTGGTCTCTCCATCTCTTTCTTCTCTCTCTGTCTCTTCTCTCTGTTTCAGTCTTTATATCTCTGTCTCTCTCGATTGTCTCTCTGTCTCTCACACTCACCCACACGCTTGCACACAAACACACATCTTTCCCTTCCTTTTCCTCTTAAAATACTGTCTACACCGCTCATGTATTGTATAGGATCATAGGATCCTACATATAGAATATTTAAGGACCTAAGATACCCTCCTAGGGATTGTCTTGTATTGCAAACATTGATGTTTGGTGGTGGCCTAAGTAAGGTTTGATATTTAGCATCCTTAGCCCTCCTCTGCTCTTGTCACCGTGGAAGTGAAATGAGATTACCCAGGACTAAAGGACCATTTGAATCTTTATGTGTTTACTAAGTATCCATGGCCAAAGAATTCATGACCTACTGGCCAACTTGTTAGTGAGGATCCTACTAGTAAATACTGACATTTAAAAAAGGTTTTTAGTGCCATTTATTCTGCCCAGCACCTTAGCCTAACATTCAAGTTTCTCTGCAGCGTGGCTCCAGGAGACAATTCTAATCTTCTTTCCTAACACTCTCTTTTACGTATGTTATGGTCCCTGAACATATTTTATGCTTTTCTGGCTTTATTTAATCACATTCTTTCCTACATTTGGAATGTTTTTCTCAATTACACTTAGAGACTTAGAACAAATGCCACCTCTTCCATGAAGTTTTCCCTGATTCCCTCATTTGAAATGATTTTTTTTCCTCTTTGGAAGTCCCATAGCACTTTGCTTTTCTGAATTTGTCATATTGTATTTTGCATTGTGGGATAGTGGGTAGAGAATGGGCCTTGAGGATAGAAAGATTTGACAGATACTGGCTAAACAACCATAAGCAAATCATTTAACATTTCAGTGCTCCAGGCAACATGCTAAGACTATTATTCGAATTTTCCTCACCCAAAAATTTCCTGTGCCAGTGAAATATACGTCCAGTTCTTATACCATTCTATTGTGCATTATATTTATATCTATGTCTTATGTCTCCTAAATATTATAAGCTCTCTGAGACAGAGATCTTAATTGACTTAAGATTTCGCCTAAAACCTAGCTGGAAAGCACAACAGTGGTCACTGGATTGGAAAAATAAGTTTATGTCCCAGCCCTTAAGAAGGGGAATGCCAAGGAATGTTCAAATTACTGAACAATTATCCTCATTTCACACACCAGCAAGGTTATGCTTAAGATTCTGCAAGTTAGCCTTCACCAATATGTGAACTGAGAATTACCAGAAGAACAGGCTGATTTTCGAAGAGGCAGAGGAACTAGAGACCAAATTGCCAACATTCCTTAGATTATGGGGAATGCCAGAGGGTTCCAGAAAAAAAAAATCTACTATTTCATTGCCTACATGAAAGCCTTTGAGTATGTGGATCACAACAAAATGTGGCAAGTCCTCAAAGAGATGGGAGTACCAGATCATCTTACCTGTCTTCTGTAAAACATGTATTCAGGCCAGGAAACAATAGTTAGAACTGACCATAGAACAACTGATTGGTTTAAGATTGGAAAGGAGCATATCAAGGCTGTAGGTTGTCACCTTATCTATATAACTTATGTGCAGAGTATATCATGAGAAATGCCAGCCTGGCAGTATCTCTGATGAAGGCCTCATTTCTAAAATATATACAGAACTGAGTCAAATTTATAAGAACATTTCATTCCCCAATTGATAAATGGTCAAAAGATATGAACAGGATATGAAGAAATTAAAGCTATCTATAGTCATATGAAAAAATGCTTTAAATAACTATTGATTAGAGAAATGCAAATCAAAACAACTCTGAGGCACCACATGACACCTATCAGGTTGGCTAGTATGATAAAAAAGGAAAATTATAAATGTTGAAGAAGATATGGGAAAATTGGGATGCTAATACATTATTGGTGGAGTTGTAAAGTGATCCAACCATTCTGGAGAGCAATTTAGAACTATGCCCAAAGGATAACCAAACTGTGCATACCCTTTGATCCAGCAATATCACTACCAGGTCTGTAGCCCCAAAGATATTATAAAAACAGGAAAAGGACCCACATGTACAAAAATATTTATAGCAGTTCTTTTTGTGGTGACTAAGAACTGGAAATTGAGGGGATGCCCATCAATTAGGGAATGACTGAACAAGTTGTGGTATATGAATGTAATGGAATACTATTGTTCCATAAGAAATGGTGAGTAGGCAGACTTCAGAAAAACCTGGAAAGACTTACATGAGTGTGTGAAGTGAGCAGAACCAGGAGAACACTGTACCCAGTAATAGCAACATTGTGTGGTGTGATGACCAACTTTGATAGACTTAGTTCTTCTCAGCAATGCAATGATCTAAGACAATTCCAAAAGACTCATGATGGAAAGAACTAGGGAGTTTGAATGCAGATTGAAGCACACTGTTTTGTCTCTCTTTCTCTTTTTTGGTTGTTTTTTTTTTCTCTTGTTTTTTCCCTTTTGTTCTGATTCTTTTTTCACAATATGAATCATGTGGAAATGTGTTTAATATGATTGCACATGTATAGCCTATTTCAGATTTCATGCTGTCTTGGGGAGGGGAGAGGGGAGGAAGAGGGAAAAATTTGAATTCAAAATCTTATAAAAATGAGTGTTGAAATTTAAAATAAATAAATAGATAGATAGATAGATAAACAAGGGGTGCCAGGCTAGATGAATCAAAAGCCAGAATTAAGGTTTCTGGGAAAAATATCAATATCATATATATAGACAATACCATTCTGTTAAAAAAAAGTGAAGTAAAGAGAAAAGAAAAAAAATGACAGAAAAAGTTAAAAAAAATTAAGAAGCTTCTTGATGAGGGTGAAAGAGGAAAGTGTAGAAGCTGGCTTGAAGCTTAATATCAAAAAAACTAAGATCTTGGTAACTGGTTTCATCATTTCCTGGCAAACAGAGGGAGAAGAAATGGAAGCAGTGTCAGATTTTATATTCTTGGATCAAAGATCATTATAGGTGGTGACTGCAGCCAAGAAATTAAAAGACACTTGCTCCTTGGAAGGAAAGCTCTGGCAAAGCTGGACTAAAAAGCAGAGACATCACCTTGCTGTCAAAGGTCTATATAGTCAAGGCTCTGGTTTTTCCAGTAGCAATGTATGGCTGTGAACGTTAGACTATAAAGAAAACTGAGCACTGCAGAATCAACATTTTAAAATTGTGGTGCTGGAAAAGACTTTTGAGAGTCCCTTGGACAGCAAGGAGATCAAATCAATGAATATTTAAATTAATTCAGGCTATTCACTGAAAGTTCACTGAAGATGAAGCTTAAATACTTGGACTACACAATGAGAAGACAAGATTCACCAGAAAAGACCCTAATGGTGGGAAACATCGAAGGCAAAAGAAAAAGGGGATGGCAGAGGATGAAATGGATGTGTAGTATCATGGAAACAACAGACATAAACTTGAACAGACTTTGAGAGGTAGTAGAGGATAGAAGGGCCTGGTGCGCTATCATCCATGGGGTCACAAAGAGTTGGACGTTACTGAACAACTGAAAAAAACCCAAAAAACCAAGAAGCCCTAGTACATTGCTTTGCAGAATAATTGGACAAATGTCTATTAAGCCTTTTACTGTGTTCTTTTTCCAGAGGTCATGATGATAGCTAAGGACAGTTTTAGAGTGGGGGAAAAGAGGGAGAGGCAGAAGTTTGGGCGGTTACAGTCAACAATAGGATTTCAAAATTCAGGACCTTAGAGACTGTGGTAAATGGTAAAGGTTTTTTTTAAAAAAAATTTTTATTTGGGGCTGCTAGGTGGCTCAGTGAGTAGAGCACCGACCCTAGAGTCAGGAGGACGTGAGTTCAAATGTGGCCTCAGACACTTGACACACTAGCTGTGTGACCTTGGGCAAGTCACTTATCCCCAATTGCCTTCCCTTCTCCCCTCCAAAAAAACAAAACAAAAACTATTTTTATTTTATTAAATATTTCCCAATTACATGTAAAAAAATTTTAAAACTCATTTTTAAGAATTTTGAGTTCCAAACCCCCTCCTTCCCTCCCACCCCTCCCCTCTCTCTAAGAAAGTAAACAATTTGATATCAGGTATACATATGAAATCATGCAAAACCTATTTAGCCATATTGCGAAAGTAAACACAAAATAAAATAATAAAAATAAAGAAGGTTTAAAAAAATATGTTTCACTCTGCATTCAGAGTTCCTCAGCTCTTTCTCAAGGTAGATAGCATCTTTCATCGTGGGTCCTTTGGAATTATCTTGGATCATTGTACTGATCAGAATGTTATTCAGTTCCTCAGTCCTGTCTAACTCTTTGTGACCACGTGGACCGTACCATGCCAATACTGTCCATGAGGTTTACTTGGCAAAGATCCTGGAGTTGTTTCCAATTTTCTTCTCTAATGCATTGTGGCAAACAGGTTAAGTGACCTGCCCAGGGTCACATAGCCGGTAAGTGTCAAAGGACATATTTGAACTCATCTTCCTGACTCCAGGCCCAGTGCTTTATCCACTGAGCCATCTAGCTCCCTCCCTTTGATGAGAGTAGCTAAGTCTTTCACAACTGATCGTCTTACAGTATTGCTATTACTATGTACAATGTTCTCCCAGTTTTACTCTCTTCATTTTATATGAGTTCATGGCATCCTGGACCATTACCAGTTGTCTTAATTCTTGTCTTGCTACTGGACTTTGATGACCCTGGAGGAGAGAGTGAGGCTAATGACTTTGCTCAGCTCTGCTTCACTTCAATCCAGTTCACACACAAGTCAAGACATGACTCTCATGATGTCATTGATTCTCTTGAGAATGAAAGATGAATGACAGCATGAGTTCATATAAATCTTCCCAGGGCTTTCTGAATCCATCCTGCTCATCATTTCTTATAGCAGAATAGTACTCTATCACAATCATAAGCCACAACTTGTTCCGCCATTCTCCAATTGATGGTCATCCCCTCAATTTCCAGTTCTTTGCTGCCACAAAAAGAAAAGCTATAAATATTTTTATACAAATAGATCCTTTCTATTTCCTTTGATCTCTTTGGGATATAGACCTAGTGGTGGCATTGCTGGATCAAAGGGTATGCAGAGTTTTACATCCCTTTGGGCATAGTTCCAAATTACTCTCCATAATTGCTGGCTCAGTTCACAACTCCATCAACAATGTATTAGTGTCCCAATATTTCCACATTCCTTCCAGCATTTGTATTTTACTTCGATATCATGTTAGTCAATCTGATAAGTGCGAGGTGATATGTCAGAGTTGTTTTAATTTTCATTTCTCTAATCAATAGTGATTTAGAGCATTTTTTATGTGACCATTGATAGCTTTGATTTTTGTCTTCTGAAAACTGCCTGGTCATACCCTTTGGCCATTTCTCATCTGGAGAATGACTCTTATTTTTATAAATTTTGGCTCAGTTCCCTCTATATTTGAGAAATGCGGCCTTATCAAAGAAACTGGCTATAAAATTCTCTTCTCTACCCACCCTCCAGTTTCCTGGTTTCCTTCTAATTTTGGTTGCATTAGTTTTGTTTGTGCAAAAGCTTTTTAATTTCATTAACCACAATCATCCGTTTTGCTTTCTGTAATGCTCTCTACATTTTGTTTGGTCATAAACTCTTTCTTTGTCCATATATAGGTGATGCCTCAGAGTTGTTTCAAATTGCATTTCTCTAATCAATAGTGTTTTAGAGCATTTTTTCATGTGACTATAGATAGCTTTGATTTCTTTGTCTGAAAACTGACTGTTCATGTGCTTTAACCATTTACCAGTTGGGGAATGACCTGTATTGTTATAAATTTGACTCAGTTCTGTATATATTTGAGAAATGAAGTCTTTTTCAGAGATACTTGCTGCAATTTCCCCCACCCCCCACCCAAATTTTCTGCTTTCCTTCTAATTGTGGTTGCATTGGTTTTGTTTATGCAAAAACTTTTACATTTTATATAATCAAGATGATCTACTTTCTGTTTTGTAATTCTCTTTATATTTTATTTGGTCCTAAATTCTTTCCTTTTCTATAGATCTGACAGGTAAACTATCCCTTGCCTTCCTAATTTGCTTATACTATCACCCTTTATGTGTAAATCATCTATCCTTATCTCGGTATATGGTGTGAAATGTTAGTCTTTACCTAGTCTCTACCATATTGCTTTCTGGTATTCCCAGCAGTTTTTGTCAGACAATGAGGTTTTGTCCCAAAAGCTTTGATCTTTGTGCTTATCATATATTGGATTGTTATGACCATTTACTCTAATGCAATGGGTACTTAATCTATTCCACTGATCTTCCATCTATTTCTTCGCCATTATTGGATTTAAAACACAATTTGAGATCTGGCGTGACTAGACCATATTCCTTCACATTTTTTTTCCTTTATTTCCTGAGTATTATTAACCTTTGTTCTTTCAGATGAATTTTATGATTTTTTTATCTGTGTAAAATAATTTTTGATACTTTAATTGGTATGACACAGAATAAATAGATTAGGTAGAATTTTCATTTTCATTATATTGACTTGGCTTACCCATGAGCAATTGATATTTTTCAAAGTGTTTAGATCTGACTTTGTGTGGGAAGTGTTTTGTGATTGTGTTTACATAGTTCCTGGATTTGTCTTCTCAAGTAGACTCCCAAATATTTTATTATTGTTATTTTAAATGGAACTTTTTTTTCTGTCTCTTGCTGCTGTACTTTGTTGCTAATAAATAGAAATGCTGATGATTTATGTTGGTTTATTTTGTATGCTTCAACTTTCCTAAAGTCGTTAATTATTCAAGTAGTTTTTTAGTTGATTCTCTAAATATACCATCACATCATCTGCAAAGAATGACAGTTTTGCTTCCTTGTTGCCTATTTTTATTCCTTTAATTTCTTTTTCTTCTCTTATTGCTATAGCTAGTATTTCCAGTACATAATTAAATAACAGAGGTGATAATGGGCATCTTTGCTTCACCCCTGATTATATTGTATTGTGTTACGTTGTAATCCTAACTCCTTTGTCTTCCGGAATACCATATTCCAAGCCCTCTGACTCTTTAATATGGAAGCTGTTAAATCCTGTGTAATC
Source organism: Trichosurus vulpecula (assembly GCF_011100635.1). Taxonomy (NCBI): domain Eukaryota; kingdom Metazoa; phylum Chordata; class Mammalia; order Diprotodontia; family Phalangeridae; genus Trichosurus; species Trichosurus vulpecula. The sequence continues at coordinate 275,538,309 of NC_050576.1, read as the reverse complement.
CTGACTGTGGTTCCACAATATTTGAATTGTTTCTTTCTGGCTCCTTTCAACATTTTATCCTTCACCTGGGAGCTCTGGAATTTGCTATGATGTTCCTGGGAGTTTCTATTTTAGGATCTCTTTCAGATGGTGATCAGTGGATTCTTTCCATTTCTGTCTTACCCTCTGGTTTTAGAATATCAGGATCATTTTCCTTGACAATTTCTTGAAAGATGCTGTCCAGGCTTTTTTTTTTTATGGCTTTCAGGTAGTCCAGTACTTCTAAACATTCTCTCCTGGATCAATTTTCCAGGTCAGTTGTTTTTCCAGTGAGAAATTTCACATTTTCTTCTTTTTGGTTTTTTTTTTTGATCCTATCTTAATGTCTCATGGAGTCACTAGCTTCCACTTCCTGACTTCTAATTTTTTGAAGTGGGTTTTTGTACCTCCTTTTCCTTTTGGCCATTTCTGTTTTTTAAGAGTTATTTTCTTTGAATTTTTGTATATCTTTTTCTATTTTGGGGGGTTTCTTTTACCAAGTTGATGACTCTTTTTTCATGATTTTCTTGTATCACTCTCATTTCTTTTCTTAATTTTTCTTCTACTGTTGTGCTGAAAAAAAGCGAGCGAGACCCGGATGTAAATTTGGGTGTGGATTTATTGCGGACTGTTTGGAGTAATTACTCAAATCGAACAGCCCCAAGTTGGGGAAGAGAAAGAGTATTTAAAGGGAAAGAACACAGTTAGATTTCCGTGGAGATGGAGACACAAACAGTGGGACAAGCTGAGGCGGAATTATTTCCATGGAGAAGGGAACACAAACAGTGGGTTCCGTGGAGATGGGAGTACAAACAGTGGGATGAGCTGGGGTAAGATGGAGAAACTGAAAAGGGCGGGGCAGGGCATAACACTACTTCTTTAACTTGCTTTTAAAAATCCTTCTTAAGCTCTTCCAGGAATTCTTTTTGTGCCTAAGAACAAATTACATTTTTCTTTGAGTCTTCATATATAGCCATTTTTACACTGTTGTCCTCTTCTAAGTTTGTGCCTTGATCTTCCCTATCACCATAATATCTTCCTATAGTCAAGTTCTTTTTTGTTGTTTTTTTTTTTTTTTTGCTCATTTTTCTGCCCATTTTGTGACTTGGTATTTTTATGTGACAGTTGGGCTCTGCTCCTGCACTGTCTCCAGCTTCCTGTGCTGGGGCTTGGGATGTTGCTCCTGGCTTTCATTTGGCCTCAGGGCCTAGCTGCTGGTTTGCATTGGAGGGGGAGCCTCCCTGTTGGCTTGTACTGGGGTGTGGCACCTTCCTGCTAGCCTCCTGTGGCAGTGTGCTTTCTCTGCTGGTTGGCCATGGGGGCAGGGTCTAACTGCTGAGTAGCCCCAGGGGCATGGTCTTACTGCTAGCTCACCCCAGGGCTGGGATCTCACTGTTGTCTAGCCCCCGAAGCAGGGCCTCACCACTGGTTGGCAGTGGAGGTAAGGCCTAACTGGTGGCCTTTTCCAGGGGTTGAACCACTAGGTTGGGGCCTCATGAACTGCTTGTTTTCATCCCTTGTAGCTGACTTGCAAAGGGACTGGGCCTCACTGGTGGATTACCCTGGGTCTCAGAACTTTGCTGCAGGGCCCCTTCTGTGTGGGCTGCTTCTCTCCATCTCCATCCCTTCCCACCCCAGTGAGGCAGACCTTTCTTTTTGAGCTGGTAAGCTGCTTGCCCACTCCTAAATCAGTTCTGAGGCAGTTTCCAAGTTGTTTGGAGGGGAATTTGGGAGGGATCCGGGGACTTCCTTCCTGACTCTGCCATCTTGGCAGCAGATGTCTCAAGCCAGTATTGTTAAAGAAAGATATCTCTGATCCCTCTGGGGTACCCTAGAAGCCTGACAGGAAGCCAGCCTAGCTCTGGGAGAGTCAGTCCAGAGTGATTACTTTGCTTGATTTTGTTTCAAATATGTTTTTATCCTCTTTGAGTGTGGCATAGTGGACATAGTTCTAGACTCCCTAGAGGTGTTCAGAAGAATTGAGTCTTATTCCACCCTTCTCCAGTACTTACTAGCTGTATGACTGGATAAATGAGAGCTTTCCTGAACTTAAATTTCCTAATCTGTAAAATGGTGAAAATAATCTTTTCAGTATAAAACTTAAAGGATTGTTGTTGGTTCAAAATAGAGTCTGTATAAAATGCTTTGTGGCCCTGAAAGTGTTACATATCTATCAAGACAATCTACCAGTTTTTCTTCTTGGGCCAAATTAGGGAAAACGTTCAGAAAATATGTTTTCAGCAATTTAATATTTTCCTTATGACCTGCCTATCAGTTTAAAATCTTTGTAAATATATACCCTTATTTTCAAGTGTTTGATATCTGATCTGCAAAACTTAAATTAGGTGTACTTTATGGGGTAGAGGATGAGCAGCTATTAGGACAACCTCCCACCCCTTTTTATTTAAAATCTAATTAGAAATTCTGACTTGGGTGAGTCAAACAGTTTCAGCAAAGTAAATATGAGAAATTTCTCCTTTTTAAAGAAAATAATAAATGCTAAATTCTTCCTCATCTTGGATTCCTATGAGTAGAAGTAAAAGAGCATCTTGCAATTTGGAGAGCCAGTGTGGGTTTGGGCTAAGAAAAAAAATAATTTTCCAATGGAAATTACCATGAAACTTGGCTACATGTCCTAGAAAAATAAGGCGTTCTTTAATTATGCCTCAGTTGGTAATAACATTTTATATATACCAATCGTATGGAAAACCTATGAAATTAGGATAATAGAAAAGACAACCTCTTAATAGCTTTAGCAGACCAAGAGCGTGTTTGTTCCCCTCCAGGTCCCCTCAGGTCATTCTTCATCTGTTGAAATTTTAGTCATACTTTAAGTTCCATTTCAAACGCCATCTTCTCTTCAGACCTTTCCCTGCTACCTTTCTCTACCTCCCTTCTTTGCCACTCCCTCCTTATGCCCCACCTCCCCATTTAAGTCCCCAAAGGGAAATACCCTTATTGTCTCAAACCTCATTCCTTGGCTTTTTCCTCTTTTTCATCCTTATCATTTGGTATTTTTATTATTTGTGTATGAGTCCTACTACCAACTAGACTGTAAACTACATGAGAACAATGATGTACTTGTCTGTGTATTTCATAGCATGTAGCAGAATTCCTTGCATAATAAAGGCTCAATGCTATAAATGTTTGCTGAAGTCCACAACATTCCTCCACATCTATTGGAACAGGCTGGAAGTACATATAGCAACCTTTTGGTATATGGGACATGTATGTTCTATACCCGGAATGTGTATAGAACAAATCCTATTTTTCCACTGACTCAAATTATGAAATCAGAGAGGGGCCATTCCAGAAAAAAAATGCCATAATTAAAAACAATCACACTAGAGAATAAAGAAATTCCTTCATATTTAAGGTGTAAAACAATTTGGCATTATAAAAAACATATATTAAGCCTCAAAATAGAAATGCTGAACTTGAAAAAACCCCAAATTGGTACTCTTGAGATCGCAGTATTATATGGGATTAACATGACATGTGGATTTCCCAACTTGGTGATTTTTTAGAAGTTTAAAATTGTTTGAACTTCGAATGTTCTTTTAAAAAAAGCTTTTATAGATATATAGATATATATAGCTATATATATGCATATATATAGCTATATATATCCATATATCTATATCAATGTCCTCTTTTGAATCCAAGCTAAGAGCTTAAAGTGCCTGATTCTGGCTCTGTCAGGACTGGCTACGGAAAGTATAAAGTAAAGCAGAAGGAGAGTAGTCCATGTTGGTCAGCCTATTGTGACTCAGATATCTCCAAATGTCTACACACACACACACACACACACACACACACACACACACACACACACACACACAGTTCCATGAATAGCCGGAAGCTCTGACACCCAGAGCATCCCTTCTCCCTTTGGCATGGTGTCTGTGAAGAAAGCCACGCATATTCCAGCTGCCACTTTGGTATTTTTAGCTTGGACCTTGTTATATTGGGCTAGAAGCCAAAGCCAATGCCTTTGCCAAGATGGAAGAGGACCAGCAAGAGGCTGACAAGTCATGTAAATACAAATTGTAACATAACATGTGCCAAATGTGTTCTCTAATTGGTAAAATCCTGGAACACTGAAATGTCAAATGCTATAGAGGGTCAGCTTATATCAAGGGACAACTTATAGGGTCCCAAGAATGTAATTTGAGAGGAACTGTTTTAGGCCTGTGTCTTCATGCAATAAAACCCACAAATGCTGTGAAATAGAGCAACAATATAACCATTTTTTCATATAATTTTAGATACATTTTATTAAATGTACTTTAAGCAGCATAAGTATGTAGAAAAAAAAACATAGCATGTTTTTGTAAAAAAAAAAAAACCTATCACAGACATGGCCTTTAAAAATTAATTTTATAATTTGGTAGGTAGAACTTCAAAAGTCCTTAAACCTCAGTCACAGACAAGTATTTAAATACAATTTTCTGATGCAGAAATTTGAAGGTAAAATTGAAAAGAGTTTCTGCAAATGAGCAAAATGAGCGCAGTCTACAACAAACATGTTACTCCAACAGATGTGCAGGCTGCTTCCTGAAGCCACTGCATGGAAATTCTCTGCTACTATTTACACTGAGACAAGTTTGGCATAGTAAACATTTTTAAAGTTCTTCAAAGGCAACTAATGTTATTTAAATCTTCACAGTGGTTTGTTCAAAATGCAGAAACTGACATTTCCCAGTTATATCCTCCAGAAGTGCTGCATTAGAAATAGGTGGAAAGATTGAGTACATTGGACTGTTTGAAATGCAGAAGGAGCCACCAAATTCAAATACTCTGCTACTTACTGGAGACTTGATTTAGCAGTCTCTTCCACTGTAATCATGCAAATCCAGGTACATGCTGGCAACCAATGCTTAAAACATCTAAGGACTGATCATCCCCTCCTTCTGGATCTTATGATTAGGATGCTACTATAGGTCCAGCTGATTATTTGAAAATCCATGAGTAGATGTCAGAAATAAAAACATTTTAAAAAATGTATTTGAGTAAAATCCATGTCCTTAATTAGCATGCTCCAAAAGCATCCCAGAAGCTCATAGTGAGTAGGGATTGTTTCATTTTATTATATCTGCATCCACAGAGCATAGCACAATGCCTGGTATGGAGTAGGTTAATAAATGCCTATGGATGGATTGATTAATTGGACCTAGTGTTTAACATGACCGCATTTGAAGTGACTGTCTCCCAACCCTGCAAGTCAGATGAATGTGATTAGAACAATAGAACTTTTAAAAAAAATATGGAATATCTGAGGGTCGGATAACTGGTACCTCTTACAGTCTTCAGGTTATACTAAGAAATCTGGTTTTAGAGCCAAGCTGTCATTTTGGGGCTGCACTAAGATCTGAATCTAAATGCTCATTTGGACTTGCAGCAACATGTGCTAAATTCTGTTTGTGGTACCCAACCAACTCCCAGGCTTTGGTGAACACAGGACCCAGCACTGTTCTAGAGGCTTCTTAGTTAGTATACAGTGGAAAGAACCAAAGGTTCATTCTTTGAGCCCAAAAGACATAAAAAAGGAGTGTCTGTTGTAGGATGAGAGGTGAAGGGAGAGGATGTTGATTGGTTCTGATTTCTTTCAAAGACGTCTGGATTTCATGCTGCTCCAAAGGTTGTATGAGCCAGACCAAGGTTCAAGGGTACTTTATAACATACACATGTGGCAGCTGCAGCTTTGAAGACCACCTGACCCTTCAGTGTAGTTAAATTGGAATAAACTAGAATAGTTTAATACATTCTGTGGGAGAGGCAAAAGAGAAGGAACAGGGAGGAAAATCTCATTTCAGCAAAAAATTTTATTGGGGCAGCTAGGTGGTGCAGTGAGTAGAGCACCGGCCCTGGAGTTAGGAGGACCTGAGTTCAAATTCAGCCTCAGACACTTGACACATCTAGCTCTGTGGCTGGGCAAGTCACTTAATCCCAATTGCCCTGCCAAAAAAAAAGCCAAACAAATAATTTTGTTGCTTTAAAATATCATGTAGGAATCAGCTTCTCTAGGCCAAGCTTTTCTGTCTGTGCCTCAACTTCACCTGTCAGGTAATGCATTCAGAGGCCAGTCTTTGGATACCATCAATCCCTCTCATTTCAGTGCCTCCTTTTAGATAGCCATCTGAGCAGGGTGCTGAAGATAAGATGTCGTGCGGCTTTGAGATTCTCTGGATCATTCTTTTGGTTTTCAAACATCGCTTCACAGTGGGAACTATCTGAAAGATATAAACATAAAAACTGTCAATATTACTGTTAGCTAATTAATGTTTCATCTAAAACAACTGGCCAGTTGTTTTAGATGAAACTGGGCGGGGAGGGGCAGTGTTGCTTAACCTCCACAGCTTTAGTGAATATAATTTTTAACTTCCTTGGCTAGGTGGCCAGTGGAAGTGCACAGAGTGCTGGGCCTGGACTCAGGAAGAACTGAATTCAAATCCAACATCAGATAAACATATCACACCTTGTTCCAGCACTTAGGCAAAGATAATAGAATATAACTTTGATGGTGGCCAGCACACAATAGGTGTTTAAAGAATGAGTGTTGATTAATTGAAGTGACTTGAGGGCACCAGGCAAACTTCTATTAATGTGTCTAAACTTCTCCCTCTGGATCTTAGGGATCTTTAGGTCCTTAGTTCTTTTTTTTTTCTCGAAATACCCTTGAAAGGGATAAGGAATTAGACTTTATCAGGTAACATCATAATAGGAATTTGTTGTCTATGGATTAGCTGGAAGCAAGTCCTTATGGGAATGGTGAATAGGATGGAAGGTATAGGGGGAAAGGAGGACCCCAAGAAATGGGAAGAGAGATGCTAAAAGGGAAAATAGGAGGATGCCAAAGGCTAAATAGTCCCCTTCTTAATTTTGTCTGTTGAGGGAGCTACATTTAATTTACAAAAATACAGCTGACTTTTTTGGCTACAGTCTCTTAACAGTATTTTAAAGGCTTTTAGCTCTTTTATGAGATTCAGTATGGCACAGGGAAAAGAATGCTGAATTTCATCATGGAATTTCTAATTCTGACTCTGCTTCTTATGACACTGGGTAGGTCATTAACCTCTCTAGGCCTGAGTGTCCACATCTGTAAAATCAGAAGGTTTACAACATTTCTGGCTCAACCTTCAAGAGACTCCTATGAGAATTTTCCTTTCCTCTATTTGGACATCCCTTTTTCCTACTTCTAAATGGAAGAGAGCAACATCAGTTAATTTCTCAGTGATTTGATGTTGTGTAAGATGAAAGGTTTTCCTAGGATAGAAAGAACTCAGTCCAGCTCCTTAAACAAAATCTCTGTACTAGATGAGATTGAGCTAAAAAATAGACAGCAAAAGGAAGAAAGGGGTCAGGAGGACCAAAAATTGGTAGGGAGATCAGCAGGATTAGAAAATCCTTTAAAACTTGAGTTTTATTTAATCTTTAAACATTAGAAAACCTGGTTTGGGAATATGAAACACATTGATGTAAATATGATTTCTTCCCCTTTGGGTTCCTTTCTCCAATCCAAATCATGATATACTAAGTAAATTAATCCCTAAGGAGGAGCTGATGACGTATTTTACGTTGGGAACTGGTTGAAGCTCCATGTCTATGAGATCGTTAAGGAAGTGGAAATTTTCAGTTCAGCCCTTCTTGGGGAAGCTTCTAGGTGTGACAAGAACATTCAGAACAATACTTTAAACAGTAAAAAAGTGAATACTTTATAATATATTCTTTTCCCTGAAGTCACGCTCCCTGAGGCAAAAGGAACAAAATTATTGCCAACTTGGCCTGTATGAAATCCTTTCCCCTTGTATTGATGTTGGGACTTCATTTCTAGTAAAGTGCTACTTTGATTTCAATTAAGAAAAGCAGAAGAAAAGAGTTCTTTATTAAAAGATCTGATTTGGGGCACATGTGTCTTCAAGACTGTAAGTTATAAAGTTTTTAAGATTCAAAACCATGTGGCCACAAAACATGACAGTTAGGCAGCTTGTGCTGGCAACTACTAGGTAACCTTAGGATTCAATCAGTGCTGAAAATTTTCCCAGAATTTTCTTCTACTGCTGATCCATGTAATTAGCTCAAGGAATAGAATTACTCTCAATCTGTATTTCTCATGGTTTATTTTAAAACAAGTTGCAAGTAAATCATGATGGTAGCTCATTAGATGTTACAGTGATAAGAGGTTTTGGAATGGTGTCTATACTACAGTGGGGTGGCTGATCACTTGTGCCACCCATGGATCTGGTGGCCTTGCACTGTTCATCACTAACTTGGCACAGGACATCTAGGTGGCTTAGTGGATTGAGTGCCAGGCCTGGAGTCAGGAATGCTCACCTTCCTGAGTTCAAATCTGGCCTCAGATACTTACTAGCTGTGTAATCCTGGGAAAGTCACTTAACCCTGATTGTCTGAGTTTCCTCATCTGTAAAATGAACTGGAGAAGGAAATGGCAACCACTCTCGTATCTTTGCCAAGAAAACCACAAATGGGGTCACAACTGTGACCACTGAACAACACCACATACTTGGCACCAAAGTAGGGGTGAAGGAAGAATAAATAAAACTCATGAAGGGCAAAAAAGATTTTTATCTCTTTTGTTTTCACACTCCTCACTATCTATTATAAATCTACTGTTGAGACTGAGAGGCAGCATGCCCTAGTGAAAGGAGAACAGGCCTCAGAGTGAGGAAGACAAGAGTCAAGACCTGCCCCTGACATCTCACCGCTATGGGACCCTCAGCAAGTCATTTAACCCCTCACTGCTCCCAGACTAAGACTGTAATCTAGTCCTTATCCATCTCTGACCCTTACTCCCACACCGGCACAGTGCTCTACACATCTGTTTTACCAGACCTGTGATTTTATTGGCTTAGGTAACTCCCAATGAAGAGCCTCCCCTTACCAATACAGATACCTGTTCTTGCATCCTTATTGACTATTATCATAAGTTGTTTTCACAACAGAATAATAGAAGAGAATTCCTATGAGAACAGTGAACTTTGAAAGGTTCACGTTATCATAAAGCTGTAAATGATAACGTCTTTCCAAAAAATGGGGTTTAAATTTGCCCTCATTATACCACATCTAATCTGAATTTATGCCTAACACAGAAACATAGTAGACATTTAAAATCAATTAAACTTGAAAAACTTTTTACATTTATATTAATTTCAGCAGTTCACTGAATACATGAATTACTTTTCTTGCTGCTGAAGTGCTAACAATAAATACCTGTGCTACACTATGGGTTATCTCATGGAAGGTGTAAACAAATCATATGTAAACCTAGGGTTATCCAGTTAAGATAACAGAAACATGAGTAAACTATAAACTGCGGTCTCCTCCAAAAAGATTGTAAGATCCTTCAGAATAGGAACTATGGGCCTCTATCTCTTTCATGCCTTCCCATGTCCATAGAGCCTAGTGCTCCCATAACAAATGGTACTCCATACATAGAAAAACAAGCAAAAAACCCCCAAACACCAGGATATATAAATAATAGAGCAAGCCTTCTCATGTAAGCCTTCTGAGCTGGCCTTATGATTTGTCACAGATTAGATTCTTACGCTTTTGAGGAATCAACAATAGCTAACATTTGAACCTCTCCATGCTTAATAGGCAGTATTTTTAATGACACTGTTAAAACTCTGTCCTTGGAGACCTTTTTCTATTATTTAAGAAATCAGAAAAAAACTGCCAGTGTTGCATGGTTGAGTCTGACTTTTTGTCGACCAAGTCACAGGAATTCAGTATACCCTGAGCTCACAAACCATGGTGATAGCTTTTACAAGTACCACATTAACATAATAAGCAACAGATTTTGATTTTTGCAAGGAGAACAACATATGAAAATTTTAACAAGGATAAAAATAGATCACTTATCCATCTTAAAACTCACTTTATTAAATCCTGAACCAGAAAAGTTCATTTGGGAGCAGTAAATCATCAAAAAATCATGGGTTCCACTATAAATTCACTACTCTAAAAATTGCGAGGATACAGGGCATATATTGGACACTTACTTCACAACATTTAAGGCTGTTTAGAAAATACAGTGACTTTTAGTTTTAATGAATACCAGGATTCATAACAGGATTAATCTGCTTCCTCACATTTGATTACTAGGAGCCATGTTAAATGCTTCAAGGAAAACCACTGGGCATAACAGTCAATCAGGTGGTTGATTCTGAGTGTTCTCTCCATTTTACTGTGCTGACATTTTTCTGTTTTAGATGCAAATCTGATGATTCATTATTTTCTGAAGAGGAGAGAATCTGGTAAATCAATATTGCTTGTACCAGCATCTCTTCTCTAAGCAGCAAGTATATATGTAGTACTTTTTGTCATTATCCCATTTCATCTTCACACCCAATTTGTGAGGTAGGTGTCATTATAATTCTCATTTTACAGATGAGTAAACTGGGGCTCAGATAGTTTGGCTGACTTTCTATCACAATGATAATATAGGTCAGATTTGAACCCAGAGCTTTCTGATCCCCAAGTGCAGTGCTCTACACTTATGTCATGCTACCTCTAAAACAGAAATTCCTGACCTGAGTACTCTCTGAACTCATTAAAAAAGTTCATATGTTTGTGTATTATATAAACACAGAAACATATCTACATCCATGTGTGTATGTATATGTATTACACAAATATATCTACATCCGTGTGTGTGTATGTGTGTGTATGTATTATATAAACACAAATGTGTCTACATCCATGTGTGTGTATTTTGATCTAATTGGATTTATTTGTAATCCTATAATTTTTGTTTTGTGAATTTAAAAACATTATTTGGAGGAAACAATAGGCTTCAGCAGACAGCCCAAGAGATTAAGAACTCCTGCTCTAAGACTGTACTGCCCATGCTTTTCATTATGATTTTCAGTCCTTTAAACAGAATTAAACAGTACCTACCTTTAATGGATATCCCTAATAAATTTCTTTGCTTTCTGGAATTGATACTTAGTACATGCCAAGGGTCAATGTCACCATTAACAAACAGGATTCTTCTGCCATTCTTGATTAAGGGCGTATAGTAGTATTTGTTGGTTTCATCAACAGATTCAAGCACTGAATAAACATCTAATCCCAAGTCAAATATTGCTTCACATTGATCAATATAATAGCTGCAAAGAGAGAAGGGGAGGGAAAGGAGAAGGAACATGTAGATTGAATATTTTTAATGAATCCCCCTGCCCCTGAAATATAGCTTCCTTAAAGGGCCAGATGAATTCCAGCTCTTCAAGAAGGACTTTATGATAACTCCAACATTTTTTAGTATGCTATTTTCATGCAATTAACCTTGCTACAAAAATCAAATACACTGAAGTTATCTGCCTCTTGTCACAGACTAAAGGTTACTTTGACGATTGGAATTGGCCTCTCATTGGATTAATGTATCGGATACGCTTCTTCTCTTTGCTAAAGCATGCTCTTCCACTCAAGTCTACACGTGCTTCTCTTGTAGCCTTCCTGACCCTTAGACAATTAACATCACCAAAATCTAAAATAGAGAAAATTAAAAGGTTTTCTTAATCAAGGAAATCACTTTCTAAAACTCCTAAAGCAAACACTGAGGAAGGCAGTATAATCCAACCCCTTCCTCCAGGAAAGGGACCCTCATTCCTCTGTCTCAGTTCTTTGTTCCTTATGCCCACAATGTCAGCTCTACCATCAACCCTTACACAAATCATTGATTCTGTTTCTATTTCATTCTTTCATTTATCTAAAATTGGCCTAACATTTTGCCTTGTACCCCTTGTACTCAGGGACAGATGACAGATTTTAGGTTCTTTGAGATGTCAAGAACACTTGCAGTAAAATGTAGAATTCACAATTTGTAACAATCCAGTCAACATACAAATGGTTGTGGGAGAATTATGAACAAATTCACTTGTTTTCAATGAGAAATGATAGCAGATTATGAGTTTTAGATATAAGGAAATTGTCTCTTCTAACTTTGTTAACAAAACTCTATCACATTTATGCTGAATTCTGAGATTATATCAATGCTAAATCCCTTTGTGCCTAGCTAAAACCAATGGTACCATCATTTTAGGTAGGCCAACTAGGGCAAATTGTTCCTCTTCTCTGGGTATCACTTTCCTTATCTAATATGAGGGATTGTTGCAGATGATTTCTGAGGATCCTTTTGCCTTGTACTTTCATCTTACCACATAGAAGTTTTGATTTGCTCTTAATTACTCTTGGAAATGTCCAGATAATGTATCTGCATGTGTCTTTATAGACTATTTCAATTTGTAGGTCTTTTTATCTATATGCGTATACAATTATAAAAAAGTGCTATAATTATCTACCTCACAGGGCTCTTGTGAGGACCAAATGAAATAACATATTTAAAATCTTCTGGAAGCCATCAAGTTCCATATAAAATTTCAGTTATTTGGCTATTACTATCATCATTAGCAAGGTAACAGAGTAATTACTTATTCTTCTCCTATTCAATCACCTTTAAAAGTTGTGGCAGAGATGGCGAAGTATCTTCTCTTAGGTAGGCTTTTGAGTTGGAACTGTTCCTTGACATGAAGGCAGTTCTTTTTCCGACAGGTATTGTTTTCTCATATCTTATTGCATGACCATGACCTGCAAAGCCTTCATGTAAATGTGTTTTACTTTCACTATTTTATTTAAATTGCATCAAACTATAGCAATCAGTGTAGGTGATAGAATCCTGCCTCTAAATCCAATTTACTCGGCAGCAGTAAGAGGTAGTAAACCTGGACAGAACTGAAACATTTTAAGTGACATGTACTTTACCTCAAAGGTAATCCCAAGAAAGGTTGGTGTTTTGAATCAGTGGTCTGGAAGAAACCAAATTCTGTGCAACTCTGATAAAGCCATTGCCTCACTAGAAAACAAAACATTAGTTTCACCAAGCTAGTAAAGGAAAGTATTTTAGTGTGTTTTTGAAAAAACATATATTTAAAGAGAAAGTATTTTATAAGGACATTACTGCTTTACTAGGACAACAGGTTTTTTTTCTCCAATTTTTTATGCAGGTTCTAGATTTCAATTCGGGGCCTGATTTCAAATCTTGACTCTTCTGCCTTCTATCTGAATGCCCCTGAGCAGGTCACTTAACCTCTTAGTCTGTTTCTTCATCTTTAAAATGAAGGGGCTGAGCCAGATAAATTCTATATCAAAATATTCTAGCACCATCAGGAATCTGTCAGGAAGCAATTTCTGAAAGATATCTAGGAGCTAATTATTTCAACGATGCAAACTAGGGATTGGATTGCTGGTTATCATGTTGTCTTTAATAAATGGAAGTTTCAAGCTGTCTGATGGGAGAAAATCAGGGAAGGCATCTCAGCAGAGATTCTGGTGAAGATGTCATTGAAATCACTTTACTGATAACAGTCTCTCAAGTAATAAAATTAGTCACCCTGATAATGTGACTAAGAGACCATGGCTTCTTGATTAGGCATAACAATATGACAACTACAATTCAGAGAGACCCAAGGTTGCATTAGGGCAACGCAAACCGATTCACCTTCTCCCTATGGTAGAGGCAGAAATCTGATGACATTGTCAGTTTCTTAACCTAGGCTACAAAGTGGTCCTTTGATATTGGGTAAGCTTCTTAAGTTCTTTAAGTTGTCCACCTTTCCTGTCATCTCCCTTCTTAGTTTTCTGGTATTGTGGAAAGAAGAGCAACTTGGGAGCTGGAGGACCTGGTTCAGATGCTGTCTCCACGTTTGTCCTTTCTAGCTCAACATGCTGATTCTCTGATTTCTTCATGTGTGATAAGGGCACTGAGGAGACAGGTTTTGCTTGTAAGTTCTAACAAGTATGTATAATGAGCCTCCTTTAGGGCATATGGTCTGATTACTATAATCTACCATGTTAGGACAGGTTTTCACTGTAAAGAGACATACTTTGTGAAAGGGGTCATGGGTTGGTCGGTGGTATATATGAGTTTGGTAATTGTGAGTCTTATAAACAAGTAACTATTTGTATTCGAAATTGCCAAAGGATTCTTTGCAGTGCTAGAAACTTGCACTATTCATAATTGGCTAAATGAAAAAAAATATGCAGTTTCCCCATTCATCCTTACACGAATGACTCTCCTCAAGTTCAATGACCTGTTCTCAACAAAATTCTGTTCTCTTCTTGGGTGCCTTCTGTCTCCTTAAAAATACAATGCTTTTGTCTCTGGAATAAAAGAACCTGGGTTTGACTCCCACCTCTTCTTCTTATATGTATTCTAGGTCCTTAAGCAGGTCAGTCAGCCTCATCTATTAAAAGAAGGGGTTGGACTAGATTGCCTCTGAGGTCCCCTGTTCTAATTCTACAGTCCTATGAAAATTTCAATATGGAAAGAAGTTCAGAAAAAGAATTGCAATTAAAAGTGTGAACTGTCAAGTACAATTTTAGGTCTACAGGAAATTTAAATTTAATAAAAAGTATTACAGTTTTTTTTCTAAATACCATGCTTTCTTGATTCCTCTCATTTGCTGGTTCCTCTTCTCTCTCCCCATTAACTATGTGTGATCCTTCCCCAAGGCTCAGTCCTAGGTTCTTTCCTCATCTTCCCCCATAATCTTCCAAGGGAAGCTAATCTGTTCTCACAGTTGGAATGAGTTAGGAGTTAGAGCCTTAACTTCATCCTTTCATTCCTCCTCAACTCCTCTGCAGCTCAGTGTTTCAGTCATCTGAAGGGCATTTTCTTTTGAGCATTCATCATCTAAACCCATTCACAGCTACTTGTTTCCTCCCATTCCCGGGAAAACTCTCCCTCTCTTTTTTTTTAACCGTTTTAGCCACTGTTGGTAAAAGTGCTGTCATACTGGTACAAGCTCACAGTGTTGAAGTCCTGTTATCTCTGTTCCACCATCTGCAGCCTTCATTCATCTAGGCTTTGACAAGTAATAGCTAGATCATCTGAGTCATCTTGTTTCTCTCCTTCAAATATCTCCTTTTACTCATCTAGCCCATCCCCAGTGACAATAATCAGATTCTTTTAAGTGTTATTCTATCAAGTCGAAGAAGCCTTCACTAACCTCTAACCACTTGTTTGTTTATTTGTTTGTCCAGAAGTATGATTTCAGTGGTGCAAGAAAGTCCCCCAAAGGAAGACACCTGCTCAGTGGATGCTCATCATCCAAAGGGCAGGAATTTATAGTTTTAGAGAGTGTCCCAGAACATGCAGCCAGCATGGCTCAGAGATGGGACTTGAACCCAGGTTTTCCTGACTCTGAGGCCAGCTCTCCATCCCTATACCTATGTTTAATTTGTGTACATGATCTCTGCTTTAGACAGAGAAACCTATGCAGTAACCCTTTGCCAACAGACTTGTGAGTCAACTGATCGGGATTTCTTTGCTGTGTTTGCCTTAATTTTCTGTGTGACCTTGGGCAAGTAACTTTCCCCAGTTCAAATTTCCCTAATGCAAGTTAATTTGTATCCAATATAATACAAACTAATACAAGTTAACCTCTCTGAATTTCAATTTCTCCATATTGTAAAATGAAGAGATTGGAGTAGGTGATTCCTATTGTCTCTTCCAGTTTAAATATATGATCTTGTGATCTGAGGATTTCTCCCCAACTGTACTCTCCTACCTAAAGCTAGACTTCTGTACCACCTTGAGAAATGCCTTTGTTGTGCTCAAGCTTACCTGTTTATTCCCTCTACCTAAGGTACAAAATGCTCTTTGCGGGCTTCAGTTACATAGTTATTTCCCACTGCTTGTGAGGAGGTGAGAAAAAGTGATACAAGGACACCCTCAAGGTCTCCCTGAAGAAGTTTGGAATTGGTTGTAAGACATGAGAGGTGCTGGTGCATGACCACCCAGCATGGTATGCCCAAATCAAAGAAGGAGCTGTACTCCGTAAGCAAAGCAAAATAGCAGTAGCTCAAAAGAAAAGTGAGATGTGCAAATTTAGACATCTCCATTCCAAATTTTCACATGGGCTAGTTGTGCCCTACCTGTGGTAGAGCCTTTCTAGCTCATATTGGTTTGATCAGCCACAGTCGGACACACTGTACCTTGATCCCAACATAGTGATGCCATTTTGGATCTCTTTGAAAATGAAGGACAATAACTGACCGACCCACCAACCAACTGAGGTTTGGTTTGGTACTTCACCAAGGGCTCTAGATGTAGGAAATCATAAGACTCAGGGTTGCTAAGTACACAAAAATCAGCACATCATAAGTGATGGTTATTATCAAAATTCTGATAACTACACTCTGTAATTGAAGTCAAGTAGAGTGCCATTCTGCCAGTGGTGGTTGATGGGTTCAGGATGTTAAAGGGAGCAAAAAAACCCTCAAAAGTAGTAGCATCACATAGGAAATGGCATCTTAGCATATCTTGTCAGAATAGATAGAGTGCTGGACTTTGAGTCAGGAAGACCTGGGTTCAAATCCTGCCTCAGACACTAGGTCACTCTGGACAAGTCACCTAACTTCTCTGTACCTCAATTTCCTCTTGTGTAAATAAGGGTTGAGAGACTCAATGGTCTTTAAAATCCATTTTAACTCTAAGGCTATGATCCTGTAAGCCAATGAAATAAAATAATTTTATGTCCTGAAAATTATTAGAGCATAGATATTAGAAAGGTATTAGAGCATGCCTTACTTCCTTCTGCAGCTTCTCCATCCCATTCAGGACGACTCACACTTGCTATGAATCCTTCATAATTTGCATCCAAGCAGTGTTGAGGGCTTTCAAGAGTCTTAACAAAAAACCGTGCATATCTCTCATATGGTGTTCCAAGTGACTTATCAGTCATTACTTGGCAGAAATAATTAATACTGACATCAGATTCTGTCACCTCGTCTTCAAAATTATAATTTGGGTCCTAAAAAAAGTACCAGAAAAGGAGTGACTGAATTGTAAGCTAAATAGCAGGTTTAAATATTTTTTTTATTGCCTGAAATTCCTACCCCTCTTTCAAATCAATCCATCAACCAACAAATATTTATTACGCAGTTATTGTGTATCAGCCACTGTGCCAAGCTCTGGTCATCAAAAGAAAATGCAAAAACAATTCCTAACCTCAAGGAGCTTATATTCGAATTAGAGAAAGGATATGTAGATAAATCAGCAGATAGAAAGTAGATGGAAGATGTCCTCATACAGGAAATACATTAATCACAGCTTGTTGACCCTGAGAAAGGCCTGTTACAGGCATTGACCCTTAATCAGAGTTTTAAAGGAAGCCAGAGATTCTACAAGGCAAAGATTAAAGCAGAAGAGCAACAAGTAAAACCTATGAGAAATCAATACATGAAGTCAGTTTAACGAGTAGATGAAGGCAGTTCTCAAATTCTTGTCACTTGGCCTTGATGCCAATGTTTGGAGCAGCTTTTTCTCTGTGGAAAACTAAAATTATATCAACTCGCCTCTTTCAATTCAGTAATTCAACTCATATTTAGTATACATGAGGCTGGAATGCTGTGTGGATCTGAGATAAGAAAAGTCCATCTGCTTGAGTAATAGAGTGGGACTTACTTGGCATTTTAGCAGTGAATTGGGTGTTTGTTAGAGAACGTCCCCAGGCAATCATTTAGGGAGCATCTCTTTATTCAGAACTATACTTTCAACTTCTATGGAGGATTGACAGTCACATATTGGGAGAAGAGGGAAGGGCTTGGGTTAATCAAGGGGAAGGAAGGTGTGTAGGTGGTTACTAGAGGTTTGGACTTGTGAAAAAGGCTGGGGTTTGAATTGGGGAAGGAGAAATTTGGAAGAAACTGAGAAAAATTTGAAGGAGAATATTCTCCAGGTCCAGATTCTTCTTTATAAAGGTTTTTGTGAAAGATGATTGAAGGTTGAAGGAGGAGCTGGTTCCATAAAGATCAAAGAGAATCCAGAAGGATTAGAGAAAGAGACTCCAAGACTCTCAGATTATGAAATCTTGGGCAAGAAAATGAATATTATAGTGTTATGCCCTACCCCCCCTTTCAGTTCTCCATCTTGCCCCAGCTCACCCTCTGTTTTCATTCCCATCTCCACAGACCCCACTGTTTGTACTCCCATCTCCACGGACCCCACTGTTTGTGTTCCCTTCTCCACGGAAATAATCCTGCCTCAGCTTGTCCCACTGTTTGTGTCCCCATCTCCCCGGAAATCTAATTGTGTTCTTTCCCTTTAAATATTCTTTCTCTTCCTTTACTCAGGGCTGTTCGATTTGAGCAATTACTCCAAACAGTCGCTTCAATAAATCCACATCTAAATTTATATCTGGGTCTCGCTCGCTTTTTTTGGGCACAACAATAGGAGCACAGTTTGTGTTTTACTCACTGCTCTTGTCCATTGAAGGCAAAGGATAGAGAAGAGAACAATGGACTGAGTGTTGAGAAGATGGTGTCTGAGAAGGAGATTTGGAATTCTAAACCATGGAGGAAAATAGAAGGAGGACAGCTAAGGCTGCCAAGGTTGAATTTGCATGTTATCTAGCAAATCTAATCCAAATGGCTTTAAAAAGAACCTAGGACTTTTCATTGAGGAACAAGGGACTTGGAAGACAGACAGACAGACACACACACACACACACACACACACATACGCACACACACACGTAACATTTTTCAAAATAATTGGTTTCATTTGTAATCCATATATATTCTCTTTGGTGCATTTACAAATCTTATTCTGAAAAGGAGTCCCTTGGTTTCACCTGACATGGTCTATGACTCAAAAATGGTTCAGGACCTTTATGTCATAAACATAAGCTATTTTAGCAGGAAACATGGCTGTTTCTTACATATTTGACACTAAAATGCTCTGTTTCTAGAGGAAACTTTGTCTTATTTTACAGTTGAGTTTGGGACTCGAGCAAGACTTTTTTTATTTTGTTTTTTGTGGCAGTGGGGGTTAAGTGATTTCCCCAGGGTCACACAGCTAGTGTCAAATGTCTGAGATAAGATTTGAACTCAGGGCCTTCTGACTTAAGAGTCAGTGTTCTATCCACTACACCACCTAGCTGCCTCTTCTAGCAAGATTTTTTAATAGAGTGAAAGATATTTTTCTTCAACCACAGTTTCCCTCCCTTCCCCCCTCCACCTTATCTCTGGGACATAACAGCCTGGGGCAAGGAAGAAAGCCTAGGCTGCTTGCCAATGGGACAACTTGGGATGAATGTTCCTGACATGCCACTCTACATCTACAGCTTGCCTACTGGGGTCACATCAAAGTTCAAGTCTCTGACCTTCAATACCAAACAGCCTTGATCTGTCCCATTTTCCTAGGTAGTTTGCTACCCTGACCCTAAGGGAGCATGTGTAATAGAAGAGCTGCCTGTGGGTCCTACTCATCTGATAAAACACATGAGCCTTTATGGTTATTCAGCCTGCCTTATAATTTCTCAGAAAATCTGATTTTCCCATTCTCTCCAAGGGGCTGCTATTTTGTACCAAAGTTTTTAAATGAAAATTTCTTCTTTAATTTTTTTTTTCATTTCAAAACCTTTGCATGGTCTGTGGCAAAGTGGTCCAGTCTGATACATGTGGTAGATTCTTTTTATTCAAATAGTCATTAAAAAGTGCTTAAATCCCAGAGATATTTTAAAAGTTTAAAAGTTTCCTTCCAATTACAATTAGCTCTCAGAAGACTGAAATTGAATTATTTTCCATTAACTATATATAATTGCTCTTATAGAAGCTGCTTAGGAAGAGAAATCACTGGTAGTGAATTTTTTAGGAAAGGGAAAAGATCTAGAGTATATTTAAATTCAGGTCAAGTCTTAATTTCAAAACAACCCTTCTAAAGCATTCAAACCATTTTAGGGAGCTTCTGAAGATGTGTCCCAGAGAGAGAAATTAGTCTTTGATAAACTATGAACCCTGTGTGCCATATTTGGCAATAATTTCTCTCTCCCTGTCTCTCTGTCTCTTCTCCTCTCTCTCCCTCCCTCCCTTCCTTTCTCTCCCTCCCTCCCTCCCTCTCCCTCCCTCCCTCCACCTCTCTGTCCCTCCCTCTCCCTCTCTCTCTCTCTCTCTCTCTCTCTCTCTCTCTCCCCTGCCCCCCCTCCATCCCTCCCTCCCTCTCGATGGATGAGAAAAAGAAATAAGATTTGATTGGAGGATATAGAAGATAATTTGTTAGCAGACATGCCCTCATCCCTGAGTCTGGACCAGTTCCATTGTAATAGTGGTTTTCAGGACTGAAACATATTTATTAGTTTACTTTTAAAAGGAGACACCCCGAGTCCTGTGTATTTGCACAGCTTTGACTCCATTCTCTTTTTCTATTTGTAACACTTGATTATTTACCTGTTTGGTATTGCATTCTCTTCTCACTTACCTGATCCCAAGGCCTCTTTTTATTGTATTGAACAATAGCAGAAATCTTGGTAATAAGAGTTTCCAAGAAATAGGACATTTTCACTTCTGAGTCAATATTTAACCTTTCACATAATCTGTGGGAAAGAAAGGAAACACATGAATACTAATTTTTGGGAAACCATGTTACACTACAATCCTATTATGGATGAGAGTGGATGGAAAATTACTCCTAAATAACTTCAAAATGTTTACATTATTGTAAAAATGTTACTTTCATGTCATTAATTTTACATTAGAATCATAGATGGTCAAGCCTAGATAGAAGGGACTTTAAAGAGTCCAAAGCACCCATTTCTCAAATCAGAAAACTGAGGCCCAGAGAAAGATATTCAAAGTGAGGCATAGTATAAATCACTGTTTGGATCCTAGCTATATTGACTGGTACCTGTGTGACCTTGGGAAAGTCAGTTGATCTCTCTGGGCCTCTGGCTCCCCTTATGTAATATGATTGCAGTCCTCGATTAAAGTCCTTTATGACTATAGATCAATGATAAAATCTCAATGTACAACGTATTCCTAAATCTTAAATATTTTGACCGTGTTATTTCATACTTATGAATGGTCACTAACATTTAAGAATGAGAAAAAGAAATTGAATTAGCCATCTTGGCATGGAGCTTGTCAAATTTTATGAGACCTAAGAAATAAAAGTTTGACAATGATTTTTCTGAACTGATTACTTTTTAACAGACATTTATACACATAATATTGCAGCCATGTTAAAAATGGTGACCATTTCTCAGAATGCCTCACATACTTTCATTACTCATCACTATTTCTCTTTGGGTCTCTGACATTGTCAGCAACCTTATTTACCACTCCAGTCTTCCTCACTTTCAAGATTCCCAAAGAACTTTGGATTCTCATTTGCTTCCTGTTTTAAGATTCCTAAAATTGCACTGAAGTCAATTCTCAACCTTCCATTAAAGTTTTGTGGTTCTTTAATAGTTCTTTTAACTTCTCTCTTGGTTCTGCTCATTTTGCTCTTCATTATTCCATGCAAGTCTTTCCATGTTTTTCTAAGATCACTGAGCTCATGATTTCCTATAGCACAGTAACATTCCATGAATACCACAACTTGTTCAGCCATTCCCAACTGATGGGCATCTCTGCAATTTCTTGTTCTCTGCCACCACAAAGAGAGCTGCTATAAGTATTTTAGAACACATAGGTTCTTTTCCTTTTTCCCTAATAATCTTTGGAAATAGACCTAGTAGTGGTATTGCTGGGTCAAGGGTATAAGCAGTTTAATAACTTTGGGGCATAATTCCAACTTGCTCTCCAAAATGGTTGGATCAGTTCACAGCTTTGTTCTTGCAGTCTTTTTGAATTTATTGTCATAGCACTGAACTGAAGTTTTACTTTCTATTTTATTTCAATGTGTGCATGAATATATCAGTCAGTCAGTAAATAAACACATACTAGGAGCCTACTGTGCTAAGTGCTGGGGATATGAAGAAAGGCAAAGTCTTTGAAAGAAAGTCTTGCCCACAAGGAGGTCACAATTGAACGTGTAACCTAGTGAGTCCAAAAAACATGCAAGATACAAAGCAAATGCATGCAAAATAAAGAAATGATGTTTCCAAAACCATCAGTCAATCAGTCAACAAACATGTATTTGGCACTTACTCTGTGCCAGAGACCGTGCTATGTAATGGACTGCAAAGAAAGGCAAAAACCACCCCTGCCCTCAAGAAGCTGACAATTGCTGTTGGAGAGAACAACAGATAAATAAACAAGGGCATGTGAGGTAGCTACAGAGTAGATGGAAAGGAACCTTGGGACTTTATAAGAGGCTAAGCCCCACTATTTGTCTCCCAACATAATGCCCTTCTTCGGACAGACAAACTGTCAAGGAAAGGGCTGGATGGGAGCCTGATTCTTTCCCTGCTTTTATAGGGCAGGTTTACAGTGTCAGCCGTAATTGTGTTTATCTAACATTTAAATTATGGGCACCTAGCTGGCACAGCAGAGAGAGTGGCAGGCCAGGAGTCACTAAGCTATGTTCAAAAATGGCCTGAGAAACTTACTAGCTGTGTGACCCTTGGCTTGTCACTTAATCCTGTATGCCTCAGTCTCCTGGTCTGTAAAGAAGGAAATGGCAAACCAATTTAGTATCTTTGCGAAGGAAACCACAAATGGGGTCATAAAGAGCCAGACTTGAGTGAAAAAACCATTTAAGTTCCTCCATCAAAAGTGGGAATTCTGTATGAAGGAAATGGCAGAATTTCATATCCCATGAAGACCAAGTACATAATTTCTTTAAAGAAATGAATTGGCTGGCTGAAAATTTGACAGGTACTATTGATTACTATTTTCACTTCACTCTAAGTGATTCCGATCTCAGAATTTCACTTATTTGCACCTTTCCAAAGCAAATGACATAAAGTAAATAGTTGGATTATTTGAAATAAAACAGTTTTCTGATTAATGCCTGTTTTAAGTAATTTCCTGAAAAATATCCAGTTGATGTGCAATCATCTTTTTTTGTTTGTTTCTTTGTCCAGACTTGTAATTTCCTTGGAACAGGGAATTCCCAGTGTGGACATTCCTTCCACTGATGCAGCAGGTTGGCATCAGCATGTACCTTATACTCTCAGAGAGCTGCCTGGGCACTTAGGGGTCAGGTCACTTGCCCAGGGTCACAGAGTCAATGTGTGTCAGAGATATAACCTAAACTTAAATCATGACTCCAAGGCTGGCCCTTTAAACACTGTTCCACACCTTAAAGTGCTACTTAGATGCCAACGATTAGTAATTTTTACTAGACAATGTATGTGACCCTGTATCACTTTAAAGTTTGCAGACAACCTTATAGACTTTTTTCCTTGGCAGTTCAGAACCATCCTTTGTATGAGGTAGGTGCTCTAGGTGTTTTACAGATGAGGAGTGCGGACACAGATATCCAGCCACTGGTGACATAGAGAACCAGGAGAAAGAATATGGATGGCTCACCACTCCTGGGGGGTGGGGGTAACAAATCAAAAGCGCCTTTCAAACATGGCATGTGGAGAGCAAGGCCTGGCAGTGTTAGGATTCAGGAAACTTGGGTTAAGACTGTGTGACCACAGACAGTGTCTTAGGACTTCACTTTCCTCATCTACAACACTGCACTTGGAGTCAAGAAGACTTGTGTTCACATCCTTCCTTCAGACACTTCTTAACAGTGTGACCCTGGGCAGTCACTGAAATTCTCTTAGCTTCATTTGTTTCATCCACAAATTGGGGATCATCACACAGGGACCTTGTGATGCTGAACTGAGATAGGGATCTACAGTGGTTTACAAAACAGTATATGAAGGTTAGTTTTGGTGGTTGTTATCTATGCTTCTTCTAACAGGGTGTGATTCTGTGCTGTAGTGTACAAACTCTGGGGCAGCTAGGTGGTGCAGTGGAGAGAGTACCAGGCCTGGAGTCGGGAAGACTCCTCTTCCTAAGTTCAAATCTGTCCTCAGCCACTAGCTTTAAGAACTTGAGCAAGTCATTTACCTCTGTTTTCCTCAGTTTCCCCATCTGTCCACTGAGCTGGAGAAGGAAGTGGCAAACCACTCCAGTATTTTTGCCAAGAAAACCTCAAGTGGACTTACAGAGAGTCAGATACGACTGAAAAATGCCTGACCAACAGTACCGACTTTGGTGAAAAGGAGGAGCAGCATGAACTAGAAGGAAAAGGCAGATTCAGGGAGGACTTAGGTTTGAATTCTGGCTCTACTACCACCAGCCTGTGTCATCTTAGGAAAGACATGAGCCTCTCAAGCCCTCATTTCCTCCTAAGTAAACTCAGGAGTCTGGCCTCTAATGCTAAATCCTATGATCCTAATGGCCTCCGCAATTTTAAGGCAGCTTGCATGGTAGTCTCTTCCTAGGAATCATTTGCTGCTGCCAGGAATTCCCATAGGCAGAACATTCATTGGACTTGCCTTTTCAGCCCTGGAGATTGAGTGACTTATCCAATCATATTTTTCCCACTTGTTCCTGCTTGTGACCAAAGAGGAGGATTCATAGGATTGCAGGTTCAGAGTTGGAAGAGATCTTAGAAGTCACTTAACCTAACCTCCTTGTCTTACAGATAAGAAAAAAAACCACACTAAAGAGCAGAAGTTTCATGATTTGTCCAAGACCATAAAAGTGGGTACGGTGCTAGAGACAGGATTCAAATCCAGGTTCTCTGACTCCAAACCCAATCCTAACTCCTTCCTAGAAACTGCAGTATAGGGAGAAGCACAACAGATCCTGTAGGATAGGGTGAAGGTGACCCAGGAGTCTGACAGCCTTACACTGATTAAACCATTGGCTGATATTGGTAACACTGGTGTCCTCTCAGAGGACTGAGACAGAAAACTTGAAAACTGTGAACTGAGTTATCCTCCAGTCACCCAGGATTTGAGATTCAAGGAGATGTCACCCCCTAGTGGTCAATCTACTAACATTCTCAGAAACTCATTGGGGAGCCAAGGGACAAAGCAGATGCAGTCTGTGCATTCCCAAGTGAGCCAGGATTGGAGGCTCCCTCTTCCTCTTCCAGCAACCCAAAACAAACCAATAAGCATTTATCAAGTACCTGCTACATAGAAAGCACTGCGGTAGGTCGGGGGGGTTGAGGGGGGCAGAGAGGAGGACAAAGATGGAAAAGCTCCCCGCTCGCAGGGACCTTATATTTTATTAAGGGATAGAGCATGGAAAGAGATCAGTAACATCTGGGGGAATTAAGAAAGGCTTCCTAGAGGAGCTGGCACATGAAAAGGAAGCAAGGAATACTAAGGGGTAGGCAGGTGAGAGGGTAACGTCATAGAGTGGCAGTGGATTTGGAGTCAGAAGACCTAGGTTTAAATCCTAGTTCTGAATCTTTGCTACCTACATGAAGTTGGGCCCCAGACAATGAGGGGGGAAGAAAGGAGTGGTTTCGGGAACATGGTGTAATGGTAAGAGCATTGATTCAGGGACAAGGGGACCTGAATTCAAAATCCCCCTTTGATGCTTATTGCATAAGAAGGTCACTTAGCTTCTCTGGGCCTCAGTTTGTAAAAGCTATTGAGATCATCATATGATTTCTGTTAGTTTTGTTGTTGATATGGAGAATTATGCTGATAGTGTTCCTAACCAGCCCTGCATTCGTGGTATAAATCCTACCTGGTCATAGTGTCTTATTTTCGAGATAAGTTGCTGTAATAGCTTTGCTAATATTTTATTTAAAATTTTTGCATCTATATTCATTAGGGAAATTGGTCTCTAATTTTCTTTCTCTGTTTTGGCTCTTCCTGGTTTAGGCATCAGCACCGTATTTATATCATAAAAAGAATTTGGTAGGAGTCTTTTTTCCCATATTTTCCCAAATAATTTATAGAGTATTGGAATTAATTGTTCTTTAAATGTTTAATAGAATTCACTTGTAAATCCATATGGCTCTGGAGATTTTTTCTTAGTGAGTTCATCGATGGTTTGTTCAATTTCTTTTTCTGACATGGAGCTATTAAGGTATTTTATTTTCTCTTCTATTAATCAGGGCAGTTGATATTCTGAAATTCATCTATTTCACTGATTGTCAAATTTATGGGCATGTAGTTGGACAAAATATCTCCTAATTATTGTTTTGATTTCTTCTTCATTGGTGGTGAATTCATCCTTTTCATTTTCTATGCTGGTAATTTGGTTTTCTTTTTTTTTTAAATCAAATTAACCAAAGGTTTATTTCTTTTATTTTTTTTTCATAAAACCAGCTCTCAGTTTTATTTATTAGTTCAATAGTTTTCATAATGTCAATTTTATTAATCTCTCCTTTTGTTTTCAGAATTTTTAATTTGGTATTTAATTGGGGATTTTTAATTTGTTCTTTTTCTAGCTTTTTTAGTTGCATGCCCAATTCATTGATCTCTTCTTTCTCTATTTTATTCCTGTAACCATTCAGAGATATAAAAGTTCCCCTAAGAACCACTTTCGCTGCATCCTCTAAGTTTTGACATGCTGTCTCATCATTTTCATTCTCTTAGATGAAGTTATTGGTCGATTCTATGATTTCTTGTTTGACTCACTTATTCTTTATAATTAGATTATTTAGTTTTCAATTAATTTTTAGTCTGTCTTTCCATGGCCCTTTATTAATACCTAGCACTTATAATACATCCTGAGCCATCTCCAGTCATCTTAATCCACATCCGGCCACTGGACCCAGATGCCTCTGAAGGAAAAAGTGATGCTGGTCACTTTGCACAGCCCTCGCTCACTCAAATCAAAGTCAATTGCATTCACTCTGGATCTAATGGATATGGGCCCCTGCCCAAGCACCACTTAATGGTTATTTTTTGGGCCCTGCTGTCTCAGAGTGAATGTAAATAGTGACTGTTTCTCTTTTGGCCAGCAACCCTGAGGGTCTAACCCTTCCAGTTTGATTTTTTTTTTTATTAAAGGGGCCATCCCTTGACTCACTTGTTAAAGAGACCACTGGGAGTACCAGTTAGAGAGACAAGGCAACTGTTTGGGAGCTGGTGTTATCCTACCGTTATGTTATTGGTTTGGTGCCTTAAAGTCCACAGTTAGATATGTGACCCGAATATTAAAGATCACACCATAGAAAAGAATATTGGATAAGATCCAAAATCGACGCCTTTCACAGCTGCAGCTTGGGGGAGTATTCTTAACCAAAGTAAGAGGCAGTCACAAAGGATAGAACGAAGATGGGATGAAAAAATATCAATAAATATTTTAAAAATAAATATCTAATAAGTCAATCCGACTCAACAATGCTAAACAGCTCTAATGTGGTGTCCTTTTTCCAAGGAACGTAAGTTTCTGCAAACGGCGGTTTAATCTAAAGGAAAGACTCAAAAGACGATAATTTGAAGGGTGAGCACAGGCCGGTGAAGGAGACAAGTGATTTTGAGCGGGTGAGTTTTATCCAAGAACCTCACAGGAATAGTCACCTATTCTATGTACACAGCTGACCTTGACTGCAACAATTCACTAAGTGAGCGAGTGATCTAGCAGCAAAGTTCATAGAGTTCCCCAGCCTTCAGCTGTTTCTTTAGTACTGAAGTCCATTTCCTAAACCAAGTCACTTACCTAAAATCATTTGAAATGGCAGAGTGGTATTTCTTATGTTTAAGCATATGCATCAGAACCTGTGAAGCGTTCCTGACGGCGTCTACACACTCAGAATGACCGTGTCTAAACAAGGCATTTTGGACGACTTCCAGGTATTCTAGAAGACATAAAAAGTCGACTAATTACATTAAGCCACGCAAACATTATCCTTTTTGTGTCTCTTTTTTTTAAAATAGAGAAATTAAAGAATCAAAAACAAAACCAAAAAAGGACTACCAGGAAATTAGGGGAGAACCAATTTAAATGCAGATGCGGGAAACTTTAAAGAACCAGAAAAAACACGATTATTTTGAGAGCATTGGGTCTTTAGCTACAGACATATTTTTCAAAGTTTACATTATAAATAACTTGTTTCAAAATAATACCAGTAGTAATTGTAGGAAGGATAATTGCAATGTGACTCTGGGATTTAAAAAAAAATTACCTACCAAAAATAAAATTCTTAGGGAGATATTCCCATTTCCAACGAAGGAACAGAAATCATGATTTTTTTTTCTCATGCTAAAAATTAACAACCTAGATTTTACTACCATTTTTAACCCAATATAAATCCACCCAACAGATTCAGATGACTGTCTACATTGGTCTAAAATTTAGGTCTTTAGCTCCCAGAGGAACCTCACAAACAATTTCAGTCCCCTGTCACGGGACTCTACCACCTACATACAGGTGGTAACAAGTTTATTAACTATTTTCTATGAACTCACCAGAAAAATTAGCCTTTGCATAGATAGGTGCACTGTAGGCTACTGCTGAATGAAACATCCTAGGATGTTTCTCCCTCAACCAGGCAGCCAGGGAGCCTGCATAAGAACCACCAAAAACAACCCATTTGTTTCTAAACAGTCTTAGTTTATGTGTAAGAAATTTCCGGAAGTATAAAGCATCTTTCAAGGCTTGCCTGCTGCTGAGGAAGCGAAGGTTGTGTGTAGAAATATCCCTGCAAATTGAAGCACAAACAGGAGATACTGTGAAAACAAAGTAGACTAGAATCGTGCTTGATATTAGCTCAATTGGATGCCAATTTTTTTTTCCATTGTGGCAAGTTTCAGTTGTCATTCCTGTAAAACCTTGAAATGATCATTCGAAATTGCAGAGAAAAATTCTGATGGGAAATGATGCATAAACACAAGAAACTGACAGCAGGAAGTACCTTATTTCAGCAACATTCTATTTGGAAAATGAAGTATTACTGAAACAACTGCAGAAATTATTCAAAAGGAGAATAAAGAGGAATCTGAGAAGGCAGCAGTCACATCAATCACTCAGTATTGATCTACAAGCCACTATTAAGTTTCTGCTATGTTAGAAAATATAGTATGGTATCTGGTTTTGCTCCCACAGAAGCTATCCATATAGCTGAGTTAACACTTATTTGTCAAGACAATGGCCATTCTGGTGTCAGGGAAGCTAGAAAGGCCAAACTGGTTGAACCATTTCAAGCTTATCATGTCAATTCAAGGGTCCGATCTTGGTCAAGGGTCCAGGCCTACTGATTTGCATAATTTGCATATGTTAAAGAGGGAAGGTAGGAGAAATAAAGAATGTAGATTAATCCTAACTCAGACAAGGAAGATCTAATTAACTTCACTTCTGCTTCTGTATCCTTATTATCCTACCTATATAAAGTGTATAACCTAGGAAAACTGTGTAAAAAGTAAAGAACATAAACTAAACATAACTCAAACAGGAGTGGAGGTGATGGTTACCCCAACTCCTGCAGCTATATCATTGTGAGTGTTCCCAGTGAGCACTACACCCGCTATCTCGAGGAGTGTAATAAATGCCTTCCTCTGCCCACTCTGGTCCTGAGTTCTTTGGGTGAGAATGGGCAAATCATATGGATCTTCCAAGTGTTATGCTACCAGGAAAGCGATGAGCTGCAGAAGCATGTCTCTGTCTAACTTCCTGACCCTGCCTTGGAGAGTCCTGTGATCCCTACTGTGGTGTTAAGAGGGCTACCACTTGCGATTTCCCTGGGGAACCCTGTGGTCTTCACAGCCTTCTTAAGGGGCCATCACTTGGGATGTCTCAGGAGCCTTGTGATCTTACTGCCATTCTAAGGGGCCATCACTTGGGTCTTCCTTAGGGTCTGACCCTGGGAAGCCCTATGATCCCCACAGATAAAGGGGGGCTACCACTTGGTCTTCCTCTGGGAGTCTTCCTCAGGGATTATCACAGGGTTCTTCCTCAGGACTTTGGCCCTGCGTAGGAAGTCCAGTGATACCCAAAACTGCATTTCTCACATGCTACATGTCAGGCACCTGGCATATGGACAAAACCTTTTGGTTTCTCCTGGATCTTCAGGAGCTCCCACTGTCTGGGAATGGAGAGTATGTGGGAACTTGTATTAGCAAGGCAATAAACACAACATCGATGATAATTGTGAATATGTCTATGTAATTGTGTCCTGTGTACAATTATACTATGGCACACACAATTAAATTCAAAATATATACATGGAAAATATTAGGTAGTTGTTTTTTGGTGGGGAGGGGGTGGATTCTCCCACTTTCAGGATCATGGATCACAAAAGGCCTTATGTAGGAACTTAAGCTGATTTTTGGAGGAAAGGAGAGATTCCAAGAGGTGGAGGTGAGGAGGGGCTACATTCAGGGCATGGCTCTGCAAAGGCAGCAGATACAGACAGGCAGGGAGGGGGACAGAGGGGGAATGTCATGGTTGAAGAACGGGACATAGACCAGTTGAGCTGGACTGTGGAGGGTGGGACAGGAAGAAACTGGTAACAAGTGCTGGCAGCACTTTCTTGCACAGGGCTCCTGGGAGGATCAAATGAATTACCATGCTGCCCACCTTAAAGTGCTATATAAATGCTAGCTCTAGTTGTGGTGGCTTTAAAAGTACCCCACTTCCTCAAATAGAGGCCTAATCTTGAAATTACTCCCAGAGCACCATATTTCTAGGATCAAATACAATCCAAAATATTTATGAAGGGAAGATAGAGCTAGTGAAAGGTACCAGAATGTACCTCATTAGTATCCTGGGTTGCCTCTGTCCCTGTGGTGGAGAACTGGAGGGCAGAGCAAAAAACTTCCTAAGTTTTCCTTAATAGTGTGCTCAGAATTAGTACACCCTTCACTTCCCATCAGCTGCTCTGCTTTGTTTTGACCCCCTAAATAGGTACTCTCCTATCTGCCCACTGCCCCCCCCCACAGCAGCCCTTTGTCTTAACCCATTAGATTGTAAGCTCCTTGAGGGCAGGGACTGTCCTCAGTCTGCCTCAGAGTGCCCTCAAAAGTAGTTTTTCTTTTTGTATCCCAGGTACTTAGCACAGTGCTGGCATTTAGTAGGTACTTAATAATCTCTTCATTCTTCTTTTTCATGAATTTCAATTGTCAAGTATCAAAGTAGCTTACATTTCAGTGTCTGTTTATCTGTCATAATTATTTAAGAAGGTAAAAGGAAGAAAAGAATTTGAGAAGAGGAAGGTAGAGAAGCAGTGATAGTAGTAGCAATGGTAATGGTAACTTACTCGGTTGGATGGCTTTTACCGTAATATCTGTGCTCTAGCAAAATATACATGGCTCCCATTCTTTTAGCATATCTTAACAAGGAAGAGCTACTTGTCCATGAATCGACAGCAGATTGTTCTCCTCCAAGCTCTAAGAAAACTGGGCCACCTGGTCTATAGAACCTATCATTGACAAAAAACCTCTGTGGAGAGAGAAAAAGAGAGAATTAAGATTGTCCATGTTGCCCAACTTGAAAGATTCTTTTGTTTGGCTCTAATCACAGCTATAGCATCTCTCTGCTCTGTAGAGCTGTAGATCAGGATGCGTGGTGCTGAAGTCTACTTGAACCTGTGGCAATGATCTGGTACAAGTAACTGCACCTGTATGGTCAAGGATGTTAGTTGAACAAATTTCCCAATTAGAGATGTCGCCTAGTAAGGAAAGTCAGTTTGACTTTTAAATTCTTACTGAATATAATAAGGAAAAGCATAGCAAAATGAAGTATATTTTAAAAGACATTTATACTGTAGACTCCATTATTAGCAACTTTGAAACTCTCACTTTCTCCTCACTTTAATACCTACTTATTAAGTGCCTATTATCTTTACAGGAGATGAACAGCTCTTTACCTTAGCCTGGGAAATACACGTGTAAATGGATCCAGATCTGAGAAACTTTAAAGAACAAAAACATTTTTTTTGAGAAGGGAGTAATGCTAACTACTAGGGAAGTCAAGAAAGACTAAAGTAGGTGATGTGGTAGAAATTAAACTTTGACAGAAGCTACAGATTCTCAGAAGTGGAGGTGAGGAGAGAATGCCTTTCAGGCAGAGAAGACAGCCTGTATAAGAGCAGGGAAGAATTGGAGATGGAATGCCAAGTTCAGAGAACAGCAAAGAGGCCAGTTATTAGACTTGCAGGTTCCTGCTGGGTGCACATCAAGTTCAGGGCTTTTGATTTGCAAATGTCTACATTCAGTGACTGACAATCATAGCATTTTGGTCAACTTTTGGCCCTGACCCATACAATGGCAACAAAGTCATTTAAGGATGATGATGATGGTGGTGGTGGTGGTGGTGGTGGTGATAATAACTCACATTTATATGGCACTTTAAAGTTTACAAAACTCCCCAAAGAGGGTGGTATTATCTCCCTTTAGCCTCTGGCTAAAGTCTATGAATGAGTGATGGAAGGGGATGGAGGAAAATTGTATAAAAAAATTTGGGTATGTTGTTATTTGTGCCAATGGAGGTAGTATCAATGAGATTACGCATCCATCAAAGTACTGACAGATGAGGAAACAGAGGCACAGAGGCTTCTCCTTACTTGAATTACTAGAAAATAGTAAATGAGAATTCCATCCCAGTGTTCTTTCCACTAAACCATGCTGACCAAGTATAGACTAAAAATGATGCAATCAGTGGTCTTGCCTCACTGGAATGACCAGCCTGGTACCATAGTTTAATCTAAGGCACTACATCTACCTAGACAACAAAGAATTTCATGTAATAGCTAGCATTTATATGTTTTAAGGCTTGCAAAGTACTTTGCTTATGTTATCTCATTAAATCCTCACAACAACCTTGGAAAGTAGGAGCTATCATCATCCCTATTTTACAGATGAGGAAACTGAGTTTGAGAAAGGGTAAGAGACTTGCCCAGGGTCACATAGCTAGTAAAAATATCTGAGGTAGGATTTTTCAATCTTTCAACCTAGGTCGTCCTGACTCCAAGGTCAACTCTCGTCACTGTGCCATCTAGCTGCCTCAGAATTCATTTAATGAACATTTATTGTCTATGACATATAAGCTATTGTGATAGGGGCCAGTCCTATCAAGTCAAGAAGAATTTATTGAGCACCTACTGTAAAACAGGCACTCTGCTAAGTACTGGAATTATAAAGAAAGCCAAAACAGTCCCTGCCCACCAGGTGCTCACAGTCTAATAAGAGAGACCACCTGTAAACAGATTAAGTATGCAGGTTATTGGAGATGATCACAAAATCACTTTCCCTCTATACTCTCTGGGCTCTTCATCTCTAAAAATAAATGAAGTGGATTAGATGACCCCAAAACTCTGTTCCCCTCAATCTGCAATCCTATGATATTTAGAATGAAAGTGAATGTGAAAGTGAGATACCCTGAGATCTTTTTCCAATAACAATGGCAGAAGTTTTATTTTTCCTTTCAGAAGGATCCCATACCCCACTCCAGCTCCAAGACCTCGAGCATTATCATTTCTGCTTTCCAAGAATACTTTTGTGCTAGGAGGTTGACTACAGCAATAGGAAATGAAAATCAGTTAATGCCTAAGATGTGGAGAGTAATATTAATATCTCAAGGGGTTTCTCACAACATGAGGAAACTTTAGATACCATGATCTGGGAATTTCCCTGGACTGCAAACCAAAAATGAGTCAAGAAGACTAATATGATATAATGCTGTATGAACAGACTCAGCATCCAGAACAAGGGATAGGTCTGCTGTGCCTCTGCTGCCCTCATCAGACCCCATCTAGCATACCCTGCTCAGCTTTCAGACATGCTCTTTTTAGGAAGGCGCTAGACAAGTTAGAGCAGCCCAAGAGGCACACTGAGGTAGGGAGAAGACTGGAGACTAATGTCAACCTAGGATTAAAGGACCTGGGAGTGTTTAGCCTAGAGAAGACTTAAGAGGGATGCAATCAGTAACAAATCTTAATGAGCATCTTTTATGTTCCAGACACTGTACTAGGTGCTCAGAATACAAAGACAAAAATAAACAGTGTTTGCCCTCAAGGGGCTTACATTCTATCAAGAGGTATGTGTGCACACACACATATATACAGAATAAAAGAAAATGCGTGTAAGGCAGTTTTGGGAGGGAGAGAAACAGTAACTGATCAGGAAATGCTTCAGGTAGAAGGCAGAGCTTGAACAGAGTTTGAAAGAAATTTGAAGCACTGTCATAGAAAATACTGGAATCCATGTTATCCAGTAGCTCATTTTAAAGAAAAGGAGAGTTGGGCCCAGAGAGCTGGCATGTTTTGCTTAAGGCCCCCTTAGACAGCAAAATATCTAAGCAATTAATACATTATAGTGTATCTTTCAATTGTCCATTTTTATAGCTAGGCCTTAGACAAGCAATTGAACTTTTTTCTCCCTATTAGTAGACGTATAAGCAGTATATTTGTGTGTATGCATATATAAATACATACATATAAACATACATATAGATACATACATTTGTGTATCTATATATACAATATACATATGCATATCTATCTCTCTCTATATATATCTAGCTCTCAATCACCTATTTATGTATCTAATCTATGTAGCTATCTATCTCTATCATCTCTATCTCTTTATATGTGTGGGCCCTCTGCTGTAGATACAGAATAACAGCAAATGACTCTAAAGATTAAAACTCCCAAGGCTAAAGTTGAACTCTGCTCCCAGAATACAGCTGCCAAAGTGGTTTTCCCAAAGTTTGTTCCCTTCCCCCAACTCACATACTCACCTCTTCCTTCCTTTTACAGATGAGTCAGCAAGCTCAGAGGAATTAATTGAATCGTATCAGGTCTAGACAGATGTTACCTACCAGACTATATATGTCAATTATCCCCCCTTGTCCATATGCACAGATGATATGATGATAGCTGACACTTGTACATATTGAGAGCTTTACCTCAAGAAAAAATGTAGCCGTGTAACATGGGGTGTTGGGTTGGAATCAGGAAGCCTTGAGCATAAAGGCTGCCTCTGGTACTTACTAGCTATGTAACAAAATGTGTGAGACACTATCATTTTCCTTATCAATCTAAGTAGTACTAGCAATACCAGTCATCTCTCCCTCACAGGCCGTCAGGTAACTTAAATGAATTCATGTATGTAAAGGGCTTTCAGGCTGACAAAGCGCCAGTTATTAATTTCAGTGATTATGTATGTACTAATTGGTCCTTGCAACCATTCTATGAGATGAGTGAAGTAAGTATTGTCCTCCATTTGCAAAATAGAGGAGGGCTGGAGATGTTTGTTTCATTGTATTTCCTAAAAGTTTTGTTTGGAAGCCCCTCATTTCCAACATTGCAGATATTCCATCTTAAAACTTATAGAGTAGATGACCTTTGTTTCAAGTGCTTAGGATAAAGCCTAGAAGATAGTAAACTCTTAATAAATATTGATTGATTGGTTCCTTCCAGCTCAAAATCTATTGTCCTCTGATCAGTGACCACAATTTGTACTACACAAAAGAGAAATAAACAGTGGTACCTTTAAAATGGAGGGTAGTTTCATACATGCTGGAAAATGATTCTCTCTCTCTCTCTCTCTGTCTCTTTCTCTCTCTCTCTCCCCTCCCTCTCGCTCTGTCTCTCTGTCTCTGTCTCTCTGTCTCTCTCTGTCTCTCTCTGTCTCTCTCTCTGTCTCTCTCTCTGTCTCTCTCTCTCTCTCTCTCTCTCTCCCTGCATCCCTCCCTCTCTGTCTCTCTCTCTGTCTCTCTCTCTGTCTCTTTCTCTCTCTCTCTCCTCCACACCCTCTCCCCACCCCTTCTCCCTCTTCCCTCTTATCTCCCCCACACCTTTAACCACTGCATTGGGAAAACCTGGGTTGCCCTTCCACCTCTTACACATAATGTTTGGCCTGCATGATCCCAGGATCATGGCTTCACAACCTGTCTCCCGACTGCCTACCTTTCCAGGGTCATCATGTATTACACCTTTTGATGTTTTCAGCAGTCTTGGCAAGCCAGCCTTCTTTCTCTTATCTCCCTTCTCCCTGCCTTTCTCAGGCTATTCCCAAATGCCTGAGATATAGTTCCTCTTCACTTCTGGCCCTTAGGACCCTTTGTTTCCTTCAAAGTTTAGAGAAATGTCATGTTCTACCAGAGGAAGGTCCTGACCTTCCCAGCTGTGCTTCATCTTTCCAACATATCTTGTCTTTCTCTCCAGGCCTCCAGTCTGGTAATGGTTTTCTTCCCTGAGCCTTCTCCTGCACTCCTGATGAGCTTAAGCAATGTTTATAGAACAATACAAGGCTGTGTTGCTATATGTTTAACAACCAGGCTTTGGGGGGGGGGAACTGTAGGCAGGACAGAGTTTTAATTTCATATGCATTATTAACACTTTCTTATGACTAGTCAATCAAGAAAATAATAAATCAAGCCCTGATTTCCAGGAACTGCTGATTTCCAAAGTGTACATGGTCACATTAAAATTTAACAATCAGCTTGCTCCATTAGAGCTATCTCTAGAAAATGAATAGCTGTATGAACATATACATTGTCTCCCCAGATAGAAAGCAGTGTCCTAGAGGACTGTGCCATGCTCCTAGTTGGATTGACTTAACCACTCAGTGCCCCAGGCAACAATCTGAGACTGTACATTACAAAACAGTAGCAGACTTGGGCCTTTCCTTCATGAGAGTTCCTTATACCAAGAAATCCCCAGCCCCTAATACTCCTCTCAGTGCATAGTATGCATGCTCTTCACAGATACACAGCAAATTAAATTGAAGCTAGTTGAGAAAAACTTCCCCCCCAGATTGACCAAGAGGTGACCATAGAACTTTCCAGCAGGTGCCACAAAAGACTGACTAGCCCCAACTCCAAACTATAAAGCTGAGAGCCCAGTCATCGACCTTTACCTTCCCCAGGTCTTTTAGCATCCCCACTGGACTCTAAGAGGCAGGGTGGCTCAGTGGAAAGTGGGTTTTAGAATCAGCATATCTGAGTCCAAATCCTGCCTTTGAGTAACTTGTTCTTGGCCAGTCTCTCTCCCTCTAAAATAAGGTTGGACTAGGTGTCTTCTCTGGCACCTTCCAACTCTCTGATGCTGTATTTCTTTTGTGGTCCCTAGAGCAATGTTGTGGGGTCCCTGGCCAGCTGCATAAGCCTATCTGAACCCATAGCCCCAGCTTGCCTTTCTTTTCCTTTTCCAGTTTCCATTACCTGTCTCCAGAATTCAGAGTGTCTTTTATCAAAATGGTCCAGTCTTTGCCAAAGCCACTGCTGGTCAGGGTGATCTGTCACTTTAGGATAGATGCCAAGGCGGAAACTCCCGAGCTTGCTCTCCGTGTAGGTGCCAAAGAGCAGGGGCACCAGCAGCAGCAGCCACCAACCCCGGAGAGGCAACAGGAGCATAGTCCCTTTGGTAAAGGAGCTCTTGCTGCTCCTACAACACCTTAGATACCTCTGGGGTCCTGAGCCTGCCTCCTCTGGGACATGTTAGACTACCTGGCCCTATTTATGTCCCTTATTCCTCAGCTTCTCCTCCCCATTCATGTGACCTTTGAGTGGTTGGGCTGGGAGAGACCCCCCAGGCAATATGTAAAAGATTTGTGGCTTACTTTCCCTAGGATTCTACACCCTGGAGTTAAGGGAGGCAGAAGAGGAAAGGACAGGCCCCTAGTGGAGATACTGCTGCAGCAGAACTGGAAAATTCATGTCAGCCTCCACTTACTAATTTCACACTGTCTCTTCTAGCTTAGGAAAGAATGGGATAGAAGAAAGAATTCAGGACTTAGAGACCAAAGAGCTGGGTCTCAGGGAGTGCCCTGCCCTTACTATTGCTGTGTGTTACTAGCTGGGCATAGTGGGCAAGTCACATGAATTCTGCAAGCCTTAGTTCTGTCATTTGTAAAATAAGGTGGTTGGATTAGATGGCTAAGGTTGCCTTCCTGTGCTCTGATGAGGTCATTAGGATATATCTATAGGCCTCAGTTTCTTCATCTGAAAAACGGATATACCTGTATTGGGAAGACTAAATGGAACTATGGGTGTAAATGATTTGTATGTTTACAATTGCTGGTATTTGTACAGTGATATGTCTAATGTTTCACACAGAGCTGGAAGGAACCTCAGAGATCTAATCATCTCCCCACCCCCTCCCCACAATTGAGAAAAAAAATGAAGATACTGAGGCCTAGAGTAGTAAGGTGACTTTTCGACAGGCCTCTAGATAGAATAGGATCATAGATAGGGCTTGAAACCAGGTTCTCTGATACCAGAGCAAATTTTTCCCCTCTCCCTCATTCTCCCCAATACTTTTTCCACATACTAGCTCCTTTGAACTTTTTTGAGCCTTATAGAATGTAAGTGCTATGATCATCCCCATTTTATGGCTGAGAATACTGAGGCTCATAGAGCCTGAATCTCACAGCTATATTATATATATATATGTATATATATACACATACATACATATATATATACATACATATATATATGTGTGTGTGTGTGTATAAAATTAATATATATTAAATTAATATTTTATATATATATATATATTGTATATATTTAAACAAGGTCTTCCTGATGCTGGGTCCAGCCTTTCACCTAGTGTGCTACCTCTCTAAATACTGGCCTTTATTCTAGGTTACTTTCTCCATTTCTAGAGCTGCCTTCTTGCCACCTCCCAATAGTTACCACTGCAACCTTCCTACCTGAAGCAGTCAAGCCTGATGAAGTGGAAGGTGAATCTGAGGCAGTTCTGCTCTATTTTAGCTGCATAACTCTAGACAAATCATCTTAACTCTTAGGGCCTCAGCTTCCTAAAGAACCCGATAACGAGCTTTATTGAGCACATACCAAGTGCCAGGTATGCACTGGGGATACAGAGAAGTTAGAAAATAGCCCTTAGTCTCAAGAAGCTCACAGTCTAATGCAAACACTATTTACCAACATGATAGATAGATTTTATATCCATATATACACAGACGTGTGTGTGTATGTCATGTATATATATGTAAAGAGCTATATGGTATGTTTAGTTAAATATAACGTATAATAGTTATACATATATTCATATATATATATATGTGTGTGTGATAAAATGAAAGTAATCAGAAGAGGAAAAGGACTAATGCTATAGAAAGGTTTCTTGCAGAACATAAGATTTTAGCTTCAACATGAAGGAGACCAGGGATGTTCAGGAAGTAGAGATGAGGAGGTTCTATCAGTGAAAAGTACTTGGAGTAAGGAGATGAAGTGTCTTCTTCATAGAACAATAAGGAGGCCAGTGTCACTGGATCATTGAGTGGTAAAAGACAGACAATAGGCCTGTAAAGGCAGGAAGGGGCCATGCAGGGCTTTAAAGCCAAGGAACTTTATATTTGGTCCTGGAGGTAATGGGGAGACACTGGAGTTTATTGAATGGTGGAGTGGGTGCTGATGGTAGAATGGTCAGACCTGTACTTAAGAAGATCATGTTGGTAGCTGAGTGGAGGATAGACTGGAATGGGCAGAGACTTGAGGCTGGGAAATGATAATTGAAGCACCTGTGTCAGAGGTCTACTGTGAAGATTAAATGAGATCCTCTACTTACAACACTTTGTAAACCTTAGAATGCCATAGATATATGAGTCCTAATTATAGGATATTTTCCCCATGTTTGCAAGTTTGTTTCTTGCCACCTGCCAAGCTACCCCCTATAGCTTCAACCCTTAAGTACCAACAGTCAGCCCTGGAGAAGTAAAAGGTCAGGATTGCCTTGGAGGTCTCATCCCTACTCTTTACTCGCCTACTATTTAACTTTAGAGGACAGCCAGAAAGAATGCTGGATATGCCACGGAGACAAAAACTGTACCCTTTGGTACCTTGGGTAAATTACTTGACCAAACCTGGCCCTCAGTTTACTTGTTTGTAAAGTGAGGAGGGGAAGTTTAAGTGGTCTCTGAGGTCCCTTGCAGATGTAGATCTCTGCTCTCATTTGTCTTTTCTTGGTCTGTTTTCTTCTCTGTAAAATGAAGGGGTTGAACTAAAATCACTGATGCTTAATCTGGAGTCTGTGAACTTGGTCATTTTACAAAAATGCAGTAACTGTATTTTGATAGAATTTCTTTCCTTTGCAAACCTATGTATGAGATTTTTTGCACTTGAATACATCATTCTGTAAAGGGCCCTGTAGATCTCACCAGATAGCCAGGAAGGTCCTGACAAGAAAAAGTCCATGATTTGAGATGACCTCTAGATGACATAAGACTGGGAGTCAGAAACCAGTTGCAAACCTGGGAGTTTTCTCATTGAGAGTTCCTCATACCGAAGAAATAGATTTCAAAGAAATCTCCAGCCCCTAGCACCCTAGATGGCAGATAATGTAGAAAGTTCTCAATAAATGCATATTGAATTAATTTTTAAAGATTGAGAAAAACTGCCTTCAGAGTAACTAGGAAGTACCAAAACAACCTGAGAACTAATAAAGTCCTGGTAAAGTTTTTTACTCCAGACCTCCCATGGAAACTGAGACTAATCTAGAAAAATGCAGTGGCTACTTTTGAGTGACCCCATTTATGTGGGAGCTCTGGGGACAATTAGCAAGAATTTATTAGGGATTTTCTATATATGCCAGGCACTGTGTCAAGCACCCAGTGATGCAAAAAAGGCAAAAGCTGTCCTTTCCCTCAAGGAGGTTACATTCTAATAAAGGAAAAAGCATGTATATAAATAGATTCCACAAGAAACATACAGAATAGATGGGAGATAACCTTAGAGGAAAGGCACTAGTAGCTGGAGGGACCAGGAAGGGCAAGAATGTAGCATGTGACCTGAATCTTGAAGGATGGCAAGGATTCTCAGAGGCGGAGATGAGGAAGGGGAGCATTCCAAGAAAAGGTACGAAGATGGCTGATGAAAGAGTTCAGCAAGGATGCAGACAAGGAGGGACTGTGGAGTATGTGGAGGGGACAAGATGACCTCTGCAGGCATGTTAGAGCTCTCAGTCCTTTGAATTGTAAGGTCCATTTAACTAGCAGATAGTGATTTTTCTTCTTTTGGTGCCATGGTGTGCCTGTATTG
Organism: Trichosurus vulpecula; assembly: GCF_011100635.1. Taxonomy (NCBI): domain Eukaryota; kingdom Metazoa; phylum Chordata; class Mammalia; order Diprotodontia; family Phalangeridae; genus Trichosurus; species Trichosurus vulpecula. Next base: position 275,497,629 of record NC_050576.1, on the reverse strand, counting down.
AACTAGTGGTCCCACAGCTGAGTTGACTTTGCAGTCAACTACAAGCATAAATTAAGTGATCTCAGGGTTTGGATTGGAACAGGGTAGAATCTTGTGATAAATAAAACCTGGGTCCCAGTGGAATTTCGGCTTTGTAGGTGCTATATGACATTTTAAAAGCCACCCCCCTACACATGCATACACACACACATACACATGCATGAGCACACACTCACAGACAGGCACACAATGATGAGGATCAATACAAGATCTCATGTTCACTTACAAAGCAGTTATGGAGATTGTAAGGACTAAAATGTTCACAAGAGGGGTTGGGTTACTCAAGAAAGCTAGTAAATACTCTGGGAATAAGACAACTATCCAACTAGGGTCATAGGAGAGGTATGGTCAATAGGACTGTTTCCCAAAAAGGCTCTGAGTAGGAGTGGAGGTTTTGAAAATGGATGAAAGGATTATTTTTTTAACAATCATCTTTAAGTTCCCAGAGTTCCACTTGAAGGAAACTTTAAAATATGGGGCATGGGGGTGCTACATGTCAGGGGTGGGTACATGTATGCTCTCTAGCACCTGGCTTCATGGCTCACAGCTGCTACACCAGATTTCAGAAGGAAATACATTTCCATGACCAAGTCCTGACTTGGTCATTGACTTTTATGACCCCTAAAAGCTTATCCCTCAGTTATTATTAAGCTTACTTCACATCAAGCGATTTGTAATTTCATCAAATAGGTCTTCCCTTAATCTGGGGAAGACACAACCATCCCAGTATTCTCATTGTCTGGGGATTACTGGTTCTTCCACAGAAGATCCATCCAAGGTAGGGGAGGCCTTTCTCCAAGGTTTTGTACATCTGATGATGGGGATGGAGTGGGGAGAGAACGGAGCAGTGGAATGTTTTTAAATGACTTGCAAGGATGTATCATGTCTAACCAGAACCTGCCTTTCCTTTGAGAAACTTCTTGGCTCATTTCCTTTTCCTGACTCTGGCAGTCTAGAATGAGAAGAGATGGCTGGAATGAGCATTTATTAAGTGCCAAGTACTTTATTCGTCTGATCCTCACAACAACCTTGGGGAGGTAAGTGCTATTCTTATCTCCATTTTATAGTTGAGGAAACTGAGGTAAAAAGAGATTAAAACTACTATGTGAGGCTGGATTTGAACTCACGCCTTCCTGACTCCAGGTCCATCTTCCTATCCTAGTCACTTCCTAAGACATGAGCTTCTAAAAGTTCCAAATTGAGATTCATTTTGCAGGATTTGATTTGTCACAGCAGTTCCCAAAGGAGACTCTGTGAAGTTACTGCTATCAGGTGAGATAATCTGACTTAATTCAATTCAAGAGGTTTTACTAAGTACCTACAAAGTGCCAAGTCAGCAGGGAGGTGTCTTCTCAATTTCATTTCCACAACGTATCTTAAATTCATTCCCTTTTGCTTCCTCTCACCCAGCTACCATCCTAGTTCAGGCTCTCAGCATTGTTCTCCCAGATTATTGCAGTGACGTCCTAATTGCGTTCCCTGTCTCAAGTCTCTCCCCTCCCCCATCTGCCCTTTACAAAGCTGCCAAAGTGATATTCCTAAAGCACATGTTTGACTGTCACTCCTCCACTCAATAACTACAGTGACTCCCTATTACCTTTAGGATCACATATAAATTTTTATTTGTTATTTAAAGCCTTTCACAACCTGGCTCCAGCCTTCCTTTTTAGCCTCTGACATTATTCCCTTTCGTGCAATCTGCTGTCCAGCCAAATTGGTCATTTTGCTGTTCTTCACATGATGCACCATCTCTGTCTCTGCTTTTTTATATGTTGGTCCTTATTACTGGAATGCATATCCTTCTCAGCCTTACCTTTTAGAATCTCTTATGTCCTCAAAGCTCAGCTCAGAAACCTTCTCTTGAATGAAGCTCTTCCTGTTCTCCCAGCTGGTAGCCAATCCTCACATCCTATTTCTTTACCTTAGATTTATTTTATAAACAGGCCTACCTTGGAGATGTTGCCAGTTCAATTCCAGACCTCTGCAATAAAGCAAATATTGCAATAAAGTGTCACATGAGTGTTTTGGTTTCCCAATGTATATAAAAGTTATGTTTACATGATACTATAGTCTAATAAGTGTGTCTTAATATTATGTCTAAATACATATTTATATATAAATACCTTAATTTAAAAGTACTTTGTTGCTTAAAAAAATGCTAACCAGCCCCTGTGCCTTCAGTGAATCATAATCTTTTTGCTGGTGGAAAGTCTTGCCTGAATGTTGATGGTTGCCGATTGATCAGGGTGGCTGTGGCAATTTCTTAAAATAAGACAGCAATGGAGTTTGTTATGTCAGTTGATTCTTTCTTTCACTAGAACACTTAGAGGCCATTGTGAGGGCTTTGAATTGGCCTCATTTTAATGTTGTTGTGTCTCATACCAAGACAGCTGGTCAGTGGAGAAGTGGAGCAGAACACATATAACATTTATTGATTAAGTTGGCCATCTTATATGGGAGAAGTTTGTGGTGCCCCAAAACAATTACAATAGTAAAATCAAAGCTTGCTGGTCACAAATGACCATGACAGATATAATTATAAAAAAACTTGAAATATTACAAGAATTACTAAAATATAGATACAGAGACATGCTGTTTGGAAAATGATGGTGATAACTGCTCAACACAGTGTTGCCACAAACCTTCAGTTTGGTAACAAACAAACAAATGATATTCCTTGTAATTCCTGTGAAGTTCAATAAACAGTGCATGCCTGTATATTAAATATGTATATATGGTTTTTTTCATTTTTTTATCTTTTTCCCTATACCCTAGCTAAATGACTGGCGCATTAATATGCATTTAATGAAGACTTCTTGGTTGATTAATGACTGATTAATTGAATGTGTCAAGCACCAAAAAATGGTTCCTACCTTTAAGGAGCCTATATTCTTCTTGAAATTTCACTCCATGGATAATGGTTGGGGTAGGGAAAGGGACTCCCAGGAGCCCAGAAACAATGTAAATGATTTTTTTTGTCTGAGAGATGGTAGTAAGGTCTATTCTCTCCCTAAGCTGTTTGCATCCCCCCTTCTTTCAGATGTTTTCAGAATCACTCTCTTTAAAATTGTGTCACCCTCAGAATGAATCTCTTCTGGATATAGTTGTTTTGGCCCAGTTGCTCCTTCCATTTTTGTTTTCTTTGGCATGTTTTCTACTTCATGCAGCCCACTGGGGGCTGGGATGTGAGTCCAGATGTGACACTTTATTTGTCATGGACTGAACAAAGAATTCGTTATAGAAATTTTGGCAGATCTTTTCCTATTTTCTGTCTTTGTTGCATACCCTCCAGTTTCATTCTTCCCCCATTCCTCCCTGTATATTTTCCATTTCAGAAATCCCATCCCTGGTATTAATTTGTCTTGACTCTGTGATCACTACTGCCATCTCTTTAAGAATATGTCCTACAATTTTGCCATAAAGTGAAGTCAAGCTCATTGATCTGTAGTTAGCTGATTTTATTCCCTTGCTTAAAAAAAAGCATACCTGCTCTTCTTCCTACTATCATCCATGGTCCTTCAGACATCACAGATTGTAGTTTAGCAGTTATTCTCTCCAATGCTTTTTACACTCTGGGATGTAGTTTCTCTGGCCCAGAAAACTTTAATTCTTCAAGACTATCTAGATACTCTGTTACTCTCTCCTTACCAAAGTACCATGGGTGTGCCCCAGTGTCAGATATTACGTTGATTGACCCTTTGCAATAGTACAGATGCTCTGACCCCTTGCCAAAGGACATATGCAACATAGCACTTCCTGCTTGGTCCCTTGGTCCTTGTAGCTGGATATTGTGTCAAGACTAATAGGTGACAGAGTCAGGAGGACTTGTGAACTCAGTAGACTATAAAAAGATTGAGGAAGAAGATTGTATACTCTGAATGAAATGCTTCTATCAAATCTGCCTTCACTTTCCAGTAAGTTGGTGTGTATATGGTGTGTGTGTGGAGGGGGGGACGGACGGAGGGTTTGGCAGGGTTCTTCGCCATTCTACTCCCACCAATAGCAATGGCAGCTCTCAAATCAAGCACAGTGCAACAAAAACATGAGATTACTTTGGTAATCCCAAGACTGGACCTGAAGTCCCTGCTCGTCTCTTCTGTTTGTAGTTTCTTTCCTGAATATAAGTTAGCAATTAGCAACCAGTGATCCCAAGAAATGAACATTTCCAGTCTTGGTAAGTCTCTCATGAGCTCAAGAGTTCCTGGTTCCTGAGTCAATACAAGCTGCCTATTAGGAGGTATGTCCTTAAACTATTCCCTGTCATGGAAGAGGTATCCACTGGTAAGGATCAGTCTCAAACTGACAGGAGTAGAGGTTAGTCTGGAGAGCAGTGCCTTGTGAGTTGCTAGAAAAAAGCAGGGCTGAGGTAAAAGTGAAATATCCCAAAGTGCTTCTTCTACCTTTCAGGGAGAACATAATATATGGGATGGATTATTGTTTTTTTAAGCATTTGTTAATGTGAGTGTGTGAGACTCAAGTTTTAAGCATTTACTCTATGGAAGAAATAGGTGCCTCTAATGTATATTTTTCTATTTAACCATGAGAATATGGTACTCTCATTTTTTTTCCGAAAGACTTTAGACATGTGCTATTTGTAAGGTTTGATTGGGAGATTGTCCTCAGAGTTCTATTCTAGAGTAAGGTCATAATGAGCCAGTGAGATGAGAGAAGCCCAATCCCTTCTTTGGAGTCAGATTGCCCCCAAATTCATAGCTGGAGACTATTGTGGGACAGAGACTGTCCTCTAAAGACAACACTTTGGGGGTCAAATCTCTGTAGATTACTAGCTGCAACTAAGACCAGTCATGGAAATTTTCTGAGCTTGTTTCCTCATCTGTATAATGGGGATAATCTGTTTCACAAGATTTTTTGTAAAGCCCACAGGGGATAACATATGAAAATCTTTGAAAATCTTAAAACTATATATGAATGTTATTTATGAAAATGATTGATTTTTCTGCCTTGTTTTTGGACTAATCAAATCAAACAAGATCTGTACAAAGAATTCCTCTTCTCTCTTCTCCTCCTACCTAGTGTTATATATATATATATATATATATATATATATATATATATATATATATATATATATATATATATATATATATATACATACATATATATCCTTGTGATATATATATGTATATATATGTATATATGTGTGTGTGTGTGTGTGTGTGTGTGTGTGTGTGTGTATATATATATATATATATATACATATATATATATATATATATATAAAAAACTTACCTAGTTATCTTGGGGTTTACTGGCTAGATTTCTTTCTTAAAGACCATGCCTTAAACCCAATTCACTCTGACTCTTGCGGATTGGCCAACACTAGGTCCCTACCCAAGCACCACTCAGTGGTTATTGTTTGGGGCCCTGGTAGCTCAGAGTAAGGCCAGCAACCCTGAGGGTCCTCCCCTCCCAGTTTGATTTTTTTTTATTACAGGGGACATCCCTTGACTCACTTCTTAAACAGGCTTAATCACTGGATGGGAGTTGCCTGAGTCAAAGTGAGAACTCAGAAAGACCTTAGCTTAAAAAGGCCAAGGTTCCCCAATGCATCCTGAGCCATCTCCAGTTGTACTGATCTTTATCTTGCCACTGGATCCAGATAGCTCTGGAGGAGAAAGTAAGGATCGTGACTTTGCATAGCCCTCCTTTACTCAAATCCAATTCAATTGCAACTGGTATCATCTTCCTGTTGTCATAGCCCTCTTGGAAAATGAAGGACAAACCACACCCACCACCCTTCTCCAGTACTTACTAGCTGTATGACAGTAGATAAATGAGAGCCTTTCTGAATTTCAATTTCCTCATCTGTAAAATGGTGAAAATAACTTTTGTAGTATATAAAATAAAGGATTGTTGTGGGGTCCAAATGAAAAAGTCTGTATAAAATGCTTCCTAACCCTGAAAGTGCCATGTGCTTGTCAAGATATTATTTGCCAGTTTTTCTTCTTGGGACAAATTAGGGAGATAACCGTTGAGAAAATTCAGAAAATTTGGTTTTTTTTAGCAACTTCATATTTTTCTTTATGATTTGCTATTCAGTTTTAAAATCTTTGTGAATATATCCTCTTATTTTCAAGTGTTTGATATCTGATCTAAGTGTACTTTTTGGGATAGACAATAAGCAGCTATTTGGATAGACCATCACCCCCTTTTTAAAAATCTTAAAAATCCTGACTTTGGTGAGTCAAACAGTTTCAGTAAAGTAAAAATGAGAACTCTCTCCTTTTGAGGAAAATAATGAATGCTAAACTCTTCCCAATGTTGTATTTATATTAGCAGAAGCAAAAGAGTCTCTTGCAATTTGGAGAGCAAATGTGGGTTTGGGGTAAAAAGAAATCTGCCAATGGAAATTACTATGAAGCTTGGCCATATTTCCTGGAAAAAGTAAGGTGTTCTTTAATTTTGCCACCCCTATTAAGTGTAGAGTCTTAATTGGTAATAGCATTTTATATTCACCAATTGTATGGAAAACCTATGAAATTAGGGTAATAGGAAAGATAACCTCTTAATGGCTTTATCAGACCAAGAACTTATTTATTCCCCTCCAGGACCCCTCAGATCATTCTCCATCTGTTGAAATTTTATTCATACTTGAAAATCTAGTTCAAATGCCATGTTTTCCTCAGACCTTTTCCTGGTACCTGTCTCGATCTCACTTCTTTACCAGTCCCTCCCTCTGCCCTGGCTCCTGTACCATGAAAGGTGGAAGTATCCTTTCTGCCTCAGTCCACATCATGCTTTGGCTTCTTCCTCTTTTTCATCCTTGTCCTTTAATGTTATGATTATTTGAATATGGGTTCTACTGCCAACTAGACTATAAAATACAAGGACCATGTCAGACTTCTCTTTGTATAGTTCAGAGCATGTAAGCAGAATTCTTGGCACAATAAAGGCTTAACGCCATAGATGTTTGCTAAGGTCCCCAACATTCCTCCTCATCTATTGGAATAGGCTGGAAACACATACAGCAAGCCTTTAGTATATGGAACATATATATTCTATAAGTGGAACGTATACAGAACAAATCCTACATTTGTTCCTAGCTCCAATTATGAAATTGGAGATGGGCCATTACAGAAAAAATGTATAAAAAAATTCACACAGGAGAATAAAATAAGTCCTTATTTGGCAATATAAACAACATATATTAAACCTCAAAATAACAATGCTGCACTTGAAAAAAAAACAAAATTGTTGCTCGGAAATAGTATTATTAAATGGGATTAACATGATATGAGGATTTCCAAATTTGGTGATTTTTTTCCAGAGTTTTAAAATTGCCCAAACTATTTTTACAGCTAGTTTTGAATAATCTTTTTTTTTTTAAAAAAAAGAGTCTTTTTTCATATATTATTTACTCACTATCTTCTTTTAATCCAGACTAATAGCTTAGAATGCCTAATTCTGGCTCCGTAAGGACTAGCTACAGAAAGTGTAAGGTAAAGCAGAAAGAGAGTGGTCCATGCATGGGCAAAGTAGATTCTGGTCAGTCCATTCCCTCTCAGATATCTCCAAATGTGTTTGTTTCTCCCCACATAAAAAAAGTCCTATGAGTGACCAGAAGCTGTGACACCCAGAGCTTCCCTTCTGCCTTTGGCATGGCATCTATGGATGAAGAAAACCACACATATTCCAGCTGCCACTTTGGTATTTTTAACTTGCGCCTTGTTATAATAGGCTAGAAGCCAAAGCCAATGCCCTGGCCAAGGTGGAAGAGGACCAGAGAGAGGCTGACTAGTAATGTGAACACAAATTGTAAGACAACATGTGCCAAACGTGTTCCCAAAATAATAAAATCCTGCAACACTGAAATGTCAAATCCTATACTGGGCCAGCACCTTTATTAAGGGACATCTTATACTTATAAGGTACCATGGAATGTATCTGCCCTTGACATCTAACAGCTATGGGACCCTCAGCAAGTCATTTAACCCCTCACTGCTCCCAGTCTAAGACTCTAATGTTGTCCTTATCCCTCTCTGACCCTTACCCCACTCCAGCACAGTGCTTTGCACATCTGTTTTACCAGACCTGTGATTTTATTGGCTTAGGTAAGTCCCAATGAAGAACCTCCCTTTACCAGTACAGATACTCACCTGCTCTTGCATTCTGACTGGCTATTATTAAAAGTTTTTTTCACCACAGAAAAATAGAAGAGAATTCCCATGAGAACAGTGAACTTGGAAAGATTTGTTATCATGAAGCTATAAATGATAATGTCTTTCAAAAAATGAGGTTTAAATTTGCTCTCCACGTACTACATCTAATCTAAATTTATGTCCAATACAGAAACATAGTAGACATTTAAAATCAATTAAACTTGAAAAACGATTTACATTTATGTTCATTTCAACAGTTCACAAAATACATGAATAATTTTTCTAACCATTGAAATGCTAACATGGAAAGTGTAAAAAAATCATCTGTAAACTTGGGCCTATTTGTATGGTCTATCCAGGGTCATCCAGTTAAGATAACAGAAACATGAAAACAAAGTAAATTGTGGTCTCCTCCAAAAAGATTGTAAGATACTTGAGAATAGGAACTATTAGCCTCTATCTGGTGCTCTATAAACAAGTTATACTCCACATATAAAGAAATAAACAAAAAAAGCCCGCCGCAGAATATATAAATAGAGCAATCCAGCTTTCTGAATTGGCCCTGTGATTTGTCACAGATCAAATTCTTACACCTTTGAGGAGTCAACAACGGCATGATTATAAGTCTGACTTTTCGTCCACCAAGTCATAAGAATTCAGTGGACTCAGCTCACACACCATGGTGATGGCTTTTCGCAATACCATGTTGACATAATGAGCAATAGATTTTGATTTTTGTAAGAGGAACAACACTTAGAAATTTTAACAAGAAAAAAAGTGACCTATTGGTCACTTATCCATGTTAAAACTCACTTTACTAAATTCCAACCCAGAAAAGCTCACTTGGGGTGGGGGCAATAAATCATAAAGATCATGGGTTCCAATACAAATTCGCTACTCTAAGAATTGAGAGGGTACAGGGCATATACTGGACACTTTTATTTCACAACATTTAAGCCTGTTTAGAAAAAAATAGACACTTTTAGTTTTAATGAATACCAGGATTCATAACAAGATCAATCTGCTTCCTCTCATTTGATCACTGGCAGCCATGTTCAATGCTTAAAGGAAAACCACTGGGCATAACAGTCAAGTGGTTATGAAGAAGACAGAATCTGATAAATCAATATTGTTTATTAACATATCTCTTCTCTGTTTGTGAAGCGCTTTGCATACATTATCCCATCTGGTCTTCACAATGAACTTGTGAGGTATATATCATTATTATTTCCATTTTACAGATGAGTAAACTGTGGCTCAGATAGTTTAGCTGACTTTCTATCACCTGATAATGTAGGTCATTTCTGACCCCAAAGTGCAGCCCTCTACCCATTACGTCATTCTGCCTCCAAAACCTGGGGGAACTCATTAAAATGCATACATACATACATACATACATACACATATGTGTACATACACACATATACACACATATACACAATGCATATTTATATCCACATCTATGCATTATATCCATATACACACATATATGTGTGTATATATATATATATACATATTATATATATATATCTTTCTACACGTGTGTGTTCTTTGATCTAATTGGCTTTCTTTGTAATCCTATGAATTTTATAGTATGAATTAAAAACATTATGTGGAAGAAACATAAGCTTCAGCAGACAGCCCAAGAGATTAAGATCTCATGCCCTAAAACCCTACTGCCCATGCTTTTCACTATGATCTTCAGTCCCCTACACAGAATTAAACAGTACTTACTTTTAATGGATATCCCTATTAAATTTCTTTGCTTTCTGGAATTGATACTTAGTGCATGCCAAGGGTCAAGGTCACCATTAGGAAACAGGATTCTTCTGCCAGTCTTGATTAAGGGCTTATAGTAGCACTTGTTGGTTTCCTTAACTGATTCCAGCAATGAATCAACATCAAGTCCCAATTCAAATACTTTTCCCATTTATCAATATAGTAGCTGAAAAGAAAGAGGGGGAGGTGGAGACATGCAGAAAGAATTTTTTAATGATTTTCTCTGCCAAAGGGCCAGATGAGTTCTGGCTATTTAAGAAGGGCATTATTATAACTCCAACTATTTTTAGTGTGCTGTTTTAATGCGCTTAACTTTGATCCCAAAATCAAATTCTGAAGTTATTAAATGCTGAAGTGATTTGCTTCTTTTTACAGACTGAAAGTTACTTTGAGTATTGGAATCAGCCTCTCATTTGATTAATATATCAGATACGCTTCTTCTCTTTGCTAAAGCATGCTCTTTCACTCAAATCTGCAAACGCTTCTCTTGTAGCCTCCCTGACCCTTAGACAATTAACATCACCAAAATCTAAGATAGAGACAATTAAAAAGTCTTTTTAATCAGGGAAATCACTTTCTAAAACTCCTAAAGCATATACTGAGGAAGGTGGTACAATCCAATCCTTTCCTCCAGGAGAGGGGACCCTCATTCCTCTGTCTCAATTTTTTGTTCCTCATCCCCACACTGTCAGTTCTACCACTAACCCTTAGACAAGTCATTGATCCTGTTTCTATTTCATTCTTTCATTTATCTAAATATCTAAATCATTTGTCTAAAATTTATCTAACATTTTGCCTCGTACCCCACTCAGGGTCAGATGACAGATTTTAGGTTCTTTGAGATGTCAGGAACACTCTCAGTAAAATTTATAATTTACAATTTGTAACAATCCAGTCAACATGCAAATGGCTGAGGGAAAATTATGAACAAATCACTGGTTTTCAATGAAAAATGATAGCAGATTATGGGTTGTAGATATAAGGAAATTGTTTCTTCTAGTTTGGTTAACAAAAATCTGTCACATTTATGTTGCATTCTGATTATATCATTGCTAAATCCCTTTGTGCCTAGCTAAAACCAATGGTACTCATCATCTTTGGCTAGGCCAACTAGGGGAAATTGTTATCTCCTCTAGATATCAGCTTCCTGATCTAATATGAGGGATTGTTTCAGATGATTTCTCAGGTTCCTTCCAGCCTTGAAAATGCTATTAATCTATGACTGTTTCTTGTACTTTCATCTTACCCAGAGAAATTTTGTTTTGCTCCTCTTACCCTCAAAAATGTCCATATAATGTATATGCATATGTCCTTATGGGATATTTCTGTTTGTGTGTATTTCTATGTGTATGTATGTGTGTGTAATTATAATAACGGACTATGATTATCTACCTTACAGGTCTCTGAGGACCAAATGAGATAACGTATTTATAAAAGTCATCAAGTGCTATATGACATTTCAGTTATGTGACTATTATTATTACCATTAGGAAGGTAACAGAGTAATTATTTATTCTTCTACTTTTCAATTACCATTAAAAGTTGGGGCAGAGATGGCAATGTACCTGCTCTTACATAGCTCTTTGAATTGAACTATTTCTTGATATGAAGGTAATTCTTTTTCAGAATTTTTCACATATTTTATAGCATGGCCTTGATCTGGAAAGCCTCCATCTGAAAGCTTTTGACCTTCATTCTTTAATTCAAATTACATCAATCTACAGCAATTAGTCTAGGTGATAGAATCCTACCTTGGTACTCAAAATCCTGAACAGTAGTAAATTGCAGTAAGCCTAGAAAGAACTGAAATAAAGTGCCATAGACTTTACCTCATAGGTAATCCTAAGAAAGGTTGGTGTTTTGAATCAGTGGTCTGGAAGAATCCAAATTCTGTGCAACTCTGATAAAGCCATTGCCTCACTACAAAGCAAAACATTAATTTAGTTAAGACAAATCATCTTGCTAATAAAGAAAGGTATTTTAGTGTGTTTTTGAAAAAATACTTAAAAGGAAGTATTTTGCAAGGTAATTACTGCATTAGTAGGATGACAAGTTTCTATTTCTTCAATTTTGTCATACAAGTTCTAGATTTCAATACAGGGAACTGGATTTCAAATTTTGCCTCTTCTACCTTCTACCTGAATGACCTTGAGCAAGTCACTTAACTTCTTATTGTTTCCTCATTTTTAAAATGAAGGGGCTGAGCCAGATGACTTCTAACATACTAACCAATAGTAATATTATGTGCAATAATATTCTGCCTCTATCTGGAATCTGTCAGTGAGCAATTTCCCAAAGATATCTAGGAGCTTATTATTTGAATGATGTAGACTAAGGGTTAAGTTGCTGGCCATTAAGTTGTCTCTGATAAATGGAAATTTCCGGCTGGCTGATGGGAGAAAACCAGGCAAGGCATTTTCTTAGCAGAGATTCTGGTGAACATGTCATTGAAATCACTTTCCTGATTAACAGTTTCCCAAGCGGTAAAATTAATACCCCTGATAATGTGACTAAGAAGCCAGAGTCTCAAGATTAGGGATAATACTATGACAGCAGTAAGTTAGAGAGGCCCAAGGTTGCTTTAGGTTAACACACACCAATTCACCTTCTCCCTATGGTAGAGGCAGAAATCTGAAGACAATGTCAATTTCTTAACCCAGACTACAAAGTGGTCCTTTGATATTGGGTAAGCTCCTTAAGTTCTATAAGTTGTCCCCCTTTCCTGCATCTCCCTTCTTAGTTTTCTGGTATAGTGGAAAGAAGAGCAACTTGGGAGCTGGAGGACCTGGTTTAGATGCTGTCTTCAATGTTTGTCTTTTCTAGCTCAACATGATGATCCTGTGATTTCTTTATTGATGAGACGAGCTTTGACTATAAGTTCCACTAACTATGTATAATGGGCATATAGTTTGATTGCTACAAGCTACTCTGTTAGGACAGGTTTTCACTGTGAAGAGATTTAGTTTAGGAAGGGGGTCATAGGTTGGTCCATGGTATATCCAGTTTTGGGTAATTGTGAGTTTTATAAACTAGGAACTATTTGCATTTGAAATTGTCAAAGGATTTCTTGCAGTGCTAGAAACTTGTGTTATTCTTAATTGGCCAAATCAAGACAATATGCCATTTCACATTCATCCTTACACAAATGAAACTACTCTCCCTAAGTTCAATGACCTGCTCTCAACAAAATTCTGTCTGCTTCTATTTTTTTATCCTTTCTGATTGATGTGCCATTTTCGATATCATTAGGCACGTTCTGTCTCCTTACAAATACAATGCTTTTGGGAAATGACTGAACAAGTTGTGAAATATGAATGTAATAGAATACTATTGTGCTACAAGAAATGATGAGCAGGTGGACCTCAGAAAAACCTGGAAAGCCTTAAATGAACTGTTGCTCAGTGAAGTGAGCAGAACCAGAACATTGTGCATAGCAACAGCCACATTGTGATATGACTGACTTTGACAGACTTAGCTCTTCTCAGCAATGCGAGAATCTAAACTCCAAAAGACTCGTGACAGAAAATTCCATTCACATCCTGAGAAAGAAATATGGTGCATGAATGCAGATGGAAGCATGGTGTTTGCTTTCTCTTTTGTTTTGCTTTGTTTTTTCTTTCTCACGGTTCCTTCCATTTGTTCTAATTCTTCTATACAACATGACTAATGTGAAAATATGTTTAATAAGAATGTGTATGTAAAGTCTATATCAGATTGCATATCATCCTGAGGAGGGAGGCAGAGAAAATTTAAAACTTTTGGAAGTGATTGTTGAAAACTAAAAATAAATTAATTAATTTAAAAAATACAATGCTTTTGTCTCTGGAATCAAAAAACCTGGGTTTGAATCCCATCTCTTCTTACTATCTATTCCAAAAGTCAGCCAGCCAGGGGCTAACTGAGTCAACTATTAAAATAAGGGGTTGGACTAGACTGCCTCTGAGGTCCCTTGTTCTAATTCTACAATCCTATGAAAATTTCAATATAGAAAGAAGTAGAGAAAAAATAATTCCAAATAAAACTGTGAACTCAAGTACAATTTTACATCTATAGGAAATTTAAATTTAAAAAAATTATTACAAATTGTTTTTTTTCTAAATGCCATGCTCTCTTGATTCCTCTCATTTGCTGGTTCCTCTTCTCTCTCCCCATTAACTATGTGTGATCCTTCCCCAAGGCTCAGTCCTAGGTTCTTTCCTTATCTTCCCTCATAATCTTTCAAGGGAAGCTAATCTGTACTCACAGTTTGAATGAGTTAGGAGTTAGAGCCTTAACTTCATCCTTTCATTCCTCCTCAACTCCTCTGCAGCTCAGTGTTTCAGTCATCTGAAGGGCATTTTCTTTTGAGCATTCATCATCTAAACCTATTCACAGCTACTTGTTTCCTCCCATTCCCGGGAAAACTCTCCCTCTCTTTTTTTTTAACCGTTTTAGCCATTGTTGGTAAAAGTGCTGTCATACTGGTACAAGCTTGTAGTGTTGAAGTCCTGTTATCTCTGTTCCACCATCTGCAGCCTTCATTCATCTAGGCTTTGACAAATAATAGCTAGATCACCCGAGTCATCTTATTTCTCTCCTTCAAATATCTCCTTTTACTCATCTAGTCCATCCCCAGTGACAAGAATGAGATTCTTTAAGTGTTATTTTATCAAGTCAAAGAAGCCTTCACTAACCTCTAACCACTTGTTTGTTTATTTGTTTGTCCAGAAGTATGATTTCAGTGGTGCAAGAAACTCCCCCGAAGGAAAACACCTGCTCAGTGGATGCCGATCATCCAAAGGGCAGGAATTTATAGTTTTAGAGAGTGTCCCAGAACACGCAGCAAGCATGGCTCAGAGGTGGGACTTGAACCCAGGTTTTCCTGACTCTCCATCCCCTATACCCCAATTATTTAATTTATGTACATGATCTCTGCTTTAGACAGAGAAACCTATGCAGTAACCCTTTGCCAACAGCATTGGACCATGAGCTCATTGATGGGGATTTTCCCCCTTGCTGTATTTGCCCTTAAATTTTTGTGTGACATTGGGCAAATAACTTTGCCCAAGTACTTCTGGGCTCTAAAAAAATGTCTATGATTCTATTTGATCAACTGAAGATAGATATTATCCCCATTTCTCTTCACCATTTTCTACTTCAATATTACTCTCACGGCTTCACAGAAGCCATTTCCAATGAAACTCCACTATATCTTCGTTATCCTTAATTCAAATGACCTTGATGTAAGTTAATTTATATCTAATACAATACAAACTACTAAAAATTAACCTCTCCGAATCTGTTTCTCCATATGTAAAATTAACAGGTTGGACTATCAAGGGTAGAGAACTTGCAGGCTCAAGGCCATATGTGGCCCTCTAGGTTCTCAAGTGCAACCTTTTGACTGAATCCAAGTTTTACAGAGTTCTGTAAAACTTGGATTCAGTCAAAAGGCTTTACCCAAGGGCCTGTAAGGCTACATGTGGCCACAGGTTCCCCAGCCTGGGAGGTGATTCCTATTGTCCCTTGCTGTTCAAATCTATGATCTTGTGATCTGAGGACTTCTCCTCAACTGTACTCTCCTCTCTAAAGCTAGAGTTCTGTCTGTACCACCTTGAGAAATGCCTTTGTTATACTCAAACTTACCTGTTTACTGCCTCCACCTAAGTTACAAAATACATGAAACCTAAAGCATAAAGTGCTATCTGGGGACTTCAGTTATGAGGGTTCCTTTCCATTGCTTGGGAGGAAGTCAGAAGTGATACAAAGACTCTCTGAAGAACTTTGGAATTGTGATTGTGAGACATAGGAGACAGTAGCAGAGGACGACTCAGTATGGTGTGCCTGTATCAAAGAAGACCCTGGGTTCTCTGAGCAAAGCAGAATTGCAGGTAACTCAAAAAAAGGGAGATTCACAAATTTAGAGACATCTGCACTACAAATGTTGGACTGTTTGTGCCCGACCTGTGGTAGAGCTTTCTGAGCTCATATTGGTCTGATCCGCCATACTCAGACACACTGTACCTTGCCTACAGCATAGTGATGTCATTTTGGTCCTCTCTGAGAACGAAGGACAACAACCAACCAACTTACCTACTGATCTACCAACTGACTGAGGTTTGGTTTGAGGATTCTGGACAGAGGAAATCATAAGACCCCAGAGTTGCTAGGCGCACAAAAGTTAGCACACAAGAAATGGTAGGTACCATTCAAACCTCTGATAACTACACCCTTTGATTGATGTGAAAGGGAGCAAAAAAAAAAAAAACAAACCCCAAACCAACAAACAACAAAATAAGTGGTAGCACCACATAGGAAATGACATTTTAGCATATATCTTGGTAGAGTGAATAGACTGCTCTACTTGGAGTCAGGAAGGCCTGGGTTCAAATCTTGCTTCAGACACTCACTAGCTAGGTAACTCTGGCCAAGTCACCTAATGTCTCTGTACCTCAGTTCCCTCATCTGTAAATAAGGGGAGTGGTGGATTCAGTGCCCTTTAAGGTCCATTTTAGCTCCAAGTCTATGATCCCATAATCCAATGAAACAAGATAACTGAAAATTACCAGAGCAGTGAAAGGTATTAGAGCATGACTTACAGCAGCTCCTCCATCCTAGTCAGGGTCCCTCATCATCTGTACGTAATTATCATAGTTTACATTGAGGCAGAAATTTAGGTTGACTTCAAGATTCCTATTCAAATAATATGCATATCTCTCATATGGTGTCCCAAGTGATTCAGCAGTTATTACTCAGCAGAAATAGTTAACACTGATATTGTCTTTTGTCACACTTCGGTCAAAATTATAATTCTTTTGGTCCTAAAAAATAAACAGCAACAAAAAAGAAAAGGAGTGACTAAACTGTAAGCTAAATAGCAGGTTTAAATATTACTTTTACTGCCTTAAATTGCTACCTGTCTTTCAAATCAATCCATCAACTAAAAAGCATTTATTAAGCAGTTACTGTGTATCAGGCACTGTGCTAAGCTCTGGTCATTAAAAGAAAATGCAAAAATAATTCCTGACCTGAATTTGCATGTTATCTAGCTATTATTTGAATTAGAGAAATGATATATAGACAATCAGCACATAGAAAGTAGATGGAAGAGGCCTCATACAGGAAAGCACTAATCACAGCTTGTTGACCCTGAGAAAGGCCTGTTACAGGCATTGACCCTTAATCAGAGTTTTAAAGGAAGCCAGAGATTCTACAAGGCAAAGATTAAAGCAGAAGAGCAACAAGTAAAACCTATGAGAAATCAATACATGAAGTCAGTTTAACGAGTAGATGAAGGCAGCTCTCAAATTCTTGTCACTTGGCCTTGATGCCAATGTTTGGAGCAGCTTTTTCTCTGTGGAAAACTAAAATCATATTAACTCGCCTCTTTCAATTCAGTAATTCAACCCATACTTAGTATACATGAGGCTGGAATGCTGTGTGGATCTGAGATAAGAAAAGTCCATCTGCCTGAGTAATAGAGTGGGACTTACCTGGCATTTTAGCAGTGAATTGGGTGTTTGTTAGAGAACGTCCCCAGGCAATCAAACATTTATGGAGCATCTCTTTGTTCAGAACTATACTTTCAACTTCTGTGGAGGATTGGGAGGTACATATTGAGAGAAAAGGGAAGGCCTTGGGTTAATCAAGGAGAAGGAAAGTGTGTAGGTAGTTAGTAGAGGTTTGGACTTGTGAAAAAGGTTGGGGTTTGAATTGGGAAGGAGAAATTTGGAAGAAACTGAGAAGAATTTGAAAGAGAATATTCTCCAGAACCAGATTCTTCTTTATAAAGGTTTTTGTGAGAGATGATTGAAGGTTGAAGGAGGAGCTGGTTCCATAAGGATCAAAGAGAATCCAGAAGGATTAGAAAAAGAGACTCCAAGACTCTTAGATTATGAAATCTTGGGCAAGAAAATGAAGATTATAGGAGCACAGTTTGTGTTTTACTCACTGCTCTTGTCCATTGAAGGCAAAGGATAGAGAAGAGAACAACGGACTGAGGGTTGAGAAGATGGTGTCTGAGAAGGAGATTTGGAATTCTAAACCATGGAGGAAAATAGAAGGAGGACTGCTAAGGCTGCCAAGGTTGAATTTGCGTGTTATCTAGCAAATCTAATCCAAATGGCTTTAAAAAGAATCTAGGTGTTTCTATTGAGGAACAGGGGGCTTGGAATTTTAAACACACACATATATATATAACTTTTTTCGATATAATTGGTTTCATTTGTAGTCCTATATATTTAATTAGGCACATTTCCTGTGGCTCAAAAATGGTTCAGAACCCTTGTTTAATAGTCATAAGCTGTTATATTAGTAAATATGGCTGTTTCTTACAAATTTGATACTAAGATGCTCTGTTTCTTGAGGAAAATTTTCTTTATCTTACAGTTCAGTTGGGGACTCTAGCAAGATTTTATAACAGGGAGTAAAATGTTTGTTTTTTTTTTCCCTTCAGCCATAGTTCTACCCTAATCTCTGAGGCATAACAGTTGGGGGAAGGAAGAAAACCTAGGCTCCTTGTCAATGGGACAACTTGGGATGAATGTTCCTGACATGCCACTCTACATAGTTTGCACACTGGGGTCACATCAAAGTTCAAGTCTCTGACCTTCAATAGCAAATAGCCTTGATCTGTCCCATTCTCTTAGGTAGTTTGCCACCCTGACCCTGTGGGAGAATGTGTAAGAGAAGAGCTGGCTGTGGGTCAGGCTAATTTCACAGAACACATCAGCCATTATGGTTGTTCAGCCTGCCTTATAATTTCTCAGAAAATTTGATCTTCCTATCCTTTCTAAGGGACTGCTATTTTTTTTCAGTTGTTCAGCTTTAGAAGAGGCTAAGCCCCAATATTTCTCTCCTAACATAATGCCCTTCTTCAGACAGAGAAACTGCCAAGGATAGGGCTGGATAGCAGCCTGATTCTTTCCCTGCCTTGGGCGGGAACCTGGAGCCTTGAGGCAACATGTGGCCTTCTAGGTCCTTGGGTGTGGCCTTTTGACTGAGTCCAAGTTTTATAGAACAAATACTTTTATTCTGTGAAGTTTGGAATCAGTCAAAGGGCCACACTTGAGGACCTAGAGGGCCACAGGTGGCTTCCAGGCCACAGGTTCCCCACCCCTGGGTCAGACTAAGAAATGTAGCTATGGCTCAAATCTAAAGTGTCAGCCATAATTGAATTATCATCTAACACTTAAACTATGGGCAGCT
Organism: Trichosurus vulpecula; assembly: GCF_011100635.1. NCBI lineage: Eukaryota > Metazoa > Chordata > Mammalia > Diprotodontia > Phalangeridae > Trichosurus > Trichosurus vulpecula. The sequence goes on along the minus strand of NC_050576.1, from coordinate 275,478,505 downwards.
AAGTGGCTCAGTGGATAGAGCAGCAGGCCTGAAGTCAGGAAGACATGAGTTCAAATCTGGTCTCAGATACTTACTAGCTGTGTGACCCTGACATGTCACTTAATCTTATGCACCAAGTTGATACCTACATGTAACATACTCTCAGAGAGCTGCCCAGGCACTGAGGGGTCAGGTCACTTGCCCAGGGTCACAAATTAAAAGTATGTCAGAACCTAGGTCTTCTTGACTCCAAGGCTGGCCTTTTTAACACTATTCCACACTTCAAAGTGCCACATAAATGCTAACGATTGCTTATGGTTACTAGATAATAACATGTGACCCTGTATCACTTTAAAGTTTGCAAAGAAACTTGTTGACATTTTTCGTTGTTGGCTCTGAGCCATTCTTTGTGTGAGGTAGGCGCTCCAGGTGTTTTACAGATAAGGACTGGGGACACAGAAAGGTTAAGTGATTTTCCTACAGCTATCCAGCCACTGGTGACATAGAAAACCAGGAGAAAGAATATGGATGGCTCACCACTCCTGGGGGGGGGGGGGCGGGTAACAAAGCAAAAGCACCTTTCAAACATGGAGAGCAAGGCCTGGCAGTGTTAGGATTCAGGAAACTTGGGTTCAGACTGTGTGACCACAGACAGTGTCTCAGGACTTCACTTTCCTCATCTACAAAACTCCACTTGGAGTCAAGAAGACCTGTGTTCACATCCTTCCTTCAGACACTTATTAGCAGTGTGACCCTGGGCAGTCACTGAAATTCCCTTAGCCTCATTTATTTCACCCACAAAGTGGGGATAATCACACAGGGACCTTGTGATGCTGAACTGAGATAGGGATCTACAGTGGTTTACAAAACAGTATATGAAGGTTAGTTGTTTTGGTTGTTGTTATCTATGCTTCTTCTAACAGGGTGTGATGCTATGCTGTAGTGTACAAACTCTGGGGCAGCTAGGTGGTGCGGTGGAGAGAGTACCAGGCCTGGAGTAAGGAAGACTCTTCTTCCTAAGTTCAAATCTGTCCTCATCCACTAGCTTTATGAACTTGGGCAAGTCATTTAACCCCAGTTTGCCTCAGTTTCCCCATCTGTCAAAATGAGCTGGAGAAGGAAGTGGCAAACCACTCCAGTATTTTTGCCAAGAAAACCTCAAGTGGACTTACAGAGAGTCAGACGTGACTGAAAAATGCCTGGCCAACAATACCGACTTTGGTGAAAAGGAGGAGCAGTATGAACTAGAAGGAAAAGGCAGATTCAGGGAGGACTTAGGTTTGAATTCTGGCTCTACTACCACCAGCCTGTGTCATCTTAGGAAAGACATGAGCCTCTCAAGCCCTCATTTCCTCCTAAGTAAAATCAGGAGTCTGGCCTCTAATGCTAAATCCTATAATCCTAATGGCCTCAGCAATTTTAAGGCAGCTTGCATGGTAGTCTCTTCCTAGGAATCATTTGCTGCTGCCAGGAATTCCCATAGGCAGAACATTCATTGGACTTGCCTTTTCAGCCCTGGAGATTGAGTGACTTATCCAATCATGTTTTTCCCACTTGTTCCTGCTTGTAACCAAAGAGGAGGATTCATAGGATTGCAGGTTCAGAGTTGGAAGAGATCTTAGAAGTCACTTAGCCTAACCTCCTTGTCTTACACATATGGGAAAAAAAACCACACTGAAGAGCAGAAGTTTCACAATTTGTCCAAGACCATAAAAGTGGGTACAGTGCTAGAGACAGAATTCAAATCCAGGTTCTCTGACTCCAAATCAATCCTAACTCTTTCCTAGAAACTGCAGTATAGGGAGAAGCACAACAGATCCTATAGGATAGGGTGAAGGTGACCCAGGAGTCAGACAGCCTTACACTGATCAAACCATTGGCTGATATTGGTAACACTGGTGTCCTCTCAGAGGACTGAGACAGAAAACTTGAAAATTGTGCACTGGGTGAACCTCCAGTTACCCAGGATTTGAGATTCCAGGGGATGGCACCCCCTAGTGGTCAATTTACTAACATTCTCAGAAACACACTGGGGAGCCAAGGGACAAAGCAGATGCAGTTTGTGCATCCCTAACTGAGCCAGGATTGGAGGCTCCCTCTTCCTCTTCCAGCAACCCAGACCAAACCAATAAGCATTTATTAAGTACCTGCTGCTTAGAAAGCACTGCGGTAAGCGGGGGAAAGGAGGACAAAGACGGAAAAGCTCCCTGCTCTCAGGGACCTCATATTTTATTAAGGGATAGAGCATGGAAAGAGATCAGTAACATCTGGGGGAATTAAGAAAGGCTTCATAGAGGAGCTGGCACATGAAAAGGAAGCCAGGAATACTAAGGGGGTAGGCAGGTGAGAGGGCAATGTCATAGAGTGGCAGTGAATTTGGAGTCAGAAGACCTAGGTTTGAATCCCAGCTCTGAATCTTTGCTACCTGCATGAAGTTGGGCCCCAGAGAATGAGGGGGAAGAAGAGGGTGGTTTGGGAAACATGGTGTAATGGTTAGAGCATTGATTCGGGGCCAAAGGAATCTGAGTTCAAAACCCCCCTCTGATGCTTACTATGTCAGGTCACTTGGTTTCTCTAAGCCTCAGTTTCCTTATCTGTAAGATTAGGAGGTTGGACCAGATGTCTTCCAAGATCCCTTCCATCTCTAAATCTATGATGCTTTGAATGAATGCACCTCTGGCATTAGGAACAGCCAGTACAAAGGGTCTGAGCAGCTGGGAGATAGAATGAAAGGGTCACTTAATCTGAAAGGAAAGTTGCTCTGAATGCCCAGACAAAATTCTGGGAGAACTCTTTCCCCTAAAATCAGACCTGCTGTGAAATGTATTTTTTAATCTTCCCTCCTCAGTTCCAAAGTCTCTGCAACTTGTGGGCAGTTCTCTAAGTGAGTTTCATGAAGGATCCTCCCTGTTATGTTACAGTAACAAACAAACAAAAACAAAAAACCTCTCAGCACATCTGCCCCAGACTCTTTGTACACCAATGCTCAGGTGAATGGAGTGCATTTACATATATTCCCTAACTTGATCCTCCAACTCTCAGGTGAAGTAGGTGCTGTTATTATCCCCCTTTCACCAATAATGAAATGAAGCCTTTGCTAAGTTAAGTGATTTGCCCTGGGTCACTCAACTAGTATGTGTCCAAAAAGGATATCAAATTCTGGGCTTCCTGACTCCAAGCTCATTTCTTCTCCTGCTTCCTCATCTTTCCCCATCAATCTCTCTTACTACTTGACCATCAGTGTTCTTGCTTCCAGATTAGAGATTCTTCTGATCTCAAGTAAAGCTCTATCAGTCATGGTTTTTGAAAACTCTTTGGCTTCACTAGATCTCTGGGCATACCAACTAGAGACAGGACAAATGTTTGGGGGCTGGTGGCATCCTATCATTACGTTATTGCTTTGGTGTCTTCAAGTCCACTGTTACCACAGGGAAGGGCAAGGAAATCTGTTTCAAAAATTGCTGTTCAACCTCATATCCCTATCATAATTCTGTTACCCTCTGAGCCTTTTATGTTTCCTCCCTCCCCACCCAGCATGGTCAATAGCTAAACCTATATTTTTTGCTTCTCTTCTTTACCCCCAGGCAAAGGAATTTATGAGTCCTAGAGTTTCTGCTTACTTTCTCAATATCTGGTAAGGCCTACTATATGCCTCAATGAGGTAAAAATAGATATAGGACCTGAATATTAAAGATCACATCATAAAAAAAGAAAATTGGAAAAGACCCAAAATCCGATGCCTTTCACAGGTATGGCTTGGGGGAGTATTTTTAATCAAACAAAGCACAGAGGCAATCACAAAGGATAAATGAATATGAGAGAAAAAAATATCAATAAATATTTTAAAAATAAATAAACATCCAGTAAATTAATCCAACTCAACATTGTTAAAAAGCTCTAATGTGGTGTCCTTTTTTCAAGGGACATCAATAAATAAGCTTCTGCAAATAGTGGTTTTAATCTAAAGGAAAGACTCAAAAGATAGTACTTTGAGGGGTGAGCACAAGCCAGTGAGGGAGATAATTTTGAGTGGGTGAGGTTTATCAAAGAACCTCATAGGAATAGTCACCTATTCTAAGTACACAGATGGTCTTGACCCCAACATTTCACAAATGTCTAACATAATAGCAAAATTAATAGAGTTCCCACCCCAATAAACAGTTTTTTTTTAATATCGAAGTCATTTTCCTAAGCTCTGTCATTCCATAAATAAACCAAGTCACTTACCTTAAATCATTTGAAATGTTAGAGTGGTATTCCTTTTGTTTAAGCATATACATCAGAACCTGTGAAGCATTTCTGATGGCGTCTACACACTCAGAACGACCATATCTAAACAAGGCATTTTGGACGACTTCCAGGCAATCTGGGATATAGAAAAAATTGACTAACTGCATTAATCCACGTACTGAACCTTATCCTTTTTGTGTCTCTCTTTAATGTAGAGAAATTAAAGAACTGAGAACAAAACCAAAAAGGACTAGTGGAAGTTAGTGGAGGAGCAAACTTAAACCTAGATATGGGGAATTTTAAGTGACTTGAGAAAACATGATTATTTTGATATCACTGGGTCTTTAGCTACAGACATATTTTGCAAAGGGTTCGTTAAACTTGCTTCACAATTACAGTAATAGAAATTAGGGGAAGAATAATTGCAAGGTGACTCTGAAATTTTAAAAAAATGCCTACCAAAATACAAATTCTTAGGGAGATATTCCCATTTTCAGTGGAAGTACAGAAATCATGAATATTTTTTTCCTGCTAAAAATTAAGAATCTAGGTTTTACTACCATCTTTAACCCATTATAAATCTATCCAGCAGATTCAGATGACTATCTACATTGATCTAAAACTTAGGTCTTTAGCTGTCAGAGGAATCTCACAAACAATTTTAGTCCCCTGTCATGGGACTCTACCACCTACAGGTGGTTCCAAGTTAACTATATTCTATGAACTCACTAGAAAAATTAGCCTTTGTATAGACAGGTGCACTGTAGGCTACTGCTGAATGAAACATCCTAGGATGTTTCACCCTCAACCAGGCAGCCAGGGAGCCTGTGTAAGAACTACTGAAAACAACCCATTTGTTTCTAAACAGTCTTAATTTATGTGTAAGACATTTCTGGAAGTAAACAGCATCTTCCAAGGCTTGCCTGCTGCTGAGGAAGTGAAGGTTGTCTGTAGAAATATCCCTGCAAATTGAAGCACAAATAAGAGATACTGTGAAAACAAAGTAGACTAGAATGGTGCCTGATATCAGCTCAATTGGATGCCAAAATTTTTTTTCATTGTGGCAATGTTCAGTTGTCATTCCTGTTAAACCTTGAAATGATCATTTGAAATTGCAGAGAAAAATTCTGATGGGAAATGATGCATAAACACAAGAAACAGACAGCAGGAAGTACCTTACTTCAGCAACATTCTGCTTGGAGAATGAAGTATTACTGAAAAAAAACTACAGAAATTATTCAAAAGGAGAATAAAGAGGAATCTGAGAAGGCAGCAGTCACATCAATCACTCAATATTGATCTACAAGCAACTATTAAATTTCTGCTACATGCCAGGCACCTGGCATATGGACAAAAGCTTTTGGTTTTTCCAGGATCTCAAGGCACTCCCACTCTCTGGAAGTGGAGAATGGGTGGGAAGTCCTGTATGCCATTACACATGGCACACGCAATGAAATTCAAAATAGATACGTGGTCAACATTAGGTAGTTGTTTTTGGCAGGGGGAGAGGGTAGATTCACCCACTCTCAGAATCAAGGATCACAAAAGGCCTCATGTAGGAACTTAAGCTGATTTTTGGAGGAAAAGAGAGATTCCAAGAAGTGGAGGTGAGGAGGGGCTACATTCAGGGCATGGCTCTGCAAAGGCAGCAGATACAGACAGGCAGGGAGGGGGACAGAGGGGGAGAGTCATGGTTGAAGAATGGGATATAGACGAGTTGAGCTGGACTGTGGAGGTTGGGACAGGAAGAAACTGGTAACAAGTGATGGCAGCACTTTCTTGCACAGGGCTCTTGGGAGGATCAAATGAATTACCATGCTGCCCACCTTAAAGTGCTATATAAATGCTAGCTCTAGTTGTGGTGGCGGCTTTAAAACTACCCCACTTCCTCAAATAGAGGCCTGATCTTGAAATTACTTCCAGAGCACCATATTTCTAGGATCAAATACAATCCAAAATATTTATGAAGGGAAGATAAAGCTAGTGAAAGGTACTGGAAGACACCTCATCAGTACCTTGGGTTGCCTCTACCCCTGTGGTGGAGAACTGGAGGACAGAGCAAAAAACTCCTTCCTAAGTTTTCCTCAATAGTGTGCTCAGAATTAGTACAAACTCTTCATTTCTCATCAGCTGCTCTGTTTTGTTTTGACTCCACCATTATCATGCCCACCCCACCCCATTGCATTGTAAGCTCCTAGAAGATAAGGACTGTCTTTTTCATATTGTATCCCCAGCAACTTAGCACAGTGTCTGGCACATAGTAGGTACTTAATAATCCTTTCATTCCTCTTTTGTATGAATTTAAATTGCCAAATATCAAGGTAGCTTAAATTTCAGTGTGTTTAGCAGCAATAATTATGTAAGAAGAAAAGAATTTGAGAAGAGAAAGGCAGAGGAGGAGTGATAGTAGTAGCAATAGTAAGGGCGACGTACTTGGTTGGTTGGCTTTTACCATAATATCTATGCTCCAGTGTAACATATAAGGCTCCCATTCTTTTAGCATATCTGAACAAGGAAATTTAAGTGCTCCATGAACTATCCAGATTCTTCTCCTCCAAGCTCTAAGAAAACTGGACCACCTGGTCTATAGAACCTATCACAGACAAAATACCTCTGTAGAGAGAGACAATAAATGAATTTAAGATTATCAATGTTGCCCAACTTGAAAGGTTCTAATCACAGCTATAGCATCTCTCTGCTCTGTAGAGTTGTAGATCAGGATACGTGGTGCTAAAGTCTACTTGAACCTGTGGCAATGATCTGGTACAAGTAACTGCACCTGTATGGTCAAGGATGTTAGTTGAACAAATTTCCCAATTAGAGATGTCACCTAGTAAGGAAAGTCAGTTTGACTTTTAAATTCTTACTGAATGAAATAAAAAAAGGATAGCAAAATGAAATATATTTTAAAAGACATTTATACTGTAGACTCCATTGTTAGCAACTTTGAAACTCTCACTTTCTCTTCACTTTAATACCTACTTATTAAGTGCCTATTATCTTCACAGGAGATGAACAGCTCTTTACCTTAGCCTGGGAAATAACACATGTAAACAGATCCAGATCTGAGAAACTTAAAGAACTAGAAAAAGTTATTTGAGGAGGGAGAGATGCTAACTACAAGGAAGATGAGAAAAGACCATAGCAGGTGATGTGGTAGAAAACTGAACTTTGGGAGCAGCTAGGTGGCGCAATGAGTAGAGCACTGGCCCTGGACTCAGGAGGACCTGAGTTCAAATGTGACCTCAGACACTTGACACACTTACTAGCCATGTGACCTTGGGCAAGTCACTTAACCCCAAATGCCCTGCCTTCCCACCTCCAAAAAAAAAATTGAATTTAGACAGAAAGTACAGATTCTAAGAAATGGAGGTGAGAAGAGACTGCCTTTCAGGAAGAGAAGACTGCCTGTATAAGAGCAGGGAAGAATTGGAGATGGAATGCCAAGTTCAGAGAATAGCGTAGAAGCCAGTTATTAGGATTTCAGATTCCTGCTGGGTGCACGTCAAGTTCAGGGCTTTTGATTTGCAAATATTTAATGACGGACAATCATAGCATTTTGGTCAACAAATTTTTTGGCCCTCACCCATACAATGGCAACAAAGTCATTTAGGGTTGATGATGATGATGATGATAGTAGCTCACATTTATATGGCACTTTGAAGTTTATAGAACTCCCCAAAGAGGGTGTTATTATTTCCTTTTAACCTCTGGCTAAAGTCTATGAATAAGTGAAGGAGGAGAATTACATAGGAAAAGTCATGGGTATGTTGTTCTTTGTGCCTATGGAGAGAGTGCCGGTGAGATCACAGATCCATCAAAGTATTGGCAGATGAAGAAACTGAGACTCAGAGGCTATTAGAAAATAGTAGAGGAGAATTCCATCCCAGTGTCCTGTTCACTAAACCATGCTGACCATGTATATGCTAAAAATGATGTTATCAGTGGTCTTGCCTCCCTGGAATGACCAGCCCAGTACCATAGCTTAATCTAAGGCATTACATCTACCTAGACAACAAGGAATTTCATGTAATAGCTAGCATTTATATAGTGTTTTAAGGCTTGCAAAGCATTTTGCATATGTTTTCTCATTAAATCCTCACAACAACTTTGGGAAGTAGGAGCTATCATCATCCCTATTTTACAGATGAGGAAACTGAGTTTGAGAAAGGGTAAGAGACTCACCCAGGGTCACATAGCTAGTAAAAATATCTGAAGTAAATTTTTTCAATCTTTCAACCTAGGATGTCCTGACTCCAAGATCGACTCTCATCACTGTGCCGCCTAGCTGCCTCAGAATTAATTTAATGAACATTTATTGTCTATGACATATAAGCTATTGTGATAGGGGCCAGTCCTATCAAGTCAACAAGAATTTATTGAGCACCTACTATAAAACAGGCACTCTACTAAGTACCGGAATTGCAAAGAAAGCCAAACGATCTCTGCCTACCAGGTGCTCACAGTCTAATAAGAGAGACCACCTGCAAATGAATTATGTATGCAGGTTATTGGAGATGATCACAAAATCACTTTCCCTCTATACTCTCTGGGCTCTTCATCTCTAAAAATAAATGAAGTGGATTAGATGACCCCTAAACTCTGTTCCCCTAAATCTGCAAACCTGTGATATTTAGAATGAAAGTGAATGTGAAACTGAGATACCCTGAGATCTTTTTCCAATAACAATGGCAGAAGTTTTTTTTTTTCCATTCAGAAGGACCCCACTCCAGCTCCAAGACCTCGAGCATTATCATTTCTGCTTTCCAAGAATACTTTTGTGCTAGGAGGTTGACTACAGCAATAGGAAATGAAAATCAGTTAATACCTAAGATGTGGAGAGTAATATTAATATCTCAAGGGGTTTCTCACAACATGAGGAAACTTTAGATACCATGATCTGGGAATTTCCCTGGACTGCAAACCAAAAATCAGTCAAGAAAACTGATATGATATAATGCTGTATGAACAGACTCAACAAGGGATAGGTCTGCTGTGTCTCTGCTGCGCTCATCAGACCCCATCTAGCATACCCTGCTCAGCTTTCAGACATGCTCTTTTTAGGAAGGCGCTAGACAAGTTAGAGCAGCCCAAGAGGCACACTGAGGTAGGGAGAAGACTGGAGACCAATGTCAACCTAGGATTAAAGGACCTGGGAGTGTTTAGCCTAGAGAAGACTTAAGAGGGATGCAATCAGTAACAAATCTTAATGAGCATCTTTTATGTTCCAGACACTGTACTAGGTGCTCAGAATACAAAGACAAAAATAAACAGTGTTTGCCCTCAAGGGGCTTACATTCTATCAAGAGGTATGTGTGCACACACACATATATACAGAATAAAAGAAAATGCGTGTAAGGCAGTTTTGGGAGGGAGAGAAACAGTAACTGATCAGGAAATGCTTCAGGTAGAAGGCAGAGCTTGAACAGAGTTTGAAAGAAATTTGAAGCACTGTCATAGAAAATACTGGAATCCATGTTATCCAGTAGCTCATTTTAAAGAAAAGGAGAGTTGGGCCCAGAGAGCTGGCATGTTTTGCTTAAGGCCCCCTTAGACAGCAAAATATCTAAGCAATTAATACATTATGGTGTATCTTTCAATTGTCCATTTTTATAGCTAGGCCTTAGACAAGCAATTGAACTTTTTCCTCCCTATTTGTAGATGTATTAGCAGTATATTTGTGTGTATGCATATATAAATACATACATATAAACATACATATAGATACATACATTTGTGTATCTATATATACAATATACATATGCATATCTATCTATCAATCTCTATATATATCTAGCTCTATATATATCTAGCTAGATATATATATATCTAGCTCTCAATCACCTATTTATGTATCTAATCTATGTAGCTATCTATCTCTGTCTATCATCTCTCTTTATATGTGTGGGCCTTCTGCTGTAGATACAGAATAACAGCCAATGGCTCTAAAGATTAAAACTCCCAAGGCTAAAGTTGAACTCTGCTCCCAGAACACAGCTGCCAAAGTGTTTTTCCCAAAGTTTGTTCCCTTCCCCCAACCCACATACTCACCTCTTCCCTCCTTTTACAGATGAGTCAGCAAGCTCAGAGGAATTAATTGAATTGTATCAGGTCTAGACAGATGTTACCTACCAGACTATATCTGTTAATTATCCCCCCTTGTCGGTATGCACATATGATGTGATGATAGCTGACATTTGTACATATTGAGAGCTTTACCTCAAGAAACAATGTAGCCGTGTAACATGGGGTGTTGGTTTGGAATCAGGAAGCCTTGAGCATAAAGGCTGCCTCTGGTACTTACTAGCTATGTAACAAAATGTGTGAGACACTATCATTTTCCTTATCAATCTAAGTAGTACTAGCAATACCAGTCATCCCTCCCTCACAGGCTGTCAGGTAACTTAAATGAATTCATGTATGTAAAGGGCTTTCAGGCTGACAAAGCGCCAGTTATTAATTTCAGTGATTATGTATGTACTAATTGGTCCCCATTCTATGAGATGAGTAAAGCAAGTAATGTCCGCCATTTGCAAAATGGAGGAGGGTTAGAGATGTTTGTTTCACTGTATTTCCTAAAAGTTTTGTTTGGAAGCCCCACATCTTCAACATTGCAGATATTCCGTCTTAAAACTTACAGAGTAGATGACCTTTGTTCCAAGTGCTTAGGATAAAGCCTAGAAGATAGTAAACTCTTAATAAATGTTGATTGATTGGTTCCTTCCAGCTCAAAATCTATTGTCCTCTGATCAGTGACCACAATTTGTACTACACAAAAGAGAAATAAACAGTGGTTCCTCTCTCTGTCTCTGTCTCTCTCTCTCTCTGTCTCTCTCTCTCTCTCTCTCTCTCTCTCTCTCTCTCTCTCCTGTGCTGTCTCTCTCTCGCTCTCTCTCTTTCACTCTCTCTCTCTCCACCCCTTCTCCCTCTTCCCTCTTGTCTCCCCCACACTCTTAACCACTGCATTGGGAAAACCTGCGTTCCTGTTTCACCTCTTACATATACTGTATGGCCTACATGATCCCAGGAAGTTACTGGCTTCACAACCTGTCTCCCGACTGCCTACCTTTCCAGGGTCATCATGTATTACACCTTTTGATGTTTTCAGCAGTCTTGGCAAGCCAGCCTTCTTTCTCTTATCTCCCTTCTCCCTGCCTTTCTCAGGCTATTCCCAAATGCCTGAGATATAGTTCCTCTTCACTTCTGGCCCTTAGGACCCTTTGTTTCCTTCAAAGTTTAGAGAAATGTTATGTTCTACAAGAGGAAGGTCCTGACCTTCCCAGCTGTGCTTCATCTTTCCAACATACCTTGTCTTTCTCTCCAGGCCTCCAGTCTGGTAATGGTTTTCTTCCCTGAGCCTTCTCCTGCACTCCTGATGAGCTTAAGCAATGTTTATAGAACAATACAAGGCTGTGCTGCTATATGTTTAACAACCAGGCTCTCTGGGGGGGAAACTATAGGCAGGACAGAGTTTTAATTTCATATGCATTATTAACACTTTCTTATGACTAGTCAATCAAGAAAATAATAAATCAAACCTTGATTTCCAGCAACTGCTGATTTCCAAAGTGTACATGGTCACATTAAAGTTTAACAATCAGCTTGCTCCATTAGAGCTATCTCTAGCAAATGAATGGCTGTATGAACATATATATTTATACATTGTCTCCCCAGATAGAAAGCAGTGTCCTAGAGGACTGTGCCATGCTCCTGGTTGGATTGACTTAACCACTCAGTGCCCCAGGCAACAATCTGAGACTGTACATTACAAAACAGTAGCAGACTTGGGCCTTTCCTTCATGAGAGTTCCTTATACCAAGAAATCCCCAGCTCCTAATACTCCTCTCACTGCATAGTATACAAGCTCTTCACAGATGCACAGCAAATTAAATTGAAGCTAGTTGAGAAAAACTGCCCCCCAGACTGACCAGGAGGTGACCATAGAGCTTTCCAGCAGGTGCCACAAAAGACTGACTAGCCCCAAGAACTCCAAACCATAAAGCTGAGAGCCCAGTCATCGACCTTTCCCTTCCCCAAGTCTTTTAGCATCCCCACTGGACTCTAAGAGGCAGGGTGGCTCAGTGGAAAGTGGGTTTTAGAATCAGCATATCTGAGTCCAAATCCTGCCTTTGAGTAACTTGTTCTAGCATTGGCCAGTCTCTCTCCCTCTAAAATAAGGTTGGACTAGGTGTCTTCTCTGGCACCTTCCAACTCTCTGATGCTGTATTTCTTTTGTGGTCCCTAGAGCAATTCTGTGGGGTCCCTGGCCAGCTGCATAAGCCTATCTGAACCCATAGCCCCAGCTTGCCTTTCTTTTCCTTTTCCAGTTTCCATTACCTGTCTCCAGAATTCCTCACACTTCGGATTAAATTGGTCTAGTCTTTGCCAAAGCCACTGCTGGTCAGGGTGATCTGTCACTTTAGGATAGGTACCAAAGCCAAAATTCCTAAGTTTGCCCTCTGTGTAGGTGCCTAAGAGCAGGGGCACCAGCAGTAGGAGAGGCAACAGGAGGATGGTCCCTTCAGTAAAGGTGCCCTTGCTGCTCCTACAACACCTTAGATACCTCTGGAGTCCTGAGCCTGCCTCCTCTGGGACATCTCAGACTACCCAACCCTATTTATGTCCCTTATTCCTCAGCTTCTCCTCCCCATTCATGTGACTTTTGACTGGTTGGGCAAGGAGGGGCTGGGACAGATACCACCCCCTCACCCCCTGGGCAATATGTAAAAGAGTTGGGCTTATGGTTCTTTAGGATTCTACACCCTGGAGTTAAGGGAGGCAGAGGGGAAAGGACAGGCCCCTAGTGGAGATACTGCTGCAGCAGAACTGGAAAATTCATGTCAGCCTCCACTTACTAATTTCACACTGTCTCCTCTAGTTTAGGAAAGAATGGGATAGAAGAAAGAATGCAGGACTTAGAGACCAAAGAGCTGGGTCTCAGGGAGCGCCCTGCTACTTACTATTGCTGTGTGTTACTAGCTGGGCATAGTGGGCAAGTCACATGAATTCTGCAAGCCTTAGTTCTGTCATTTGTAAAATAAGGTGATTGGATTAGATGGCTAAGGTTGCCTTCCTGTGCACTGATGAGGTCATTAGGATATATCTATAGGCCTCAGTTTCTTCATCTGAAAAATGGGTATGCCTGTATTGGGAAGACTAAATGGAACTATGGGTGTAAATGATTTGTATGTTTACAATTGCTGGTATTTGTACAGTGATATGTTTAATGTTTCACACAGAGCTGGAAGGAACCTCAGAGATCTAATCATCTCCCCACCCCCTCCCCACAATTGAGAAAAAAAATGAAGATACTGAGGCCTAGAGTAGTAAGGTGACTTTGCGACAGGCCTCTAGATAGAATAGGATCATAGATAGGGCTTGAAACCAGGTTCTCTGATACCAGAGCAAATTTTTCCCCTCTCCCTCATTCTCCCCAATACTTTTTCCACACACTAGCTCCTTTGAACTTTTTTGAGCCTTATAGAATGTAAGTGCTATGATCATCCCCATTTTACGGCTGAGAATACTGAGGCTCATAGATCCTAAATCTCACAGCTAGTGTAAGGGAACATTAAAACAAGGTCTTCCTGATGCTGTGTCCAGCCTTTCACCTAGTATGCTGCCTCTCTAAATACAGGCCTTTATTCTAGGTTACTTTCTCCATTTCTAGAGTTGCCTTCTTGCCACCTCCCAATAGTTACCACTGCAACCTTCCTACCTGAAGCAGTCAAGCCTGATGAAGTGGAAGGTGAATCTGAGGCAACTCTGCTCTATTTTAGCTGCATAACTCTAGACAAATCATCTTAAATCTTAGGGCTTCAGCTTCCTAAATAACCCAATAAGGAGTTTTATTGAGCACATACTAAGTGCCAGGTATTGTACTAAGCACTGGGGATACAGAGAAGTTAGAAAATAGCCCTTAGTCTCAAGAAGCTCACAGTCTAATGGGGGAGACAACATGCCAACACCATTTACCAACATGATAGGTAGAATATACAGAATATATATCCACAATAAAATAAAGGTAATCAGAAGAGGGAAGGCATTAATGTTGTGGGGTACCCAGAAAGTCTTCTTGCAGAACATAGAATTTCAGCTTCAACTTCAAGGGAGCAAGGGAAGTCAGGAAGTAGAGATGAGGAAGGAGAAAATTCTTCCCATTGGTTCAATCAGTAAAAATGCTTGGAGTTAGGAGATGAACTGTCTTCTTCATAGAACATTAAGGAGGCCAGAGTCACTGGCTCATTGAGTAGTAAAAGACAGACAAGAGGCCTGTAAAGGCAGGAAGGGGCCATGCAGGGCTTTAAAAGCCAAGGAACTTTATATTTGGTCCTGGAGGTAATGGGGAGACACTGGAGTTTATTGAATGGTGGAGCAGGTGCTGATGGTCAGACCTGTACTTAAGATCATGTTGGTAGCTGAGTGGAGGATAGACTGGAATGGGCAGAGACTTGAGGCTGGGAGATGATAATTAAAGCACCTGTGTCCGAGGTCTACTGTGAAGATGAAATGAGATCCTCTATTTAAAATACTTTGTAAACCTTAGAATGCCATAGATATATGAGTCCTAATTATAGGATATTTTCCCCTTGTTTCCAAGCTTGTGTCTTGCCACCTGCCAAGCTACCCCCATAGCTTCAACCCTTAACCACCAACAGTCAGCCCTGGAGGGGTAAAAGATGAGTATTGTCTTGAAGGTCTCATTCCTGCTGTCCCACATGCCAACTGTTTAACCTTAGAGGAGAGCCAGAAAGAATGCTGGCTATCCCAAGGAGTCAAAAGCTATCCTTTCAAAATCTAAGATATCCCCTTTGTTACCTTGGGTAAATCACTTGACCAACTTGGCCCTCGATTTGCTTGTTGGTAAAATGGGGAGGGGAGGTTTACGTGGTCTCTGAGGTCCCTTCCAGTTCTAGATTTCTGATATTTTAAGTCATTTCTCTTTTCTGGGTCTTAGTTTTCCCATAGGTAAAGTGAAGGCTTTCTACTAAAATCACTGCTGCTTAATCTGGAGTCTGTGAACTTTTATTTTTTTTTACAAAAAATTAATAACTTTTTCAATAGGATTTGTTTCTTTTGCAAACCTATGTATATGATTTTATACATTTAAATATATTATTCTGCAAAGGGCTATCTGTAGGTTTCAGCAGATAGTCAAGAGGGTCCTGACACCAAAAAGTCCGTGATTTGAGATGATCTTTAGACGCCCTAAGACTGGGAATTAGACACCAGTGATAGATCTGGGAGTTTCCTCACTGAGAGTTCACCATACCAAAGAAATCATAGATTTCAAAGAAATCCCCAGCCCCTAGAACTCTACCTGGCACATAAAGTAGAAGGCTCCTAATAAATGCATATTGATTTAATTTAAATAAATTGAGAAAAACTGCCCTTAAAGTAACCAGGACGTAATCAAACAACCTGAGAACTGTAAAAGTCCTGGCAAGGTTTTTTCCTCCAAACTTCACATGTAAATTGAGACTAATCTAGAAAAATGAAGTGACTGGCTTTGAGACCCCATCGTATGGGAGTTCTGGGTACAAACAATCAGCAAGCATTTATTAAGCACTTACTATATATGCCAGGCACTGTTCCAGGCATCAGTTATACAAAAAAAGTCAAAAGCTGTCCTTTCCCTCAAGGAGGTTACATTCTAATAAAGGAAAAGCATGTATATAAAAGATTCCATAAGACACATACAGAATTGATGGGAGATAACCTTAGAGGAAAGGCACTAGTAGCTGGAGGGACCAGGAAGGCAAGAATGTAGCATGTGACCTGAATCTTGAAGGAAGGCAGGGATTCTCAGTGGCAGAGATGAGGAAAGAGAGCATTCCAAGAAAAGGGGATAGCTCTTTATGCAAAGGTACAAAAATGGCTGACAAAGAGTTCAGCAAGGATGCAGACAAGGAGGGACTGCGGAGTATGTGGAGGGGACAAGATTACCTCTGCAGGCCTGCTCCAGTTCTTGGGCCTTTGAATTGTGAGGTCCCTCTAACAGACAGTGGTTTTTCTTTTTCTGGTGCCATGGTGTGACTGTACTGAACTAATAATCCCACAGCCTAGTTGTCTTTGCAGTCAACTAGAAGCATGTGAGTGATCTTATGAGAGCAGGGTACAGTGTTTTAGACTCTTGTGATAAATAAAACCTACATCCCAATGGGCTTTGGGCCCTGTAGGTGCTATAAGACATTTTCAAAACCACACCCCACATACACACACAGGGACACAATGATGAAGACCAACACAAGATCTCATGTTAACTTAGGAAGCAGTTATGGGGATTGTAAGGACTGAAATGTTCACAAGAGGGGTTGGGCTACTCCAGAAAGCTGGTAGGTACTCTGGGAGTAAGATAGCTATCAACCAGAGTCATAGGAAAGGTATGGTCAGTAGGACTGCTTCCCAAAAAGGCTCAGTGTACTAGTAGAGGCTTTAAAAATGGGTCCAAGGCTTCTTTCTTTCTTTTTTTCTTTTTTTCCTTCTTTCTTCCTTCCTTTCTTTCTTTCTTTCTTTCTTTCTTTTTCTTTCTTTCTTTCCCTTCCTTCCTTTCTTCCTTCTCTTTCTTCTTTCTCTTTCTTCCTTTCCAATCATTTTTAAGTTCCCAGAGTTTCACTTGAAGGAGGCTTTCAGATATTGGATATAGGGGTGCCACCTGTTAGGGATGGGTGCATATATACTCTCTAGCTAATGGCTTCATGGCTAATATTTACCAGACCAGAATCAGATGGAAATACATTTGTGTGACCAAGTCCTTACCAGATACCACTGACTTTTATGACCCCTAAAAGCTTACCCCTAAGCTATTATTAAGCTTACTTCAACACACCATGGATTTGTAATTTCATCAAAATAAACCTTCCCTAAACCTGGGGAATATATAACCGTCCAAGTATTCTGATTGTCCAGGGATTACTGGTTCTTCCACAGAAGATCCATCCAAGGTAGGGGAGGCCTTTCTCCAAGGTTTTGTACATCTGTTGATGGGGATGGGGTGGAGAGAGAACTGAGCAGTAGAATGTCTTCAAATGACTTGCAAGTATGTATTATGTATTACCAGTGATGAGGTGAAAGAAAAATGATGAGGGTACGGAACCATAGGTTTTTAGGGTGCTTGAGACTCCAGAATACCGACACTCTGGGTCCTGCCGAATGAATTTGATTCAAGCCTTCTCACAGCCAAAAAAAGACAAAGTTTATTACAGATTTGCCATATTTGGTTGTCTTAAGAAATCTTACCTTTTTGTGATGCTTGTTTTCACAAGTGGGCCAGATTTAATCTACTGAGCTAGATTGAAGCTAAGTGCCTTCATGGGGGCAAGATAGAGATTATATACAGAAAGATTGTGGGAGGGATTGAGGGGCGGTCAAGTAGTCTGGGGTGACTAGAGGAGGGGTTTAAGGAGGGTCTTGAGCAGGGGTCTAAGGAAGATCTTGATGGAACTGGGGTGACTAGAGGTCAAGACTCCAGGAAACAAGAGAATGGGATTTTGATGGGATGGTGGGAAGCAGCTGGACAATAGAGGGCTAGGCTAGTTAGAGATTTGAGCCTTGTGACAAGGAAGGGCTTATGGCCTCAGGCAAAGGCCAGATCTAAGTGGGAAGATTCAAGGAGAGTTCAAGGGGGTTCCCAGAGACTGTACCCCCATCACCAGGATCTGCATTTCCTTTGAGATACTTCTTGGCTCATTTTCTATTCCTGACTGTGACCGTCTAGAATGAGAAGAGATGGTTGGAATGAGCATTTATTAAGTGCCAAATACTTTATTCATCTGATCCTCACAACAACCTTGGGGAGGTAAGTGCTATTCTTATCTCCATTTTATAGTTGAGGAAACTGAGGTAAAAAGAGATTAAAACTACTATGTGAGGCTGGATTTGAACTCACGCCTTCCTGACTCCAGGTCCATCTTCCTATCCTAGTCACTTCCTAAGACATGAGCTTCTAAAAGTTCCAAATTGAGATTCATTTTGCAGGATTTGATTTGTCACAGCAGTTCCCAAAGGAGACTCTGTGAAGTTACTGCTACCAGGTGAGATAATCTGACTTAATTCAATTCAAGAGGTTTTACTAAGTACCTACAAAGTGCCATGTCAGCTGTGGGGTCTTCTCAATTCCATTTCTACAACGTATCTTAAATTCATCCCCTTTTCCTTCCTCTCACCCAGCCACCGTCCTAGTTCAAGCTCTCAGCATTGTGCTCCAGGACTATTGTAGTGACATCCTAATTGCGTTCCCTACCTCAAGTCTCTCCCCTCCCCCATCTGCCCTTTACAGAGCTGCCAAAGTGATATTCCTAAAGCACCTGTTTGACCACCACTCAATAAACTACAGTGGCTCCCAGTCTATCATCTACCCAAATTACCCATTTTGCTGTTCCTCATGTGATGCACCATCTCGGTCTCTGGGTTTTTGCATGAGCTGGTCCTTAATTGCTAGAATGCATATTTTCCTCACTTCTACCTTTAGAATCTCTAATTTCCTTCAAAGCTCAGCTCAGAAGCCATTTCCTAAATGAAGCTTCTCCTGTTCCCCCAGGCGCTAGCCCACACTTCATTACTTTGGATTTATTTTGTATACTGGCATACCTTGGGGATGTTCAATTCAAGACCACCTCGATAAAGGGAATATAGAAATAAAATGAGTCACATGACTTTTTTAGATTCTCAGTGCATAAAAAGTATATTGACACTATACTGTAGTCTATTAAGTGTGTAATTGTGTTATATCTAACACACACACACACACCTTAATTTAAAAATACTTTATTGCTAAAAAATGCTAACCATCAACTGAGCCTTCAGGGCATGGAAATCTTTTTGCTGGTGAAGGGTCTTACCTCAATGTTGATGCTTGCTGATTGATTAGGGAGGCAGCTGCTGAAGGGTGGCTGTGGCAATTTCTTAAAATAAGACAATAAGAAAGTTTATTACATCAGCTGATTCTCCCTTTCACTTGAACACTTAGAGGCCACTGAAGGGTTTTTAGTTGGCCTAATTTCTGTATTGTTTCACCTCAGATCTGGACAGTTTGTTGGTAGAGCAGTCAGGACACACCCATATGACATTTATCAATTAAGTTTGCTTTCTTATAGTTCACGGTGCCCCAAATAGTTGCAAAAGTAACATCAAAGATTGTGGATCACAGATTACCATTACAGACATAATAATAATGAAAAAATTGGAAATATTGTGAGAATTATGAAAATGTGTCACAGAGACAAGTTTTGAGCACATGCTATTGGAAAAATGGTGTTGAGAGACTTGCTCAACACAGGGTTGCCACAAACCTTTAATTTGTTAAAAAAAAACACAATATCTGTGAAGTGCAATAAAACAAGGTGTACCTGTGTATTTAACATGTATACATATTTATTTAATTTTGTCTTTGTATCTCTATACCCTAGTTCACTGACTGGCATATATTAAGCACTTATAAAATGCTTATTGGTTGATTAATTCAATGTGCCAGGCACCCCAAAAAATGGCTCCTGCCTTCAAGGAGCTTACATTCTACTTGTAATTTCACACTATGGATAAAAGGTAGGGTGGGGAAAGAGACTCCCAGGAGCTTAGAAACAATGCGAATGATTTTTTTTGCCTGGGGGGTAATAATAAGGTCCATTTCTTCTCCCCAAGTATTCTGCATCCCATCTTCTTTCAGATATTTCGATAACCAATCTTTTTAATGCCCTTAAAATTGTGTCACCCCCAGAATGGATCTCTTCTGGGTACAATTGTTTTGGTCCAGCTGTTCTTCCCATTTTTGTTTTCTTTAGTGCATTTTCTACTTCTTCATGCTGACCACTGGGAGCTGTGATATAAGAGTCAAAATGTGGCAGTTCCTGTGTCATGAAAGAGTTTGTGAGAAATAATTCATTTGGACCCCTACACTATTTCAATCAGTTTGAAATATTGCATAAATCGTATAGGGATAGATACGGTCTTATAGTGGGCCTCAAACTTTAATGTAATGTTCACTACTTGTTTACCAACTTATGAGGCTCACTTGTGCAACCACAAGAATGCTGACAAAGATATCACCATCTCATTTTGTTTCAATTCCACATCCAAACACAACATGGGTGGGTTGTCTTGATCTTTGGAAAGTTCCCTAATTTTTTTGTTGTTGTTCCTCTAGACCTCTTTCTCTTGTCCAACATGATCTGGTGACCCACCTTACGACCACTTAGTGAGTTGAGATGCCCCATGCTTTGCCCAACCTGTGACACTGCCCCACCCCTGCAGATATGTCATTTTTGGACCTCAAGAGAAGGATTGTCAAATAATGAGATTCTATATTTCACAGTGGCTCTTTTGTGTATTTGGGGGCATCTCAGATCATGAGGGAGATCTAAGGTCCACTTCATTAGAGGAGACCATGGACTCTTTAATAAAGTCCTACATTGGCTCAGAGCTCTGCCTCAGTCTTTTTTTTTTTTTTGTAGGTTGGACAATTTTAATTTCCACAAGTTTACTATGGAAATTTTGGCAGATCTTTTCCTATTTTTTTGTCTTTGTTATCTTCCCTTCACTTTCACTGTTGGCCCATCCCTCCCCATCTGTGCATTTTGCATTTCAGAAATTCTATCCTTAGCAAGAATTTGTCTTGATTCTATGATCAGTATTGCCTTTTAACCATCTCTTTATGCACTAACCATCTCTTTAAGAATATGTTCTGAGGAGGGCAAAGACACAATGGCAGAGAAAAGGCAGTGACTCACCTGAGTTCTCCCCAAAACTCCTCCAAACACTTTTAAATAATGCCTCAAAACAATTCCTGGAGCAGCAGAACCCCCAAAAGAACCTACCTTTCAGGCAGATGTTAATATATGGGATGGATTGTTGTTGTTGTTTTTAAAGTATTTGTTAATGTGAGTGTGTGAGCCTCATGTTTTAAGCATTTCCTCTGTGGAAGAAATAAATAACTGATATCTTATTTGTTTTTTTTTTAACATTAACAAGATGGGACTCTGTTAATTCTTTCTTGGAAAAACCTTAGGCGTGCAGTATTTGTAAGCTTTGGTCTGGAAATTGTCCTCAGAGTTCTACTCTAGAGTAGGGGCATAATGAGCCAGTGAGATGAAAGAATCCTAATCCCTTCTTTGGAGTCAGGCTTCCCCAAATTCATAGCTGGCAGCCATTGTGGGACAGAGGACCATGACATCAGGAATGTGATACCATGACTTGCCAGCTAATTGGATTTAAGTGAGGAAAGGCTGTGCAAAGTCACCAGCCTCACTTTCTCCTTTGGAGCCATCTGGGCCCAATGACAAGATATAGATCATGATTACTGGAGATGGCCCCAGATGCAATGGAAGTGCTAGATAATACTATTCTAAAGGCCCATAAATACTTATAAAGAAATATCACGAATTATTTGCATTGTGTCCAGCTCTTGAGTTTCACTACGCCACTCCACCACCTTCTCTACCAACTACCACTCCCTAGGCTCAGTCCAGGTGCCCAGCCACCAGGTCTGGCTGGCCAGCAGCTCTGCCAGTGTCTATGCAGGCACTAGCAGCTCTGGCTCCCAAATCTTCACAGCCAGTTCCACCAGCTTCTGTGGGGGTTAGGAGCTGGGGGCCTGATAGAGGGGCTGGTCAAGGTTGGGGAGATCCAGGGGGAGAAGGAGACCATGTAGGACCTCAACAACCTCCTCTCCTCCTATCTGGAGCCTGGAGATGGAGAATCACAAACGGGAAGGGAAAATCAGGGAGCATATGAACAAGAAGGGAGATCAGACCAGGGAATGGGGACATTATTTCAAGACTATTGAGGATCTGTGAGCACAGATCTATACAAACTCAGTGGACAATGCCAGAATCATCCTACAGATTGATAATGCCTGCCTGGTGGCTGATGACTTTAGAGTCAAGTATGAAGCAAAGCTGACCATGAGATAGTCTATAGAAAGTGACATTCACAGCCTTCAGAAGGTCATTGATGACCCCAATGTGACCAGGCTGCAACAGGAGACAGAGATTGACACCCTGAAGGAAGAGCTGCTCTTCATGAAGAAGGGAGGAGGTGAATTCTCTACAAGCCCAAATCATAGGCTCTGGGCTGACCGTGGAGGTGGACTCTCCCAAATCAAAGGACTTGAGCAAGATCATGGCTGATATCTGAGCTCAGTATGGTGCTCTGGCTCAGAAGAACAGAGAAGATCTTGATAAATACTCATCCCAGCAGATTGAGGAGAGCACAGTGGCTATCAACACAAGATCTGAGGAGGTGGAATCAGCTGGAAACACTAGTCACTGAGCTGAAATGTACAATCCAGTCCCAGGAGATTGACATCTAAAAACAAGCTTGGAGGAGAGCCTGAGGGAGGTGGAGATCCCCTATGCTATCCAAATAGAGCAGATCAATACAGCCCTGCTATGCCTGGAGGCAGAGGTGAGGCAGACACAAATAGAGGGGCAGCACCAGGCATAGGAATACTAGGCCCTGCTCACCATTAAGGTCAAACTGGAAGCAAAGATCAACACCTATCGAAACCTGCTGGAGAATGAGGAAGATTCCAGTCTTGTGTATGCCTTGGACAGCAGTGGTAGTTCCTTACAGAAGACCAGCACTCAGAGGATTTTAAAAATTAAAAAAAAAATCACGAGAAAACTTATTTTTAAAACAGCAAAGCTTAGAACTCCTATGCTATTTAATATTTCATAAAAATAATAACGAATCATGAATCAAGTCAATAAACATTTCTGAAGCACCTACTATATAAACAAAGGCAGAAAGTATTTTTGGCAAAACAAAAGTATTACCACTCTTAGTCACAAGGTGGAGCTAGAGTATTATTTGTCTATTGCTTGATTTTGAAATTCCAATTTGCTGGGAATTTTGCCAAAGTCAATACCTCAGAACTGAAGTGACAGGAATTTTAATAGTGATGATAGTGTTTTATTATAGACATTTTCTCCATCATGGCTCAAGAATTTTCCACATAGGAGGGGCATTCTGGGAAGATGGCACAGTAGGTCAGAAAATTGCAGGCTCTCCAAATTTCCTCTATGAAAAAGACAGAACATCACCTCAAAGTGAATATAGAGTGGCAAAAATAAACATAAGTCAGGGTGAAGCAGTTGTCCTCCTAAGACAACTTGAGAGGACCTCACAAAAGACTCAACCTCCAGGGGCAGAGGTTTGGCTTGACTAAAGTGCAAACATCACCAGGTGAATCAACAGACAATAAGCCTCTGGGACAGCTGGGTTTAGAAGCAGCCTTTGCTTCAGGAATTTTCACCTCGAGGAGAGTGTGGGGGTCTGATGACTGAGTAGGGTAATATGGAAGGAGCTTTGCTGTCTTGGAACTCTAGGCCCAGCTGTGCTGAGCGGACATATTCCTGGGCTGAAACTGAGGGTGAGAAGGAGCTAGCACACAGAGATTGCAGAATTTTTTTTTAAAGAGAGCAATACAAGAAAAAATTATGAAAAGAGAGTCAACCATTTTGAAAAAGATCCAAGAACTTAGGGGAAAAAATAACTCCTTGAAAACTTAAATTGGGTAAAGGAAAATGGATGACATTAGAAGGTACCAAGAAATAATAAAACAAAATCAAAAGAATGAAAAAATAGAAGAGAATGCGAAACATCTCACTAGAAAAACAACTAATCTGGATAACAGATCTAGGAGAGACAATATAAGAATTGCTGGATTATTGAAAAGTTATGGTCAAAAAAGAATCTTGATATAATGTTACAAGAAATTAAGAAAAAGAAGTAATCGAAGAATACTTTTCAGATCATGATGCAATAAAAATTATTTGTAATAAAGAACCATGGAAAAATAAGCTAAAAATTAATTGGAAACTAAATAATCTAATTCTAAAGAATGAGTGGGCCAAAGAACAAATCAGAGAAACAATTAATAATTTCATTCAAGAGAATGACAATAATGAGATAATATACCAAAACTTATGGGATGCAGCAAAAGCAGTTCTTAGGGGAAGTTTTATATCTCTAAATGCTTACATGAATAAAATAGAGAAAAAGGAGATTCAATGAATTGGGCATGCAACTGAAAAGCTAGAAAAAGAACAAATTGAAAATCCCCAATTAAATATCAAATTAGAAACACTGAAAATCAAAGGAGAGATTAATAAAATTGAAACCAAGAAAACTATTGAATTAATAAATAAAACCAAGAGCTGGTTTTATGAAAAAACCAATAAAATTGATAAACCCTTGGTCAATTTGATTTAAAAAAAGAAGAAAAACAAATTACCACTATTAAAAATGAAAAGGGTGAATTCACCTCTAATGAAGAGGAAATCAAAAGAATAATTAGGAATTATTTTGCCCAATTGTATGTCCATAAATTTGACAACATTAGGGATATGGATGAATATCTACAAAAACATAAATTGCCCAGGTTAACAGAAGAGGAAGTAAAATTTCTAAATAACCCCATCTCAGAAAAAGAAATTGAACTCCCTAGGAAAAAATCTCCAGGGCCAGACAGTTTTAGATGTGAATTTTATCAAACATTTAAAGAACAATTAATTCCTATACTTTGTAGACTATTTGGGAAATAGGTGAAGAAGGAGTCCTACCAAATTCTTTTTATGACACAAATATGGTACTAATACCCAAACCAGGTAGAGTCAAAACAGAGAAAGAAAATTATAGACCAATTTCCCTAATGAATATTGATGCAAAAATTTTAAATAAAATATTAGCAAAAAGATTTCAGCAACTTATTACAAGAATAATACACTATGATCAGGTGGGATTTATTCCAGGAATGCAAGGCTGGTTCCATATTAGGAAAACTATTAGCATAATTGACCATATCAACAACAAAACTAGCAGAAACCGTATGATCATCTCAACAGATGCAGAAAAAGCCTTTGACAAAATACAACACCCATTCCTATTAAAAACACTGGAAAGCATAGGAATAAATGGTGCCTTCCTTAAAATTATAGATAGCATCTACCTAAAACCATCAACAAGCATTATTTGTAATAGGGATAAGCTAGATGCATTCCCAGTAAGATCAGGGGCAAAACAAGGATGTCCATTATCACCCCTACTATTCATTTTGGTACTAGAAACATTAGCTGTAGCACTAAGAGAAGAAAAATAAATTGAAGGAATTAGAATAGGCAAAGAAGAAACTAAATTATCACTTTATGCAGATGATATGATGATTTACTTAGAGAATCCTAGAAAATCAAGTAAAAAACTACTTGGAATTATAAACAACTTTAGCAAAGTTGCGGGATATAAAATAAACCCACATAAATCCTCAGCATTCCTGTATATTACTAACAAAGCCCAACAGCAAGAGATAGAGAGAGAAATTCTATTCAAACCTACTGTAGACACTATCAAATATTTGGGAGTCTATCTGCCAAGACAAACCCAGGGCCTATATGAACATAATTATGAAAGACTTTTCACGTGAATAAAGTCAGATATAAATAAATGGAAAAATATCAGTTGCTCATGGTTAGGCTGAGCTAATATAATAAAAATGACAATTTTACCTAAATTTATCTATTCAATGCCATATCAATTGAACTACCAAAAAATTATTTTACGGAGCTAGATAAAACAATAACAAAATTCATCTGGAAGAACAAGAGGTCTAGAATATCTAGGGTATTAATGAAAAAGAATGCTAGGG
This sequence comes from Trichosurus vulpecula, assembly GCF_011100635.1. NCBI lineage: Eukaryota > Metazoa > Chordata > Mammalia > Diprotodontia > Phalangeridae > Trichosurus > Trichosurus vulpecula. The sequence goes on along the minus strand of NC_050576.1, from coordinate 275,452,659 downwards.
AAGGTGGCCTAGCCATACCAGATATTAAACTGTACAATAAAGCAGCAGTCACTAAAACTACCTGGTACTGGCTAAGAAACAGGGTTGTGGATCAGTGGAATAGGATAGGTACACAAGATGCAGAAGTCAATGACTATAGCAATCTACTCTTTGATAAACCCAAAGAATCCAGCTTCTGGGCTAAGAATTCACTATTTCACAAAAAGTGCTGGGAAAATTGGAAAATGGTAGTGCAGACACTGAACATAGACCAATATCTTACACTACATACCAAAATAAAGTCAAAATGGGTTCATGATTTAGAAATAAAGGCTGCTACTATAAGCAATTTGGTAGAGCAAGGAGTAGTTTACCTATCAGATTTATGGAAAAGAAAAGAATTCATGACACAACAAGAGATAGAGAGCATTAAAAATGCAAAATGGAGAATTTTGATTATGTTAAATTGAAATGTTCTTGTATAAAAAAAGTCAATGCAACAAGGAGGGAAGGAGAAAATTGGGAGAAAATCTTTACAACCAGTGTCTCTGATAAAGGCCTCATCTCTAAAATATACAGGAAACTGAGCCAAATATATAGGAATACAAGTCATTCCCCTATTGAGGAATGGTCAAAGGATGTGAACAGGCAGTTTTCAGAGGAAGAAATTAAAGATATCTGTAGGCATATGAAAAAATGCCCCAAATCACTACTGATTAGAGAAATGCAAATCAAAACAACCCTTATGTAACACATCTCTCCTGGCAGATTGTCTAAAATGACAAAACAGGAAAATGATAAATGCTGGAGAGGATGTGGGAAAATTGGAACATTGTTACATTGCTGGTGGAATTGTGAACTGATCCAGTCATTCTGGAGAGCAATTTGGAACTATGCCCAAAGGGCTATAAAATGTTCATACCCTTTGACCAGCAATACCACTTCTAGGGTTGTATCCCAAAGAGATCACACGAGTGGGAAAAGGACCCATATGTACAAAAATATTTATAGCGGCTCTTTTTGTGGTAGCTAAGAATTGGAAATCAAAGGGATGCCCATCAATTGGGGAATGGCTGAACAAGCTGTGGTGTATGAAGGTAATGGAATACTATTGTGCTATAAGAAATGGGGATGATACAGACTTCATAACAACCTGGAAAAACCTACACAATATGATGCTGAGCGAGCAGAGCAGAGCCAGGAGAACATTATACACAACCACAGATATATGGATTCTGTGAGGACTAACCATGATAGACTTTTCTCTTCTCAGCAACACAAGGTGCAAAGACAACTCCAAAGGACTCGCAATGGAGAATGTTATCTACATCCAGAGAAAGAACTATGACGTATGAATGCAGATTGAGGCACACTTTATGCTCACCATTTTTTCCCTTTTTTTCCCTCTCTTTTGATTTTGTTTTTGGCTTTGTTTTTTTTGGTTCTGCTTCTTTCTGATGATTCATTCCATTGGTCATAATTCTTCTTCACAGCTTGACTAGTGTGTAAATAAGTTCAATGCAAAGTTATACATAGAAGATATATCGGATTCCATGCCATCTTGGGGAGGGAGGGGAGGGGGAAGAAAATCTGGAACTCAAAATTATGTAGAACCAAGTGTTGTAAACTAAAAATAAAAAAAAAATGTTTTATTTTTAAAAAAAAGAAATTAAGGAAAAATTAAGGAAAACTGCCCTGAAGTTCTAGAACAAGGGATAAAGTAGAAGTAGAAATAGAAAAAATCCACAGATCACCACCTGAAAAAGATCACAGGATGAAAACTTACAGGAATATCATAGCCAGGTTTCAAAATTCCCATGTTAAGGAGAAAATATTATAAGCAACAAGAAAAAAACCAATTTAAATACTGCAGAACTACAATCAGGATTACACAAGACCTATCAGCTTCTACATCAAAAGACCATAAGTCTTAGAACATTAGATTTTAAAGAGCAAATGAGCTAGGGTTCCAACCAAATATAACTTACCCAGCAAAGTTGAGTGTAATCCTGAATGAAAAACAAATGGATATTTAATGAACTGACTTTCAGGCATTTGTGACAAAAAGACCAGAACACAATGGAAACTTTGACATCTAAGATCCAGGAGAAATGTAAAGTAAACATAAAAGAGTAATTATAAGGGACTCAATAAGGGCAAACTATTTGCTTCTTATATGTGAAAATGTCAGTTTTCTTAAGACTGTCATCATTACTTGGGTAATCATTATTTAAGACTGTTACCATTACTTGAAAGAAATGTTGGGACTGTGCTGAGTATGATGAATCTGAAAAACAAAATTGGGTAGGAAAAGGTAAAGAGAAGTAATTATCTCGTGCAAATGAAACATGAAAGGAAGAACTGATATGGAGGAAGTAGGTGGGGGTGGAGGGTTGGTAGTTCTGGAACCTTACTCTCATCAGATCTGTGTTAAACAGGGAACAACACATACATCTAGAAGGCTATAAAAGTCTTCTAAATTTATAAAGAAATAAAAGGGGAAGGGAACAGGGTAAGGAAGGGACTTTTAAAAGGGTGTGTGGATTAAGATTTAGGTTGGTGTGAGAGAGGATAAAGGAGGGACTCTTAGAGGGGTAGGGGGAATAAGGAATAGGAGTGGAAGGGAAATGATAATGACCAGATTCTTTAAAAGGGATAAGGGAGGTAGTGTTTAGAAGTAAACTAGATTTATGAAGAGGGATGGGGTAAAAAGAGAGTCTGAGGACAACAGGAAAAATAGGATGGAGGAAAATACACAAATAGTAATTATAACTTTGAATGTGAATGGGATTAACTCACCCATAAAAGAGAAACAGCAAATGGATTAAAAATCTGAATCGTACAATATTTTATTTACAAGAAAACCATTTAAAATGAGAAATACACACAGTTAAAATAAAGGGCTGGAGTAGAATTTATTATGCTTCAGCTAATTTAAAAAAAAGCATGGGTAGCAATTATGATCTCAGACAAAGTTAAAGCTAAAATAGATTTAATTAAAGAGATAAATAGGGAAACTACATTATGATTGTGAAACTCAGAAAATAAATGACCAAAGAGCCACAGAGATTATGCAACCACTGTTAACTCTGAAAACACCAAAGAGCTCACATAGGTTATATACCAACTGTCAAATTCTGAAAAATAAAATAAAATAAAACCAAAGAGCTAATAGTGGTTTTAAGAGAAATGCCTTCATTATTCTGTTGGAGGAGGAAAACTAGTCACATGGACAGGGTCTGCTCTAGGACCAAGTTGACCTAAGGCAGCAAGACTAAGTCCTGATACATATAGTTATGGCTAGACAAACAAACAAGTAGTTAGATGTGATAACAGTAGTAGAAATCATAACTGTGAATGTAAATGGGATGAACTCTCCCATAAAATGGAAGCAGATAGTAGAGCAGATCCTACAATATGTTGTTTACTAGAGACACACTTGAAACTGAGAGGTACACACAGAGTAAAAGTAAGGGGCTGGAGCAGAATCCATTATGCTTCAACTGAAGTTAAAAAAAAAAAGCGGGGGTAGCAATCCTGATCTCAGACAAAGCAAAAGCAAAAAAAGCAAAAATAATTAAAAGAGATAAGGAAGGAAACTACATCTTACTAAAAGGTGTAACCAGAATGGCCTTTGTTTTCTTTGAATAACTCAACTTACCTCATTGAGCCTCTGGACGCTGTGGCTTGCTCTTCCAGGGCAGGAAGCCCAGTGACCATGCCAGGAATCAGAGAACTTCCTGTGTGATGAGTCATGGGGCTGGCTGAGGGGAGGTGTTAACTCCAGAGTCACGCCCTATTGGGTGTTAACCTGGTCTACCCTAGGGGGAGGGGCCAGCTCAAGAACCAATTGGCTCTGGTCATTCAAGCAGCGCTTGATGATGTCAAAAACTCTATAAGAGGGGAGAGGACAGCTTGAAGATCCTCTTTCCTTTTTTGGTTGGTGTGGGAGCAGCAACAAGCAAGCGTGACTCTGGGCCAGCCCTTGCTCTCGGGCCGAGCCCAGATGTTGGTAACTATGAATTGTATTGGGTCTGTCTGTTGATATTTGTAATTTGTTTGTATTTTGGTTTTGAGGTTCGGGGTGCTGGTTTGTTTTCCCCTGAACTAAATGAATGTTTTGAACCTCAGGGTGCTGGCTTTTTCCCCTGAAGTACGTATTTGGTATATCTCTTGATGCTTGTCTCTTTGCTCCCCTGAACTAACTGAATGCTAACTGAATGCTGGCGTTTTTTCCCCTGAACTAAATGAATGTTGTCTGTATGCTAACTGAATGCTGGATAAAAGTAAGCTGGTCAACCCCTTCACCGTGCTTTCCTTGTTTAAGCAGATAAAAAGAACCTGTGCTTTCCCAGTGTCCCAGCAGCCTCCTGGGTGCTGGCTGTGGGGGGATCTTACGCCCCCACAGAAGCTGCTGGCTGGATTGTTAAAACAAAAGGTAATAGAGATAATGAAGTAATATCAATACTAAATAAATATGCATTAAGTGGTATAGTATCCAAATTCCTAAAGAAGCTAAATGAGTTACAGGTTCATGACCAAAGAAGAGATAAAGAGCATTATGAAATGTGAAACAGATAATTTTGATTATGTTAAATTAAAAAGCTTTTGCATAAACAAAACCAATGCAACCAAGATTAGAAGGAAAGCAGAAAGCTGGGAAACAATCTTTACAGCAAATGTCTCTGATAAAGGTCTCATCTCTCAAATATAAAGAGAACTGAGTCAAATTTTTAAGAATACAAGTCATTCCCCAATTGATATATGGTCAAAGGATATGAACATGTAATTTTCAGATGAAGAAATCAAAGATATCTATAGTTGTATGAAATACTCTAAATCTCTTTTGACAAGAGGAATGCAAATTAAAACAACTCTGAGGTACTACCTCACACCTATCAAATTAGCTAATATGACAAACAGAAAATGATAAATGTTGGAGAGGATGTGAGAAAATTGGGATACTAATGAATTGTTGGTGGAGTTGTTAAATGATCCATTCTGGAGAGCATTTTGGAAGGGCAACCAAACTGTGCATACCCTTTGATCCAGCAGTACCACTACTAGGTCTGTATCCCAAAGAGATCATAAGAAAGAGAAAAGGACCTACATGTGCAAAAATATTTTTAGCAGTCCTTTTTGTGATGGGAAAATAATGGAATTTGAGAGGATGTCCATCAATTGTGGAATGACTGAATGAGCTGTGGTATATGAACGTAATGGAATACTATGGTGCAATAAGAAATGATGAACAGGCAGATTTCAGAAAAAAACCTGGAAAGACTTGTACAAACTGATACAAAGTGAAATGAGAAGAACCAGGAAAACATTGTACATAGTATTATAAACATTGTATGATGATCAACTATGAATGACTCAGCTCCTCTCAGCAACACAATGATCCAAGACAAGTACAAAGGACTCATGAAGGAAAGTACTATCCATTTCCAGATAGAGAATTAATGGCCTCTGTATGCAGATTGAAACATACTTTTTCACTTTATTCTTTTTTGTGTTTTTTTATCTGTTTCTTCTTTCATAACTGTGACTAATATGGAAATATGTTTTACATGATAGCACATGTATAACCTATATCAAATTGCCTACCATTTTAGGAAGAGGGGAGAGGAGGAAGGAAGGGAGAAAAATGTGGAACTCAAAATCTTGTTAAAATGAATGCTAAAAATTTTCATAAAATACTAGCTTAAAAAAAGAGAGGTGTGGTTTTGGCATGTGGATCCTGACATTTTGGAAAACAGGTATAAGCCAAGATGCCATGAAAGACTAGTTGGGCCAGGATGAGATGTTGAGTTAAGGGACAGCTATGGGCTTATGTTGGTGAGCTTGTGGGGTAAGGTGACAAATCCAAAAATTTCTTCGCTCTTCCCCCTTAGCAATGACAGAGGATAGATTAAGAATGCCATTTTTATCCCAGGAGGTTAGTTTCTTAAGGGGACCAATCAAGGAAATGCATGCTAGGAATTGTTGCAAAACTCCTAATAGAGCAAAGGGAGTAAGCAGATAGAGTAATAGCTCATGTCTAGCCATTGTCTATTATAAGTAGAAAAAAGAAGAGGAAGCCAAGAATATAGAGGGAAAAAATGTCAACATGCCTAAATTGAGGCTTTCGTGGTTGGACACATAACAAAGGGGAAGAGAAAATACTAGGACAGTATACTCAGCCCTCTTAGGGAATCTTGGGACAGCTGTTTTATCCAGATATCAGCTGCTTCTGGGTCCATACTGGAAGAATCTTGAGGTCCCTAGAGGGTTCTGCTGTCCACTCAGGAGTGGACATATCTTCAGATGATCCAGGAGTCCACATCTACAAATTTGGCAGCTGTAGGAATAGTCAGAATGACCTGGTAAGTGTATCATTAAGGCAATAAATACAACATCTATGATGTTTGTTATTATGCCTGTATAGTTCTGTATTGCAGGATATAAGAAACTCTCCATATAGAAGGCAGAAGAAGTAAAACATTTATTCAAACACCAGAGGATCAAATCCCCAAACCAATGACTCCAATGCAACAAAGCAATTATATCCCCAAACTATTTAGTCCACTTCATCATAACAGCAAAGCACAATATCACAGCAGGGACCCAAGTTATCCTGCAATCTTTCCCCCTGCTGGGGCCTCCCCATAAACACAAATCCTGACTGTCTGCTTGCCTGTGTTCTCTCCCCCCTCAGTTCTCTGGTCTCTGCAGCTCCCTGGTTTCCACTCTTTGCCCTTCACTCTCTCTGCAGCTCTGTCAACTTGGAGCTCTTACTCCTCCTTGGGCTGAATTCAAGTCTTCTTGTATCCTAGTAACCCCTTCTCAATGTCAATTTAATCAGCATATTTTGAGTCCTAAATGTCTCAGGTAGTTATCTGATCCCTCGATACCTTTTCCCGGACAACAGGCTTCATTCTCAGGATAGCTCTGAAGAGGGTTGTTGCAAATCTAAAGGTTCCTAGATAATTCTGCTAGTAACAACACTTAATATGATTTGGTACAATCACTTAAATTTGGTTCTCCAATCCTGTTACTTAAAAGAATTCCAGTTTATATACCATTTGCTGTTTCTATCCTTACCTAAATCCTATACCTGATATAAGATTTTTTTTTAAAAAATTCATGAGTCCAACTATAAAACGAACTCTTCTGCCTATTACTGTAATCAAAATTCAAAACAATAGTAAATTAAAATCCCAGGAATTTTTAGCTTAAGCAGCAAAATTTAACTAACCACGATATAGGATTTGGATATCTTTACTTATGTTTCCCTAATAGTTAACATTTCATTTATCCTTTACTTATAAATTAAAACTAATCATATTCTGGGGCTTCAGACATATGGCATATACCTAATAGTTGACTCATCATTAATATATTGAAACTACATCTTTAAACCAGCCTATATACTTTGATAATAGCCAGTTTTAAAATGAAAATTTGCTAGTATTGTAAAATAATAATGATAATTATTATTTGTTTTATAACAAAATATACCTCATTAAATACTTAACAGTTTTAAAGTTTTTTATCATATCCCTTTAAAAGATCAATTAATAATCTAATGGCATCCAGGTTAAAAGAGAAGTTATTTCATCTAATGGTATTTCTGTTACAATGAGCTCTCAAATTTCACAATATAAGAGAGTTTAGAAACACAGACGACATCAATTCAGTTGAATGCATTTCCAAATTATCCTATATAAAAACCAATAATGTTATTACATTTGGCATTTTAAGTCCACTTTAGAGTTATCAGGCATGGAACAATTACATTCAGTTAAAGAAATAATAGGGCTTATCATGTGCCTGTACTGTGTTAAGCACTTTACAATCATTATATTATTTTCATCCTCACAACAACCCTGGAGGGTGGGTACCATTGTTATTTTTCTCTTTACAGATGAGGAAACTGAGACAAACAGATTAGATAACTTGCTTAAGATTACACCACTAATTAATTTCTGCAATCAGAATGTAACTGAAGTTTCCCTGCATTTTTCCAGCATTTTTCCCAACACCTTTGTTTGGGAACCTGATCTGAGATAAGAAAGGTTAAAAAGAAGTGTTTATAAAGTGCAAATTGTATACCTATCTTTTTCTTTACATTGGGATTACTTCTAAACTAGCTTCCTTCTTTCATTGCCCTAAAACAATGAGGCTATCAATTTTAGGCAGAAAAAATTATTTAACTGCCATTTACCTTTAAAACTTTTAGAGAATTTAATTCTTATTTTTCCTTAAAACAAATTCTACAGAGTGGTACCCAAAAACTCACTAAGATATTTCAGAAGGGATTGAGTTCCCTGAAATTACCCAAAGTCTCAGGAGTTCTCCCCTGTAATCTTAAAATGATTAATTTCCCAACTTCTTAATAATTAATCTCCAAACCTCCTTAAACTCTAAACCTCAGAAATCTACTAAGATATTTTTAGCAGTTCTACAAACTTGGATTATCTGACTTTATTTTTGTAATTCCAACATGGTCAATGCTAAAATGACAGAAAAAGTGTCTTGCAGGTTTTTTTTTTTCTTTTTTTCTTTTCTTATAACCTTATCTCCTGCAGAAAACCCAAAATGGGAGTTAGTCCTGCTTACTGGGACAATTATCTCAAGTATGAAAGTTCAATTATCTTTCCCAGTATTCTTAACTCTTTTAGCAATTTTTCTAGCTGGCTGCATTTTTATCTTTAGAAATGTTTTGAGGTTAACAGAATATACAAACAACACCAACATGATGCAAAACAAAGATTTCTCTACATTTTACAAAGACATAAACACAAACAAAACAAGACAGACATAGGCAAGATTAAGCTTTCCTTAAATGAATCCAAGTTACAAAAGGCTTCTCACTTGGTGACTTCAAGTAGTCATTTATTAAAAGCATCCCATTTGGGGAATTTAATTTTCTTGCCAGCTTCATTAAGACGTTTCTTAAGGTAATGTATTTTATCCTTATCGAAAGAACCCCATGTTGGCCAACAATGCCAAATTATGCCAATTATTAAGAAACTTTCAAGTATCTGGTTCATGGGCTAAATGCATATGCCCTGCACCCAAGTGTTTTGGTGGTTCATTCTTAGATCAAAACTTTCTGATATTACAACTAAAGGAAACAAACATAAAATGTATCTGTTCCAAAGAAGTCAAGAAACTTCACTGAGAAGAGATGAACAAATCCTCTCTCTATTCAGGACACTGATATTTCAATCCTCTAAAGGAGCAGAGCTCTACTAGAGACAGGAGCTTAGAAACTGGAGAAGGAAACTCACTCAATGCTCACTGCAAGACTTGAGCAGAGAACAATGGACTCCTGTAGCTACTATAATTCCGGCACTGGGGGGGTGGGACAGGACAAATTAACTCTTTCCAATCCCAATTCTGACACCAACTGTCAAACCCAGAAAATAAATGACCAAAGAGCCACAGAAGTTATACAACCACTGTTAACTCTAAAAATACCAAAGAGCCCACAGAGATTATACACCAATTGTCAAATTCTGAAAACAAAAGCAAAGAGTTAACAGTGGTTATAAACAAAAAGAATTCTTTATTCCATTGGAGGAGGGAAACTAGACACACCTGCCAGGATCTGCTCTAGGACCAAGCAGACCTCAGGCAGCAAGATTAAGCAATTAATATGTATAGTTGTGGCTAGACAAAGAATGAAGCAGTGAGGTGTGATCACAGTAGTGGGGTATAACAGCATCAATGAGTCAAGTTTGCCTCATGACAAAAAATTTATTTAAAAGAGGGCTTTGTGCCTGGAATGTGATTCCTGAAAGTGCTGGCTTGGGTCAATTCTGTGATTTAACTGCAACAGAATTCATCCAGAGGATGAGCACAAAGGATTGTTGTTATACCAAGCTAAGGGCACAGCTCTGGGCCTTAGTTCTAAAAAAAACAAGGTGTCTCATAATGGTAAAAAGAGAGGAATGAAAAGAGAGGGCTGGTCTTAGCATGGGGATCTTCACATGATAAAAGGTACAATAGACAGTGAAGCAATAGAAACAATAAACCTATATGCACCAAAAATTATAGCATCTAAAAATTTAAAAGTAAAATTAAATGAATTACAGGTGGAAATAGACAGTAGTACCGTAATAATGGGAGACTTTAATCTTTCTTTCTCAGAAATAGATAAATAAACCAAAAAAAAAAAAGAAAGAAAAAAGTCAAGAAAATGAATAGGATTTTAGCTAGACATGAGATATATCTGGAGAAAATTGAATGGGAATAGAAAGAAGTACACCTTTTTCTCAGTGGTTCATGGTGACTTTACCAAGATTGACCATATGTTAGGGCATTCAAATTTTATAGTTAAAAGCAGAATATTCAAGGTATTCTTTTCAGATCACAAGACAATAAAAATTACATTTAATAAGACGGTGAAAGCATAGAGTAAAAAATAATTGGAGACTAAACAACCTAATTTTAAAGAATGGGTGGGTTAAACAACATATCATAGAAAAAATAATTTCATTAAAGAGAGGGGCACTAATGAAACAACATATCAAAACCTATGGGATACAGCAAAAGCAATAATCAGAGGAAAATTTATATCTCTAAGTGCTTACATCAATAAAATAGAGAAAGAGCAGACCAATCAACTGGGTATGCAATTTTAAAAATCTAGAAAAATAACAGCTAAAAATCCCCAATTAATCATGAAATTAGAAATCCAAAAAAATTAAAGGTGAAATTAATAAAATTAAGTGTAAGAAAACCATTGAATTAATAAATAAAACTAGAAATTGGTTTTATGAAAAAGCTAGTAAAATAGATAAATCATTGGTTAATATGATTTTTAAAAAGAGAAGAAAATCAAATCACTAGTATTAACAATGAAAAAGGTGAATATATTGTTAACAAAGATGAAATCAAAGAAATTATAAGGAGTTATTTTGCTCAATTATATGCCAATAAATAACAATTTAAGTGAAATGGAAGAACATTTACAAAAATGTAAACTGTCTAGATCAGTAAAAGAGGACATAGAATATCTAAATAGACCTATTTCAGAAAAGGAAAAAGCACCAGGACCAGTTGGATTTATAAGTGAATTCTATCAAACATTTAATCACCAACTAATTCCAATATTAAATAAATCATGTGGAATATTAGGCAAAGAAGGGGTCCTACAAAACTCCTTTTATGAAACAAATATGATATTGATACCTAAACCAGGAAGAGTAAAAACAGAAAAAAGAAAAAGCCCAATTTCATTAGTGAATGTGGATGCAAAAATCCTAAATAAAATTCTAAGCTAGGTGACTACAGCAATGTATTACAAAGTTTATACATTGTGACTGAGTGGGATTTATACCAGGAATGCAAGGATGGTTTAACATAAGGATAACTATTAATATAATTGATTATATCAATAATAAAAGTAACAAAAATCACATGATTATATCAATAGATGCAGAAAAAGCTTTTGATAAAGTACAATGCTCATTTCTATTAAAAATACTTGAAAGTGTAGGTATAAATGGATTTTTTCCCTTTAAATTGATAATAAGCATTTACCTAAAACCACTAACAAGCATTATTTGTAATGGGGATAAGCTAGAAGCCTTCCTGGTTAGGTCAGGTGGAAACAAGGATGCCCACTGTCAATGATATTTTTTAATATTGTATTGCAAATGCTAGCAATAGCATTAAGAAAAAAAATCAAATAGAATCAGAATAGACAATGAGATAATAAAACTATCTCTTTTTTGCAGATGATATGATGATATATTTGGAAAATTCTAAAGACTCAACTAAGAAGTTAGTCGAAACAATAATTTTAGCAAAGCAGCAGGATATAAAATAAACTCACATAAATCACCAGCATTCCTATATATCACCAACAAAACCCTGCAAGAAGAGATAGTAAAATATGACCTGTTTAAAATAACTCTATACAGTATAAATATCTGGGAGTAAACCTGCCAAAACAGACCCAGGAATTATATGAACAAAATTATTTTTAAAAAATTTTTATACAAATAAAATCAGATTTAAATAATTGGAGAAATATTAATTATTCATGGGTAGGCAAAGCACAAGTTCAACCTGTGCTTTAGGAAAATCACTGGTGGCTGCATGGAGGGTGGATTGGGGTGGGGAGAGACTTGAGGCAGGCAGGCCCACCAGGAGGCCATTGTAATAATCTAGGCCTAAGATGATGAAGACCTGCATTGGAGAGGTAATAGTGTCAGAGGAAAGAAGGGAGCTTATATGAGAGATGTTGCAAAGGTGAGATTGATAGGCCTTGGCAAAAGATTACATATGGGAGGTGAGAGATAGTGAGAAGTTAAGCATGACACCTAGGTTTTAAGCCTGAAGGACTGGAAGGATGGTGTTGCCTTCTACAGTGATAGGAAATGGAGAAAGGATTTTGAGGAAAAGATAACAAGTGCCATTTTGGACATATTGAGTTTTTAACTCAACACGTTTGAGTTTCAAAACTCAAGTTGGGTTTTAACATCCAGTTTGAGATGTCTGATAGGCTATTGGAAATGCGAGACTGCAGGTTAGCAGAGAGTTCAGGAAAGGAGAAATAGATTTGACAATCATCAGCATATAGATGCTAGCAGTGGGAGCTGATCGGACCACCAAGTGAAGTTACAGAGAGAGAAGAGAGGTGGTGCCAAGAGAGAACCACGATCTTCATGGAGAGATGGAATTATGGCACAGGATTAATTTTTTTTGAAAAAGGAAGAGAGTAGAATGTTCAGAGTGTAGGCTGGTGAGCTTGACTTTGATTCCTGGCAAAATTCAGGAAAGTAATATTAACAACATGATCATAGAGAGCCATCATGGCCACATTAAGACGAAGTCATTCTAGACTAAGCTCCTTTTTTCTTCTGATATACTAGTAGAACAGGAATGTTAGAGATAGAGTTTACCTAAGTTAGTAAGGAAGACAGAAAACAGATTGTACAATGACATGTAGGAAATAGATCCGTTTGGAGACTCCATCGTCTCTTTACCCATGACTGGGCTGGCCCCTTCTTGGGCAAAGTTCTGACCCTTTTTTGACTATTTTCTCTAGCACTTCACTCTGGGCTTTGTCATTTATTACTTCTGTGACCTTGGGCACATCATCTTACCTTTCTAGACCTCAGTTTCCTCATTCCTCAAATGAGGGGGTTAGACTAGGTGATCTCTAAGGGCCCTTTCAGCCCTAACTCTACAATCCTATCATTTCAAGATCAGCCTTATATCCATCAAACAATAGTTATCTCTCTATTGTTATCTTAATTTTACAGATAAGGAAAAATGCAGAATGATCTAATGACCTGCCCAGTTCCCTTCCCACCCTGTGCCCTGTGCTGTGTCAGAGGTTTTGCATTAATGTTGTTGTTCAGTTGTTTCAGTCATGTATGATTCTTCATGACCTCATTTGGGTTTTGTTTGTTTGTTTGTTTGTTTTTTTGGCAAAGATACAGGGTTAAATGAGTGGCCCAGGGTTACACAGCTAATAAGTTTCTGAGACCAGAGCTGAACTCAGGAAGATGAATCTTTCTCACCCCAAGACAGGCATCCTATCCATTGTACCACCAAACTCCCCATTGCCCATTTGCATTATTGTGTATTTCTATTCTCTTAAACCCGTTTAATGCTAAACTGTCAATTAAAAAAAAAACCTTTATCTTAATCTTCTGCCACTTGTTTTGATTATGTGAGTAAAGAATACCACTTACTGAAATGATAATGACAGTGCAGCCAGAAACAGAACAAAGCAAACAAAAAGAAAACACAATTCCCAAACACCCTGTTTATTAGAAACGATTAGCAATCCTTCCTTGGATTGAAATAATGTAAGTATTTATTTGTAATTGGTAAATTTAGGTGTCTTTGACAGCCAAGTAATTTGGCCCAATGAGAAAGGAGTTATGCTTATTTAACGAAACCATTTGGCTAAGGTTAAATTTGTCAAATGAGGAGGTTGGCTTCTACAGTGCCGGGCCTAGAGTCAGAAAGACTCATCTTTCTGAATTCAAATCTGGCCTCAAATACTTAGTAGCTGGATGACCCTGAGCAAGTCACTTAACCCTGTCTGCCTCAGTTTCCTCATCTGTAAAATGAACTGGAGAAGGAAATGTCAAACCACTCTAGTATCTCTGCCAAGAAAACCCCAAATGGGGTCAAGAAGAGTCAGATACGACTGAAAAAACAACATCTAACTACAGTAAAACTGTTCTCTATCCTTCCTCTCCCAAGGCAGAAGGAGAGCAAATAATCCTCCCAACTTATTCTTCATGTGTTGTCTGATAAATATGGACTAGTTTTGTGAATTTAGGCTGTCATTGTAATAAAAGACAGAGATGTCATCACGTGTATTTTCCTCTGCAGTTAACCTACAAAGGACCCTGGGAAAAATAATTCACAATTTTCAGTCTCCATTTCTTCATCTAGAATCTAGAATATGGAGAAAGATATGATTTTTGATTATCAACCAGAAATGGAACTGGGATACAATTGATATAAAATTTTTTAGTCAAATGATAAAGTCTTCTTTTTGGGGAGATTTACCCTCCCCAAACCCTTTTGTCCTGCATTTCATCAGAATATCATCAGAGATCTAGATTAGAGCAAAAGGCTTCAGCCTTGCTGTGTACATTCCAGCGAACACCTCTATCAACAAATGCCAATGGACTATGTGCAGCTCAGATGTACTTCACTGTTAAGACAGATTAACTGCTATCATTTCAATCTCATTGCAACTTTTATTTTGATAGTTTGTAATATGGTGTAACTACAAAAGTTCATTGTTCATTTTGTGTTTCTGGCCTTCACTGAAGAGTATATTTAACAAAATTAAGGTTTTTTTTTTAAAGTAATATTTAAGTGATTAGTTGATGACCTGCTTGAAGGCATGGGGTTCTAATATACATATATACAATATTACATATAAACATATTTTATCTATCTGTCTATAGAGAGAAAGCTGATTTTCTGAAACCAGATGTAAGAATTTAGATTTATCCTTCCTGTATTTATATTTGACCCAAAATTCTAGTGTCTCGGGATCTTTTGGGATCTTGACTCTGTAACCTAATTTATTAGCTGTCTCTCCCACTCTTGCATCTGGAAAAGACAGAATCTAAATGGTTACTAGGCCAGTGAAATTCAACAGAAGTGGAGGAATAAAAAGCAAGTACCTAGCTCTCCTTGATGTGTTCAGTCAACAACCCCTCAAGGTATTGGAAACACTGTTGGAGGCAATTGCTAAAGTATGATCAATAATCTTTGAAAAACTGTGGATAATGGGAGAGATGCTGCAGGCAAATGTGTGGATTTTCGTAAAAGAGAAGAGTAGAGTCTTCAAATGATAGCAGTTGCCTGAGCCCCTGGCAAAATTCCAGAACATATGTTTAAGGAAAACATTAAAAAGGCAGTAGTTATCACAAAGAGTCAGAATGACTTCATCAAGAACAGGCATAACTGAAGTAGTCCAGAAATGAAGGTTTTACAGAGTCTGAGTTCAATTTTGAAAGCTTCTTAAATAATTTCTCTTTGATCATGCAGGGTTTTCCATGGAAATATCAGAATTTGACTCATGTTCTGTAGATGTCTATGGAAACAAACAAAAAAATTAAATGTCCCTCAACTCCCATGCAAAAGCTAATAAGACGTGAAATATAAAACAGGATTTATTTCAGCCTCCACAAAGCAAAAGGACTGTAACCAGGTCCATAAACTCCCAAGACACCTCTCCTTATACATCTGATTAGTGCCATAATCCTTGTATCTTTTAGTATTACCCTACTGTTCTCCTCAACAAAAGGAGAAAGAACTTGGGTGACTAAAGAGTAAGACGACCTACCGCAGGCGCCAATATTTATGGTTCTACCTAGAGAAGCCTTGCCTTTACCCCAAACAAAAAAGAAACAGAATATAATTTGCTCAGGCAACCCACCCACTTCCTCCCTAGGGACCTATATAGATTTCCTAACTTACAATGTTACTCTG
Source organism: Trichosurus vulpecula (assembly GCF_011100635.1). Classification (NCBI taxonomy): domain Eukaryota; kingdom Metazoa; phylum Chordata; class Mammalia; order Diprotodontia; family Phalangeridae; genus Trichosurus; species Trichosurus vulpecula. Next base: position 275,436,711 of record NC_050576.1, on the reverse strand, counting down.
AAACCCTCATGGCAATGGAAATCTCCCTAGCTTATTAGGGAATTGACCCAGTTCCCCTGTCCTGCACAGTCCACAAAACTCACAATATCAGTGAAGGCCAAGGTAGAGGTTTGGATCTTCACACCATGCACTAGCCCCAGTCCCTGAAGTTGGTGTGGCCTAGGAATTCTCCCTTTGGTTCAGGAATTCTTCTTCTTGGTCCTCTTCCCCCACTGCTGGTTCCTTAATGCATAGAATTCCACTATGGACAGATTTCCCTGGTACACATAATTCCTTGAAGCAGGCACAAAACTATACAGATTTCCTACCAGGGTACTTAGTCTATGTGTTTCTGACTTCCTTCTCTCTGTTTAGTTTTCTCCCTGATTCTCTAAGCGTGCTTCTGTGTCTCAGGGCTCTCTTTTTAAGGAAAAAGCTAAAGACATAGCCCAGGTATATGATATGGTTGTGAATCATCCTGAATGAAAGGTCAGTGTGGTAAACTAGGGCCAGGCAAGTAACTTGTGCTTCATCAAGGAGACCTGTTCATTCCAGAATGACATGGTCATCTCATGGGGCAAATGCAGACTTTCCAAATTGTGTAAAGAGACATCATCATTGGCTTAATGAAGTTCTCATTAATGGGATATAGTTGTTTCCCAGGACAATACCTGGTTATACTCACTACATACGTCATGCCAGACTAACCTAATTTCCTTTTTTTTTTTTGACTGTTACTAGACTTGTAGATCAGGGAAATGACAATGGCTGACATTTATATAGCACTTTAATAACAGCAACAAGAACAACGTTTATGTACTGCTTACCATGTGCCAACCACTGTGTTAAGCACTTTACAATTATCATCTCACTTGAAGTTTTGCAAAGTGCTTTACGTATATTATTTCCTTTGATGGTAAAAATATAGTTTACCTAGATTTTGGCAAACCCCTTGCCAAAATTCCCTACGCTTTTGTTGTGGACAGTATGGAGATGTAGAGACTAGACTATGGTACAGGTAGGTAGAATGAATAGCCAGCCCCAAAAGGTCTCCAATGGGGTGCCCTAGGGATCTGTCCTTGGTACACAATATTTTTTCTTTTTTCCTTTTTGCTAATTTGGAAAAAGTCATAGATCATATGCTTGTCAGATTTGCAGATGACACAAAGGCAGAATGATGTGTTATGTTTGTCTCGAGTCTCTGTAGTGACATCTTTTGGTATTCAGAAAAGCTACCCATGAGACCCAATGGTATAAATAAAACATCATACCCTTTCCCCGCTCCTCTAAATTATGCTTGTAATTAACAGAAATTTGGTCTTATGAAAAGACTTCCTTTGGCACATCAGATCTTCTCATTTTCATTTGCAAACTGCAAGTCTCAAAGTCAAATCCTGTGTTCAGTTACTTCCAAGCCAGGCAAGTTCGCAAGTGGATAACTGAAGATATAATTTGGCCCATATTAATGTCATAAGGACTGATGAAAGAACTAAGCCCATGATCCACTTGTTAATTGAACATCTTTCTTTATAGATCTAGCCCCAAGTTAACTTTATTCCTTTTAATTTCCATGTTATTTCCAATAACCTCTACCGAAAGATATGTTTCTGAAATTTGGAAAAGGAAGCTTCTCTGTGTGTCCACAGCGTCCCTTTAAGGTTTTGCTTGTTAAATACGGTGATGGGCGAAGTAATTGAAAAGGAGCTCTGGCATGCAAGTACCAGATTCATCTAAATGGTGAGAATAAGGCTCTTAAAGGAAAGCTGCAATAATTAATTATAACCCCTGTGATAAATATTGCAGAATGGTGCCAGTATTAAAAGTGCTAGGCAATGCTGAGCCCACAGTTGGAGCTCAAAGCATTTTTGACGACTGAGTGATTAGAAAGCATATATGAATGACTTCATATAGGCTCAAACACATAGCTGCAAAGCTGTTTGGGGGAATTACAGTTGTAATTTGATTATCCTTGTTACTGTGAAGGGTCTCAGGGGAAAGTGCCATGTTAATAGGGCTTCCCAGGAGGTGTTCCAGACTGATGATACAGCTGTCATGGTAACCAATTCCTAGCTGAGTGTTAATTACTCTTTTTATTAGATATAATTAATTCAATAACAATTTTTAGCATCCCATTTTTCTGTTAAATAAAATGTTTTATATTTACCTATATTTCCTTTGTGTCACAACTTTAAGAGATCATTACTCCTCAAACTCAGTAAGAGGTTGAAGACATGGGGATTAGAATAGAGGAAATACACATAAATACATACATATATGTACGTATGTGTGTATATATGTATGCACAAACAATAAATTATATATAAATAATGAAAATGTTGTTGTTCCTCCTTTGTTTTTGAAGAGGACCAATGACATCACAAGTGATGTCTTGACTTGCAAGTAAACTGAATTTAGTGAGGAAGAGTTGTGCAGAGTTGGTAGCCTCACTCTGTTTTCCAGAGTCATCAAAAGTCCAGTGGCAAGAAAAAGTCAGGACAACTAGTAATGGCCCAGTATGCAGTGATTCACCTTGGCATCTTCAATGTCTGAACTCATCTTATGACCTCATATATATTTTTTTATTACTAGTGGCCACACCCCAGTAATAAAAATAAATGGCAGGTTGTAAGATCATAAGATTAACAGCTGGAAGAAACCTTAGAGGTCATCAGTTCAATGCCTTTCATTTTATAGATGGGGAAATTGAGAACCATGGAGAAGTGATTTGCCCAAAGTCACACAATAAATGGCAGAGCTAGGATTCCAGTTCATGCTTTCCAGTCCAAATCTATTATACTGTTTTGACGTGGGGAAATTTTGACATGAGAAAAATCTTGGGAGAAGTGAGCTAAGTCAAAAGCAAGGCTTCTAGTATTAAATACTCAATGAAAAAAATAATACATATGTGTTGTCTACTATATTGTTTCTAAGCACATCCTACAAAAATAGAATTGAAATTCCTTTGAGAGAAAAATCTGAGATACAAATATATATGTATACACATACAGTAATTATATGGATGGATAATATTTGCCCCCTTCCTACTCTAGTCATGGTGCTAGAGGTGCAGAGTTACTTGTATGCATTATGATGTCAGCACTTTATTCACCATTTAGTGTGCAGTATACTGAAGAAAAGATTCTGTGGCCACAGAAATGTCATATATTTCTCCCACAGATATACTCCACGTTCACTTTTCTTCTACCTGTGATCTTCCCATAATTCTACCACGAATTGGCGTATGACCGTATCTCTTTTGAGTATATATAATTTGTCGTTGTTCAGTCATTGTCTAACTCTTCAGGAGCTCATTTGGGGTTTTCTTATCAACAATACTGGAGTGATTTGCCATTTCCTCCAGCTCATTTTACAGATGAGAAAACTGAGGTAAATAGGGTTAAGTGACTTACCCAGGCTCATATAGCTAGGAAGTATCTTAGGACAGATTTGAACTCAGGAAGATGAGTCTTCCTGACTCCCGGCCCAGCACTTTATCCACCTAACTGCCCACATATATAATTAAACATGAGTATATGAATCTACCTTTGAATATAGAAATCTTCTCTTACTGGCAAGTCTTGAAACCGTGATATGCTCCATGAAACTTCTCTCTACAAGCTAAACATTATCTTCATACTTTAAAAATGTGACATAGAAAATAATACTTATTTACTTATTTGTACAATTAAACCAAAGAACGATGTATTCATTTGTTTGCCATTGGTTCCCAAACTGTAAACCCCCCAGAGGGAGAGGATATAGTTAAAGCAAGGTATTCTGGGCTGGGACTACTTCTAGCCAGTTCCCTGATAGTTTATGTTCCATATTAGGACAAAATGAGAAACTATTTAGCCATAGCAAAGGAAGGATATTCAACAAGGATAGGCCTTGAGGACAATTCAAGTTGATTCCTGGGAGTAAAACTTGCCTGAATTGTCACAGTGATTCATTAGCCAAGCATGAGAGAGTGAACCTGGACCTTCTCATGGCTATCTGCACTTGGTTAATGAGGAAGTAATGTCAATAGTTTGAACTTTTAGTTTCCTGAACCTTCTAAGACTTGAGGAAGCTCTCAATGCCATTTAAAGAAAACCTAGACTAACCAGCATGGGGGCAGGGGAGTAGAGGTTATCTCTCCTACCACAAAAAGGGTGGACACTGACATCTAAATATTGGAAAAAACTGAAAATAGAACTGGATCTAAGTTCTGTGCTTAGCGCATTTGTATCAAATGTCTGGTCTCTAAAAATTGCACACCTGTCATCTTATTCAGTGCCTCAATATAGTCAATGTGCACATGTCTTCCATAGACTAAACAAATGATGTCTAATATGTGAATGGATTACTATGTTTCTGCTGCTGTGATTAGGATCACCGAATAAGAAGAAATTTAGAGCAGAAAAGGATTTTAGGGGACCATCAGATGAAGCCCAGAGAGTAAAGTAATACCCACTATTCCCATGTCATAAGCAAAGTGTTAATGTCTACCCCTGATTCTTTAGCTGTTGGATCATTTCAGTATAGTAATTGGGGCATTTCTGGAGGGGGCTGGTTAGAGTGTGAAAGTGGAGTGTTCTTGGATTTATTCAAGGTTGGCTAAGGGTATTTTCTGTAGTGGTATGGTGTCATGTGGACTTAGAGGACACTATCTACACAGTTAATATTGGGCAAAAAGAGGGAGATTTTCTTGGAAAGGTTTAAGGGTAAAATCAAAAAGTAAGATACTGCCTAGTGTAGATGCCAATCATTTGGCAAGTGCCAAGAGAGTAGCCTTGGATTATTCTCTCAGGTGAGGTATCAAAGGATTAATCAAGGTGCTTTTGTCCTCTCCCCCTTCCTTGGGATTCTACATGTGAGATGGTAGGTCAGATTCCAAAAAAGGAGAAGAAATTTTCCATAAACAAAGATCATAACAAGATTTTATATGTTCATAGACTTTGAGCCAGAAATTTCAATAATAGGCCTATACCCCAAAGAGGTCATTGATAAAAAGAAATACTATATATATGCCAAAATATTCATAGCAGCACTTTTTTTGTGGTAGCAATAACCTAGAAACAAAGGAGATGTCCATCAATTGGGGAATGACTAAACAAACTGTCTGGTGCAGTGGACCGAGTGCTGGGCCTGGAGTCAGGAAGATTCATCTTCCTGAGTTCAAATCCAGCTTCAGACACTTACTAGCTGGGTGACCCTTGGCAAGTCACTTAACCCTGTCTGCCTCAGCTTCCTCATCTGTAAAATGAGCTGGAGGAGATGGCAAACCACTCCAGTATCTCTGCCAAGAAAACCCCAAATGAGGCCACAGAGTCATAGACAACTGAAACAACTGAACAATGGTATCTGAATATAATAAAAAGGGGAGTACTATGTTATAGGAAATGATGAGTATGACAAATACAGAGAAGTATGGAAAGATTTCCATGAACCTAAAGTGAATCAAGTAGTCAAAAGTACCCACAACTCATACAATGAATGCAACAATGTAAATGGAAAGAATAGCCATAAAAACGGTTGAAAATAAATGTTGCAAAATTACAAAGAATAAGCCTGGCTCCTCCCTCCTTCTTCTGCAGTGGTAGGAGGCCCCTGGGGGTGAAACACTGCTCATGTTTTGGGGTTCTTTAATGGATTCTCTTCATCTTTTCTTTTGAAAATATTCTTAGATATAGGAGATCCTTTGGGAAGGGACATGGGGGGATACAGAAGGAAAATCAGGCAGTGTGAAAACAAAAGATAACAAGAAAAATATATGTTTTTAAAAAATTGAGCTGTATTTAAATGTGCATTGACACATGTGTATTCTATATCAAGGAATATGTATCTATTTGCATTTCTGAGACTTGGGAAGGACAGCATTTGTAGCCACAATATCTTAAGAAGGAAAATTATATTTTTATACATGATAAGAAAAGGTCATAGTAACTACCAAGATGAGATATAGAAAGCATCGCAGAAGGTAAAATTTAGTTGGTCCTGGTGATAGCCACCTGGGGGCGCTATGGTGTTGTTGCAGTTGTAATGGGTTACAAAATTCACAGCAGCATGCTATTTTTTGTACATTTTTTCAGTCCTTGGATTTTAATAGTTCTATATCTTGTGGGCAACCAATACTTTTTTATTTTAAGAAAGGAATCTTCATATTTAAAAAAGGTTGAAAACCAGTAGAGAAAAGTTTGTCTCTATCGGAGGTAAAATTGTGCCAAGTGAACTGTTAACCTCTACTTTCTTTGCTTAATTATATGGATTTGAAACAAATGGTAGGTAACAATGAGCCTGAAGAATAGAGAACGAAACTTGCTTCCTTACTCTTCTCAAACGGATGGAGCTACTAGGGTAGAATGCCCTGTTAAGATACATTGTCTACCAGTTCATTGTATCATCTGTTTTGAGGAAGGATGTAATTTTGAGATCGGGAGGAGAACCTGAGACCTCGAAACCACATGTGGCCTTCTAGGTCCTTGGGTGCAGCCTTTTGACTGAGTCCAAGTTTTACAGAACAAGTCCTTTTATTAAGGGGATTTGTTCTGTGAAGTTTGGATTCAGTCAAAGGGCTGCACTTGAGGACCTAGAGGGCCTCAAAGCCGCAGCTTCCCCACCCCTGGAATGGAGTGATTATATGCAGAAATACCTGTAACATAAACCTTGTTGCCTCTTCTTTTCTTTTCTGATATTGAATTTACTTAAAGCTTGCTTTTGAAAGAACCGTTTTATTCTTATTGAGGGAAAAGAGATAAATATGATACATTTAGTTGCTGATAAACAAGTTAGTACTTTAATGAATTCATTTACATATCTCAGTGTTTCATTTATGGTGTTATTCAAGTATTAAGCTAAGGGAAAAGATTGTGTTTTCCCTCAGAATCTCTAAGCTTCTGCTAAGTTTTAAAAGGTACGTTAGTGATTTTAGTTATGAAAACATTTCATTATTTTAACCTTTTTTCTAAGGAAACATGAATAAAGCAAAATTCTTCCCATTTTTCCAAATCTCACTTAGGAAAATTAGGTAAAATTTTGACCTGATAGGTTTTCAATAAAGAGTCAAGAAAACAAGCAGGTCAACACACATTTATTAAGTGCCTATAACTGTGCTAAGTGCCGGGAATATAAAGAAAGGCAAAAAACTGTCCCTGCCCTCAAGGAGCTCCCATTTGAATGGGAGAAACAACATGTAAACATTTTATATGAATGGCCATGCGAACTGTATACAGAGTAAAATGTCACAAGTAAAGCACCAGCACTTGGGGCCTGAGGCAAGGACTGCGACAGAGAAGTCTCCTGAAGAAAGCTGAAGTTGACTTGAATCTTGAAGGAAGTCGGGAAGTCAGGAGGTGGAGATGAGGAGGAAGGGCAGTCTAGGCATGGAGGACAGCCAGTGAACAGGCATGGAATTAGGAGAGGAGTATTTTATATGAAGAAAATTAAGGAGGCTAGAGTAGCTAGATGTACTAGTGTGTAAAAGGGAAGAACAGCATAAAAAGCCTGGAAAGGTAGGAAGGGGAGAGTTTATTTGTTCTAATTATTTGATCATTTCAGTCATGTCTGACTCTTCGTGATCCCATTTTGGGGTTTTCTTGGTAAAGATACTAGAGTAGTTTGTCATTTCCTTATCCAACTCATTTTTAGAGATGAGAAAACTGACGTAAATAGGGTTAAGTGACTTGCCCACATTCACAACAGCTAGTGTCTGAAGCTGGATTTGAACCCAGGTCTCCAGGTTTAGTGCTGTATCCACTGCGCCACCTAGCTGCTAGGCCAGTTTATGAGGAGCTTTAAAAGCCAGACAGAGGATTTAATATTTGATCCAGGAGGTAATAGGGAGCCTCTGGACTTGGCTGAATAGGAGTACATGGTTGGAGCTGTCTGTTAGGAAGATCGCTTGGCAGCTGAGTAGAGTAGGATTGGGCATTGAATGAATAGAACTTTAGAGCCAAAAGAAGCCTTGATGATCAAGTAGTCCAACCATCTTATTTAGAGCTGAGGAAAGTGATACCCAGAGAGATTGTCCTTGACCTCCCAACTGGTCAGTGGCAGAGCTGAGATTTGAACTCTGGTTTCCTGATTCCCAGGCTGTTCTTTTGGTTATGTCATATTTCCTCCAATTTTAATTTTACTAAGGATGAATATTGGGGTTCTGAAGTCCTTTGAAGAATTCCCTTTGCCATTCTAATTTTCTCCTCTATAAACAATGTTCTTTTGGGTGGCATGGCATTTGACTTCACTCACAGTTATTGTATCACACCCAGAATTTTTCTTAGATGGAAAGTTCCCTATAAAATCCAGTTTGACTAATGATTATATGCTGAGGCATCTTTTTGTATTTCTAAAACCCATGAAAAGTAACAACCATGTAAATTAGCATAGAACCACAGACCTTAGAACTCCAGAATGTTCTTCTGTTAGGCCTGAAAGAAATCAGGATGTGGAAAAACAATAAATCACTTTTGCAATCCACATCATCAGGACTGAGGGGCAGTGTGCATAGTGGATAGGGAGCTGGCTTTGAAGCCAGGCAAACCTAAGTACAGGTCCCATATCTGGTCCATGCAGCCATGTCACTTAACCTGTCAATGCTCTCTAGGCAGCAAATGAAGAGTAAGAATATCAAATGCAGAGACAGTGCCAACCTGAATTGGTGAGAGAGCTTCCTCACCTAAGAGATCCCTATGCCGAGGAAATCATATGTTCATTCCCAATTCTTATCATTAGCACTGTGCATCTTCAGGATAAGAATACTAGTGACAAATGCTTTGTGGCTTGGTAAATGTGGGAAGAAACAACAAACATTTTATAGGCTAATCAATTTGTTTTCAGACTTAAAGTTGGTTCTTGTTTTGTTTTGTTTTGTTTTCCCAATCTTTGATAGAAGAAATGTACCATGGTGGGAAAACCATAATGTTCTGTGGTTTCACTGGCCATAAAACTTATGTCATAGTACAATAAAGTGAGAGGACCTAATGTAGGCATAAAATTCAATCCATTAACCTAAGCTAACTAAATTAGTTTCCCCATTTTGAGGAGTCCAAAGCAGTCACTGAAAAGCAATATGATATCATGCTTAGGGAGCCAGCCTGAGTTAGGAAGGCCTGGGTTCAGGTTCTACCCCTGACATAACCAGACTGCATTATCTTGGACCAGTCACTTATACTCTCAGGGTCCGAGGCAGCTCTCTAGGACTAAAAGTTATATAATGATTGCGTAACTGTGTGGATAAATGTAGTTTCTTCCTTTTCTATATCCCTATATTTCTTTCCCTCCTCATCTCTTTTTAATTCCCTTTTGTATGTTTCAAAACACAGTTTAAGCACTACTTACTACATGAGCTGATACCCCATACATTAGTACCCTCCCCGGACACCTTGCATTTATTTTGGATATACTTATATGTAAATATGGATTGCCTCTCCCACTGGGATAGAAACCCCTTGAGGACAGGGACATTTCATTTTTTTATTTCCACTGTGCCGCAATACCTGATACAAAACAGAAGCTTACTATGTAGTTGTTGCCTGGCTCCCTGAAAATTCCCTAAATCTATGAATTACAAAAACAAAAACAAAAAAACCCGGGATATTCTTTTAATTAATAACAAGTGCAGTTTGACTCTCTGGAGCAGGCCAGAGCAGTACTGATTAGGAAAGCAACAAATTATACATTCTAGTTTTGGTTTTTGATTTCTTAAATACGCAACATATATGCATTTGAGCAGCTTTTGGCAGACACCATTGTTGTCTTTGCAAAAACAAGGCTTTGTGGAGACCCATTTGGATACTCTAATGGCAGCCAGGTGGTGCAGTGGATAGAGTGCTGGGCCTAGAGTTGGGAAGACTCATCTTCCAGAGTTCAAATCCGGCCTCAGATACTTACTAGCTGTGTGATCCTGGGCAAGTCACTTAATCCTGTTTCCCTCGGTTGCTCACTTGTAAAGTGAGCCAGAGAAGGAAATGGCAAACCACTCGTATCTTTGCCAGAAAGACCCAACTGGGTTCGTGAAGAGTTGGACATGACTGAAAGATGACTGAATAACAGTATTTGGACACTTATTTTTATAAGTCTATCATAACCTGATTATTAGATTTGGGGCAGGGGGATAGAAGAAGTTTGAAGGTTCCAATGCACTATGTATTTTAATGGATCAAATATACAAACAAAGCCAGAATGTCCAAAGGATATCAGAAGTATGTAAGAACCAATACTGTTATGAGGTTAGCAAGTGGCAAAGAATAAATGTTTAATGCAGTTCTGGAAGAAGCTAGGCAACTCCAATGAATACTAAAGCAAAATTTAAAACACTAATGAGTTGCATAACATATTCTGTTCATAAGCACACAACACAAATGACCCAGGACTCGCTAAACAGCTGATTCAAAATGTGTGTACACATCCTGGGGAAAAACAATGGCTATCCTTTTTCTTTGTGCTTTTGGCTATAATCTCTTACAAAGGAAGTTAAACATCCAAACCAGTCCCTTACTTCTTTGACACAGTAACAGTTTTTTTTTTAAATTAAAGACACATAAAGTGAGGCGTTAGGGATACCCAGACACCTCCAGATGTGCAAGAGAAGCTGGCTAGTTTTGGGGTTGGGCTCAGTCTCCAGAACAATGGATTTGATTCAATGTCTGAAATTGGCATTTGTTTCACATCATATAAAGAATTCTTCTTCATCGTTTCCATGGGGTATTTGTGTCAAGTGGAATGCTGAGGTTATCTGCCCTGCACCACCGTCCCTTAGGCCAGCAAATGGCAAGGGATGGATTGTCTCCTTGGAGGTTTTATTTCTTGAGCCGGTTATAGCTAACAAAGAGTTTGGTGTCCACAGTGCAGGCAGGCTGCTTTGCAAATCCCTTGGAAATGTTCTCAAAGAAGATTGCCTCCGTTCTGAATTGATTACCGTGAACCCTGTATCAACATTAGTCTCTGCCTCAGGCTTCTGAAAACTGTTTCCTTGATGGAGTGTTTTGATTCTGGCTGCTGATTCAAGATGTGGAGAAGGTCTATCCCACTGGGAAGTTGCTGATGGGCTGCTAGAGTGGGATGAACAAGAACTATTCCAGGGAATCCTACAGGAGCTTCTGGATGGCAAAGTGCCCCCTCCCAGGTGAGGAGGCTCTGGGGGATTGTGCTTTGACCTGCCGGTCTGGCTTCTCCGACTTCTTTGTTCTGTGGTCCTTTTGGCAGAGATTAGAGTTTGGATGGAGTCTTGGAGAGGGGTGTCAGCTCCTGTATGGCCTTGCTTACAGGAAAGCCCACCCTTGTTTTCGCCTGGTCCTGGGTTTGTTTGGACCTGTTAACAAAGAAGGGCAGGAATATCATTGAGAGAGGTTTTTAAAATTATTATTGACAGTGATAAGATGTGGTAACAATAGCCTAGGACTTCATGTTTAAGGGTGTGATTAGTATCTGCTCTGCGCACCGCTCAGTTAAGCCCTCTTTCAGTTCAACAGTCAGCTTTTCTTAAACATTGGCTATACAGGTCTGAGACTCTAAAAGAGTTCCCTTAATAAAGTACCACCAAACTCACACTGCCTTCAAAATGTTCACATTTTCCATGCAGAGGTGACGTGTAAACTGAGAGGAAGCACCTGAGAATCTGAGCTGGGAGAGATCAGGAAGGAACTAGCATGTGAGTTAAACCTTGAAAAAAGCTAAGGATTAATTTTTTTTCTAAGATAAATTTTTATTGCTTATTTTTTGTTTTAATATAACCTACATTTCCCACTGTATCCTTCTTTTCTCCCCTCCCCAGAGAGTGATCCCTAATAATGATTTTTTAAAGGAAGGGGGAAAAGTTCCTTAAAATTAATCAATGTATCGAAAACCTTTTACATTATGTGCAATATTATTATATATACCCATGGACCCCCACTTCTGCAAAGAATGTGGGAGGGGTGGTGTCTTTTCATGTTTTTTTTCTTTTGGGGCAAGCTTTCAGTAAGCATTGATTAAGAGACAACTATGCACATACAAGGAAGAAAGAAAAAAAGGAAAGAAAGAGAGAAAGAAAGAAAGAAAGAAAGAGACAGAAAGAAAGAAAAGGAGGGAGAGGAAAGGGAGGGAGGGAAGGAAGGAGGGAGGGAGGAAGGAATGAAGGAAGGAAGGGAGGAAGAAAGGAAGAGAGGAAGGAAGGAAGGAATGAAAGAAGGAAGGAAGGAGGGAGGGAAGAAAAGAAAGAAAGAGAGGGAGGGATGGAGGAAGAAAAAAGAAGGAGAAAGAAAGAAAAAGAAAGAGCAAAGTTGGGAGGGGAGAGAGAAAGAGAAAAAGAGAAAGAAGGAGGAAGGAAGGAAGAAATAAAGAAAAGAAAGATCTTTGCCTTCAAGGTCCGTAGTCTACTACCAGGGGATGCAACAGATAAAAATAATAATTATATTTCAGATAATTCAAGGTTCATAACAGATTTTGAGCTAAAAGAACGCTTATATCTATGGGAATCCCACAGTGGGTAGCACTCGAATTGAGCTTTGAAAGAAGCAAAGGTTTCTAAAAGAGAGTGTGCATGCTAGGTATTGGGAACAGTCTATGCAAAGACTTGGAGGTAGATTAGAATGTTTACTTAAGACCACTTCAGATGGGCCAGTGTGGCTAGTAAATGGTTGAGGTTTTTTTTGGAGGGGGGAAGGCAGGGCAATTGGGGTTAAGTGACTTGCCCAAGGTCACACAGCTAGTAAGTGTGTCAAGTGTCTGAGGCCACATTTGAACTCAGGTCTTCCTGACTCTAGGGCTGGCGCTCTATTCAACGCGCCACCTAGCTGCCCTGTGGCTAGTAAATGAAGGTGGGGTGTTCTATAGAACTGGGGAAAGAGGGAGTCCAGAGAACTGCCTCAATTGGTGCAGCTCACACCCCACCTTAGCAGGAAGGTCCACCTTCCATCCTCAGGATCTGGCTAAGTATCCTCTTTTTTAAAGTAATTGTTAATTTACTTTTGTTTTTGTTTTTATGTCACCTAGAGTTCCTACTGTATCCTAGGCAACTAGGTAGCATAATAGATAGACTTGGAATCAGGAAGACCTGAGTTCAAATCCTACATCAGATACTGTGTGACGCTGGGCAAGTCACTTAACCTCTTCCCTAAGCCTCAGTTTCCTTGTCTCTGAAATGGGGATGATAATAGTATCCACTTCACAGAGTCATTGTAAGGATCAAATGAGAAGTAAAGCATTTTGCGAACATTAAAGTGCCAAATAAACTCTAGTAGTGTTGTTACTGTTTTTGTTGCTGTTATCCCTTCCCCCACATCTTCCCAGCGAGCTATCATTCCTTATAATATTTTAGAAAAGAATTTTTAAAAGAGTTCCCTTAGTAAAGTGCCACCAAACTCGCACACACACACACACACACACACACACACAATGTCATATGCAGCTCTCCACACCCATGGTCTCCCACCTCTGCAAAGAAGCCAGGGAAGGTATTTTCTCATAGAAGCTGAGGATTAGAAAAAGCAGAGAGGAGGAGCGAGCACCTTTTGGTATATGGAACATCGGTGCAAAAGCAGGGAGAAAGGAGGCAGAATGCTGAGTTTAGGGAACAGAAAATGGGCTGGGTGAGTTTTTGGACTATATGAACGGTGGGAGTGTGAGATGAGTCTGAAAGGCTAGAGCCAGGTTGTGAAGCTCTTGAAAGGTCAAGCTGAGGAACTGAATGCATTTGATTTTCATTTTTCCCCCTAGAGATAGTGGGGAGCCACCTAAGCTTCTTCAGAACGGGAGTAACATTATTAGAACGGTACTTTACGAAAATGACTTTGGAAACTGTATGCTGATTCAATTAGAGAGGGAAAAGACTGGAAGTAGAGAGGCCAATAAGTCTCTATTGCAATGGTCCGGATGAGAGGTGCCAAGGCACTGAATCAGAGCAATGACAAGGAGAACAGAGAAGAAGGCATCGACAAGACGGCATTCAGCTTAAGAACAATTATAGAAATGAAACAGAGTAGACTGTGACTCAATTATACTATTTAGTTTGTTGTGGCTTAGTCATTTCAGTCATGTTGGACTCTTTGTGACCCATTTTGGGATTTTCTTGGTAAAGACACTGCAGTGGTTTGCCATTTCCTTCTCTAGCTCATTTTACAGATCAGGAAACTGAGGCAATAGGGTGAAGTGTCTTGCTCAGGGTCACACAGCCAGTAAGTGTCTGAGGCTGGATTTGAACTCAGGAAGAGGAGTCTTTCTAACTCCAGGCTTTGTATTCTTTCCACTGCGCTACCACCCCAGTCCCCACCCAACTATCGGTATTTTTTTTCAGTGATTTTCCTTATTACTCTTATTTTTTATGGAATAGATTTATAAATAGCTGGATGACAGAAAATAATTATAAAAGGAGCTGGAAAATGGAGAGATCAGTGGGAACTGGAGTTCCCACTGACATACTGATGAAATGGACAGGGACACAGTTTACTTTCCACTTCTGCCTCTTTAGGGAAGGCCAGTCAGTAAGTGAAAGATCTTTCTCCCCCAAATAATAGTCCTCAGGTAGGGCCAACAAAGGGAGGCCTGATTAGAGGCAGGCCAGCACCCTTTTACTAACTAGGGCCCTAAGGGGAGTTGCTAAGACAAGAGCCAATGGTATGTGCACTGAGTTCTAGTCAATCAGATGCCGGCTAGGACTGTATGAAAAGAGAACCCGGAACAGAGAGCAGTGGAACTGAGAGCAGCAGGATTCAGAAACAGATATCAAGAGGACACCGAGGCATTGAGAGCTACAGGAATTGGAATTCAGCCCAAGAAGAAGGAGTGGGAACTCGGAATCTACAGACCTGCAGAAGAGAGTGCTGAGCGGAGAGTTAGGATTCATGAGTGACTGTTTACAGGAAGGCCTTAGCAGGGGGGAAGGTTACAGGATGACGTGGCTCCTTGCTATAATATTGTGTTACAATTTCAGCGTTGCTACATTGAAGTGGGCTTACTGGCTTTGGATTGGAATTGCTGGTCCTGGGATTGGATTCTCTTGTGTCTAAATAAATGTTATACTTCCTCTGCCTCCTACCTAGAGAATTTCTTATACTTCACAATTCTGAGCCATTCAGGCAGGTTCATGGTCATCCTCACCTTACTGTTATACTTTAGTACCTAATTGTGGTGACCTACACTTAGGTGGGGACTTAAGGGAACTGAATTGACCCCATTGGCTTTGGGACAAAAAGTACAAAAGACAATACCAAGGGTTCAAGTCTGGAAGACTGGAATGTTGGTCTAAAGGGCAGTATTTGGGAAATTGGGAAGGACGACAGTAAAGTCCTTCAGGAGGCGTAAGAAGGATGGGAAATCAATATAGTAAGAAGACTGGTGGGTATGACATATAAATGCTACCAAGTAACATTTGGGAAACAAATCTCAAACGCCACCTAGGAAACTCTTTACAAATCTGTGATTGGGATAAGAACGACTGCTCCTTTGGGTGCTGGGTTGGGATCCCAGCTTTACTATTTACAGGGAGTGAGTAGGTCATCCTATTTTCTGCATCTTAATTTCCCCATTTGTAATTGAGAGGGTTTGCATCACCAATGTAATAACATTTAAATAGTGCCTACTATGTGCCAGGCACTATGCTGGGCATTTTACAATTATTACCTCATCTGATCCTTGCAGCAACCCTGGAAGGTAGGTTCTATTATTATCCTTATTTGGGAAACTCAGGCAAGCAGCTGTTAAGCTATTAAGGGTCTGAGGTCATATTTGAACTCAGGTCTTCCTGACTTCAAGCCCAGAGATCTATCCACTGAGCCTCCTAGGCATGAGGATTGAACTAAATAGCCTCCTTTTACACATGAGGAAAATGAGTCCTAGAGAGCTTACGTGACTGGTCCAATGTCACATGGGTAGTAAATGGAAGGGACGTGTTTCAAACCCAGGTGCTCTGATTTCATAGCCAGTGCTTTTTCTACTGCCCCACATTGCCTGGCATCTAAGTTTCTTTCCAGTTCCATGTAAATCAAAAAGAAAGCACCACAAATTTACAACTTGATTCTGCCTCTGCTCCCTTTGAACATGTGGTTCCCTGCCTCCCCTTACCCCTTCATTTTAGCAGGAATGCCCTCTCCACCTCCGCCTCTTAGAATCCCCAACTTCCTTTAAAGCCTTTCCACCTTTTACCTGATGGTAGTGCTTTGTCCCTCTGGAAACTATTTTGTCTTTGTTGTTATTGGCAGTCATTTTTCAGTTGTGTCTGATGCTTTGCAACCTCACTTGGGGTTTTCATGGCAAGGATATTTGAGTGGTTTGCCATTACCTCTCCAGCTCATTTTACAGTTAAGGAAACTGGGGCAAACAAGGTTAAGTGACTTGCCCAGGGTCACCCAGTTAGTAAGTGTCTGAGGCCATATTTGAACTCAGGTCTTCTTGACTCCAGTCCAAGCACTGTATCCACTGTGCCACCTAGTTGCCCCTATGGATGCTGTACAATTGGTTGTTGTTCAGTGGTTTCAGTCATGTCTGACTCTCTGAGACCCCATTTAGGGTTTTCTTGGCAGAGATGCTGGAGTGGTTTGCCATTTCCTTCTCCAGCTCATTTTACAAGTGAAAAAACTTAGGCAGACAGAATTAAGTGACTTGCCCAAGGTCACACAGTGTCTAAGGCTAGGTTTGAATTCATGATGTTTGGTGGTTTATCTACTGCACTGCCCTAGCTGCCCTATTTTGTATTTACTTATCTGCATATAGTATGGTCAGTCCCTTCTCCTTTTTTCAGTTGATAAAGTCCTTGAGAACAGGGACTGTTTTTCACTTTTGTCTTTGAATCCTGTCAAACTTAGTAGGTGCTTAATAAATAATTGTTGAACTAAACAGGGTGTATCTATCAGTGAATTTTGTTTGATTTCAAGATACACATTAGACATATGGGGAAGCCTGTGAAAGTACGTCTCACTGGCAAATTGAAATGCTTTTTTATAAACAACAAACAATAAGCAGTGAGATTTTGTTTCTTCATGTATTTGAGTCAATTTTATGACTGTGGAGATATGGTCTGCTGTAGAAAACAAATAACTTTCTGAACAGTGTGTTATATGATGCTCACATCCAAAATGTCAGGTTCCTTTCTCATATTTTTATCAAAGATGCACTTGATGTGTGTGTAGATCATCCTCATAAAGAGCTTACAGAAACAAGAAAGGAAGTACACAGACCAGTTGTTATTTATATCCTCTTGATTGCATTTTAGAAGAAGTTACTAATATCATTCTGGGATTTTTTTCTAATTCTTCCTTCAGATATCCTGAAAGTTGACACCTCTTTGCTTCCAAAGTTAGGTTGCCTCTGCCATGCTTTTCTTCGATGCCTACTTGGTTTGCTCCAACTGCTCTTCCTGTTGTTTATACAGAGAGCCCACCAATTTATCTTACATATGTTTGTTATGGATGTTTTAGCTAACAATCAAATAAAAAGGGAGTAGATAACAAGCCAGGAGCCCTCACCATCTAGGGAGGTTTAATCATGAAGGAAGGTGACTCTGACATAAACAATTGAAAAAGCACCTTTTTGTAAACCTGAATCTGCTGTGATTGGACAGCACACAGATGCCCCACCCAGTCTCCCAATCCATTTGAAGGCTGTAGGTCTCAGTCACTGACAGAGAAGACAAATGACTGGATATGATAGAAGGCCTCCTCTTTGGGGAAGGAAAGCTACTGGGAGCTCACACAGTATTCATTGATGGATCTACCTAGTTCAGTTTAACACATCTTCATTTATTTATTTATTTATTTGGTTGCAGGGGGGAAGGCAGGGCAATCAGGGTCAAGTGACTTACCCAAGGTCATGCAGCTAGTAAGTGTGTCAAGTGTCTGAGGCCGGATTTGAACTCAGTTCCGCCTGACTCCAGGGCTGGTGCTGTACTCACTGTTAACATGTATTTATTAAGCAACTACTAAAACCAAAAAGTTCTTCATGGGCAATAGCTGAGTTGAGTACCAGTGCTGAGCTCAGAACTACTTCACTGAAGACTGTTCACCTTGGTTTCTCTTAGTTCACTGATCTGCCTGCATAAAGTTTTCATTACCAATTTGCCAAGTGTCTAATCTTGGATCTGTAATCTAGTTCTGGTCTGCCCCATTCATGTACAGGTCAAACCAGTTTGCCTTTGTTTTGATTTATTGAGGCGATGCCTCACATTCAGATACCATATGGAAGCAGGGGTTTAGGTCACATTTCTGTACTTTCTCATTCTTTCCAGCCCTTAGCCCAGTGCCTGACACATTTGTTAAGTCTTTTCAGTTGTGTCCAACTCTTTGTGACCTGGGATTTTCTTGGCAAAGATACTGGAGAGATTTGCCATTTCCTTCTCTAGCTCATTTTACAGATGAAGAAACTGAGATGGCAAACAGGGTTAAGTGACTTGCCCAGGGTCATACAGCTAGTAAGTATCTGAGGCTAAATTTGAACTCACATCTTCTGACTATCACAAGCACTTAATAAATGCTTGTTGACTAATTAAGCTCACTCCTTCTATACTTGGCACTATTCTGCATCTCCTACTGCTTGAATAAAACCACGACACTAATATATCAACAGAAGGTGAAATACATTTGTCCAAATATAGGTCATGCTCCCTTCCCCACTAAAAATAAAACAAAAAACAAAACCAACCCTGGTTTCTATAAAAACCAAGCATTTATATCAACCTATCAGCTATGTTATTTATCACTATATATCTATATTTTTTCTTTCAAAAAATCTGATTTTAGTGAGAACTCTAATTTCCTTCCAAACTTAGTTCAATGTCCATCTCTTATATGAAACCTTTCCTGATTCTCCCAGCTCAAGAGCCTTCATCCTGAAATTACATTGTTTTTGTATGTATTTTAAATATATATATATATATATATATATATATATATATATATATATATATATATATATATATCCACACATACTGTGTGAAGTAGTGAGAAAATAAAACATGAAGACTTCTCAGGGAATATATATGTATAAATATATATCTATATCTATTCATATCTATACTTAGAAATGTTTAAAAATCAAGAAATAGGGAAAGGGGAAAATTCTGAGGCTGTGAGACCCTGATTGCCCAGCCTCTAGGAAAGTTTCTTTTTTTTCACCCTGAAACTTTTTGTTCTTTCTTCTGGTTCTCGTTTAAAGATTTGCTAAGTAAGAATAGGGTCACTGTAATCTGCTTTCCTTTACTGTAAAAGTGCTGTAGAAGAATGGAGAGGGTCTCCCCCTCCCCTTATCTTAGTCTCCTTCTTTAGATTTATAGATGTCACCTCAGTTGTAATCGTAAACTAAAGGAATGGGAATTGGAATTTCTGTGCCTTGATTTCCCAGTTCTTTGTCTAGTTTTTCGTGCTCAGATTGTAAGCCCGCCTCCCAGCCAATGGTGAGAAGGGTCAGAGGTGGGTGGGAATTCTCTTGCGTTAGGTATAATATTGGTGCTTTGTTCCTTGTGCCTTCACCTCCCTTGCTAGATCTGTTCTGGCAGAGGATGCCCTATTCTCACGAGAATTGAATAAAATTTTATTTCTGTCCCTACCCTGAGATGGCTCCTTATTAAAAATTAATTTTTTTTAATTGGTGAGGGTCTTTCATCCCACATTATTTGTAAATGTTTTCCCCTCCTCTTCCCCCCAAAACATAAGCTCCATAAAGGCTGGGACGATTTCATTTTTGTCTCTAGTCCCTAGCACATTACTAACATATGGCTTGAGATGCTTGAGAAATATTGATTTATTGATTTAAACAGCCTAGATTCAGAGCACTTGGACAAGTCATATATAGGTGAAGGGTCCATATAAAGAAAGAACTAAGGGTAAAAACCAGCAATTCTCCATTATTTTGAGGCTGATAACCTATTCTGTGAATTGTCTGTGTCTCTTGGCTTGCTTTTTCTCACAAGGGAGCTGCTTTTCAAGCATTTCAGTGTTCAGGAACTAAAAGGGACAGGTAAAGCACCCCAGTAAAGGTTTTGTGGAGTACAAGGAAAGAAAAGACTAAAAACTGAGAGCTACAATAATTCTTTCTGATTCCTGATGGGATTTACTATATCCTTATTAGCCTCATTCCTCCATTTGATGTTTTCTTCCTCTTCCCCCCATTAACCAGGCTCTAGGGTGAGCTGTGTACTCTGCAGATTCTTATGGATCTTCCCCCTCTCCCCCATCCCATCACATTTTGTCCAACTTTCCAAAATAAAATATCAACAGCTGCAGCCTAAAAGTAAAATAAGCAATTACGCTTTGGCTGGGTCATCCAAGATATATCCCCTGCTACATTCTGAATTAAGCAAATCATCATTTATCACGTACCTTTTCTCATATTAAATGTTGGTTAAATGGAACTGAATTGCTATAGACATTATATACATCTTCATGCCTACACATAGATGCATGCACAGTTATAGTGTAGTCACAATTAATAGTAGTAGTTATTAAAAACTCACTTCCAATGCTGCATGAGGTTTCCTCCAATCTTTCAAGATGTATGTGAAATTTCTCCATTCAGACTTCATACAATTTCGTATGCCCCTTCTTATGTGCTGACTTTGCACGGTTTTGCCATATCTATTTCTGTATGAGTCATATTCCACCTCCCAAAATAAGTTCCTTGAGGATGGGACCACCTCTTATTTTGTATTTCCCCCAGTACTTTGTACCATTTTCTTGGCAAGTAGCTACTTCATATGTGTTGGATGGACAAAGGAATAAATAAACATGGCTCAGGAAGACCTTTTCTAAAAATCTTCTGTTGAAGTTCATCTAATCAGCTAATTTAAATTATAATAAAACAAGAGATTCACTCAGATTCAGAACTTAACTGACCAGTTCCAGGCTTTCGTATCTTCAACATTGGCATTCCAAAATATATCAAGACTGTAACTTCCTCAGACTGGTTCACAACTGCATCTTGTGTTGATGAATACAGTTATGTGAAAAAATGTGTCAGCAATACAGTGGAAAGAATATTAGACCTGGAGGAAGTATGCTGTATGGAAAGAACAGTATCCATCAAATCCAAGGACTGGGACTTCTAACCCAGCCTTGGCAAGTCTTGCCTATATGACCTTGGTTGAGTTGCTGCATCTGTCTGGGCCTCATTTTCCTTTTTTTGTTTGTTTGTTTTTGTTTTTGCAGGGGGGAGGGCAATTTGGGTTAAGTGACTTGCCCAAGGTCACACAGCTAGTAAGTGTGTCAAGTGTCTGAGGCCAGATTTGAACTCAGGTACTCCTGACCCCAGGGCCAATGCTCTACTCACTGCGCCACCTAGCTGCCCCATGGGCCTCATTTTCCTTATCTGTAAAACAAGAATGTTAGAATAGATAGCCTCTGAGGTGCCTTCCAACTATATATCTATGATCTCATGACTCTCTGAGACTCAATATCCTTATCTGTGAAATGAAAGTGGTTGGACTAGACAGCATCTAAGGTCATTTCCATCTATTAATATATGATCCTATGAACTGAATTTAAAGCCCTGGGTCCTGTCACTAACCCTTAGTGCCCTCATCTGCAATCTAAGGGCCTCTGATTTCATATGTGGCATTTTAAAAGTACAAGAGACATAGTTTCTGGGTCACTTAGTCATTTTATTAATAAGGCTAGCATGTTTATTAATAAGAAGATGGTCATTTGCCATCTCTCTTAGGCCAAAGACCCCTCATGGCAGTAGCCTTACAGTTTATATGTCCTTAGAAGAGCAGGTGTTCCTGAGGGTGGCAATCAACTTTGATTGGTTAACTGTTAATGAGAGAATGAACATTATGATGAGAGGCTGGACTATATTACAATGAAAGTCTTGGTATATGTGACTTGGATCACCCAAATCTTAGTCAAAGAGACTTATCAATTTCCATATCACCTGTGTGACAAAAGGGAAAATCAACATTTTCCCAGACCTGTCTGAGTAAACACAGTGAGCAGGAAACCTCCCATTAGCTCAAACTTAGAATTTCTTTTACTATCTCATTAAATCTTGGCCTGGGTAAATCTTTGAGAAAGATTTGCCCCATTGGTTGATTTCTGGGTGAGGAAGTAGAAAAGGAGAAAAACCTTGGTTCTGATTCAATAATTAGTTATTAATAAAGAGAATTACTTTCCTCATATCTGATCATGTGTTTATGTCTAGAAGAGGGAAAAAATGCTAAAAACATACCTGTAGGAGAATTTTGTTTCCATCATAGTCCTGAGTTTGCCATCTGGTGCTGCTGATAGGAATGCAGGGATTTGGCAGAAGTGGCACTAACTGGCCAATTTCTTGAACTTTGAACTGTAGCAGGGAAGACTCTTTGAGTTCCACAGACATCCCTAGGGGAAGCTGCTTCAAGGACAGCTGGATTGAAAAGTTGTTCTTTGAATATAGTACAAAGAAGGAGAAGTTGCTCTTCTGGGTGGTGGCTTCCTTCTGTAAGATCATTTCATAAAGTCTGACTGCATCTTCATAATTATCAAAGCTACAATATAAGGTCACACGAAGGATCTCGCTGCCACAATATGCCTGTCTCACCCCCCATACGGGCATGTGTGGATCGAGGCTGTAGAAATCCTGATTGGTAAGTGTGTATGGGCACAGCCTTCCACCAGCATTCTGTGTGGGATGAGACTGCCAAGGTGGCTGTTGGAAGGAGTCATAGATATGAAAGAACCGCTCTTCCCCATGGTCTTCATGCAAGAAGAGCAAAACAGA
Organism: Trichosurus vulpecula; assembly: GCF_011100635.1. Lineage (NCBI taxonomy): Eukaryota > Metazoa > Chordata > Mammalia > Diprotodontia > Phalangeridae > Trichosurus > Trichosurus vulpecula. Next base: position 275,414,097 of record NC_050576.1, on the reverse strand, counting down.
AATCCCTGGGAACCCAGACCGCTTGGAGTGATATTTTTCATAGTGTTTCACTGGAGTCACTCTCTCTGACACCAGAAATAGATGGACTTCTGGGCAAATCCACTCCAAGAGGCGGTCAAGGGTTTGCTGCAAAGGCAGAGCATATCCAGAGTTGGCCAGGAGATGGACAGTCATGCCCAGAGGATCTTGTCTCTCGTCCATCGTTAGGCTGCCCCTGAGAGAGTGAGAGGAAGCAACTGCTGTTAGACCAGATGCCAGAATACCCACCCCCTAACCTTCTGAAATCAGGGAAGCAGCGTGGGAGAGCATGTTTGGCTCTCCACAAGGCTTCAGCGCACCAGGAAATCAGAGCAGTTATCCAACATCCTGGTTCTTTCTGGGAGTCTTGCTGGTTGCTATTAGAAGCACCAGGCTGGCAGCTTCCCAAGGCTTGGCAAAGATCTCACTAGACACAGGCAAGGTCAGCATAAGTGTTACTCAGCTTAAGTATGAAACAGCTCACTGTGTTGGGCTTATTAAGGCAATACACCAAGGCTTCAGCAGGACCTAAATGGCTGTAATCTTGAGGACAAACACCCGCTTGAGGGCCGCTGATAAACCAGAAAGGAAACTGACTAACAAGTAGATCCAATGAGAACAAACATAACTTTAGTCACCAAGAAACACCGAGAGATAAGAATCAATTTTCATGTAGGGGCATCGATTTTCTGCTCTGAATACATTCCTACTGTATACAGGCTATTGCAGTCATTGCCTGTGGGGGGTCCAGAGAGTGATTAAGGACTTCAAAATTTCCCCCAAAGCTATATGTTTTTCATTTTAGAGACTTTATGCTTCTGTACCTGAAAAAGAGTATTTTGGGTAAAGGATCTTAACTATTTATCGAAAATCACTCACCTTACTTCAGAGTACGCTCAGCATAGGAAGAAGCCCCAGGAAATGTATGCCCCTTCATTCTTTTGACTCCTTGGAAAAGAAGGTGGGCTTTTCAGGTGGCAACATGCCCTGTTGATCAGACTCCTGGCCTGAATTTGATATTGTTACTGTATGTAAAGGGAAAAAAATCCCAAGAAACTTTTAGTTGAAAAACTATATGTAACAAAAGCTTTCCCTTCTTCATTGACTCTTGAACAGGGACATGTCTGAGTAGGAGGCCTTTTAATTCTGTAAGTCCTACCTACAACACCCAATATAGTCGAACAACAGTTTTGTTTGTTAATCATATGCTACTTATTCATATATTGTGCAAGCAATTGGTGTGCTCTTGAAAGGCTGTATGTAATTCAAATTTTTATAAATTGGATTCTACTTTAAATGCATTCTGGAACAATTATAGGAGTAAAATGGAAAGATCTGAAACCAAATAAGGAGTTTATGACTGAAAGGAGCCTTCCAGGGAATTCTTTTGTAAAGTACTTTTGTAATGAAAATAATTACTTCCTATTTTGTTCATTTTATAAGTACAAATTTTTCTACAATCAGTTTTCTTTATAAATAGTAACATTCAAATGTAAAGAGCAAAATACAGGGTGTCTCAAAGGTCTTAGTGCAATAGTGATCTTTGGGACACCTTGTACATTTTTATTGATACAAAAGAACAATTATTTTTTAAATTTCATTGTCTGTATTTAAAACTTAAGCTCTGCCAAACCTGATTTTCAGAACTCCTTGCAGTTTCCAAGTGACAGAATAACAAATAAATATTACGAAAACATCTGTTTAGCTAGCAATGTTTTTCTTCTTTTTCTTCTAGATTTTACTCAAACTTCCAGAAACAATATATTAGAGTCACTGCTAAGTATATACTGTCAAGTACTCACTGCAAAGCATATACCCCTAAGGGGGCCAAAGACAGAAAGGCCCCATATAGACCAATATACTCTAAGCAAAATATTTTGTCGTAGCAAAAAATTGTTAACAAAGTAGATGCCCACCTGAGTGGGAAGGATAATTTGTGAAGACTTCACAGGGTAAAAATGTAGGGGCTACTGTCCTCTCATATTTCTGGAATAGGGAATGTCTGAGAGAGTAGGAGAGGCTTGGAATTTAACCTTGTAGTGACTTAGCTAACTTCTAGAAAGTCAGGGCCTGAAGCGGTAGGGGCCCTTCCCTTCCCCCTCTCTCGGTGACCAAATAGGGAGATAATGGCTACCTGTGAGCTGTTTGTTCTCTGCTCCAGGAAGGTCCTCCTCCCCTCTCCCCTCATTTCTTCTACTAGATTTTTGGATGCTTCTCCCCTCCACCGCCCCCTCCCCGGCAGCTGAGTTCCAGATAGGGAAAGCTTGAATGGACTGGCTCTACCTGGTTTCCTAGTTCTCTGTCTAGTTTTTCCACCTGTAGATTGTAAGCCCACCTCCCAGCGAATGGTGAGAAAGGATAGAGGTGGGTGGGAATCTTTGTACTAAGAGTATAACTAGGGTGGCACTTCCTTTTTACTTGGCCTCCTCCACTAGTTTTCCCTAGTGGAGGCAACACCCAAATCTTGCAATGTTTGTAAAATAAATTCACTTTGCTTCTCCTAAAGATGTCTTTCCTAATATTTGAATTTTCCATCCCATACACAATGATTAGGGATGGCTAAACAAATCATACTATATAAATGTAAGGGAGTATTACTGCATTATCAGAAATGACGAATATGAAGAATTCAGGGAAGGATGGAAGATTTATATAAACTGATACAAAATGAAACAAGCAGAACCAAGAACACAATAGACATGATGATTATAAAAAAAGTAAGCTTGAAGAAAGACAACAAAAAATTTAAATACCTTAGTATTAGTTAAAAAAAACAAACAAACCCCTAAACCATGGAAATTACTTCTTCCAAGTCTCATTACTCTTTGATGCCCACCATCAGGAGCTATTTCAGTGGATGATAGCTTTTAAAGATATTTAGATTTGCAAACATTCCTAGCCCTCCAAATCTCAGTCTTTTTGTATCTCTGACCCTTTCTGTGTCTTTGTCTTTGTCTCTATCTCTTCTCCTTGATAGATGCACTCATTTTTATAGCACAGACAAAACAACCTTTCACACAGAGTGTAATGGCAAATGTTTAACAATCAGGCAGAAAGGGCAATGTGTGCACATACTTTTACATTTAATCTGCATTATTAACACTTTATTAAGGGCAGACAATCAACAAAACAACAAATGAAGCCCTGGTTTGTAGGAGATTTCCTATTTCTGGGGTGTAAATGCTCACGCTGATAATTTACTTGTATGAACAGCTCCAGTACACCACTGATCTCATAATAAGCCTTTGTTTCTCTGGAAGTACCAGCAGAGGCATTGGGAAGGGGGCATTCAACCTAATAACAATTACAGAAATGAAACAGAGTAGATTGTAACCCAATTATGCTATTTAATTTGTTGTTAATTATTATATTATCTATTATATTATTTGTTACTTATTATTATATGTATTAATTATTATCAGTCATGTCTGACTCTTCATGACCCATTTTGGGATTTTCTTGGCAAAGATATTGGAGTGGCTTGCCATTTCCTTCTCCAGCTCATTTTACAGATGAGGAAACTGAGGCAAACAGGCTTAAGTGGCTTGCTTATGGTCCCATAGCTAGTAAGTATCTAAGGCTGAATTTGAACTCCGGTCTTCCTGACTCCAGGCCTACCACTCTATCTATCCACTGTGCCACCTACCTGCCCCATACTATTTCATACCAGGCTATGGATTTTTTTAAACCTCTTCATCAACTCTGACATATACATACATTTATTTTCTGAAAAAGATAGAATGTAAAACTTCTCTTTTGCCCTAATTCACATCCCATCCCCATCCTATTCTCGACTTTTTTCTATAGGGCTCAGTTTGTTATTTTTCAGGATTCTTCCATTCAATTTGCAGATGAAAACTTTATGAGAATTCATTATCTGTTGCTACCTAACTATGGATGAGACCCAGGTCTCCCTCTCGTTTGTATCAAACTTTGAAAAGCTCTCCAGATTTCTGTCAGAATCCAGTTCCTGAATAAAAGCCAGTTGGCAGACACCACCCAGTCAAAGTGGAGGAGCTGTTGACAGGTAGTGTTCAAAACTCCAAGATAGCAACCAATAATGAGGATTGGGGGGAAGTCTTGGGAGGCCTCCTGGGTCAGTCCCTGCCACTGCTGTCGCTCTCTTGAATGCATATTCAATTTTCAAGCCCCAAGCTCTTAGTCATCTATAAAATAAAACATCTCGGGGGGCGGTGCCAAGATGGCGGCTGGTAAGCAGGGACTAGAGTGAGCTCCGTACCCGAGTCCCTCCAAAAACCTATAAAAAAATGGCTCTGAACCAATTCTAGAATGGCAGAACCCACAGAACAGCAGAGGGAAGCAGGGCTCCAGCCCAGGACAGCCTGGATGGTCTCTGGGTGAGGTCTATCCCACACGGAGCTGGGAGCTGGGAGCTGGGAACGGAGTGGAGCAGAGCCCAGCCTGAGCGGTGTGGACCATCCAGACCAGAAGCCGGGCGGAGGGGGCCCTAGCGCCCTGAATATGTGAGCTGCGGCAGTTACCAGACCCCTCGACCCACAAACACCAAAGACTGCGGAGAAGGTTAGTGGGAAAAGCTGCGGGAGTGGAAGGAGTTCGGTTCGGCTTCCAGCCCCGAGGGCAGTGGAGGTGGGGCAGCTACAGCTGTTGTTACTTCCGGCTCCAGGCCCACCTGGTGGGAGGAATTAAGTGGCGGATCAGAGCAGGAGGGCAACGCAACAGCCTGCTGAAGATCTAAGCCCAGTCTGGACTGGGGGTTCTTGGGGAAGGAGTAGGGCGGGTCTGACAGAGCTGGCACCTCCCCCCCAAACATGGAACATAGAACTCGTTAGTCTACAAGCAGTCATACCCCACTGAAAAACTCAAGGCTCAAGTTAGTTAGTTGGGAATATGGCCAGGCAGCGAAAACGCGCCCAGATTCAGTCTCAGACTTTGGATTCTTTCTTTGGTGACAAAGAAGACCAAAACATACAGCCTAAAGAAGACAACAAAGTCATAGAGCCTACAACAAAAGCCTCCAAGAAAAACATGAACTGGCCCCAGGCCATAGAAGAACTCAAAAAGGATTTGGAAAAGCAAGTTAGAGAAGTAGAGGAAAAATTGGGAAGAGAAATGAGAAGGATGCGAGAAAACCATGAAAAACAAGTCAATGACTTGCTAAAGGAGACCCAAAAAAATACTGAAAAATACACTGAAGAAAACAACACCTTAAAAAACAGACTAACTCAAATGGCAAAAGAGCTCCAAAAAGCCAATGAGGAGAAGAATGCCTTGAAAGGCAGAATTAGCCAAATGGAAAAGGAGGTTCAAAAGACCACTGAAGAAAATGCTACTTTAAAAATTAGATTGGAGCAAGTGGAAGCTAGTGACTTTATGAGAAATCAGGATATTATAAAACAGAACCAAAGGAATGAAAAAATGGAAGACAATGTGAAATATCTCCTTGGAAAAACCACTGACCTGGAAAATAGATCCAGGAGAGATAATTTAAAAATTATTGGACTACCTGAAAGCCATGATCAAAAAAAGAGCCTAGATACCATCTTTCAAGAAATTATCAAGGAGAACTGCCCTGATATTCTAGAGCCACAGGGCAAAATAGAAATTGAAAGAATCCATCGATCGCCTCCTCAAATAGATCCCAAAAAGAAATCTCCTAGGAATATAGTCGCCAAATTCCAGAGCTCCCAGATCAAGGAGAAAATACTGCAAGCAGCCAGAAAGAAACAATTTGAGTATTGTGGAAACACAATCAGAATAACCTAAGATCTGGCAGCTTCTACATTAAGAGATCGAAGGGCTTGGAATGCGATATTCCGGAGGTCAAAGGAGCTAGGATTAAAACCTAGAATCACCTACCCAGCAAAACTGAGTATCATGCTCCAAGGCAAAATATGGAGTTTCAATAAAACAGAGGACTTTCAAGCTTTCTCAGTGAAAAGACCAGAACTGAATAGAAAATTTGACTTTCAAACACAAGAATCAAGAGAAGCATGAAAAGGTAATCAAGAAACGGAAATTGCAAGGGACTTACTAAAGTTGAACTGTTTTGTTTACATTCCTACATGGAAAGATGATGAGTATGATTCATGAGACCTCAGTATTAGGGTAGTTGAAGGGAATATGCATATACATATATATATATATATGTTTATGTATATATATAAGTGAATGTGTATGTATGTATGTATCTATGTGTATATGTATGTATGTGTATGTATGTGTGTATATATATATACATATATATATGTAAAAGAGAGAGAGCAGACACAGGGTGAGTTGAAGATGAAGGGAAGATATCTAAAAGAAATAAAATGAAATTAAGGGATGAGAGAGTAACATACTGAGAGAGGGAGATAGGGAGAGATAGAATGGGGTGGATTATCTCGCATAAAGGTGGCAAGAGGAAGCAGTTCTATGGGAGGAGGGGAGAGGGCAGGTGAGGGGGGAATGAGTGAACCTTGCTCTCATCAGATTTGGCCTGAGGGGGAATACCATACATACTCAGTTGGGTATCTTACCCCACAGGAAAGAAGAGGGAGGAAGATAAAAAAAAAATAAAAGGCAGGGGGATGATGGAGGGGAGGGCAGATGGGGGTGGAGGTAATCAAAACAAACACTTTAGAAAGGGGACAGGGTCAAGGGAGAAAATTCAATAAAGCGGGATGGGTTGGGAAGGAGCAAAATGTAGTTAGCCTTTCACAACCTGAGTATTGTGGAAGGGTTATACATAATGATACACGTGTGGCCTAGGTTGAATTGCTCGGCTTCTTAGGAAGGGTGGGTGGGAAGGGAAGAGGGAAGAGAATTTGGAACTCAAAGTTTTAAAATCAGATGTTCAAAAACAAAAAAAGTTTTTGCTTGCAACTAAAAAATAAGATACACAGGCAATGGGGCATAGAAATTTATCTTGCCCTACAAGAAAGGAAGGGAAAAGGGGATGAGAGGGGAGGGGGGTGATAGAGGGGAGGGCTGACTGGGGAACAGGGCAACCAGAATATGGGCCATCTTGGAGTGGGGGGGAGGGTGGGGATGGGGAGAGAATTTGTAATTCGAACTGTTGTGAAAATCAATGCTGAAAACCAAATATGTTAAATAAATAAATTTAAATTAAAAAAAAATTAGATTGGAGCAAGTGGAAGCTAGTGACTTTATGAGAAATCAGGATATTATAAAACAGAACCAAAGGAATGAAAAAATGGAAGACAATGTGAAATATCTCCTTGGAAAAACCACTGACCTGGAAAATAGATCCAGGAGAGATAATTTAAAAATTATTGGACTACCTGAAAGCCATGATCAAAAAAAGAGCCTAGATGCCATCTTTCAAGAAATTATCAAGGAGAACTGCCCTGATATTCTAGAGCCACAGGGCAAAATAGAAATTGAAAGAATCCATCGATCGCCTCCTCAAATAGATCCCAAAAAGAAATCTCCTAGGAATATAGTCGCCAAATTCCAGAGCTCCCAGATCAAAGAGAAAATACTGCAAGCAGCCAGAAAGAAACAATTTGAGTATTGTGGAAACCCAATCAGAATAACCCAAGATCTGGCAGCTTCTACATTAAGAGATCGAAGGGCTTGGAATGTGATATTCCGGAGGTCAATGGAGTTAGGATTAAAACCTAGAATCACCTACCCAGCAAAACTGAGTATCATGTTCCAAGGCAAAATATGGATTTTCAATAAAATAGAGGATTTTCAAGCTTTCTCAGTGAAAAGACCGAACTGAATAGAAAATTTGACTTTCAAACACAAGAATCAAGAGAAGCATGAAAAGGTAATCAAGAAACAGAAACTGCAAGAGACTTACTAAAGTTGAACTGTTTTGTTTACATTCCTACATGGAAAGATGATGCGTATGATTCATGAGACCTCAGTATTAGGGTAGTTGAAGGGAATATGCATATATATATATATACATATACATATATATGTTTATGCATATATATAAGAGAATGTGTATGTATGTATATATCTACGTGTATATGTATGTGTATGTATGTATATATATATGTGTGTGTTTATATGGGGAATACCATACATACTCAGTTGGGTATCTTACCCCACAGGAAAGAAGAGGGAGGAAGATAAAAGAAAATAAAAGGGGGGGGATGATGGAGGGGAGGGCAGATGGGGTGGAGGTAATCAAAACAAACACTTTGGAAAGGGGACAGGGTCAAGGGAGAAAATTCAGTAAAGCGGGAGGGGATGGGAAGGAGCAAAATGTAGTTAGCCTTTCACAACCTGAGTATTGTGGAAGGGTTATACATAATGATACATGTGTGGCCTAGGTTGAATTGCTTGACTTCTTAGGGAGGGTGGGTGGGAAGGGAAGAGGGGAGAGAATTTGGAACTCAAAGTTTTAAAATCAGATGTTCAAAAACAAAAAAAGTTTTTGCTTGCAACTAAAAAATAAGATACACAGGCAATGGGGCATAGAAATTTATCTTGCCCTACAACAAGGGAAGGGAAGAGGGGATGAGAGGGGAGGGGGGTGATAGAGGGGAGGGCTGACTGGGGAACAGGGCAACCAGAATATGGGCCATCTTGGAGTGGGGGGGAGGATGGGGATGGGGAGAGAATTTGTAATTCGAGCTGTTGTGAAAATCAATGCTGAAAACCAAATATGTTAAATAAATAAATTTAAATTAAAAAAAAATAAAACATCTCTCCCCTGAAATGGTGCTCCCTTCTTCCTAGACCCTGTTGGCAAAGTACCTTAGCCTATGCCCAAATAATTGTCAAGGCTTTTCTTTCCCAGGCAGACCCACTTGATTTATTCTTCAGAATTAGCTGAGCATTACCCTTTCTCCTCTGCTAGTCATACTCAAAGCTTTGTAGAGTGCTGACTACCTCCTACCCAGTTCATTTCTCTAGAACCTTGGTTGCTACTTGAGTCTCATTTATTCTGATGATTGTGGACAGCAACTACTCAGGCACTTCTTTAATATTGGTTTTGGCAATCTGTTATCATCCCGAGGAGATCACTCGGGAACCCTGCAAGGAATCATCAGGAGAACAGCAATCTTGTCCATGTTCTTCGTTGTTCTGGCTCCTCTTTTACTAGAGAAACTGAGGAACACAGGAAACTATGGATACTTCTAGTGCCTTCCCTCTGAAATCACCTTCCATTTACACCACATACATCTTGTATGTACAATTGTTTTTTGTATATTGTCTCCCCCATTAAAATAAGAGCTCCCTGAGGTCAGAGACCTTTTTTTGCACCCCTCCTTTTTTGGATCCCCCAGTGCTTAGCAGTGTACCTGGCTCATATTAAGTGCTTGTTGATTGAGGGAAGGCACAGAATTATAGAATATATATTTTATAAAATATACATATTTCTATATATAAACATATAAAATAATTTATATATAAATATGTTGATTGTTAAAGCCACAGAATTATATAACATATATAGATAAATTTACATGTAGATACATTTATCTCTATGTAATACAAATATAGAAATTAATTTCTTTATACAAATATAGAAATTAATTTATATAGGAATATATAATTGATGATTGAAGGCACAGGATTATATACTTTACATGCATTACACTTATAACATATATGGAAATATATAAAAATAATGTATATATTTATAACCGCTGACCCAATAAAGGCACAGAATTATATACTTTTAGAGCTTTAAGCGGCCTTCTGGATCATTTATTTCATCTCCTTCTTTTATAGATGAAGAAGCTGAGCCCTCTAGGAGATTGCATGCCCTGTCCAAGATTCTGTATTCATGGCAGGGCCTAGGATGCAGCCTCTTGATGTCCTGGTCCATTCATCTTTCCTCTTTGTTTTTCCTTATTTATAAAACCCCATATATGTGAGAAGATGTGCCTCCTTACCTTCTTTGCAGAGGTGGGGGACTATGAAGGTAAATTGCTTATACTATCAGGTGCAGGGGATATAGTATATAGTTTTTACCAAACTGTTTTTTTCCCCTCTTTCTCCATACCGGATGACTTCTTGGGTAGAGGAGGAGAGAGTGATACATTGGAAATGGCCATAAACAAAGCAATAAAACAAAACAAATAAAACCAAAACAAAAGGATCAATAAGATAATTCTGATAGTAATAGCTAGCATTTATACAGTGCTTTAAGGTTTTGCAGTGCAACTTACAAATATTATCTCATTTTATCCTTACTCCAACCCTGACAGGTAGATGCTATTATTACCTCCACTTTACAGATGAGGCAACTGAGGCTGACAGAGGTTAAGTGACTTGCCCAGGGTGGCACAGTCGGTAAATTTGGAACTCAGATCTTCCTGACTCCAGGTCCAGCGCCCCCTAGCTGACTAGGAAAAAAACACAACAACATCCAAATCCTCATTTCCATCTACATTAAATGTCTGATTGTCCTGTTCCTAGTAAATGTGCTAAATGCTTTCAATTGCTGAAATGAATATGAATTTGGAATAAATATGTTAAGGCTTTTTGAATTTTTTAAAAGTCTCAATACATGCAGGCTTTATAATTTTATCAGGTGAGGGAATCCCCAATGTGGGAACTCTCTGTACTACTTCCAGAGTCCACACAATCTGTCTACAACTTAGAATGTAAGTCCTAGAGAGTTTTGCTTGAAGAGTAACTCAGTTAGGTGTCTTTGTTCACTTAGCTAGTAAGTATCAGAAATGGGATACAACCTAGATCAGGGGCTGGGAACCTTCTGCCTCCAGGCCACATGGCTCTCTAGGTCCTCAAGTGTGGCACTTTGACAGAATCGATGTCCTTGTTCTGTGGAGCTTGGATTCAGTCAAAAGGCCACAGTAATGTGGCCTCGAGGCCACAGGTTCTCTACCCCTGACCTAGATTTCCCTGACTCTTTGCCCAGCGTTCTATTCCCTATACTACCTGCCACTATTTATAACAATGGTAACCAAATGTGGCACACAGTTTTGTCCTGGAAAGAATTTTTCTATCTCTGAGGTCCCTTCTAGCACTAAGATTCAACAATGTGAAGATTCTTTATGACATGGCTGTATGTCTCATGTCAGAAGAAAAGCCAAGAGAAGAGGCCAGGAAAAATCGAAGGATATTGACTCTCCCTGATGGAGAAGTGCCCCTGGAGGCTGGTGGCCTCTAGGCTGGGTGAATTCCTCCCTCCTCTGTTTTGGGGCCCCTCCCTATTCCATCCTCTGCCCTCCCTGTCTTTCCTGCCTGATCAATGCTCCCAGCCTCCCACAGGTGCATACCCTCACGTCATCTGCTCCTGTTGTCTGTCTGGGAGGTACGGGCAGCAACAGCAGCAGCCAGAATGAAAACATCTGGGTCATGGACAATTCCACCCTGCCTGGACTCCTCCTGGGACTGGAGGGGGAAAGAGGAAGCAGGGTGAGATCCTTTTCCAAGTTGTTGTTGCTAAACGTGGAAAACCTCTCCCCCAGCTCCCAAGGCGGAATGGCATTCCCTACCAAAAACAATACTATCTCAGCCCTATAAAACAGCCATCTGTTTCCCTTTTTTTCCCGGGACAATGAATGTAAGTAACAGCAGGATAGCTGATACACTCAGTCGTTATAGGTGTGAACAAAGACCACTGTGTTTCCCCTGGACTTTTTGATGTTAATCAAATTCCCTTTCTCACAGGAACCTCAGCTTGGTCATGAGGTAACATGATTTTCCTTTCTTGAAACGATTCTGCTTTCAAGGTGATTGACTCTGTGACAGCAGTCAACATAATGCCGACCATTCCCCAACACAGATCACCAACGAAGATGACATTTCTTTTTGGGGTGACAGTGGTAGCCAAAGTCAGAATTCTTAATACTGTTTCCCCTACAAATGAACTTCATTGTTCAAAAACATTGCATGACTACCTAGGGCCCCAGAACACTCCCAATGCACAATTTTATAACCCTTTTTCTCTTTATTGTTGGAAAATGCTATGTAATTCAAGAATTTTCCTTCACTTTAGAAGGGGAGTAAAAATGTCATTCAACAGTTGGGGGAAACTCAGGCCTTGTTCTGGAACATCTCTGCAGGTAGCACCATGACCAGGGATTTCAAACAAACAACTGACCTTCAGTCATTTGGCATTTGTAGGGCTTTTTTTTAATGCAATACTATGCAAAATCTATCTTTTTGTTATGTTGGTGTTTTTCACTTTTCAAACCACTCAGTTCCCAATACTGACACTTCCCCCACCTTTGCCCACCCCACCCTAACCCTCAGATGTAATAACGGTTAAGATGGCAGATGATCTGTATTCCTCAACCGGTCTACTGAGAAAAGTGGAAAGAGTTTCATGGTAGGTCCTTTGGGAGCACGATTGCTCATTGTTTGTAATCTGTAAAATCCACTGTTTTAGTTGAAAATTTTCAGAATTTTGGGAGTGGGGGAGGGGAAGGGGTTGTTCGTATTTTTAACCCAGCACCTTAGGTACAATCAGTATTTTTTTTAAAGTTTTACTGAAAGCTTTAAAAAATACTGACTGTAGCTAATTTGCTGAAGTTTCATTGAAGACTTTAAAAATTTTATAGCCATGATTGCCTGATGTTTAATTTCAAGGACGACAAAGTGAAGCTGTCAGATTTTGCAAAATGGCCTATACGTGTCATTTTGTATAGAAACCCCATGAGGGGTTATTCTTTTTAATTCCCTCTCTATATTTTTCATTTTAAGGATGATTATTCGTAGGGTCCACAGCGAGTATGTGAATAAGGAAGCATCAAATTGATTAAGTGCGGGGTGGGTGGGTTGGATCTGGCTTCTGAAGTCACATGCGATTCAGAAATTCTGTGATTCTGTGAATATAAAAAAAACCAACAACTAAGTTCTGAAGTAGCCATTTTAATATGTTCCTTTAACAAGAGACTAGAGTTAAGACAATATCAAGCCTTTAATAACAGTTTCTTTATCAAGAAACTAGAATTAGAGGACTCTAAGTAAAGACTTCATCATCTTCCCCATCATCACACGAACAGGAGTGGGGGGATGATACCCAGCTTCAGAAAGGCTGGCTCTAATTAGCACCTTGTTTCTAAATGAGCCACGTGACAAGCGGCAAGTCTTACTAAGCTAAACTTCAAATCATAAAAAGCTGCCGGGCATAGACGCCGACAAATCCTCCAGAGACCGAAACCAGCAAGCCCGGACGTATCCCCGGCTCTGGAGAGGCTTCTGGCTTGGCCAAGCCCCGCTCAGCTGGTGTCCCAAGCCGGCCTCAGCGGGTGCCATTTCTCCTTTTATATTTAAACCACAGCTGCTGCAAATAATGATAGCTAACGTCTGGCCAAGGAAAGAAAACGACCTGCCCTACGCTGTAATCACTCCTGTGCCCTCCGTTTCCATCCTTTAAACACGAGGCAGGAACAGAGTGGAAAACACTATACGGGGCATTGTGCCAAGGAAGTGCTTGTGGGGGGTGGGGTGGGAAAGGGAAGGGTACGGATACCAGCCCCCAGACAGCGCGTGGCCTCAAGGCGCTTATGTATTCCAATGGGGAAGACAGCTTTGGGGACTGGTGGCCTGGCCTAGGAGGAGTGTCTTGTTAATGATTTGATTACTGTTCTTCCTGTTAGAGGAGGCAGTGTGTTGTCGTTGTCTGGGTGGAGGTGGGGGTGGGGGCGGGGGGGAGGCATTCTCATCCCGGCAGATGCCACTGCCTCTGTGGCCTTCTCTGCTCCCGGCCAGTCCTCTGCTTGGTGGGCTCCCAGGGCATCATTTTGAGGCCAGTTCTGTGTTTGCTTGTTCACTCAGCTCCTAACTCTCCAGATTTCCCTAGCTCCAGTCCTACTTTTCAGTCGTCTCTTATTCGCTGACTTACCTCCTTAGAATGTAATCTCCTCGAGGGCAGGATTTTTTTTTTTTGCTAGCATTTAACACAGTGCCTGCCATAGAACAGGTGCTTAATAAATGCTTGTTGATTTGACTTGACTTGGCAGGGAGGATGCCTGTGTGACTGCATGACATTTAGATTAGGGGATTGGGATGATGAGTCTGAGTCCGGGCTCCATACAGTGAATGCTCAGGGACCCAGGGTGAGAGCTTGATGTTCCAGGTTAAAAGCAAAGCCTGTGGTCCACGAACATGGTAGGAATCCGACCCAATTCAGTTTCAAATCCTGGTTCTGACCTTTACTCCCCATGTGACCCTTGATAACTTCACCTCTCTAGGCTTCAGTGGCCCGATCTGTAAAACGGGCTGTGGGGATGGTAGAGGTTGGACTAGATAAACTTTAAGGTCCTTTCTAGTGCTATTTCTAGGATTTGTCATTTCCCAGATGAGCAAACTGAGGCCCAGGTCGGTGAGTGGAATTGGTTGCTTCAGGAGGCACAGTAGTTGGTCCCCCCTCCCTCACTGGACGTCCTAAGCAAAGGCTGTATGACCACTCTCCCAGTATGACCCAGAGAGATCCTTTCTCAGATATGGGTTGGAATAGACCACTACCGAGGTCCCTTCTGACTCTGAGATCCTTCGTTTCTGCCTCAGCCATCCAGGGTGCAAGGGAGTAAGTAGCTTTGTTGGGACTTCAAGCCAGTCATCATGCTGAAATGCCTTCCAATCATTTACTAGGTCTCTAAATTTGCTACTGGGACCTAATAAATGGTATTTTCCATAGATAAACTAATAAGCTCATGAGCTATACCAAGAGTCTGTCTATATATGGTTGCTGATGTGATCAGCTTACGGGGCAGTAATATTTAATTGTGCATCGGATTACACTCCTCTCTGTACATTCTCTGACACAGTCACACTGCCCTTTCTGCTGTTCCACCACCGGTCCATCTCCCATTCTCCCATTCTTGCACTTTGGTGTAGACCATCCTAACCCTGATCCTAAGCTCATGTCAGGAATGGATTCCCTTCTCTCCTCAACCTTCTAGACTCTCCAGTTTCCCCCAGAGTTCACCTTAAACGCCACCTCCTCCATGAGGCCTTTCTTCATGTCCCCAATTGCTTTGTGTCTATTTCATATAGAAGTACATTTGTACAGGTCCTCCAACCCTAGTAAATGCAAGTAAGCAAGAAGAAGCAGTTTCTGTTTTACCTTTCTGTCCCCAGCACCTGGCACATACCTAGCAAGCCCTTCAGCTAATCCCTAGGATCAAATGAGGTCATAATTGTAAGGTGCTTAGCACAATGTCTGGTACAGAGCAAGTCCTTTACAAATGTTAGCTATTACAATTATTACCATACAGAATATATATGCATATTGATTGCAATGTTTACGCACAATGTATCACCTATGCCATGCTAATTTAAAATGTCTCTTAAAGGGCAGGCATCGCTTATTATGTGTCTCATATATATTTTCTTTAGCACCAACATATTTGAGTTCTTAAATATAAAAAACCCACCATTTCCAGGGGACCCTTTTTAAAAAAATGCTAACATGGCACACATTTCATGTCTCATGTTCATTAGTCTTCCTGAAAAGTGAGTAATTTATAGATGGAAGAAAGAAAAAAACCAGCACAGGGATATTGAGTTATATGCTCAGCAAATTTCAGGTTAAATGTTACAAGTCTAAGCTGTTTGCCTTCTGGTCCCTGTAACCATTACTTCTGTAATTGTTTCCAACAGTGTAAAAGGCATCAAACATTGCCCCCCAAAAGTCACTAACAAGGGGAAAAATTAGCAAGATGGGACAGGATGGAAGTAGTATGAATATCTTTCATTTATGCATTTAATATGATTAGCATTTCTAAGAGAAGGGAAGGATAACCCAGACTTAACACCTTTCCAATTCTCTTATAGTAGCAGAATCACATCTGTTTTTGCTAATTGTAAACAAATGGGAAATCTCTTTCATTGCTGTACAAAGGACATTAGCTAGCCCTGAACGTCTATGATACATCTACTAAGTCAAAACTAAACTTACCCAGTGAGTAGAGCACTGGCCTTGAAGTCAGGAGGACCTGAGTCCAAATTCGGCCTCAGACACTTGACATACTTACTAACTGTGTGACCTTGGGCAAGTCACTTAACCCCAATTGCCCTGCCTTCTCCCCTCCAAAAAAAGCCCAATAAAACCTAAACTTTCCAGAGGGAAGGAACCCCTCACTCAAATTTCTGTTTTGTTTCAAGGATTCATTGATTGATTTAGAGAAGGTCAGGGACTGAGAGAAGAAGGTAGTCAGTCACAGTCAAGTAAATGAGCCACAAAGAAGTCTGTCTTTATATTTGATGCAATCTCCTCATCCAAAGGCTTTTTTCTCCCTCCTTTGGAAAGTGGCAGGCTGCTAGTCAGTGCTTAGCAGACTGTTACAAGGCGCTCAAGGGTAAGAGCTTCTGGCAGTCATAAATTCCAAGTGGGAAATTCAGGGTAGGTGTAGAAAGAAACTCCAATGGTTACTCAGATGGGTTGTTTTGCTGACTGATGTTTTAGAAAGACTCCAATTGAAATGGCACGAAGTACCTCAGAAGCTCCCATAGAGAAGCACAGGTGGCCATAAATGGCTTTTTTGGAGGGTTAAGTTTTTTAGCAGCCTCAAATTCCAAATGCTGGTGATGCCTTTCATAAAGTTGAGAAATACCTTGCTCATTGTGGCTGCTGCCTCCTAAGAGAGCGGCCTATAAAACCAGGGTAATTACTATGTGTTTTATTCTGTTCGCAGACCACCCACCAGAGAGCCAACTTAAGTAAGTGACCAGACGGAAAGAGTGAGCTCCCTTTCTGTAATATAACACACACAAAAACGACTTTTGTTGTTGCTATTGAGTCATTTCAGTCTTGTCCATCTCTTCATGACCCCATTTTGGGGTTTTGTTGGCGAAGATGCTGGAGTAGCTTGGTATTTCCCTCTCCTGCTCATTTTACAGATGAGAAACTGAGGCAAACAGGGTTAAGTGATTTGCAAAAGGTCACACAGCTAGTAAGTGTCTTGAGGCCAAATTTGAATTCAGGAAGATGAGTCTTCCTGGTTCCAAGTCCAGTGCTCTATCTACCGTACCACCTGTCTGCCCAAAAAAGACTTTATTAAGAATCTACAATGTAGGAGCTGGGGGAAAAGTTTTAGATAGGAAATGTAGTAAGTAGCAGAGGTAAGATTTGAACCCAAGTCTTTGCCTTCAAAGCCAACGTTCTCTCAGTGATAACATCAATTGCCACAAGTTTTTTAAGACCTCAAGAGATCAGTTCCCACTTGAGTAGTTTTATGAGTTGTTGCAGCCAAAACAGGCACCATGTGGTAACCAGGTATCCTGTAATGAGTCTCTCCTAACTTACTAAGGCAGGGTTTCAGAAAGCAGACAGATTTCAACAGAAGCTTCGTATTTGATGTCTTTCCAGCCTTGGAAGACCTGCAGGTGCTTGTGCTATCCTTTAAGAATTCAGCAAATGATTGGAAGAGCTTGATTGAAAGATGTGCAAAGAAAAACATGGCCTTAATAATGTAGGAAATGCTTTTCTTTTCTGCAATAATTTACTTCCTTTAAAAATGAAATGGTGAAGAATACTTTTTTAAAAAAACAAGCATAAAACTGTTATGATATTTATTTGCATGTTGTCTCCTCAATTCAATTATAAGCACCTTGATGTCAGGGACTATCTTATGCCCCTTCTTGTATCCTCCAGAGCTTAGCACAGTGCTTGGCACATAGTGGGTGCCTAATAAGTCTTTATTGATTAGTTAATAATCTAGTTTTACTATTCCCCCCCTCCAAGAAAACACCTAGGCTTTAGTTGTGGGAGAATTTGGAGTAATATAGTCTTTTCATTCACATTAATTAACTATTTGGATTCTATCTGGGAATAGGTACAATGCATTCCTTGGGAGACTGCAGTACAGTGAAAAGTGTTGCCGAACTTAAAGTCTAAGGACATGGGTTCAAATCCTGCCTCTGCTATTGACTAACCTCTGTGACCTTGAGCAATTGACTCTCTCAGGGCTTCAGTTTCCTTATTTGTAAAATGTGGGAGTTGGAATAAATGGCCTTTAAGGTCCCTCTTTAACCCTTTCAGAATAAATTCTTCTAAGGAAATCTTTATTCTGGCCACTACAGGAATTACAAAAATAAATGTGTGGCCCAATTCACATTAGTATCTTTGCCTGCCATCATAAGCCAGGTCAATTTGGGAGGGCGAGCTGCAACCTGAGAGATGTGGTGTTGAAAGGGCAGGCTTGGTCTTCCTTTGATTTCATCACTTAATATTTATTGGTTTCTTATTATGTCTCAAGGGCCATTAATAATGGGCAGTCTCCATTCTCAGAATACACAGTGTATTGAAAATTGGGAAAAATAAGCTTTGTTCCAAATATATCAGGCACTAATATTCTCTTCTTGTATATGTTGAGAGAATGTCTTCTGTGAGTTCCCCCAAAGGATCTGCATGAGCGAATGCTCTCGTTTAGTAAAATGAATGGCTTAAATCATGAAGTGTCTACTCAGTTTTCCATAGGCTAGTGTGCCTGTTCACTTCAAAATCCTGAGAAGGATACACTCTCCATTATCGACAAGCATGGTAATGCTGATAACCAAGCATGAGTAGGACATGAGCACTGAACTGTTTTTTCCATAATGGTGACGAGTTTGTGTTGGACTTCCTAAATGAAACTTGAATTTTTTAGAGTTGTCATCAGAGATAGGCTTATTATCTGGAACCATGGAGATTTTTTTTCCATGCAAAACTCCCTGGTCTTTAAGAACAAGGGTGGACCAAGCCCATGATTTTGATACTAATGGTATATTTCCATAATGAACTCAAAGTTCTTTTTTGTTTTTGTTTTTTTTAATTACCACCATGACCGAGCAAACCAAATTAGCACCCCTTCTGCTTGGTCTACCAGTTCTATCACCTCTCTTGTGGCCCTTTCAGGTTTACCCTAACAAAGCTACTTTAAGAGAATCCTAGTACCAACCAAGAGAATCACAGTACCAACAGGTTTAACATTTTACAGATCTGCTTTTGAAAGTTATTGTTCCATTTGCCTAGTAATTAGTTAAGAACCAAGCCACTCCTTCAAAGGAAAGCATGACACATAGAGGCCCTGATTTATATCTCTGCTGGCGATGTGAGCTCCAGAACAACAGGAAATACAGTATCGCAGG
This sequence comes from Trichosurus vulpecula, assembly GCF_011100635.1. Lineage (NCBI taxonomy): Eukaryota > Metazoa > Chordata > Mammalia > Diprotodontia > Phalangeridae > Trichosurus > Trichosurus vulpecula. The sequence goes on along the minus strand of NC_050576.1, from coordinate 275,395,083 downwards.
AATTCGATGCTTCTGGACGAGCTGCTTTTAAGACAGAAATATTTATGCCAAGCTTTGTTGCTGGGTGGTCACTGGAGCTCCCCAACTGGAGTCACTGTGGAGGGTCTCCAAAGTTCAGCTTAGAAACTTTCAAGCTGCATAGATCTCTTGGTTTCCTTCATCTTATAGGAATGACAGTATTTAAAAAAATAAGAAATCTCAGGAATACATTGCCACTTGCTACTGACTGATCCTATCTGACCACAATCCAACCCCTGTGGTAATTTCCTTGTTGATGCCTTTTCTCTGTCAATCTTATTTTGAAACTTAATACTTAAGCTCAGATAGAAGAGCCAAAAAAAACACTCATTGAGTAATAGTTTATATCGTAAAGGAGCAAAATCACTCTTCTTTCAGAATTTTGTCTATTTTAATTACTGTTGCTCACTGGATTTCAGGTTCAAAAAGAAAATCAACCTGAATGTTAAATATTTTCCCTTCAAAACCTTTATAAATCTGCTGAGTTCTCTTGGGATGGGCAGCCATGAATGAGGTGATGGAATTTACAGAGTTCTGAAATATTCTTTTTGGTCTAGACAGACTTGATTTTCTAGGTCTTTTGGCACAGCTTTCTTTTGCTTCCTTTAATCCTGTCCCGAATTCTTCAGGCACTATGGGGCCAGCTAACATACAGGTATCTGATTAAAAGCAGCAACTTTCCACTGGAAGTTCTAGAAACTTAAACCAAACCACATCCTTCATCTTCCTCTCCCATTTAAAGTTTAAGAGAACAGATTAAAATAGTAACAACTCTCTCTGCAGTGTTGGATAAGATACCCAATATGCTGGAGACTAAATATAATATTGATCTCAGTACCCATTCCATGGATCCATGTGAGATCACTTCGCATTGGGTTTTGGGAAGTTTTTTTGGTGCATCAGTAATGAAACCCCCTTGGAAAAGATCTAAGACAAAACTGCTTCACACCAATTCTAGACTACAGTAAAACTGGAATATACCAAGATTCTAATGTAGCTTTGAAAAAACCAATTTCAATAAGACAGACTACTCCATCCCTCATCCCAGGTAGGTGGTAACCATACTTGAGAACTCTGCTCCAATTGAAGATACCCAGGCTATTTCTGGAAGGTCTCTCCCCAACTGATATATTTATTTTTATATATCCCATAACCATTTCTGGGGTCCTTTAGTTCAGTCCTCCAAGAATCTGTAAATCCTTCAACGCTGGCATATTCTCTTTTGATACAGATCATAACTCCTTTGTCATTTAACAAATGTCCTTCAAGAATGGCTAGGACTGCTGTTTTGTGGTAGCAAAGAATCTAGAAACTAAGTAGGTTTCCATTGGTTAGAGAAGAGCTGACCAAATTGTGGTACATAAATTAGTGGAATGTTAATTCCACCATAAGAAATGACAAGTATGGGGCATCCAGAGAACCAGGGCAATTTTTGTGCAAATCGGAGGGCAAGGTAGTGTGTGGAAGAAAAGCTTTAGGTCAAAGGGGTACATAAAAGGTGTTTAGGTTTGTGGGTGGGAAGATAAGGAAGGGATTGCTGGGGGGGGTAGGTTAAGTAATAGGAGGGCAAGGTAGAGGGTAGAAATAAAGTAGAGGAGTTAGGAAAGATAGGAAAAAAGAGATATGCACAAACATAAAAACAGATTAGGAGTAGAATCTATTATGGAAGGATGTATTTATATATGTATGTATATATGTATGTGTATATATGTATATGTGTATATATATCAATATTTATATATAAATATATCCATGCTTAACTGTAGCCTGGGAATGGCAGGGGAGAAGGGCGGGGAAAAGAACAAAGTAACAAGTGTACAAAAGTGTACAGCAGAGAACAAAAGAAAACCTACAAGGAAGCAAAGAAAAGATTTACAGCTTTCAACATAATGCACAATATTTAATATATAGGCTTTCTTGAAGAAGTTTTTTGAAAAACTTTCTTGAAAGTTATTGCCTTATATTCTGAATCTTCTCCAACCATTCTGCTATGACATGTTTTTTCTTTTCTTATTTTATATTTAAGTTTATGTTTCTTTTTGTTTTCTTATTATGCATTTAAGTTTTAGTAGTTGTCTAAAATAAAAAATTGAAAACAATTTGTATAAATTAATGTATAGTAAAATATGCAGAACCAGGAGAATAACACATACAATAACTACTGTTACACGAAAAAAAACACTGAAAGGTTGCCAGTCTGAACACTGGCAATGACAAGTCTTGATCTAGATTAGATGACAAAACATATTTTTCCTCCTGTCTGTGGAGAGGTGGGAGACTGGGTATTGCACGGATCCACAGATGCAACTGCTGTGTCAACAGGTTTTGCTTAAATGTTTTTCTTTGTTACAAGGAGGAGTTCAATGACAGTGGATGGTATATAAGGAAATGACTGTTGTATAAAAACAAAGGTGTCAATGAAGCTTTTTAAAACAAAGTAAAATAAACCTGTACAACAACAACAAATAAAGGCTCTGTGGTCAAAAACTTCCTGGCCCTGTGGCCAGCTTGGTGATGACCCATTCCTGCTGGTCTTCAGACTCTGGCAGAAGTAATCAGGAGAATCCCTGATTTTCTTGCTAAGGTACCACCCACAGAGCTGGACATGCAAACTTGGTTCCTTCCTTTCTGGGATGCCAGAGTGAGCTCCTCCGACTGGCCCCCAGTGACTGGAGCTGGCCGGCCCAGGAGAGTGGAATCCTGTTAGAGAGTCTGCTTCTCTCTGTAGTATAGAAGAGCTGAGAAGAAATTATTCTTTTCTTCCATTTTGGACCTCTTTCTCTTCACATATTCTTTCTGTCTTTAGGACGTCTTCCAAGAGAAAGAAGGGCAATGAGAGTTTGCATTACAAGCATGTGGCAATGGCAGAAATGTTTGTCTAGGGGAGCCTTAGCCTCTGGCTGCCTTTTTCGCCTGGACCTTGTGAGTTGTTTAGATAAGTCAGTTCTAAGAGTGAGGAATACTAAGTATTCAGTAGTCCCACAAAATTGTTTTTACCTTCTGAGAGGAGTTTAGCAAGTGTAATGCATCACATGAGAGGTTTTTTATTTTCTATATTTGTACCTTATGGAATTTCTATGGTATCTCTTTTACCTGATATCCATATTGTACATTGAGTATCTTTCTCTAGACAGGACCATGTTATCTCCATATAGGAATTACCTACACATGAATAATACATTAAGTTTTCCTTACATATTTCCCTGGAGTTGCTCTGGGTGGTAGAGCCAGAGCCAGAGAGTGAGAAGTCTGATCTGCTCCATTGGTGTCCAACCCCACCAGGATGAAGGATAGATCCCCTTCCGAGAGTCAACCACCAAACCTATACTGAAAGCCTTTCTATTTTAGTAAGGCTCCCCAGAGCTTACCTTCTGGCTTTGACTCTCATGGGTCACTCCACATCATGAGGAGGCATGGGAGTAGGACTTCCTTAGAGCCTCTTAATACAAAATTCCTGTATACCATGCTGAATAGTGGGGGAAAAGCATCAGAGACCTCTCCATGAATATAGTGAGCATTTAATTAGCACATTTTCTCTTGTAGTTAATAGGATTCCTGAAGGTCCACTCAGACTGTACTAGACAACCAAATAACATAAGCAACCAATAGCACAAGTGGCAATTATACACATATGAGACATACCTGTACAGGCAGTTCTAGTGTAACACTTGTTTTGTAAATGTGAATTTGTTCCAATGTGATTGATATATTAAGGAACAATTTGGAGCTAATGTGAATTTTGCATTCACTTATGTGGTTTCAGCCATGAGAAACACTAAATCAATATAGAAAATTCCAACTGAACTGAGCCACATAGGAATTCACATAATGTACACATACCCACCTTAAACATCTACCAGCTACCTGAGTTACCTGCATGTATCATCCTACAAGGTTGTTTTTTTACTATTTTTTTTAAATTCATGAACTTTTCTATTAACAGCAACAACAAAAACCCATTCATTCAGCATCCCAAACATGTCTAAGCAACCTGGTTCAAAAATGTGAAGCAGTGCATGGAAAAGGAAAGCTTAAAGTGTTGAGAAGCTTGAAATAACAAAGGTTTTGAAAGAAACGAGTGAACATGTGATATCTCTGAAGCAACAGGTATAAAGGAATCCGTATCAGAGATGGTGCTGTAGAAATAAAAGAAATGTCTATGGCTAGAATTGTGCCCTGACCGCATTTTTCCAGTAAACCCTGTGGTTTTTGTGTGACTTTGCACAGTGTGGTAATTTTTAGGAATGCATTTATTATGTTATAGCAGGACTGGAATTTCAAAAATTGAACATGTCAATCAGTCAACAAGCTTTTATTAAGGAAGGACTTACTATGTGCTAGGCACTTTGCTAAGCACTGGGGATACAAAGAAAGGCAAAAATCCTTTCCCTAAACTCAAGGAGTTCACATTCTAATTTGGGGAGATGATGTACAAACAATTGTGTACTTAGGAGATAAATATATGTATATATACACATGAATACATATATATGTGTATATATGTATATACGCACACATATATTATCTAAATATATAGATAACATATATATGAGGGGGAGGGAGGGAAGGAGAGAGAGAGAGAAAGAGAGAGAGGGAGAGATGGAAGCTAAGCACTGATGGTGGATATAGGGGAGGGAAACGTACCTCCTAAAGAAGTTGGAATTTAAGCTGAGTCATAAAGGAAGTCAGAGAAGGCAAGAAGCAGAGAGCTGACGGAATAGGGCATTACATTCAATTGGGATTGTCAATGCAAATAAACTGAATCAGAAGTTGAAATGTTATGTGTGACATGTAAACCAGTATAGCTGGATTGCAGGAAGTATGGAAAGGAATAATATGTAAGAACACTGCCAAGACAGCAAGAGGCTAGGTTGTGAAAGGCTCTAAATTCCAAGAAGAGGATTTTAAATTGGATCCTTGAAGAAATCAGGAAAGACTGGAGTTAAATGATTGGAACTGGGGTGGGGGAGGAGTAACAGTCATGCCTGTGCTTTGGAAAAATCACTTTGGCAGATGAGTGGAGAAGGGATTGGAGTAAGTAATTACAGTTGTCTGCCAGCTAAGAGACCTAGAAGTCTAATGAGGTAACAACCTAATCTCTAATCTCTAACAGGCTCACTCAGCAGCCTCTCCCTCACCTGCTCCCAGGCTCTGGCTGGGGAATACAGGACCCACAGGCTTGAGCTCTGAGACTAATTTTCTTGTTACTGCCATAGTTTCTGACAGCATACCCTGCCCCTGCCTTCATGCTACCATTCTGTGATAACAAAGTTCTGCCTACCCACCCTGGCTAAGGAATAGTGAAGTAGAAGTGTGACCCCACTACAGTAGTGATAGACCAGAGAATTAAGGAATAAACGAACCTGGGGCTGAACATTTGAGTTTTGGGAGAGAACATAGTACAAAGCCTGAAGGAAAGGTAAGAGGTTGAGACTGCTTTGATGTCCAGTCCTGGAGATTCACCATCAAAGGGGAAGGAGTTAGAATGTGAGCAAAAAAAACAATCTCAGGTAGCTAGGACAATGTACCAACTATCTCAGGAGGAAGAAAACTCAGTTAAAAACCTTGACCACAAGCAGATAATCAACATTGAAGATATTAATTACAAAAAGAAAGGCCTACAAACCCAAACTTCTCTGAAAAAAAATATTTTTAAGACAAAGGAAAATAATCAATGCTAGATGAGGCACAGGACTCTATGGATTCTCAGGAGAGCGTGGAACCCCAGCTAAGTGGTTCCAAAGAAAGAAATAAGAATCATGAAAACAAAATTTAGGGGTTGCACAGAATGAATATGTTGCAGATTAGAAAAACTTGAATCCATGATGGTGAATGTCTCTAGAGAAAGAAAAGATTTAACAACTAATTGGGAATACAAACACACAAGAGTAAAGGACAATCTGGAAGAAGAGAAGCAAAAAGAAATTATATTAAAAGAACACGTGATCTGTACAAGCAAAACATGGTGATTTTGAAGAAAGGACGCATAGGGACAACTGAAGGATCATAGGTCATTCAGAAGAAGATGACAAATAAAAAACCTTCAATGCTTCAGTGCAGGAAATAACACAAGAAAGCTTCCCAGAGTATCTGAACACAGAAGACAAAGTGTCACTTGAAAGAAGCCACATACTGTCTCTGGTGAGTTATCGAAACATTCCAGGCAAGGGGTGACTAGGGCTTATAGTTAGGTAGGGATTGTGTGAGTGAAGGAAGGGGATATATATTTGAGGTGTAGTGAGAGTAGAAATGATAAGATACCATAAGAGATTAGATAAATAGGGTGAACATAAGGGAGGAGTTAAGGATAGCATGGAAAAAAACCTGGCATGGGTTTGTTTGTGGTGCTCCCCGTTGTCTAGAGGGCTTGACATCTACCCTCCCAGGTACAAAGCAACTCTCACCTTCTTCAAAAAATCTTCCCCTATTAATCTAGATTTCTCTGATCTTCCCCTTCCCTAAATTCCCAAAGCACTTATACCCTGAACCACATACTTCTGGCACTTTCATATGATCATAGGGTTTTAGATTCAGAATTAAAGACTGTGGGTTTGAATCTTGTCTCTACCACTTACCACCAAACTGCCTCTTGTTATTGTATTGTCTTGCTCACTAATTATTCTACGTAGTTTTATCTTGTATCCCCAACTAGATCATACACTCCCCAAGAACAAGGACCACATCTTATATTCCTTTGGCATAAACATTGAACATATATGGTGGGCACCCACTAAGTCCTTGTGTTTTGACTTAACAGAGTTTTGTATGAATTTCATATAACTTCAGATGAATAAAGTGGGCTTCGTGAGATATTTCAGCTTGGTTAATAAATCTTAAAGGCTTTGCTATGGATAGCAGAAAAAAGAATCCTGGTTGGAGAAAAAATGTTCCGGCCTTACTTCTCATTTCTAGCATTGTGTGTGTGTGTGTGTGTGTGTGCGCACACGCGCGTGCATCTCTTTGCTACTTTCCTGCAATTATCAAATGCTCCAAAACAATCATTTGTAAAGTACTTTAAAGAGCTTTGGCTCCTAATACAAACACACATTTCCTGAAGGATAAGCTGAGCTAGGATTTTTTGATTTATTTTAAATAAGACTCAAATAGGCATAACAAGAAGTTACAGGATCTGTTTGACTAAATATCACCAGGGTGAAAAGAAAAGCTTGGCACTTCAGAAGTAAGAAAAATGACTAACACTAAGCATGTTTCCATCTCTTTCCTTCTCTCCTTCTGGATCATAGGTACAGAGTTGGAAGGGATGTTGGAGATCACTTCATCCAAGCCAATTCTTTCATTTTACAGGTGAGGGAGGAGTCAGCCAGTGGTAGAAATGGGATTTGAATGCAGATTCTCTGACTCCAAGATCAAATTGCCACTGGAGCTGGAAGGAAGCTTAGAAATGTCTAAGTCTAATACCCAGTCCCCTCCCCCATGCCCCACCATTTTATAGATGAGAACACTAGTCCAGAGAGGTTCAGGTCACAGAGCTAAGAAGGAGCAGAATCAGGATTGGAATCCAGGTTTTCTGACTCCCAGACTGATGCCATCTCTACTTTTTCATCCTCATGTAATGCATTTTGATATTCGGGCCTTTTTGCTTGTGGTTTGCTGGTTTATGCTTGAATGTACACGTGTATTATTTGTTTTGTTGTTGTTCAGTCATTTCATTGGTATTTAGCTCTTCGTGACCCCATTTGGGGTTTTCTTGGCAAAGATACTGGAGTGATTTGCCATTTCCTTCTCCAGATTATTTTACAGATAAGGAAACTGAGGCAAACAGAGTTAAGCGACTTGTCTGAGGTCACATAGCTTGTAAGTGTTCTAAGGCCAGACTTGAACTCAGGAAGATGTGTCTTCCTGACTTTAGGCTTGGCGCACAATCCACTGTACCACCTAGCTGCCCCACATGTGTATTATTTAGTTCAAATATATACATTTATTTTGTTCCAATCACAGAGAAACAATTTGAGGGGAGAAAAAGGATTTTTGCCAAAATATATGTGCATTTAGCTCAAGGATCAACTCACTGATTTAAAGATTTCCAAACACATACACATGTAGCTTGAATGTCCCAGTTAACTCTAACCCTTTTTTTTGAGTTATGATCATGATGACCAAATAATGGATTTTTACACTTTTTCTTCACCTAGAAATCTTTAACATGAAATAAAGACTTTCAAGAGCAAACTATAAATGCACCAAAATGACAGATGTTTAAGCTCATGAACAGATTCATTTTCTAGGGGTGGAAAACCTGGAGGAATATCAGCTTAATGTGTTTAAATTATTTGATTAATCAGTCTGATGAGGCAGAGAAGATCACTTTCTGGCAATACTATCCAGGAACTGCTCATAGATTCAAGTTTTTCTCCTTCCACTCAACAGGAAGTAGAAGAATCACATATAATCTAGATACACATTCCATGACAACATTCCCTCCATCTTGGATTTGGTACCTTTTTAGATAGAATATTTTGCTTCTGACATAGCTTTTAGGACAGGGGCTATGTAGGAGCCAAAGCTCTTTAAAAAGAATTTTACAAATTCTTGTGTAGAATTTGCTGACCATGAGCCATGATTCACAGTTAGCAAAAGATGAACTGGGGTGCGCTCTCTCTCTCTCTCTCTCTCTCTCTCTCTCTCTCTCTCTCTCTCTCTCTCTCTCTCTCACATACACATACACTTAACTGAGGAGAAATAGCTCCTATATCTATATCACACAGAATTAGAACTGAAAGATGTGGGGCAGCTAGGTGGTGCAGTGAGTAGAGCACCAGCCCCGGAGCCAGGAGAACCTGAGTTCAAATATGGCCTCAGGCAGTTGACACACTTACTAGCTATGTGACCTTGGGCAAGTTACTTAACCCCAATTGCCCTGCCTTCCCCCCTCCAAAAAAAAGAGAGAACCAAAAGATGTGTGTGTATATACTTATAAATTGCTTTTAATACATGTTACAAAATCCATTCCAAAGCTCATTTAAATACTGTTCCCTAAGTTCACCTCTGATCACTTAGATGTCCCTACCCCAAGTCATTAATTGGATTCTCCTCTTTCAATGTCGATGTTAGTACAATAGCCTAGCCCCACATTATGTTTCCAAACCCTTCTCCATAATAAGCTATCCATGCCACATTATTCGCCGAGTATGGTGGCACAAGCTAGTAATTTCTGTTACTGAGGAGGCTGAGGCTGGCGGATCATACGACTTTGGGAGTTGTGAATGGCAGTGGACTAAAGCCAAATGGGTGACTGACTACACCAAGCTGGCACCAATATGGAGAGCCCCCAGAAGGAGAGGACAACCAGGCTGCCTAAGGTGAGGTGGAGCAGCCCAGGGTGGAAACAGAGCAGGTAGAACTTTCTCCATCAATCAATGGGGGGTCTGGTTCATAAGTGGCTATTGAACTTTCAGCCTGGGTAAAATAAGAAGGCCCAACCTGAGAATAAAACAAACAAATAAAAATCACAATGTTCTCAGCAGGCTGTTTCAACCATACAATCTGCTTTGCTACAGTGTAAGGAATTTTTGGTGTATAAACTATATGATGGCAGGCAATCTGCAGTTATACAGTTTAGGCTCAGAATTCACCCTTATCTGGCTTAGCATATATGTCTAATTTTTCTTCTTAGTACCACACAATGGTTCACCCCCAGGTCAGTTATTGCTTTCTCTCTAGCTGTGGTTCTTGAGGAAGAGAAATCCTTCATCTATAGTTGCTGGGTAACACCTTTCCTTCTGATTAGCACCTGCCAATCTAGACTGGTTGTTCACAGTCCTGAAATCCTCATCTAGAAAGCCATCCACAGATGCCACCACCATGCATGCATATTGAGTTAAAGTGCCATAACAACATGAGCAACCAGTTTTCAGGGTTTATTAGGTGTAGTGAGTTATTGCCCTGAAGGTTATATTGTACTGGGATTGGTTCCTGGACATAGATGAAAAACTTCCTGGATGGCCCCTAAAGTGATCTCAGTAACCAAATCTGTTGCTGGCTGGAGTGTGTTCTCCTACCCACTCTGCCTTGATCAATCCAGCTCCAGAAGTCTTGTCTGTCTTACTAATCCACTGTTAGCCTGTTCCCAAATCCAGCCCCCAGCATGCTCTTTCCTTAAGCCTTCTTGGTACTCAGCAATATCCATGAGTGGCTTCTCTACCAGCTTCCCCTTGACTGACTTTTGACCTTACAAACACTTTCCTCTTTTTAAGTGAAGCTTCTGCAAATTCAAGCATAATTTTCTCACTTTATTTCTTTGGCTTTTTGTGGGGAGATGATGGCTAACATGGAAATGTTTTGCATGATTTCACATATATAATTGACATAATTTTGCTTGCTTTCTCAGTGGGTGGGGAAAAGGTGGAAGGGAGGAAGAGAATTTGGAATTCAATTAAAAAAGAAAAGAATATTAAATAAATAATGATCTTTTTAAAAAGTCAAGTAGTGAGCAGGGGGAAAAAGAACAGATGACATCCATAAGGTAACTTTTGTTTTGAGCAGAAAGAGCTCCAATTATAACATGCGTTGTATAAGCATAGTTGTGTCAGTGAATGTATGTGTGTTTATGGATGGGTTATTCACTGTACAATGAGATTTATAAACTTGAATTAAAAAATATATGTTACCTACATACCTAGGAAAAAACAAGAGATCTTCTATTCAAAAACTGCCAAATAAATGTTATCTAGAAATTAACCTACCAAGATATACATGAGGTTTATATAAATACAGAATCCATAAACATATTTTAAGCATCTACTGTGCACCAGGCATTGTGTTAAGCACTGAGGATACAAAAAGAATCAAAAGACCATCTGTCCCTGCCCTCAAGGAGCTCACAACCTAATAACGGGTCAGAAAACAAGCAAACAAACAAAAAAATGTACAAACAAGATGCATACAAGATAAATGGGAAATAATTGACAGAGGGAAGTCACCAGAATTAAGAGGGGTTGGGAAAGCCTTACTGTAAAAGAAGTGATTTTAGAAGCCAGGGAAGCCAGAAAGCAGAGAAGAAGGGAGACAGCCAGGGGAAATGCCTGAAGCTGAGAGATGAAGTGTCTTGTTTATGGATCATCAAGGAGACCTAGGTCCCTGGATCAAAGAGTATGTGGTAGGGAGTAAGGTGTAAGAACACTGGAAAGGTAGGAGGGGTCTCAAAATCCCACCTTCTACAGGAAACCTTCCCTGATGCCTCAATTCTAGTGCTTTCTCTGTTTTTTATTTCCTCCTGTTATATAGCTTGTTTGTATATATTTATTTGCATGTTGCCTCCCCTATTAGATTGATAGTAATTTGGAATTACTCAAGAAACATAATCATATTTTTTACTTCCCCTTTGACCCTATAATTCCACTATTAGATCCCTCCTTGAGTGCAGAGATTGTCTTTTGCCTATTTTTGTATCCACAGCACTTAGCACAGTGCCTGACACATAGTAATCACCTAATAAATGTTAATTGATTAATTGACTGATTCTGGAGGGCTATGAATGCCAAAATCATCTTTCCTGAAATGAAGGGAGATGAATAATTAGAAAAATATTCACTGCTTCAGATCAGTCCACGTCAATATGATAAAAATGATGATACTGCTCTTACTGGTGATAGGCAGTATGATGGATAACGTATTGAATTTGGAGTCAAGAAAACCAGAAGTTGAATCTTGCATCAGACACTAGCTGTGAGACTGTGGACAACTCACTTAATGTTTTTCAGCTTCAGTTTCCTCATCTGTAAAATGGAGGTAATAGTACCTACCTCACACAGTTGTGAGGATCAAATGGCATGCATATATGTATATGTACATATAGATACACACATATACACATACATATATACATGCACACACATATACACATTATGTGTATGTATACATATATGAAGTTATTTGGAAACCTTAAAGTGCTATAAGTGTGAGCTACTATTAAATTACATGTTTAATGCTAAGCCAATAAGGATAGGGTTAGGGTTAGTTACTAGGCGAAGAAATTTTTTTTTGACAAATATTGTAAGGGAATTTGGCAGAAATTTGGTTAGAACAACCTCTTACACCCCATACCACAATAAACTCAAAATGTATAACGAGCCGAATATAAAGAAATCACACTACAAAAGAAAAAAAAATTAGAGGAGAATGCTAAGTACCTTTCAAGACTAAGGTGGGGAAAGAATTTTTAACCAAACAAGGGAGAGATGAAGTAATAAAATAGACAATTTTGATGACATAAAATTTAAAAGCTTTGGACATATAAAATCAATGAAGACAAAATCAGAGCAGAAAAAGTAGTGGAAAATATTTATATCAAATATCATCAGTAAAAATCTAATATCCAAAATATTCAGACAATTGACACAGACTTATAATACCAATGCCAATTTTTCAAAATCAAAGTGGTCAAAGGATATGAAGAATAGTTTTCAAAAAGACTACAAATCCTAAATGGCTGCATGAAAAATGCTCCAGATCAATAATAGAGAAATGAGGGTGGAGCCAAGATGGCAGCTGGAAAGCAGGGACTTGTGTGAGCTCCACTCCAGATCCCTCCAAACACCTACAAAAAATGGCTCTAAACAAATTTTAGAACTGCAGAACCCATGAAATAGCAGAGGGAAGCAGGGCTCCAGCCCAGGACAACCTGGATGGTCGCTGGGTAAGGTCTATTGCGCACTGAGCAGGGAGCGGAGTGGAGCAGAGCCCAGCGTGAGCCGCACCTGGACCAACCAGACCAGGAGCTGGGCAGAACAGGCCCTAGCACCGTGAATCAGTGAGCTGTGGCAGTTGCCAGACTTCACAAATGCCAAAGACAACAGAGAAGGTTAATGGGAAAAGCTGTGGGAACAGAGTGAAAGGAGTTCGCAGTTTGGCCACCCCCCGGGAGCAGCAGAGGTGTTGTAGCTCTGAGGCTGCTTACAGAGCTACAGCTGCAGTTGCTTCTGGCCCCAGGGCCACCTGGTGGGAGGAATTAAGTGGGAGCAGGAGTGCAGAGCCAGCTCAGATATGAGTCCAGTCCGGGTTGGTGGTTCTTGTGGGAGGAGTAGCACTGCTGTGGCAGAGCTTGCTGTGTAGAAATGGCTCTGAAAACAACAGCACAGCCCCTCAAGCTTGGGACAAAGTACTCTATACTCTACAAGCAGTCATACCCTGACAAAACCTCAAGGGTCAAGTAAGTTGACTGGGAACATGGCCAGGCAGTGAAAATGGACTCAGATTCAGACTCAGACTTTGGAATCTTTCTTTGGTGACAAAGAAGACCAAAACATACAGCCAGAAGACGTCAACAAAGTCAAAGAGCCTACAACAAAAGCCTCTGAGAAAAACATGAACTGGTCTCAGGCCATGGAAGAGCTCAAAAAGGATTTGGAAAAACAAGTTAGAGAAGTAGAGGAAAAATTGGGAGGAGAAATGAGAGTGATGCGAGAAAACCATGAAAAATAAGTCAATGACTGGCTAAAGGAGACCCCCCAAAATACTGAGGAAAATAACATCTTAAAAAATAGACTAACTCAAATGGCAAAAGAGCTCCAAAAAGCCAATGAGAAGAATGTCTTGAAAGGCAGAATTAGCCAAATTGAAAAGGAGTTCCAAAAGACCACTGAAGAAAATGCTACCTTAAAAAATTAGATTGGAGCAAGTGGAAGCTAGTGAGTTGATGAGAAATCAAGATATTATAAAACAGAACCAAAGGAATGAAAAAATGGAAGACAAATGTGAAATATCTCATTGGAAAAACCGCTCACCTGGAAAACAGATCCAGAAGAGATAATTTAAAAATTATTGGACTACCTGAAAGCCATGATCAAAAAAAGAGCCTAGATATCATCTTTCAAGAAATTATCAAGGAGAACTGCACTGATATTCTACAGCCAGAGGGTAAAATAGAAATTGAAAGAATCCACAGATTGCCTCCTCAAAAAGATCCCAAAAAGAAAACTCCTAGGAATATTGTCACCAAATTCCAGAGCTCCCAGATCAAGGAGAAAATACTGCAAGAAGCCAGAAAGAAACAATTTGAGTACTGGGGAAACATAATCAGGATAACACAAGATCTAGCAGCTTCTATATTAAGGGATTGAAGGGCTGGGCATGTGATATTCTGGAGGTCAAAGGAGCTAGGATTAAAACCAAGAATCACCTATCCAGCAAAACTGAGTATCATGCTCCAAGGCAAAATATGGATTTTCAATAAAATAGAGGACTTTCAAGCTTTCTCAGTGAAATGGCCAGAGCTGAATAGAAAATTTGACTTTCAAACACAAGAATCAAGAGAAGCATGAAAAGGTAAACAAGAAAGAGAAATCATAAGGGACTTACTAAAGCTGAACTGTTTTGTTTATACTCCTACATGGAAAGATGATGTGTATAATTCATGAGACCTCAGTATTAGGGTAGCTGAAGAGAATATGCATATACAGAGAGACAGAGGGCACAGGGTGAGTTGAATATGAAGGGATGATATCTAAAAATAAATAAAATCAAATTAAGGGATGAGAGAAGGAATATATTGAGAGAGGGAGAAAGGGAAGGATAGAATGGGGTAAATTATCTCACATAAAAGTGGCAAGAAAAAGCAGTTCATTGGAAGAGAAGAGGGGGCAGGTGAGGAGGAATGAGTGAATCTTGCTCTCATTGGATTTGACCTGAGGAGGGAATACCATACACACTCAATTGGGTATCTTACCCCACAGGAAAGAAGGAGGAAGGGGATACAAATGGGAGGATGATAGAAGGGAGGGCAGATAGGTGGAGGAGGTAATAAAAAACAAACATTTTTGAAAAGGGACAGGGTCAAGGGAGAAAACTGAACAAAGGGGGATATGTTAGGAAGGAGCAAAATATAGTTAGTCTTTCACAACATGAGTATTGTGCAAGGGTTTTCCATAATGATACACATGCGGCCTATGTTGAATTTCTTGCCTTCTTAGGGAGGGTGGGTGGGAAGGGGAAAGGGGAGAGAATTTGGAACTCAAAGTTTTAAAAGCAGATGTTCAAAAAAAGTTTTTGCATGCAACTAGGAAATAAGATATACAGGTAATGGGGCATAGAAATCTATCTTGCCCTGCAAGAAAGGGAAAAGGGGATGGGGGGAGGGGGTGACAGAAGGGAGGGCTGACTGGGGAACAGGGCAACCAGAATATATGCCACCTTGGAGTGGGGGGAAGAGTAGAAAAGGGGAGAAAACTTGTAATTCAAAGTCTTGTGAAAATCAGTGCTGAAAACTAAAAATATTAAATAAGTAAATTTTTTAAAAAAGAAAAAAATAATAGAGAAATGAAAGCTAAAACAACTTTGAAGTTCTACTTTACACCATACAAAGTAGCAAAGGTGAAAAAAGATGGGAATAGTCATTGTTGAAGGGATAATTGGGAAACAGACATACTGATCCACTCTTGGTAGAGCTGGAAAATGGTCCATCCCTTCTGGATTTCAATTTGGAATTACTCAAGAAACGTAATTATATTTTCCACTTCTGCTTTGACCCTGTAATCCCACTAATAGGCATATACCTCAAGGAAGTAAAGGCAGAAAAAAGGGTTTAATGTATGCCAAAATATTTACAGCAATACTCCTTGTGATAGCAAAGAACTGGAAATAAAGTGGATGCCCATGGATAAGGGAATGGTTGAAAAATGGTAATATGTAATATGGTGTTATTGTGTAGTATGATGAATATAAGTAATTTAGAGAAATAGGGAAAGATTTGAATGAACTGATGCAGAGTAAAATCAGGAGACCTAAGAAAACTACAGACATATATACATATATATCCATATATGTGTATATGTATACACACATATAGTGACTAGAACAAGGTTAATGAACAGATCACTCAAATTTTATTAGTTGAACTCTGAATAATGGAAAAATCCATGGAAATCCTACAAGACAAGTGACTGAATGAAACCTCTTCCTTCATGGGAGACAAGTCAGGGACTACAAGGACAGAATATCATATACATTATCTGACACTGTCTCTGATTTGGGTTTTTTGTTTGTTTACTTTGGCACAGGGAAGGGTACAATCCGGAACAGGGTGCAAGCAGGAAATGACTGTCTTAAAAACAAAAGACATCAGTAAAATATATTTTACAATGTAAGAAATGGGTTGTCTTTTTTAGAATAAATTTTTCCTACTGAATAAAGTTATCCCAGTGAAACTACTTTTGCAGTAAATACACTCAATTGTTCATTCATATTTAGAGTTAAAAAATTGATGGAAAACTTTGTGAACAAAAAATTTCACTGCAAATGAGTGGTTCACAAAAGCATGCCGATTGTTAGACATTTCCATTTACTAAAAAAAGTTCACATCCTCTCTTGTCCAGTGCTTTCCTCTACGGAAGAGTTGTGTTTCACAGCTGATGAAGATCATTCCTACGGTAATGACTTGTTTCCTCTTGCACAGTCAGATGAAATGGTAATAAAGTTCTCCATGATTACTGCAGCAAGACAGAGCTTTTACTCTATTGTTAGAAAACATTTTTTCAAGACTTAGAATCAAATCTCTAAGGAGAATTTTAAAAGGGACTTCACAATAATAGATATTAGCAATAATAATACATACTTATTTATATTTAATTTTTTCTCAATTACATGTAAACAAAAGTTTAAAACATTTAAAAAATTTTAAACTCAAATTCTCTCCCTTCTTCCCTTCCCCCTCCTTGAGAAGGCAAGCAATTTGATGTAGATTATACATGCCTAGTCATGTAAAACATTTCCATATTAGCCATTTTGCAAAAGAAAACACAGACCAAAAAAACCAAGAATAATGAAGTTTTTTAAAAGTATGCTTCAATCATGCAGCCCACATTTAATAGAAAGATGCCAACGACAACAAAAGATGCATGTAGCAAAGATTTTGTCAATGAAACAACTTCCAGATCATGTATATACTTAGCTCAGTCTCCGACATAGACTTCAGAGATAGCTATGGTAGGGAGCCACCATAATTGATGTTCAATCCTAACAGATCTTCCTGGGATAATATGATTTAAAGCTGGAAGGGAACTTTGAGATTGTCTAATCGAAGAATATCAGGGTTGGAA
Source organism: Trichosurus vulpecula (assembly GCF_011100635.1). Lineage (NCBI taxonomy): Eukaryota > Metazoa > Chordata > Mammalia > Diprotodontia > Phalangeridae > Trichosurus > Trichosurus vulpecula. The sequence continues at coordinate 275,378,014 of NC_050576.1, read as the reverse complement.
GGATGATCATAGACTATCTCATTCAAACTCTGTTTGAACACAAATCCCCCTATAGGGTGTCTAACGAATGGTCATCCAGAATTTGCTTAAAGGCCTCCAGCATGGGCAAATGCATTGCTTCCTGAAGTAGCCCCTTTCAGCTTTTGGATAGCTGTAATCAGTAAGAAGCTCTTCCTTACATCATGCCTAAATCTACCTCTTTTCAATTTTCATCGATTTTCTCCATTTCCTTCCCTTTGAACCAAGAGTTAAAGTCTATTTCCTCTTCCACATGACAGACCTTCAAATACTTGAAGATAGCTCTCATGTCACTGTGGACCCATACCACCTCAAACTCTTCTTCAATCTAAATGTCCTCAGTTCCTTTGACTCGTTCTCATATGGCTTGATATCCAGGCCATTTTCTATTCTGGTTTCCCTCCTCTCAATGTTCTCTAGCTCATCAATACCCTTCTTAAATTTGATTCTCAGAACTGAATACATCACTTAGGGCCTGACCAGAACAGAATAAAATGGGACGCTAACCTCCAAGGTGGTAGTCAACGCCTCTCTTAATGCTATCTATGATCATGCTGGCTTTTTGGGCTACCATATCACAGTATTGACTCATACTAAGTTTCAGATCACTAAAATCCTCAGATTTTTTTTTCAGACGAACTTCTGTTTAATAATGCTTTCCTATCTGGCATATGTGAAAATGATTTCTTGAAACCAAATGTAATCATATCTGTCCTCATTCAATTACATTTTGTTAAATCCAACCCAGTATTCTAGACTGTCGGGATTTTGAGGGATTCTGATTCTGTCATTCAATATGTTAGCTCTGGCTCCCAGCTTTGTGTTACCTGTGTATTTTATCATTTGTAATCTATACCATTATCCAAGTTAATGATAAAAAAATGTTAAATAGCAGACGACTAAACAGGACTAGAGGAACTTCATTAATTAATGGAATTAATTAATTGATTCTTCAAATTAACATCAAATCGAATTACCTTATTTTGGGTCCTGGTATTCAACTAAATCTAAATCCAACTAACTGTATCATCTTCTTTCCCATATCTCTCCACCTAATCCACGAAGTGCATGGGAGACCTTGTCAAATGTTTTGCTAAGGTCTAGGTATTGTGCCCTCTCTGGGGTACTTCCCCCAACCTCTACTGGTAGTCTGTCACCATAAAGTAAATGACTATTTCTTTCCCTAGGGGTTTAGGGATAACCCTGAAAGGTTGAGGGGTGATTTTATAATACTACCACTAATGAACCCCCATCTTGTATGCTCCCCATTGATTATCAGTTAGTCAAAATTAATTAGTTTTGAGAAAGGGATATTTACTAAAGTGATAAGCAAGAAGAGTGGTACAAAACACCCTCTAAAAATCTGAGACTTTCTCTCCTAAAAGTACAAACAGAATTCCTGAGGAAATGGGCTCAAGATTAGAAAGCACATACAACAAAGGGGATGACTCACAACTCCTTGATGGATAGAAGCCCATTTTTCCTTTTGTAGAGTCTTCACAGAGTTCCCCTTTGGTTGTGTAGCTCTCTGATGAATTCCAAGAGTTGGTGCCCTTGCAGAGTTCTGAGGCTGTGTTTCTTAAGTGAGTCTAATGTGTCCTCAGGTCCCAATGCAGATGCTATAGTCAGTCATTACTAATCAAGGGACATTGCCACTGATGTCAAAGGAAGTCTAAATCTTCTGCCCTTTTGAAGTTCTCAAAGCCATTCACTGGTGGAGATGGCTGGGAATGACTGAGATTTTCCATCCCCTCCCCTCCAGATAATTACAGATTAAGGAATCTAGTGGCTGGAGCTGCTTCACCACTAGACTGACCTGCTATTGGAATGCTGGTTTTCATATTGGTTTGATTTTTTGTCGAAGCCTCATAGACAGTGCCTTATCCTATTCAACCAACCATAAGACATTTCCCTGTGTGGCATCATATGCTTTTATTCAATTTGTATTTATATTTTTGATTAATTCCATAGATATAAGTAGAAATTGTGTGTACATAATTTACATCTTTAAATATTTGATTGATTCTACCACTCAACTGAGAAGGCGTTCTAACCTGAATAAATTAGCAGGGTGAGATTATATAGCATTTTGTTAGTTACATTAGTTGGGGGGAAGGGTGTAGAATGCCCCTCTAATAGAGGTAAACTAAACCTTGACAAAAATAGTAAATGCCGTTTATGTAGCATGTTTTTGAGTCATGTTAGATCTTGTGATTACAACTTAACTGTCTACTTATTTTCCAATTACCTATTCAATAATGCATTCTGAAATTTTGCTTGGAGTACAAATCAAACTTTCTGATGTATAATTTGAAGGCTCCATTCTCAGCTCTTTTTAAAATTGGGACATTCTCTTTTCTCCATCTTTTCCTGTTCTCCTATTTCAAAACACAGCTCTGACCAAATAACATCTGGAGTTTGGAGTTCAATTAGTAGATGTGGGAGCCACATCTTAGGAAGGGAGTTCATTGATGAGTTGGAGAGAGTCCAGAAGAGGGTAGTAAGTATGGTGAAGGAACTCATGATCATACAATGTAAGGATCCATTGAAGGAACTAAAGATAGTTAGCTTAAGTGGATAGTGAGATGACCTCAGAATCTGGAAGATCTGTATTTCAATTCTGCCCCTGATATATACTAGCTGTGTGATTGTAGGCAAGTCACTTAATCTCTCATTTCCTCCCAACAACTCTGTAAGACCTTAAATCGCAGAAGAATTGTTAATCTGACCGCTAGTCCTCCTTCCAGGCCAGCACTCACAGCCAGGTCCTGTGGAGAGAGGGCCAGTTATCCACACCAACTACCAACCAGTTGTCACCCAGAGGATAGGGAAGCCAGCCTAGTTGAAGTAGCAAGGCCACCATTTTGATCACCATCTTTCCTCAGACCCCATTAGAGACAGCCCAGGATCCCTGATCCCAAGAGCCTTTGGAATAGCAATGCTTTCTACTCAGTGTCCATAGCCATCATTCTAAAAAGCAACCCCTATGGAGACATAGCCTGGCAACTGGTCCGGTGGGTGCTACAGCCACATCTACTGAAGACCCCAAAAAGAAAGCTCTTGCTATCAAAGTCCTTAACATTATCAAATGGTTCAATATCAGGAACATGCTTTTATAAGGGGAAATGACATTAAGAAGAGACATTACCATCTGTTTTGCTGCAGCATCCTAAGTGCCATAGGACTACTCTATCTGCTTTGCAGATCCTTAGTATTTGCAGATCCATCTGTATTCTGTCTCCAATTAGAAAGTGTGTTGGTAAGCAAAATGGGCTCCTAGCACTTAGTTCAACCAAGTGCCCTGGAAGAGTTTGGCTTTCGTTTCCTTTGAGTAATTCAGTGTATTTCATTGAGTCTTACTAGGTGCTAAGCCCCAGGCCTAAACCCCTATTAGGTGTAAAACCTATGTGGGTGTGGATTGGTAACTAAGGTGGGGCCCAAGGTGGGGCTAACTGAGGGGAGGTGCTAAATCCAGAGCCAATCATAGGAGTCTAAGTTCTGGTCATTCAGATGATGTTTGATGACGTCTGAAATGCTTTAAGAAGACAAGACAGAGCCATTTGCACAGGGCTCTCACTCTTGGTGGCATGTGGAGACTCCCAGGCAGCTGTAGCTAAGAAGCCCTCCAGCTCATAAACCCAGATGTTGGGACTTTGTTAAACTCTGGTAACTATGTATTGGGATTTGAATCAGACAAGGTCTGTCTGTTGATGTTTGTAATTTGTATTTGTTCCAAAGTTCGGGGTACTGGCTTTTTCCTCTGAACTAAGTGAATTGTATTTGTATGCTGAATTAAAGTAAGCTTGTCAACCCCTTAACATTGCTTTCCTTAGAAAAGCAGATCAAAAGAACCTGTGCTTTTGCAATGTGCTGGTAGCATTCTTGTTGTTGGGCTTATGTTGGTCTTTCACCCCCCACAATAGCTGTTAGCCGGATTGTTGAAACAGAAAGTGAGCTCTTTGAGAGAAAGAACTGTCTGACCTTTTTTCTTTGTATCCCCAGTGCTTAGCACAATTAAATGCTTAATAAATGCTATTCATTCATTCATTCACATTGGTAGAGAGAATTTCCTTACTAAGAGTTCCCGCACCTGAAGTTCTTTATATCAATGGAATCATAGGTTGGGACCAAAATATCATGTGGAAGAAGGGTTACACTTGTTTTATTTGACCCCAAAAGAGAGAAATAGTGGCCAGAGGTAGAAGTTGAAAAGAGGTAAATTGAGTCATGATGTAAAGGAGAGCTTTCTAGCAATCTGATCTGCTAAAAAATACAATGGGTTTCCAGCAGCACACTTGGGAGACTCCTCCTAGAAGTCTTCCAAGAGAGATGACCAGTTGCCATTATGATTTTTGTTCACATCTGGTTCCTTTTGACTCTGAGGTTTTGTCATTTCATGACCAGAAAGCCCAAGTAACCATAACTTGGGGCTCCCTAACCATTCTGGTTAAATAAGGCTTTAATTTGTTTTCTTCAGTATGCATCTACATTATGTATACACAGCATAATCATTCTATAGATATGGTTTTATGAGGAAGAAAGAGTTCACCAACTGAATCAAGGCTGAAAAAAAGGAGAAGTGATTTGAAACAGAAGCACAGGAGAGATCAGGAAGGAAAACCAGGAGTGTAACATGTGGCTGGATTTTATCAGATATAGGCATACATAAGTAAGCTTTCAAAGAAAAGTTTTAATTTAAACCTTTAATCTTATTATTAGGTTATTGGGTGTTTTTTTGGGTTTTTTTTGCCTTTTGCTAAGCTGAATTACCATTCCAACTGGAAAATCCCATAAATGTGCCAACATGTCAGTGCTTTGTCAGGCTTTCATTACCATCACAAGCTAATTATTTTTAAAAGCACAGGGATCATAACTACAGGATTATTGAAATATGATTTCCAAAAAGCCATTACCTTCAAATTTTTTCCCCTAGCAATTATGAACAGTATTCCAAAAAGAAAAATTACAAACGAAGCTGGCAGGGATGTCAAGTTGTTAGATGACAGAATTGGAATCCAAAAATTTCTTGGATAGGGTAAGGTAATGAATCAAAACTAACAGGAGGAAATTTTAGTGGTAAAGGTAAAGTCCTTGCTTAGGTTCAAAAAATGAATGGCAAAAATAGAAGGAGGAGGATATTCACTTGGCTTAACAGGAGTTCACATGGAAAGTTTTAAAATTTTCAGTAGCTTATTTCAACATGAGACATAGAATGCAAATCTATATCTATCTATCTCTCTATCTCTCTATCTGTCTGCCTTTGTCTATCTGTCATTCTATCTATCTGTGTCTATCTATCTATCTGTCTGTCTGTCTATCTGCCTGTGTCTGTCATTCTATCTATCTATCTGTGTCTATCTATCTGTCTGTCTGCCTGTGTCTGTCTGTCATTCTATCTATCTATCAAAACACAGTTGCCAAAACATAAGTAAACATCATCCCAGGCTTCTTGAATCAAAGTAAAGTTCACGGGGTAAGCTGTCCCATTGCACTCCACACTGGACAGCTCACATTTGGAATACTGTGCTTGATTCTGAGAGGGACCCTCACACCTGGAGCCTATCCAGAGAAGGCAAGCAGGCTGGCAGTGGGTGTGGAAATCATGTCATATATGGAATGTCAAAAGGATCTGGAGATATAAACCTGAGAAGAAAAGATTTACAAGGGAACACAAGCATTTTCCAATATCTGAAGGGTTGTCACGTGGGAAAAAAGACTTCTCTTATAGATTTTTGGAGGGCAGGAGGAGGATCAGGGGAGAAGGGGGAAAGTTTCAAGGAGGCAGGTTTTGGCTCAATTAGCGTTTGTTGTTGTTTTTAATTTTAAAGGAATGGGCTGCCTTCTGAGATTAGTAAGCTCCTTTTCAATGAAATTGTCTGAACTGAGGCTGGCTGGCCACTTAGTAGGGATATTTTATAGGTAATTCCTGTATTGGTTGGGAGATTAAAACTCTAACTTCCTTCTCAATTCTATGATTCTATGACCTTAATTCAAAAGAGAAATAATTTTCTTCCTTGTTCTTCATACCATTAATAACAAGGTTGAAGATATTTATAAATTGGAAAGCAATGGGGTTTTTTTTTGGAAAATAAGATATCATTTTGAATTTATTTTCCATTGACCCAATTCTTATTTTCTTTTCTATTTGCTTCTTCAATCCTACCAAAACACTTGACCATGTACTTTAAGACCTTTTTACAATTATAATTCAGCAACTAGCACTTCTCATTTCTCAGCACTATATCTACTCCTGTTCATTCAAAATACAATATTCACATGTCTACTATGTAACCTTGAGCTTAACCTCTTAACACCTTAGAGGTCACTTAACCTGTCTATGCCTCAGTTTCCCTATCTGTAAAAATGAGGGAGTTGGATTAGATGGCTTCTAAGGTCCCTTGTAGTTCTAAATCTATGACCCTAAGTTCTTCCATCTCTTGGTACTGGAACATTACTCATCTAGAACACTCATTTCTCTTCCTCTTTCCCTCCCCACCCCGTTCAAAACTCAGCTTCAGCCTCTCCTCCTTTACCAAATTTTTCCAAATATATTCCACTTGGGTTCAGTCCCACCAGCACATTGTCTGCTAACCTTCTTTACTATTAGGCACTTCTGTTTATTACCCAAGAATCCTTATAGCTGGTTCAGTGCCATGCAGATTTTTATCATTGGAGTTTATACACTGGAATTCATTATAGCACCACTCATGCTGGAGGACTAGGGGAAAGTCAGACCAACAGTTTTAGTTACCTACATGCTGAAAGGACTCTTTTATAAAGTGGATTTACTTAGGAAGTGATTCCACAATGAGGAGAGACTACAGCATTGTGGCAATGACTCTCGTATATGTACATATTTAGGTTTATTCCATTTCTCATTTGGACTGAAAAGACCTCAAAGGCAGCAACTATATCTTCCAGTTAATATTTCATTTTGTACTGTGGCTATAGTAATATAAAGTTCTGTACTCAGCAATAGCTAATAAATGAATAGTAAGGCAAAATCAGAAGTAAATAATGATAAAATGGGCTTGGTAACAAGACATTAGCACAGTTAAGTGGAAAGGGTGGGAGTTATCATGTGTGGAGTCTTACATGCTTGATTTGAATCCTGACTTGGCTATTTCTGTATGTGTGACCTCAGGCAAACCACTTCCCCTCCATAGTCATCAATTTCCAGGTCCACAGTCTGTGCTGTGGCAGTAAAGAGATCGGTGGCAAATGAATTTACAGAAGAGAAATGCATGGTCACATGGAGGGATCTTGTTCAATCAATATTTGTTATGATGTGAATGTTACAAATCATACACATTGTCACATTTGGCTGGTCTTTCAACTATTTCTCCATTTAAAGAGGCTTCCGATTCTTCCATCGGCTCAGTAATTACCAAGATTATTTTAATATTCTAGGTCTAATCAGCAGTCTTACATGTCTGTCTTTGGGCCTTTACCTTGAACCAGAGTAGCTTTTCTTTGGATTTTCTTTAGAACTTGGTCATGCTCTAACTGACATTTTCCTTGCTACTAAATCTTTTTCCTCCAGCCCTTTCTTATTAATTAGTCAATCAAATAGTCAACGGATTCAGAATATCATACTTCTTTTCCCCTTCCACATTTTCAGTTCTACCATGGTTATACTGTAGGGAATTTTTTTAGGGTATATTTTTCTGGCCACTCCCCACAAAAATTAATTTCCTAAAAAAGAGTAAGTAAATATAACTTTTAAATCATTTCCCATGCATTCTCTTCAATAGGTTAAACTATAACATTTACAGAGCAAGCCAAATATAGCTTTATTTTTTTTTAAAATATTGGGTATTTGTTTTGTTTGTTTTTAGTCAAAACCATTAGCTTCTGAGAACACTTTACACTCTGGTTTCTTAAAAATTCTTCCCTTTGTGGTTTAGTCTTGGAATTCGCCAAATTACTGAAGTAGATGACCCTTCTAACATTCTGGTCTTTTATTTTAAATGGTGCTCAGTTACACAAGCTCTCCTTTATAATACGATAAAGGCAATCAAACAAAGCAAATTTCATACATTGGCTCTATCTAAACATGAATGGCCCCATTTTACATCTCCAGTCCATCACCTTTCTGCCAAGGGGCAGGAGGCAGGTTTCTTATCAGTCTTCTGAAGCCATGATTGGTCAGCTCATGAGTTCTGAAGTCTTTAGAAACTGGTTTTGTTTCTGTTAATCTTAAAATTGGAAGGAATTAGAACCTATAATTTAATTCTTTTTCTTTTGGGGGAGGAGGAGTCGTATACCTGGGCTCATAGTCAAGGACTGATAGCCAGTACATAAAAGAACACTGGAAAGCTCTTGAAAATTCAGTAGGAAGCAGAAAATTATCATTTCAAAAGTTTTTATAAGTGAAAGGGCAAATTTCTTAAATACTCGGAATGGAGATGAATAAAAAGTAAGGTTGCCAGTTCCCATAGCTACTTTGGTGCCATTATTTGAGCTAGTGGTATAAAGAAGATTCTGGTCTCTGCCCTTTAGTGACCAGATCAATTCACTACATTGCAGGAGGAAGCTGGGAAAAATCAAATGTCCGATGACCAAAAGTTACTCATCAAGGTAACTGGGAATGTGTTGAAAGGAAATGAAGTCTCTCCGCTTATGCTAATAGATCTTGGTAGTGTGCGTTTGCAGGGTAAACTTCTGGAAGAAAACACTGGCACATTTAAAGAGAAAAAGAGCCAGAACAACCAGAGGTACCGTGGGCAGTAGTCTTGCCGGAGGCAGCATTGGCTTTAGAGTCAGAGGCCCTGGGCTGGAATCCCCTGCTCGGCCACTTGAGTGAACTTGAGAGGCTCTCCCCGACTCTCTGGGCTTCAGTTTCCTCATCCATAGAGTGAGGGGTTAGAAGCAGATTGGGAGTCAAATGAAAGTAGAAGCGCCTATTGAGAGAAAGACTGGAGAAAAGATAAGAGTCAGGCAAAGGAGACAGATGCCCAGAGATATCCTCGAGAGCTATAACTGCAAAGAAAGGTACGTCCCCACGACGGTTTGGTCAGACAAGACAAGCCGCCCTCCCTACTGCAGAGGCAAAGACCCCCGATCTGCCGGCCAAACGCACCTCGAGCCCGCTGGGAAGCGGCTTTGGACATGCAGCATCTCCCTCGGCTGGAGCTGGTAGCGCTTTGGAATTCTTCGAAAGGAGAGACTTTCCAAGATGATGCTGGACCGACTCAGAGCCAGGACCGAAACCCAGACTTCTCTGCCAGTGGTGACGCTTCGGACCTGCTGCCAAGCAGCTATTCCCTAGCTTAGCCTGGCGCGGAGCTCCGAAGGGACGCAAAGGTTTCGTAGGCGCCGGGACTTGGGGGCTTGTGGGGCTCAGGGCCAGCTTGGGAACCCAGCTCTGTCTGCCTGGGGTCTGGTCAACAGACCCCCACCTCTTGTTTTACTCACACTTACGCACGCATCTTACTGCCCAAAGGGCAAAAGACAGATCGCAGGGCATGAAGCCCCGGATCCGCTGACCACTCCACCCTGCAGCAGCCGCTTCTAGCCTGGCCTCAGGGGCTCTGTTCAGTTTCCACCCCCTGCTCCTGAAGCTCCTCCCTCTACCTAACAGCACCGCCCAGACCTCGGCCAGGCCCTGGACAGCGGCTCACTCATCCTTCTGCCAGACCCAGGGAGGACCCGGGCAGCCACTAGAGCGCAGATCTCTCACTGGCTTCACCGCCCCCATGCCCCTCGGTGGGTCAAGGTCATCTGGGGCAGCGCAATCCCTTTCTCTACTGCCCTGGACTGAGCTGGAGGCTGTCTGCTCTGGCACCTGAGCTGCCCACCGTGCTCTACTGACCCTGCTGGTCTTTGAAACTTGGGGGTCGCGATGGAAAATTAGTACGGGCTCACCCATCACACTGGTTACCCTGGGTCCTCACCAATTGAGGGATTTTGAAAGGAGGTAAAAAAAATAGTCCTGGATAGTTGGCATTGTAGGGACTGCATAACAAGTTCAAGAGGTGGTAGTTCAAGTTTTACTCTCATTTCTACAGATGTGGAAACTGAGGCTGAAAAAGATAAAGAGAACACAAAACCAGGTTTTGGAGGAAGGTGGTCTATGTTCAAATGCGGCAATTTCTCCTGGAAAATTTCCTCTTTCCTTTTTCCTCTACACCAACTGCCTCCATAGGTGAGAAAGGATGGAATTTAGATGCCTCCCCATTTTCCAGGTTTTTTTCCTTGCTCTCCTTTCTCTCTATGTAAAATAATCACTCTTATTTTTCCACATAGCCTTCCTCCCTCTACAGAAATGTCCCACATTGGGAAACCTGCATGTTGTGTGAAGATTGCCGAACTCTGAAGTCAAGAGCTCTGAGGATTCACGACTTCTACGTCTGTTTCCTCATCCATAAAGGGAGGATTTCTTCCCTTACCTATCTTACAGGCTGGTTGGAGGAATTAAAGAATAATCATGTGAAAAAAAAAGCTCTTTATAAACTAAGTAAAGCACTATGAAAATTACGGTGCTAACTTCCTTTAGTCACATCACTTACCTGGTAAGTAATTTTTCAGTGGCTTCCCACTGCCTACAGGATAAAGTCCAAACTTCTTGGCCAGCAAATAAAGGCTAAAAATAATCTGACAATTTTCTAGCCTTATTATTACTCCTATACAGAATCCTCCAATGAGACGGGTGACCTTTCCCTATTCCTGAAGATCCTTGTGTTTGTACTTATCTAGGCATATGGACTATTTGTGCCAGACCTGTGGTAGAGCATTTGGATGCTCTGGACGTCAGAGCATGCATTGGTCTGATCAGCCACAGTCCCAACACACTGTACACTCCAACATAGTGATGTCATTTTGATCCTATTCCAGAAGGAAGGAAAACAACCAACCAACCAACTTATCTCAGCAGTTTTGCACCTATCTCCACTTTTTCATTTTTTTTACCCCTTTATCTAAATATTATTCATTCATCCTTCAATGTACAGATTACTGGAGGCTCACTTCTGGCATGATGTAAGTACTGCCCTCAATGATTTCTTCGTCTTAAGAGCATATGTAGCATTTTGTAATCCCTGACACTCATTTGGACACAACCATGCACTGTATGCATCTTAGAATCCGATTGTATTCCCCAAAGTCCTTTGGAATATTTTCCCAGAGAAATCTATTTGGCCAGTAATATAGAGAATGTATAGCCTAAATTCTGGGTTTCCAAAGCAGGGGGCACTGAAGGGTAGGAATTAGACAGTCCCAGGGCTGTCATCCTTGGTTCCTCTCATGGCTATTCTTCAGACTTTCTGTCACAATGCTCCCATATGAGCACTTTCCTTTTTTCCACCCACTTCCCATTTTCAGCTTCCTTTTATGTGCTGTCTTTCCCATTAGAATGTAACCTTCTTGAGGGTAGGAATTGTCCTTCCTTTTGCTTGTGTAGTGAGGCTATCCCCCACAAGTAGCATAGAGGTGTCATTTTGTGGCTCAAGGGAGGCACAGTAGATGTCTCCATTCTTCTTCCTGTCCCCCACCCCACCCTTCAAGGGAGGCTTTGCTTCTTGCCAGGAGAGAAAGCAGGAGGTTGGAGCCAAAAGTTTAGCACTCTGCTTTCCTGAGAGAGAGGGAGCACCAGGCTAAAATTCTATCTTTCTGCTCCCTTAAATATTATTTGTCTAAGCAATATGGCTTTCAGATTTAGGGTAAACTTCTGATCATTATTCATTAGTGAGGGAAGCAAGACTCCAAGCTTTATATCCAAGGCTTGTCTTGAGGCAATAACAAAACAGAAATTGAAGAAAGTATACATAGGAGCATAATAGCAGACAATACAGAATGAAGAAGCTCTCTCCCTTTGGGACTGAGCTAACAGCCCAGCTGAGAGGGAGTCCCCGATCTCAGTCAAAGGGAAATTCCCTGAAATCTGTAGTTTAGTAATCCAGGGATAGGGACATGATGGAGACTGTTAGCTTCTCTCATGTTGGTTTCTTCCCCGAGACTTTTCCCTTCAGAAATCTGAAGTGAGGTTGTCATCTTCCATCTTCTCTCCTGAAGCTGAAGGCCAGGAGCACCTGAAGTGACTGCAGAGACCCAGAGAGCCTGACAATCTCCTCTCCTGCTTTTTGCTGTTCTGCCCTGCCTCACACAGGTGCAGGGCATTGATCTCCACCAGTGAGCAGAGAGTCCCATACCCATGGGCTTTGGGACTCGGGTTACACTGATATTTGTATCCCCAGTGATTAGCACCATGGCTGCCACATAGTAAGTCTTAACAAATGCTTGTTGACTTGCCTTGTGGTTGTTCCCTGAATCTAACATCATCTCCTACCTCCAAGCATTTACCTAGGTCATATCTCAAGTGTACTCCAACAGCCTCCTGTTACTCTTATTTGATAAGCAAAAATCTGTCTTCATTCTTAAGATCACTATATGGTGCTTGCTGTAGAACTACATGGAACTTTACTCACTGCTCTAAAATCAGTGTTGCTACTATTCATATAGCGAAATTTGAAGCTGGAAAGGACCCTAAAAAATATTGAGACCAACCTCATTACTTAAAGAGAAGTAAACCAAGGATCATAGCAATGAAGTGATAAGGATCCCAGATGACAAGTAGGGTTATTGGCAGTCAGGATTTGAACCCAGGACAGGCTGACTTCAATAGAGGGTGCTGACAACAGTTGTTTAGCAGCCTAACAAGAGCTAAGCTTAGTACCTTAATGGCAAGAACAATAAATTGAAATAGAGAATGTTTGTGAGAAAGTAAAAAAAATCTCTCATCTCACCAAGTAAATGGGAGGGACTGATTCTTTCCAGATTAGGTTTTTCTTCCTCTATTAGGTGGCCCCGGAGGTGAGACCTACCCTTGGTCTATTCCCTTCTCTACTCTGTTGTTGTTATGTCATTTCAATCCTGTCCAACTCTCTGTGACCCCATTTGGGGTTCTCTACGCAAAGATACTGGAGTGGTTTGCCATTTCCTTCTCCAGCTCATTTTACAGATGAGGAAACTGAGGCAAAAGGGTTAGAGGACTTGCCCAGGGTCACACAGCTTGTAAGTGTCTGAGGCTGGATTTGAACTCAGGACTTCCTGACTCCTGGGGCAGCCAGGTGGCACAGTATCTAGAGTACCAGACTTGAAGTCAGGAAGACTCATCTTCCTGAGTTGAAACCTGGCCTCAGGCACTTACTAGCTGTGTGACCCTGGGCAAGTCACTTAACCCTGCCTCAGTTTGCACACCTGTAAAATGATCTGGAGAAGGAAATGGCAAACCACTGCAGTATCTCTGCCAAGAAAACCCCAAATGGGGTCATAAAGAGTCAAAAAGGACTGAATTGACTCAACAACTTCCTGACTCCAAGCTCGGCACTCTATGGCCCACTTGGAGCAGAATGGAAGCTGGGAGCAGGGGCTGAACGCCAAGCCATATATAACCCCTTTTCAACAGAAGATTGTTATGCCTAGGACAAAGAAGAAAAAGCTCTAATCTATATTAGTTCTACCTTTTGGGGAAGTTTATTCAAATTATTAATAATCTAAACCATAAAACTCTCACAATCAACTTGCCCCCAGCTAGTGATCTTCTAAAGAATGATCTGACTGTCTGATTTCATTTTGTTCTGTGTAAACCAATTTAGGAACTTGCACACTCCACTACGGTCCCCCTTTGGCCACAATTAACATATAGAGATGCATCACAGAGAAGTGATGATCAATTATGTGAAACAAAAAAATCAGAAAATATAAACAGCTTCAAGAAAGAGTGGACAAAATTACATAAAGCACCTTGCAGCAATAGGTGGTACTGTGGACAGAGAGCTGGGATGAGTTAAACTTTGTGCAGCTTTCCTGTTGTTCTTAGAGGTCACATGTCCACCCCAAGCATGTGAAGACTTCCCCTGGCATTATGGGCAGATGAGAACTATTTGTTCCAATGGCCAAGAAGGCGGCACTGTGGAGCGCTTTGAGCTTTCTCAGATGTTGAAGTTGCCAAGGTCATCCACTGCATCCTGGGCCTTCACCAGTCATCTTGACTCTGGTCCTGTCATTGGACTCCAATGACTCGGGAAGAGAGAGGGAGGCTGATAACTTTGCACAGCTCTGCCTCACTTAAATTCAATTCACACACAAGTCAAAAAGTCACCTGTGATGTCATCAGTCATCTTCAAAAACAAAGGACGAACGACAGAGGGTCCCAACCAGAAATCTCATTCTATTCCAGTCACACTATCCCGGAAGAGCTATTTCCTCATGAACAGAGCCTCCATTACTGCAACCAAAGTGACAAGTAGAGCATCTAGTGTCTCTCTCTTCTTCTTTGCTATGATGCCACCTCTCTTCTCTGGTGCAGCTCCGCTCATTGTGGGGTGGAGGAAAGAGAGCTGGGAAGAAGTGTTCAAATTTCTAGCTCCACACTGCCAGCGACAGACTCTCCCAGGAGTGGGAAAAAACCACACTGATTATTTAAAACACAGCCCTTCTTTTGTTCTTGGTACAAACGGCAAGAATCTGACCTTACCTGGAGGCACCCTCATTAGCATATATCTGTGTGATAGGTGGCATCCAGGGTTATTTCTCTGTGACAGAAATCACTGCCACTCAGTATGTGGGTTACACAAGCTTGCCATAGGTCCTGTCTCCTCTTATCTTAAAAGACAGACTCCCTCAGGTGGGTTTGAGAAAAGAGGAAATCTTATCCATTGAAGGGAAAACCCAAACCTTATGAGAGATTTTTAGCATAATGAAGACCTGAAGATTCCCATGTAAAACAGCTGTCACGAATAGAAGGCTAAAAGATGCTAGAAATTGCTTTGTCTTGCTGACACAGCCTCCTTGCCGGAGAGATGTAGTAGTTAAGGGCAACACGGGTTTAGAATATGAGCTCATTTGAAAAATATATTAGAGGGAAGGGGAGAGATAATTATGAACAGTATCACCTACCAAAACAGCAAAAACCAGTTTAGGAGAAAATGAGTCTCAAGGTGCTTGGTATGAGATCCAGTCGAGCCAGATCATCATGAGAAAATATGTTTATGAAACTGAAACAAGATGCCTCTCATTTAAGTATTCCAGTTGCCTTCTAATTGGTCTCCTTGCTTCAAGTTTTGCCCATCCAGGTTATGCTCCATTTAGTTGCCAAAATGATTTTCCTAAAGTGAAGGTCTGACCTACTCAAGTGGGAGATAAAAAGAGGTCATGATCTCTACTGTTGGAGGGACTATCCACATTGATGAAATCACAAATTCATATACATACATATCAATATCTTTAATTTAAATATGCCACTCAAAAGAATACTAATATGTGTTAATTGATAACATAGGACTGCTATTCATAAAAGTCTTTTTAACTTCCAGGTCATATGACCATCAGGATCCCTATACCAAGACCACAACCACCCCTCTCTTTCTGCTATTAGGAGACACCCTGTTTTCCAGAGCTAAGACCCAGCAAGCAAGCTGTGCCCTGAGCATGACATGACAACAATCTTTTGTGTTCACCCTCTGGATGGTCTCAGCCACAGTAAAATCCCAGAATTGTTTCACACCAGCACTAGGTGGTCTCTGAGCTTGGATAAGCACTTGTAGGGCTCATATTCTGGTCATGAAGGCCTGCTATGAACCAAACCTCTTTGTTGCTGTTACCCCTCATTGTCAGAACTACAGTTCACTGTGTAGTCTCTAGCATATGTATTGGAATTTGCCCACACTAAAGTAGGTCTTATCGGTATCAGAGGAGGCCCTGGCTCATGTGTCTACTTTCTCTCCTCCGATGGAATAAAGAAAGCGTTTTGCTTATGACCACTGTTAGCTCTTTGTTTTTATTTCATTTTTATTCCTCAGAGTTAACAAAGGTTGTAATAACCTGTGTAAGCTCTTTGGTATCTTCAGAGTTAACAGAGTTGCATAACCTCTATGACTCTTTGGCCATTTGCATGAGTTGACATGACCAACAAGATGGTGGACAAGACCTCTTCTCTAATCCTCCATGACTCTCAAAACCCCCCAATATAAGAATTATATTCAAGAGGTAAACTAATTGTGGCTGACTCCACAAGTGAAGATGCTAAGAATTCTAGTGAGGTAATAACTTGATGTATTCACAGCAGAGAAATCTAATCCTAACTCCCAATGTGTTCACTCAGTCCCTATCAACCCCTTTCTCTGGCAGGGCAGCACAATGGGACCCTTAGTCTTGTGCTTTTAGGTCCACCCCTTGTTGCTGCTGCTGCTGCAATCAGTCTTGCCCTCCCCAACCACTCTGTGGAAACAAGCAGTGGGACTCAGCTTCCCCCTCCTGCCTGAGTGGAAGAGGTTTATAAAGGTATAGGAAAGCAAAAGCTCGCTACAAGGTGTGGAAGTGGGAAAGGGTGGAGCACAGGTGCTAGAAGAAACCTTTAGATATAGGAGTCACCGACCCTCTCATTTTACAGAGGAAGAAACTGAAATCCAGTGAGCTGAAGTAACTTGTTGAAGTCCAAACAGCTGATTGCTGGCAAAGCCAGGACTAGAACCTAGAGTTCTCAAGGCTTCAACTCCCACCATATCTATTTATGTCTCAATTGACTTCGCCAGTCCGGACACCTCAGCTGCTGAAAGATGTCTCTAGAGCACATGATGTGGTCCAGTACTCTGGGCCCAGCACTAGAACGGAGAAGGAAGTAACAGTAAGAAGTTGGAGCTAAAATAAAATGAGTGCTGAGACATAAAAGTCTTACCAGCATCAAAGTGTCCTCTCCTCCACTCTCCCTGGTATTCATCCCTTCCTGCTGCTCCAGGGCTTGTAGGAAGCACCCCTCCCTACTGATTGCTGTCGCCCATATTTGAGTTCTAAATCCCACAGCTCCAAGTGGCCCACGCTGACTGCGATGCCACACACCTAAAGAGCATTAGGGAGAATAGGGCCTGTGTAGTGTGGTTTTGCCCTAAACCCTTTTTTCTCTAAATGACAGCCTTTAAATTTCACATTTTCTTCTGTCTAAATAACATATCCACTTTGGGAAACGGCCATCTCATGTTGGGCATACCCAATATCAAACTTATTTTCCTGACGAAACATTCCTTTGGGATCCCTGGCTCTGTTGAGATAATGTCCTTAAAAAGCAAAAGGGGGCACAGGCAGCCAGCATGGTCTATTTCTCACAGAGAAGAATGCTGAAGTAAGCCCTTTGCATGGCAGACCTACCCATTCTGCCTGACTTGAGAGCACTGAATGTGTATAACAATAAAGAGAAAGAAACTTGTTTAGAGTCTAGACACACATAAATCTCAGCTTGTTTAAGGCACTAAGCCAGACTTATAAGAGCTATTCCTAGTCATTCAAGAGGCTGATAGCAAGATAAAATGGAATGGAAAAAAGGTCTCATGGGAGCCAAGGAAAGAAGAGCTGAGGAATTAAGGAGAGAGGGCACAAACTTGGCACAAAGGCACAATATGGTTGTAATGGGATGTCAATCTGAACACCTACCTACAAAAGCAGAGTAGCTGAGACATTCTTTACAATAATTTAATTCTTCAAAAGGCAGACAAAAGAGTGAAGGGAACTGCTGTTCTGAACTGGGAAAGGCCTCCTGTATTAGGTTTTACCTAGGATTTGAAGTCAAGGAAGCCAGGAGGCAGAGATGAGAAAGAAGAGCTTTCCACGCTTGAGGGATGGCCAGTGAAAATCTCCAGGGTCAGGAGATGGAGTGTCTTATTCAAGGAGGCTTGGTGTCACTCACTGGATAGAAGAACTTGTGAGAATAGGGGTTATAAAATGTAAGAAGACTGGGAAAAGGTGTGTGTGTGTGGTTCTGAATGCCAGATTTTTACATTTGATCTTGCAGCTGACAGGGAGCCAGTTGAATTTGTTGAGTAGGAGGGAGACATGGTCAGATCTGTGCTTTGGCAGGATCACTTTGACTACTGAGTTAAAGACAGAAGAGAGAAGAGTGATCATCTGCCTTTACATTGTTTTTGTATCTCACAAAATTATGTCCAGACACAAAATTTCTGCATAAATTTCCTTTGAATGGAAACTCTAAGTCCCTACTAATTAGGCCATCCATATTATTGTGAAAATTATCAGAGAATTAAATATCTTTAATTGAAATGGAAGGAATTTGGCTAAAATTATATTCATTAGAAATAATTATAAGACACTGTGCATACCCTTCGATCCAGCAATACCACTGCTAGGTCTATATCCCAAAGACATACAAAAAAGGGAAAAGGACCTATTTGTACAAAAATATTTTATAGCAGCTCTTTTTGTAGTGCCTAAGAATTGGATATCAAAGGGATACCCAACTGGGAAATGGCTAAACAAGCTGTGGTATATGGTTGTAATGGAATATTATTGGGCTGTAAAAAATGACAAGTACGATGATTTCAGAAAAACCTGGAAAGACTTACACGGACTGATGCAGAGTGAAGTGAACAGAACCAAGAGAACATTGTACATAGTAACAGCAACATTGTTCAACTATTCTCAACAGTACAATCCCAAAAGACTAATGATGAAACATACTATCTGCCTCCAGAGAAAGAACTGATACTGCCTGAATACAGACTGAAGTATTATAAAAATCCATCACTTCTCCACTAGGAGATGGGTCACATGATTCAGCATAAGTCCTCCGGAGACACAGTCGATCATCACATTGATCAGAGCTCTTAAGTCTCTTAAAGCTGTGTTTGTGTATTTTTACTAATGTTGATGTCCTTATATAAACTGTTTTCCAGATTCTCCCTTCACTCTGCATCAGTTCATATGACTCAAGATTCTCTGATGTCATAATTTCTTATGAGGCAAGAAGGTGGGCATAGCATGCAGTGTGTACGCGTGGGACCTGGGATTCGAGACCTGATTTCAAATCCTGCCCTTTCAAATCCAGACACCTAATAGCTGTGACACTGAGCAAGACATTTAACTTCTCAGTCTCAGTTTCCTAATCTGTAAAATGGGAATAAAAATAGCATCTCCCTTAGAACTGTTGTGAGGATCAAAGCATTATGTAAATGTTAACTATTATAATTTGTTATAGTGCAGTAAGATCCCATTACTTCATAGACAATTTATTGTCATTCTCCAAGTGATGGGTCCTCCTTTAGATTCTATTTTTTTTCCTTTCTCCCTTTTAATTCCCTCTTCAGCAATAGGAAGTTTATATTGCTTGTGACTTCCCTTTCCTAATATTATCCAATTAACCATCCTCCTATTTCTATTAATTTGTTTAGTTTGATAGATTTCTGCCTCAAGTCGGGATCAACTTTTACTTTTTGTCTTTCAGGTAAATGAGAATCAACTGATTCCCATTCCCCGCCTCAGTTTGTTTATTTTCATGTCCTCAAATTATGTGAGAGTTCAATTCCACTCCTTTTCTTTTTCTGTACAAGTGTATTCATTTTCTCCTCCCTTCTCTTTCACTTCTTAAAAACTCTTACACTTAAGTCAATCTAACCCCAGGTGCTGTTTTGCTTATTTAACTCCCTCAATACGCTTTGAAAACATTAAGATTCTGAAGGGACACTTGTTTCTTCTCTCTCATTAGAATAATAATGCTACATCATCATATAGCCCCTTCCAAAATTGCTCGAATAAAATTTACTTTTCTAGATTTCTTGTGATGCTTGTATTTATATCTCAAAGTTCCTACTGAGCTCTGGTCTTTTCATCAGAAATCCTCGAAAGTCCTCCATTTTATTAAAGGTCTGTTTTAGTTGCTCTGACACTGTATTTCTCTTTTCAGGTAAAGTTATCCCTGGTTGCAACACCCTGGGCTTTTGGAATACCACATTACAAGATTTCTTCTGATTTAAGTAGGAGCTAGCCAGGTTTTGTGTGATCCTATGGTTCCTTGGTACTTGGAACTACCTTCTGGATACTGGCATTATTTTTTTCTTTGACATGGGAACTCATTAATTTAGGCTGTGATACTCCTTGGTCATTTCCTTTTGGAGTTTCTTTAAGAAAGCAGTTGGTGGAATCTATGCTTCACACTCTACTCCTAACTGATGTAAGCAGTTATTTGATTTCCAGAAACATGGTATTTAGGATTTTTTTGTTTAAAATTAGTTTCCAAGGAGTCCAATGATTCCAAGTGATCTCTCTTGGAACTATTTTCCAGATGATTTGTTTTTGCGATCAGTTATCTTATTTTTTCCCCAACCTTTGGTTTTATTCTGCTATTTCTGGCTGTCTCACGGAGTCATGAATTTCTCTTTGGTCTATTTTAGTTTTCAGGGAATCTGCTGTTTGTACTTCTCATTCTTTCCTGAGCTACTATTATTTCTGATTTTTCTTTTGCTTTATTTCTTCTAGGTATTCTTGTAGTTTGTGGAAAACCCATTTTTTTCCCCTTTCGGTCTTTCTCTGTGCTTATTAGTTGTTAGGGAGTCACTCTTTCCTATATAGCCTCTCTATAATGGACATGTGTAAAACAACATATGTAGATATAAACCATTGCATAATCCATTATACACATACATACATATACATGTGTGTATGCATATGTATAGGTAGGTAGATGAGTATGTATAGAATTGTTTAACTATCTCTCCGGATTTTGTTCCTAAATTTAAGTTTAGTGCCACGACAAAACTCCTTCAGTTGCACCTTGGTAGGATAGTCAGCCCTACTTGTTGAAGTCCAGGGTCACTTGGATTCTCTCACCAACCTTCACGATTGGATGTATTTCTTCTGTGTATTTTACGTTAGCTAAACTGGATTTTCTATCCCTTCTTTGTTCTGTCCTCTGCTATCCCTCCTAGGCTTTGAATGAATTTCATCTTTTTGTTTACATTCATTTCTTGTTCAAGGTTCACTTGCCACCTTCCTGACAAACCTTCCCTAGCTCTTTCACTGTCCCAATGAACATGAACTCTCTGTTCTGATAGTTCACATTATTTTGCCAGCCACTTTCCTTCTGCACTCACCTCACCCTCCCTTCTATCATTATCTTGTGTACTTCATTCTCATTCGTGTGTGGCCCTTGACAGCAAGGCCTATGTTGTACTTCCAGGGACTTGTGTGTGACAAGACTTCAGTATTATTAATAAGTTGGTTTGTTAAATCTAACACAAGTGTCATCCAAGAATTCTGTTTCCTGAGTCAGAGAGGACCTAGGCACAAATCCTCCATCACTAATTGCCAAAGTGACTTTGGGCAATCACTTAACTTTCCTACACTTTGGCTTACATATATGTAAAATGAAGGGGTTGGAATAGATAGTCCAAGGACTTGAAATTGTTAACCCAATGAACCCTTAAACTGATACTTTTTTTTCCCCAGTAGCAATTTTTAAAAATCTCACCTAAGATCAAGTCAGCTATTAAATTATAAGATAGGACAAGAGGCTTAGACTTTATAAATTATCTTCCTCAAATTGATGGGTTAATTGCTAAAGGCTTAGTTTTTGGTACAAAGCAGTATTAGTTTCTGGAAAAGAAAAGCATTGTTTATTATTAGTAGTGATGGCTGAATAACCTCTAATTAAACTGCAAGGCTAAAAATGTTTTAAAAATATTTTATTTACATAAACCCCTGGAGAATTCAACCAGTATTTATCCCCACATTTCAAATTCTTTTTTTATAATCAAGAGACAAATGACAAATATACAAGCTAGAACCAGAATTTATTTACAGATAAACAAAGCCTTCCATGGTATGTTTTCCAGATGGTACAGGCTCATTCTAAGGTCCTACACTTACAGTACTGTACCATGAGAAGTGATGCTTATAACGAATATAAAGCACAAAGTCCTGAAATTTCTTGTGAAGCAATGATGCGTTAAATGATGTTCAGTACTGTTTCTATGTTAAGTATATTTTTCTGCATTCTACTTCTTTGAAATTTATTTAGTAACATCCATGCATGGTATATATGGTAACTTCAGTTAACAGAATATTCAATTAACTAGAACATCCCATTCCTCAATCATTCTGGACAAATGGGTGTTTACTATATATGCCAACATGGTACTTTGGTGGATGTGATTAGTGCAGCACTCTAACTTATGATTATCAGATTTGCCCCCACTATGTGTTTTTAAATATATAAAAGATGTTATCAGATGACTGGAAAAAAGGTGGAAAGAATGTGTTAGAAGGAATAATAGTTGGGACAATTTGAGTGCTGCACAAGTAGCCAAGTAGTGTTAAAAGACCTAGAGGAAGGCCTCTAGCAGGTTGAATAGATCCCGATGGAGGATTATTGGAACATGAAAGTTGTACAGGAAGTGCAGATGGATTGTTGATCTGTACCACTGGAAGCAGTGTCCAGATAGATGAGATCAGTACTTGAACAACGAAGAATGTACTTTGAAACCAGTAAATGCTGAGGGGGAAGTCAAGGCCAAAGCTTGAGCTTCTCCCAACTGAACTTACTCAGAATTCATCTTTCCTTTTGAAGGTGTCTTTCTGGTAAACCTAGATTCCAAAGGATATCTTTCAGGCTCAGAAACGGAATGATCGAGACCATCTTTAATTATACAAATGCATTTCAGTTACTGAGAGTTCAGGCTACCCCAACCCATAGTCTAGAAGGAAGCAGAAAGTCTCCAAGAGCCCCCAAAAAAGGTCACAAAGCCACTACATGAAAATCTTGCACTTTACTCCTGTCAATTTTATCTAAAGCCACTAATGGTAAAAATAACAGCTTTGGTCACCTGGTTTGCCAGGCTACAGAAGAAAGGAAACAGATGAGTCAAAAGTGATGAGGAGCAAGAATCCAAAGTGGGTATGCCAACAGCGGAAGGGATTCAACAACTAAAAAGCCCACATCTGTATCATAACACAGTACCACACTGCATGGTAATCAGGATTACACTGGATTTAGTAGCTTGTATTCAAAGAGGCTTAGAATCAGAAGTTCGTAGTACCATTTGAAGCAAGGTTTCCATCAAAAACCACTAAGATGTTTTTGCACTTGTAGAGAGGATTGGGGAGGGGACAAACTTTGCTCGGAAAACTTTATATGAAGCATAACACTGTTTCCTTATCAGTTAAATGGGGACAGTAATAGCACCTACCCCACAAGGTTACTGTGAGGGTCAAAGAAGATAGCGTAGGTAAAGTGCTTTGCAAATTTTAAAGAGCGAGATAAATGGGAGGTATAATTATTACGCGTATCAGCACGCATTAAGCTAGTGACCTGGTTTCTGAAATAAAACAAAAAACTGCCTACCACAGGAGACTAATATAAATGGTTACATTAAGGTTAGGAAATTATATTGGTAAACGTAAATCTTTTCTCAAATAATTTTCCTATTTAACATCTTTGTTAGAAGCAGTGTATTAAAACAAAACTGGTGACTGCAGCTATGTTTTTAGCACTACTTTGATACTTTACTCTTATTGAAAATATCATATTATTTCTTAATATTAAACTGATTTTTAAAATGACTTACACAAATGCCTTGTTTAGTATGTTTTACATTGTTTCTTGAAATGTGAAGAAAAATGAAGTACACTCAACTCTGAACAAATACAATAGGAAGGGGATCAAAATAAATACAAACTGCACACCATTTAGGAAAAAAATCATATATTTATAATGGAAAAAAGTGGGACCTACTTCATTTAATCTACTAGATAAAATCTAATTTGCATGTTTAGCTCAATGAATGAAGCAAGATGTTAGCATTTAGAACGGTTAATCCAACAGTCTGTGCGACTTGGTAGGGCAGGGATTAAACCCTAAATCTTGATTCCAGACCACCACTTGCTGGGTTGGGCTGTGCCTTGCCTATCCTGGCTGTGAAAGGCCCAGGTCAGGGGCTCAGTTCAGCCAATCTCAGGTGACTCATCCAACAGCTGGAGCCTGATGGCATGGGACGTCCTACTTAGTTACTACATCAGGCCCAGCTCAATGCTGTGCACAGAGGAAGCACTTTAAAGGTCAAGACCCAGTGTGACTGAAAAACTGCAGCACTTTAGAGGACCCCTAAGGAAAAGGGAGACTTGCACTGCTGTTTGTCCCTGGCTCTCTGGGTTGACACCAATAACCAAAACATGTCAGATTTTGCACAACTGACTCTCATTTGTTTCTAACCATTCATAGTTTACAACACACACCAGTGGTTCTTCTAGAAACAATGCCAATCTTCACTGCTCAAGATGAATGTTTGCCATCATTCTCCTATTTATAAGAATCATTCTTCTGGTGTTGATGCTCCTGCTTTATATTGTCCAAAAAGGCATATGCTTCCTCATTTTCTAAATTTTGTCTAGTTCCATTTTTCTGTTCTTTCCATCATTTACTCCGGTGCCTAATTAGAAAAGTTAGTGGGCCCATCCTCACAAATGTCAATACCATTAAGTCATCAACAGCTCATGCACTTTGATGAATTTATGTTTGTCCATGCTCTTAACCTACCTAGTCCATCCAGAGGCCAAAAATTAGCTTTGTCAGGGGACTTGACTCCGTGAAAAGAGTTACCTGCCTGGAAGAAGGCGAGATTAGGGTTCAAACTCCACCTTGGACACTTACTGTGTAATGATGGGACAAATGGCTGAGCCTCAGATTCTCTGTGCAATAAAATGAGGATAACTGTGTCTGTTGTGAAGCGAGGGCCAAGAGAGTAACTAACATAAGGAGTTAGAGAAATGTCAATTAAAACTGTCAGACACACAGGCTGATGTACAAAGTTGATTGTTACAAACATACATACAACTTACATATCCAAATTAGTTTTAGTACTTTTAAAAAGTTGTGACCTTGGATTTTATGCTAATTCCAAAGATGCAGAAAACATTGTTGGAGCTTACTTTCAAAGTCATGGCCTCTTCTTTCTCAAAATCTTTAACAGTGGAAATGGATTAATTTTTTAAAAGTGGATCTAATCGATCTTAGGGAAAAATCTGAAGCAATTTAAAAGCAAATCTGGGAATAAACCTAAGGTTTATATAGGTATTAACAATTTTTAAAAAACAGCTTATGAGACTAGTTTTCTTCTACAGCTCTCATTCACAGCTCTGAAACTAAGACTAAACACTTTCTTATAGCAACGCCATTGGAACAAGTATATCATCTTGTCAAAGGGCTACTTTTAAAAAGAAAATTCATTCAGATTTTTTTTAAGGGATGGTAGAAGAATTAGCAAATTTCCACCTTATCTGTGAAGTTCACACACTGCGTTTTGATATTTCTAAAGCATATTTTGAACAAGAGAAGTTTTAATATACTCCACATACTATACATATACAGACTATTTCCAAGAGTCACTAAATCAAAATGACTTCCACTCACAAATTTTCCTGTTGAATTTGAACCAGTTTCATGTTCCTTATACATCACATTCTTCATGACACACTTTCTAATGATAACAAAAACCAACTCAGAAACTTTCACCAAACTATCTGTAAAGGAAATTCCACGATATGTTAAATCATTACTAAAAAGCAGATCTTACCTTTACTTTCACAGCCCTGAAATCATAAAACTGGATTCAAACAACACCAAATCAATCAACTGACAGGAAAGGGGGATTATCAGAGTATTTAGAGTCTTATAGGGGGAAAAAAATCATTTTGTCTGAATTTTTTACTTCAGCCAGCTGTACGAGCATCATGTTGGGCACTATCAAAACTATTGTGCGTCTGAATTTCAGTTTATAGAAGTGAAGAAAACATCAATAACTTTGTCATGCATTATATCCAAAGATAATGAAAGAGATGATTATTTTATACATTTTAATTCTTTGTGCATTTTCCCCCTTTCTAAACTTTATTAACAGAAAACTAGAAAAAGCAAATATTTAAGGCATTGTTTTAGTTAGAAAAACCCAGATCCAGGTGAAGAGCAGAAAAAGACTAAATTTGCCAAACTGCCAATGTTTTTGAATATATTTAAATTTTGTTCCATGCTCCCTAAATTCAAGGATTTGTGATTTCCCTATTACTATACATACTCTTTTAAATCTGGCATTGACTTAAATATTTCTTAAAAACATAAGTTCACAGATTTTCAGCACTCAACACAGTGCCAAGCCATTCTTTTTCTTCTATCAACTAAGAACCTAGTCTAAAAAAATCTTACTTTGTAATAGCAGGCTTACATGAACAAGCTGTTTATTTCTAAAATATTCTTCAGCATCTCATGTTAAGTTTTATCAAGTGAAAGGAGTGCTGAAAACCCATCTGTACTATATAGTATAATGAAAGCTGGCTCCAATATCTGTATCAATAATTTATGATGGGCATAAATGTATTAGATCAGAAATACTTATTGTAGTTAAAATATTTCTGACAACAAATATTTTCAAATACTGTTTCATCCATCTGGGAAGGAGAAAGTGACAATAATTGTTAACGTTATGAGTGCTGATTCCTGCAGTTGAAAGTTCACATTACCGACTGAAGGAAAGGTTTATCAACCCAGTCTTCTACAAGGAAAACAAAAGAATTAAAATGTCCTTTTATATTAGAGGATTCCAAGAAACACAAAAATAGCCTCTGTTATCATTAGTGATACTCAGTGAAGAAAACTACTAAAAGGGCAATAGACTGAGATATTTACACATCTGTTTGCTAAGTAATTTTATACTACATAGCTTACTCTTACCTTTTCTTCAGATGAATAAAATGCTAAAAATATTCCTTAAAAAAACATATAGTCAACATGCTATGCCATATCATAATTCTAATTCAATATTATTTCTATAACAGAAATAATTTTACTACCATTTGATTAACTTCAAATGTTTTATAATTTATATTTATGTGTTAAGAGGCAATAAATACTTGTTGACTGGCTGAAAAGAAAACTGCTGTTTTGATTTGGAATACATTTCTTGTATGATTGAGAAAACTCAGTAATCTTTTAAGGTTACTTACGAAAATGTATAGTATCAACATTACCATTTAAATATAAGATATTAGAAATTTATTGGGAAACCCAAATACTAATAGTTTAATACTTCTTACTCTTACTTCAGATATCTGTAATACCTAATTACAGTTTTAAACTGTTAGTAGTATGTTAAATGCAATAAATACATTTTATGGACAGATAATCTTTTTTCTGAGTTGTACATTTTCCTAAATTTTCACTATATAAAATTTAGCATTTCTATGAATGTGGTCACAATTTTCTTATCCCTAAAATGAGGTGGGGATTTGATTAGATGGCTCTAAAAGTGCCCCTTCAAGATCTAAATCCTCTGATCCAAGATATAATTCAAGACATACAATATGATCTATTCTATACAATATGAGAGAAAACATGAGTATGTAAATTTCTATCATTAAAACACTCTTGATTCAATCCATTTGCATTCTTCATGTAGTCTTATTTATCCAAATAAATAGCTTACTGGGAAGGACATATTTAATTTTTAAAGCCAGAACGTTAAGAAAAAACAAAATGAATACAATCTATAAATCTGTGGGAACAAAGTAATATCAAATTAAGATGCAATTAGATAAATTTTACTTTGTAAAAGAGCTAAAAACCTTTCCAGGCAACACTCCGGTATTTATATACCATAGTTAATTTTTATGCAGCACCAATATAGCACCCACAAAAATAAGTAATTTTCTCTGACAATTCTATGCCAAAATGTTTCATTCATTTGGTGTCCAGAAAGGTGTTTCTGAGAAATGTTGACTTCAGAAGCACAAAGACTACATATGCCAAAGAAGAAAACAATTATGCTTTCTATTTGCTTTCCACTTCAACACCAAAAAAATGTAATTTTGATTTTACTCAATATTTAACATTAAGTGGCACTTTTTTTAAGAAAAAAAATTTGCAAGCACTTCATTAATAGAGTATTCTAGACACTTCTTCCATTAGAAAAGTCTCATCTTCCCTTTCCCACTCCCATTTAAAGGAAACTTTTGTGCCTTATGAATAAAGGCATACATACACAAAACAATATAACCTATATATGTATTACCTGAACTTAATTACAGTTATTTAATTAGGGAGGGAAATTACAAAAAAAAACCCCAAAACTAAAAAAGAACATTGAAAAAACCCCAATAACTCTTAAAAAAGCTTAACAAAAAAGCCTAACTAAAATTACAATTGGACATGGAAAACCTCTGACTTTCCATATTATTACTGACCCAATATCCACATTTCAAACCTTACGGTGGGATGAGGAAAGATAAACCTGAGAATGATGCTGACAAATTTTTTCATCTCTTGTACTTCAACATAAATAAATAAAAAACTTTTGAAATGGTAATAATGTAATTCTGAATAAGCTGAAAAAAAAATAAATCTAACATAAGCACATTTGCCAATCTAGAAGGAAAAATTATTACCCAAGACGCATGGGAAAAAAATATTTATGCGGAATTTTTAATCCAGATTAAAATTCAATTGCTTTAACTTGACCATAAAGTTGAACAAAAATCATCTTCTGAGACACACATATAAATGTATCAATAGTACTTATATTCAACCAAGTGTCAGTTATTCAATTCAAACTTGTTAGTAACAATCTATTTTTCCACCCAACAGGCATCTATAGTGGTTTGTCCCAATTACATTTTTGAAACATCGTCTTAGGAAAACAAAACAAAACCAAAATTAAATAAAATCAAATATAAAAATACTTTGATGTTAAAATGAAGAAAAATAAGAGTCCTTGGCAGATGTTAGGTCAAAAACATCTGTGAATGTTTGGAAGTACAGGAAAACTGAAGCACATCTTCAGCACAAAGCACATTTTTGAAAGTAACTGATTCTGTGGAACACAAGTTTTATCCACAAATCACCAGCTTTAAAAAATATTGCTTTATCACACTCCAAAACATAAAATTTGGCTGTAAGAACTGAAGATTTCATTAAAAGATTAAAGTAACCATATTTATTGCATCTTTAGATTGTGTTTTAAAACAGTAAATTAATAGTGCACAACAGGCTTCACTTTTTTCTCCCGAAGTATTTAAGGTAGAGGAACTTTATGGTTGCAAAAAAACCAAAGACATTTATAACAAGTGTAGACTGGTGTGCTTTTCAAAGGGGCTGAAATAACCATCTGCCACCTTTGTGCTCTGACATATTTGAATTAGTGGGGGTATGTGAACACTAAATCCATTTATTTTGAATTTGTCTACAATAAATGAAATAAAAACACCGCTCTGTACAATCCACTATCAGCAGTGAGTACAACAGCAAAAAAATTATTATACAATTTATACATACTAAAATATTTTCCTTTCTTACTGCTAGAAATAATGCAGAACAAAACCTAATCAATATGAGGACTTAATTTGGAAGAATTCAAATTAAAACAAGAAAAAGCCAATTAAGACAGAAACAAAGATTCATGGTTGTGAGGTTAGATTAGTAAGTGCAATTTGAGTAGTGGAACATGCTAAAATGGTATCCTGGGGGTTTTGACTATTTACCAAATCTTTAAATTAAACATGACTCCAGAAATGTTGGAAGCAGATCAATATAATTGGGAATTCTGTCATTTCTTTTTATCTGTTACCCAACTTATACAATGCGCAAAGTGCTAAGCAACACTACAAAAACACATTTACATCAACACTGAAGACCTGGGAAAATGAAATTCCAACAATTTTATTTTTTAATGAGCTGTATTTTCTAAATTTTTGTTTTATTTTTTTTCCTGTTTTCATACAGTATTGAAAACAAAACGCGGCACATTCACATTTTCCCGAGGAACTGTAAAGATGATCTCTACAGGGATAACGCTGAAAAGCCTGAAGCTCAATCAACTGATGTTGAAAACTCTCAAAGGGAGTAAAGGCTTGATCTGAATGGCCTAGAACACGTACTGCAATTTAATAGAAGAGATGGTCGTCTTAATATTTAATGATTTAAAAGAACTTCCCAGTTCATGCGAAGAGTATAGTCCAAGAATAAATCAATTTTCTGAACGCATTTTATGCTACGTAAGTGTATACTTTGCGATCCTCAGGTGTTCGTGCCAAATATTCTCTCTCAATAAGTCCTTCAATACGTTTTTTAATAACAACTGGACTTGGTAAGAATCGGGCCTTCAGCTGTTGAGTTACCTAAAGCAGGGAAAAAAAAGACCAACCCTTAATTTTCTAACAGAATTCATCACTGAAAAGCTGTACTCTAAATGTGAAAACCTTATGTGGTTTGAATAGGAAAGTCTCTGTAGCTTTAATTATAGGCCAAATCATTCTTTAAAAGTTTGTATAAGTTTTCATTTGAAAATTGAAACCATTTGTAAAACTTGATGATGTCCTGATGCTAAAAAGCTCAGAGTTTTGTTGAGGTGGAAAACTGGAGGTAATTAGAATGTCAGATGATTTTGGACTAGAATGTATGAGGTGAGTAACAAGGATGATCCTTGCTAGAGATACTTTCCTCCACAGTGGTCAAATCTATAACACTCCCTGTTCTGTCACTTTTCCAAGATGATGGCCAACAATTCAATATGAGAAGAAACAAAGCAAAAATAAGAAAAGGAAGGACTCAAAATCTATTACATATCAAAATTATGGCACTGGCCTTACAATCATAATTCAAATTCCTAGTGACTGAACTCCTATTTGACAAAAATGCTAAGTCAAATGATGATGACTAATTGTATTCTAGGTAAAGAAAATTAAGAATCACATCTGGGAGGTTGAAATGGGTTAATATGTGTAAAATAATATGCAAACCTTCTAAGTACTATATAAATGCTAAGTATTTTCATTATCATTAGATGAATATTAAACTGCATCTCAACATATGTAATGATTTCCAGGTGATGTTTTAAGTTTTGAAGCAGAGGACACAAAATAGGTCAAGCAAAAAGCTACTCTGACAGACCTCAAAGACTGTCATGACAGCAGTGCCCTTCACTCTTTTGTAGATTTTTCTTTATTAAATAGTTATTAAAACTTTTACTTGTGAAATAACTATCCCCAGAATTTGTGTATCCCAGAAAACCATTAACAACATCAAGGACATCATATCGTATTACATTTTCTAGTGTGAATTTTACCAGAAATATGTAAATGTGTTCATCTGGAGGGGGAAAAAAAGGTACATCAAAGTTTTTTAGACATTTGTTTTCTTAAGCTCTTAATGTCATATTTGCTATTTTCTTTACAAATAAATGTGAATGGCTAAGGTTTATTTCTTTGAGACACTTTCTACTTGCATCATGATATAAAGTCTATCCTTTAAAATAGAAGAGATCTTGACATCTTGGCTGCTACACGGTATTTGTAAAGTTTACTCTCATTTGTTGACAATTCGTATTTCTAAATTTTATGTAAAGATGTCATTCTTTTTACGAGTTCTCCTATTCATCTAGGCTGCTTTTAATCTTACCTCTGCTACTAGCACATTGTGCTGCATCTTCTTTCTAGATTTCATTATCCGTACTATAGCAGCCTCTATCTCGTGTTTTCTGTCGTCGTCTACTTTCTGCCTTGTTTCCTTTCTTTCTGGGTCTGATTCCCCTTGTTTGGCAGCAACTATAAGAGTAAAAACAAGTTATAGGCAATAGAATAATCTGACATACAAGACAAACACACAATGCACATCTAGTGATGTTCACTTTATGAACAGATACAAAAGTTAATTCAAGCGACATTCTTAAGAAATGTGCCATTTGAATAATATATTTGTAAACATCCACAACTTATAAAATTACTACATATAATTTAATTCTTATGTTAAATCCTACTTTAACACTATATTATTCAATCATTATAAACCAGTTTTTTGAGATCACATTTTATAGATGACATAACAAAATGGTAAGAAATCAGGTTTCATGTTCCCCCCCTTTTTTTCTTCCTCCCTCTAAGCTAGGCATTCTTTTAAAAAGGAAAAGGAAAAAATACAGCAATTTCAAGGGTCATTTCTGGACATGCTGAATACCGACATCTGTCAGGTTTATAAGATTCAATGCAGGTTTAATTTTATTTCCATAATATTATTAAATCATGTGTTGGAAAGGGACTTTCCAGGGTCACCTATTCCAACACCATGTCTCCCATCTAAATTGCCCGTATCATTTCAGCCCAATGAATCAATGTGTGTTATGTGCGCAGGGCTGTTTTTTTTAAACCTTACTTGTTTAAGTTTCAAATGTGGCAAAAGACTCTGAAAACTCAGGAAGGAAAAGAGTGTTTCCCAGACACTGTTAATTAAAACTACTATTGAATTGTTAGTCACATTAAGTGCACATACACTGAAATAATGACTTTTAACTTTCTCAGTGGGGCACTCCTAGAACTCTTTTCAAATTTCACTAGGATCTCTCAGGTCACTATGTTGTGATTTTTTTTTTAAACGTGGGAGTTTTAAAATACCCGCATGTAACTAGAAACTACTAATCTCTTGGCAGTGTGTTTGCCCTCATATACACTCTACAGTAAATGGGCTATTAAAAATAGGTATGGACAAGTTATTTTCTAAAGGAGTAAGTAGAAATAACCCTACCTGAGACATTTAGAAGTTCTTGTTACTGAATTTAAATGAAACGAAATTTTGAAAGTTATGTTTATGCAAACAAAAAAATTTAATCACCAAATTCCATACATGTGCACATATATGTATATATACAGACGTATGGTGCACAATTCTGAAAAATGGAGATT
This sequence comes from Trichosurus vulpecula, assembly GCF_011100635.1. Lineage (NCBI taxonomy): Eukaryota > Metazoa > Chordata > Mammalia > Diprotodontia > Phalangeridae > Trichosurus > Trichosurus vulpecula. Next base: position 275,345,503 of record NC_050576.1, on the reverse strand, counting down.
TAATAGTCTAACAAAGGATTTTGGTTTATGAAAACAAACATTTTGTTACCCAACTGAATACTCTTAAAATGCTCCTATTCTGTGCTTTTTAATGAGGATTATCTTTGCATCATTGTTTTTTTCTCAAGGTGAACAGTACTCAAAATCCATTCTTAATGTAAGATTTCAGTCCCACATGATGTTTTTGAGGAATAAACAGCTCAGCACAATTCTAGATACCTGTTTGAATCTTGACTCTGTGCAGTTTGGATGTGAACTGATCATTAACTGTAAATATATGACCATTTTCTATTTCCTTTGATTTAGGTTCTTTTGTGAGAACCCGCTGTGTTGGTTTACCACATGCAAGGGACTGTAGGGCTCTAACAAGTTCTCGTTCAGGGATATCAGTCTCTTGTTGAATTTCCTGAAAATTCAGATTAATACAATTAGATTAAAAAAAAGATCCAAACAGGTTATGTAATTAGAAAACAGCATGACCAAGAAGTCTAGGAGAATTATATTAAGTAAATAATTTATAAAAGTGTTGTGCCTACATATACACTACAACTTCAGCAGTTCAGCTAACTGGGGAGAGGACCAATGTGAATCAAAGAACATTTTAAAAATGAATTTTTAACATTTAAAAAGAAATCAATTTTATTGTTTTCAAGTGTCTTCAATAACTAGGTTAACACAGTATATATGCAAGCATGGGTACTTCAGCAAGAATGAACCGTGATTATCATCACTTATTCCTAGATATTTCCAACGTACTTGAACTATCAAAACTTTTGTAGGCAGCTTAAAAATATTTCCTCTAGATGTGCTGATACTATTCATTTGCATAGTAAATACTTAAAAAAACGGAAATGGTATAACCATTGCTTAGCTAAATCATCACAAGTTTTAAGTTAGTAAATCTAAATTAATACAATTTATGGTACATATTTAGAACATGAAAAATTTAAACATGGTTGGTAATTAACACTAAGCAAGAGAGTTAAAATCACAGAAAAAAGTTATAAACTGTATAATGCTTAAAAAAATGTTACTAGGATAAATGCAGCATCTATCTTTGCTCCCACACATTCTAATTAGCCTAACTTCACTCTACAGAAGCGATGTGAAAGGGAGAGATCTTTTTCCTCTTTTACCTCATACTCCAGTATGCTTGTCAGCACCTAAACACTACTCTGCAGTCTGGAGTAAATGTCTAACAAAATAAGGTTGGTACCTTTGGTTGTGTTTCAATGTATAAGGAAGCCTGCTCTTTCTCAAGGGTCCAGTTCATCATTATCAGACACAAACCATTCCTAAGGAAGGGCCAGGGAGCAGCTCATTAGAGTGGACTAAACTCCTGTTACCATCTCAGCAGCACTGCACAAAGTGGGCACAAAAACAGGACTGGCCAGCTGAATCACTTTCTGAAGGCCAAGAATGCTTTAATGTAACATTTTATATAAACCCTTGGCTTCTCTTATAATTGGGAAGTGATGATTCTAAGCAATGTGGACAATATCAATGACTCTATGTATTTTTCTTCTTAGCAATATCTTTCAGTTTTATTTCTTCATTTCCACTGCTGAAGCTTATAAATTTTTGCCAAATGAAAAAGGAGTGTTGAGAAATAGTAGATTTTGTTTCATTTCAGGGGATGTAAACATAAAATTTCTAATATATCATTTAGTCTAGAGGAGATAATCACTGAAGCCCTTCATTTTCGAGGGTTTGAGTTGTCTTAATCAAATTTAAACAAGTGAAAATTTCAGTTACATTTAGGCATAACAACTTTTAAACTGCTCCTGGAATACTGACATTTTATGTAAGATGGTAAAACTTTAATGTAAGAATTAATATGTTTCTGGTATTGACCATATTACAATTAACTTGGTCTATCAAAGTTCTGTACCCAATTAATAAATCCTGCATAATAAAGAACATGCTGAAAACACATTTGTAAAATAAGATAGTAACTACTAGTGGCATCCCTTAGCCACATGAATTGCTCCAACTCACTATAAACTTAAGGCAGTATGATTGAGTACAGAGAGACTTGGAAATTCAGTATAGCAGAGTGGCCAACAGGAAGCTGAAACCCAGGGTCTGAATTCTGCTTTTGCTATTTACTTGCCATGGTGTGGTGGGCAAGTCCATTCACTCCTCTAATTAGGCCTGTGCTTCCTAATGTGTAAAAATGAAGAGGGTGGAGTAGATTCTTAAGTTCCTCTGGCTTTGATAACTGGGAATTTTTGGAGGTAGGTTCTAGTCCTATCTGCCATCTAGACCTCTGTGGATCCCTTAACCTCCACTCTGGCCATCTCCAAAGCTGAGAGCCGAGATCACTGACTAAAACTCTTTCTTGGCACTCTTCTAGCTGGAAAATTGTATAAATCTTTGATTTGATATAAAATTGCCTCATAAATAAAATGATACAAATGATTAACAAATTCTTGAATGAATTTGTGACAAAATAAAAACACATAATAAGTATCTTTTTTTTTTATAATTTACAAAACCGTCAATGTTCACATGCTTCCTTAATATAACTTGTTCTTCAGAAGTAAAAGAATTTATGCCTTTATATAAGACTTTTATGTACACACATTTTCTTTCAAGAGCTGCTGGCTATTTCCTCCACATTATATATGTTGGTACAAACAACCACTTATATTTCTATAGTGCTTTCAGGTCTATGAGGTGCCTTTTTCTCCAACCCTACGAGGTAGTGAAGCCTTACTGTCTCACTTTCCATTCACTTACATCAATCCATAACATCCCCAACTACAAAATAACAGGTGCTCACAACCTGAAAAATGAAGTTGCTACACACTCTAACAGTAATGAAAAGGAAATGTTTAAATTCAAGATGACCTCCAGGGCTGCCATGTCGACTTTTGTGTTGGCAATCAAAATGGGCTCTTAGCACTCAGTTCAACCAAGTGCCTTTGAAGAGTTTGGCCTTTGTTTCCTTGATTAGATTGGGAGCCCTTGGTGACCTCCTTGCCTCAGGGGAGGGCCTAGTTTTACATGGGTTTGAGTGACACGTTTGGGACATCAGAGGCTTTTAGACCATGTGGATTTAAGTCGCCTCTTTGGGACGATTTCAGGTCACCCTGAAAAAGATGTAAAACCAGGGGTTGGCTTTCTCTTTTTTGGAGCTCTTACCCACAGCAGTGGTGGCTCATGTGACTCTGGGCCAGCACTTGTTATGAGCTCCCGGGCTGAACTTAGATGTTGGTAACTATTAATCGTATTTGGTCTGCCTGTCGATGTTTGTAATTTGTTTGTATTTGCTCTGAAGTTCAGGGTGCTGGCTTTTCCCCCTGAACTAAGTGAATGGTGTTTGTATGCTGGATTAAAGTAAGCTTGTTAACCCCTTAACTTGCTTTCCTTAGAAAAGCAGATCAAAAGAACCTGGGCTTTTGCAGCGTGCTGGTTGTTGGGTTGTTGGTCTTTCACCCCCCACAACAGCTGCTAGCCAGATTGTTGAAACAACTTTGAGGACTCAATCTTGCCTTACATAGTTAATGTTCTACTTGTCAAAAAGATTTCCTAGACACATCAGGCCGAGAAAAGAAGAAAGACCAGAATAAGTAAAATTGAGTTGACATGAGGGGTGTGTCCTACCTTCTCTTTAGAACAGAGAAATACTGCTGATTCTCTCAAGTTTCTTTTTCTTGGTCTAGAACTGTAATTTCATTGGTGCACTGTTTTATTGTTTTATCTTTGCCCATTACACTGCTTGAAAAATAGTAGGCACTTATCAAATGCTTTGAGTTTGACTAATAGAGATTTTCAGTAAGGTAATTCCACCTATCATCGCATATTGGCAACTAATAGGCTTACTGAGTTGCCTGGGGCCCGGAAAGGTTCAACAAGTGACTCAGCCAAGGTAACATAGCCAGTCTGTGAAGAAAGCAACACTTGAACCTTGGTAGCCCAGACTCTATCCACTGCTGCCTCTCAAACTTCAACTGCTTAACATAAAACTTGTTTCTTTGTAGATATATTATTCCTGAGACCTATGGCAGGTTTCAGACACACCCTGGCAACAACTATCAAGGACCTTCAGTTTCATCTTTAAGGAACTGTAGAAGGCCTCAACACTAAGGAGTGCTCTTGCTATGTGTCAACTAATGCCCTAAATTTGTTGTGTTAATTAAATTATATTCTGTAGGAAAGAACTGTTTGTATATAATAAGCCTCTTCTCATAATTTGTAGCTTTATTTTTTACTACTCTGAAAACACCCTTGTGCTTGAAGTCAACAAAACAAATGGCTGGGTTTTTTTTTTTAATCGTTCCTCAAAGTTAAGATTTTTACAAGAAAAATGTCAATCCAAAATTGCATCTACTATATTTAAGGGGAAAAACATTTGAACCATAAAGCTAACATTGACTTGCCTCCTCAAGAAAATTACCTTAACTCAAATTAAAAGTCAATTGTTTTTCTCTCTATGTTCACATCAAGATCATAAAGTTGTCTTTTAATAAGGTCTTACTGAATTCAGGAAATATTCTAATGGGAAATCTTAACTGCCCTAATAGTAAGTGGATCTACACAATCAAACTCAACTTCTAAAAAGTGACTCTTTACCTATAAAATGCCCATGATATACAAAAGGGCTGTCCAAAATACGGCCTGTGGGCCACATATGGCCCCAGTGCGATTTTATGTGGCCTACCTGTGGGTTTTAATTTTCACGAGCAAAAAAATAAAGTAATAATTTGCATGGAATCTGTATTAGATTTTTAAATTCCATCACTAATAATCTTGTTGATGTTAATTTTCTTTGGTGTTTTTAAGCAGTATTACGGACGGAACATATCGCACGGAACTTTCAATTGATCTGTGGGATGCGTTCTGTCTGTACGATACAGACTAGTCGGTATGCACCTACCTTTATACTGTTGTGTTGTTGCTTTGTGTTTACTTTCGTGCTTTGCGCCTTTGCCTGTCATGTTGATGATGAGCGTTCCTCCACTTTCTATTAGTGTACTGTATTTTTTATTCTGGGTGCAACCCTTGAATAATTATTTAATTTTAATGTGGCCCAAAGATAACCTAAGGCTGGATAGCCCTGATATATAATACGGATACTACATTCTTACCCTTCATAAAAATCCTAAGAATTAACTGTTTGACAGGCTTTAACAACTATAAATACTATTTAAAGATTGTTACTAGTGATAAGTTCTTCAAAAGGAATGAAAGATAATTTAAAATCACTTTATTAAGAAGTAGTAAATTTAAACTACTTAGATACTGTGAAGGAAAGAAAATATTTCCTCAACAGGAAGTAGGTAGTTTGTAAAGCTACGTGTGTGTGTGTGAAGAGAGTGGAGGGGGAGCGGAGGGCAGAAAGAAAGAGGAGAAAGATAAACAGACAGACTACTTATTGGCAAAGAAAGTAAAATTGAGAAGATAAGTTAGCAACTTTTCCATGTAGAATACCAATTTCCAGTTCTAAGGAATTAATGCTAGTCTGAAAAGAAATCAAATGGAAACAACAGAAAGCAATTTAAAAGGCAAAAGATTCCTACTAAGCAGCCAAAGTATATGTTTTGGCAAGGTAGGAAGGTGAATAACTGGTGTGTGATGTCTAACAGCTTGAAGCGTTCTCTAATCACAAGAAGAGGATGAGCTGTTTTAGCGCCATCAAAGACATGTCTCACTGAATCTTTATTCTTATACTGTGCTCTAGGTAAGAAACTGTGAGTTGGAAAAAAGAACTATGATAGAAGCCAACTCCACAAATCAACAATACTAGGATGATGTTTCAGACATTCTCAAGTACAGTATACAAGAACCAGAAATTGTTATTCTAACAAGTTAAAAATAATACCGGTTAAAACTGATATAATTGTAAATCATACCTCAAATGTATATTTTTCTCTATTATTAAAGAGCATTAATATTGTCATCTGGAAAGTAGAGACTTGCAATATGTGCTTCCGTGTATTAGAGCCAGTTACTTGGGCACCTCCAACACCAACTTCTGATCCATCTTCCTATTTTTTTTTAAAATAAAAATATAACAATAAAATTAATTTTAAAATTCCTGTTTGCTATTTTAAATGACTATTACTTCTGTAGTATAATCTTTATTCTTATAAGAAGAGCCACCAATTTCATAGCTACTGTCACTCTACCGGAGACATAATACAAACGATCATAACTAGCAAACAAGAAGTTTTATTATTAGGAAATAAAGTATTGGTTATATAACTGACACATAATTTCTTTAAAAATGAAATGGCATAAAGTCTTATGTAATGGAAAAGGTCTTTGGCTCAAGAACTAAAGATTAACAGTGAAAGACTTAATGATTTATATACATATTTAAGAAATATACTGATTTTTTTTCCAAAATCATTCACATAAGTAATTTTAGAAAAGACCAACATATTTATTTTTATGTTATGTGGGAGGAAAAAAAATCAATAAAAACCTAATAAATAAGAAATATTTTAAGGAATATTTAATTACAACTTAAATATTAATCAGCAACTTTTGTTAAAAAGAAGTTTATGGGTCAGATAAAAGTAAAATCTTAAAAATCCATTCAGAAATAGAAATCAAGACAACTGTAATTCACAATCTTATAGCTAACTTTTTGCAAAAATAATTAAATAAATGTTAGGGATATGGTGGAATAGGAATTTACTGTTAGAACTAAATATTGATATAAAATTTTTGGAGAGCAATGCAATATATCTCAAAGCTGATCATACCTTTCACCAAACAGATTATAATGCAAAGATTAAATCCCTGCAAAAAAAAAATTACAAGGGAAAAACAACTGTGCCAAAACGTTAGTAGACACTCCATTTGTGATGGCAAAAATTGGTAATAACCTCTACGTCCCAAACTTGGAAACTGGCTGAATATATTATAGTTATTACTGTAATGGAATGTTTCCATAAAAACATAATAGGAAGTACTCAGTGAGATATGAATAGAACTTATATGAGGTGATCCAGAGTGAAAAACCATCGCAGTTAGAATTATATGCATATTAAAAACAATAAAAGGAAAAATATTAATATTGTTAAACGTTTGTTAAATATGTAAGGTTTAATGTAAGCTTTTATTCCTTATTTTGTGTGTGTTTACTTGACTTATTTTTGGTTATTAAATAATAAAAAAAGTCTTCTTTTAAAGTCTATTAGTAACTCAATTCCATCTTGCAAACACTGAAGGGGGTCAATTTATCAATAGAGTCTGTAATCCCAGGTTATTTCACGCCAGAATGGTAAGCATGCTTCAGTTTATCTTAGGAAGTATTACTTATTTCAACAAATATTCAAAATTCATGTAATTGATGGATTTTGAAAAATCACTGCTTTAAGGATAAATGAATGTAGTTTTATTCAATGCTATATACTATTCTGGTAATTCTAAACTTCTTTTACAGAGACAGGGACTGGATCCATGATTTTATTGGTATAGGGAACTCTTGGGTGAGGAAACTCTCCCATGCAAGTAGGTACTTTCTTCATCACCTTAGGGTTGCTGAAGGCACTAAGGTTAAGTGGCTTGCTCACCAACACTGCTCTTCCTGGCTCAGAGACTGGCTCTTTGTTCATTATACCACATGCCTCTCTTACATTACAGACCAGTTTAAAAAAAAAATCAAGACAGAATTTTTTTACCTAATGTGAACTGCTATTTTAAGACCCAATCCTTTTATTTCTTTAGCTTTTTATTTTTTTTTAAACTTCCTTTGAGGCGCCTACTTAAAGAAAGCAACAAACTTAGAAAAGCAAACAGTAAAATATACTTGATCTCATAATTCTCAATTAAAATTAACAGATTCACTAACTTTTCATAATTTTAAAATACTAGTGAATTACATAATTTGAGAATTAATTTACAGTTTCTTAACTTACTTGTTTACCTGCAAAGTTATCTAGCTCATAAGCACTCAGGTTATTGGAACCTAAGAATTCTAAAGTCATCTTTGGTGAATTTGACAGTTTAAAAATTAATTTTCTAATACCCACAAAAAATTGAGCTTTCCATGAGAATTATTAGTCTTAGTAATTGTTAGCACTTAGATCTTAGGGCAGACGAATAGCAAATGATGTGTTTTTAAAATGAAAAAGTTAACTGAAGGAAAAGAACAATAAAAATCCAGGCTTCCACCTACCAGCCCCTTAAGGATTTGCATGATTTACATCTGTTGCCTTTATAACTAAATGAAAGCTAACCACATAATTTACCTCATGGATTGTATTTTTAAAGTTTTTGATTACCTGATATAGGCATATATGAATGCTCCAACAATTACCTTTTTGACTGGTCCATAAAAGGTGGCATTGAGATCTGCAGAACCCATATGGTGCTGGAGCGTCAGTTGCCGACCACTGTGTTTGGCTAAATAAAACCTACAGCACAACAAAAAAGTAATTTAATTCATATAATTTATCTATTTTAAAATATAGAAAGGATAATGACCCCAGGCAAGCCTATGTAGCCATGGAGAGAAAGAAAGGGACATAAAAGATAAGGTAAATAGTAAGGTTCTTTAGAGCCTGGGAAGAACCATGGCGTTCATTAAATTTAATCCCTTTATTTTTTTTAACTGAGGAAACCGATGGCCAAACAGATTATTAACTGTCTTGCTACAAATTACACACTAGGTGCATATGGAAGAATGGAATGTAAGGACATTTCCACAGAGGCACTGTCCCTGCTCTGTTGCAGAGATGCTATCACTCAGGTCATATTCCACTATAACAATTGAAAACTATCTTAAAACAGCTATTGTGTTGTAATTTAGGAGCAGATAAAATAGTACTGAATTCATGGCTATGCCTCCATGTATACCCACAGAAGACTTTTAAAAAAGCATCAAACAAAAAGGTATCAATAAATTATTACACTCAAAAAGAAACCAGCATAAAACGAATGTGCAGACTTTCTGAACACCACCATTTTAAGTTCCATCAAGAACATTGGAATTGGTAAACTCTTCAAGATCTTTCATTTATGCCAACTAAAAAAGCCCCATCCCCATTACTGATTTGCTACTCTAAACTACTTTATATTACTACTGGTTCTGCAGTCTTACTCACTGACTTCTACCATTTTAGATCAAATTTAATGATCCTTACTACACATTGAAAAAAAAAAACAATGCATTTAATCTGTATGCTTTCCTAAGTCTTAAACTTATTTCAATGAGAAGCAGTATTGGTACTGAAAATACAAAGCCTAGTTTTAGTATTTACCTTCTAAATATTTCAAAAGCATGTCTTGGTGCTGGTGGGATGTTGCACTTTGGTGTGGCTGACTGAGTGGGCCAGTATCCTGTTGTAAGGACTCGAACTGTGAGGTCAACACCACCTAATGATACCTATGCACAATGGGAGAAAAACACCTCAGATTTTAGTTAGAATTAATTATATCCTCTAATTAGTCAGTTACTGATTTGTGAGGCCAGCCTTAAAATGGTAGCAAGTACATGGCCTAGTTGGTTTCTCACCTCCAAGATTACTTATTTAACATCCAATCTTCATACACAAGTACAATTTTCTCTGCGAAAAATAGACCATATAGCAGGAACATAATATCTATTGTTGAAATCTGTGACCTTCCCCCATCTGTCTCCTAGACTTGACCTTTTCAAAAATCTATCAGTATTGACTATATTTAAAGAGATAATGTTGGTAAGAGCAGAAGTAGAGTCTAATACTTAACAAAGAGTGGAGGAATCTTATAAAAGAGATTATTTATAGAGAACTAAGCTTCACTTTAAAACTGAGGGTCAATAGTGGTAAGGAAAAATTAAAACAAGTAGCCTGTTGTGGTACTGCAAACAAAATCCTGTGACCTATAAACATAATTATATTGTAAGGCCATGAAACTTTCCTTAGACTTAAAACAAAATTATCAAGGTATCAAAATGATCTCTTTCTTCAAAGATGTTTCTAGTGTTATTTCTTCTCTGCTGAAATTTTAGAAACAGCATGGCACCCTCTATGAAGTACAAATATAACAAAAATTCTTTTAATCTTAACTCAGAGTTTTAATCTACTTGGTCAAGTTTTCCACATCTTCATACCTTGTATAAGCCTCATAATAAAGTTTGAAAGAAAAGTATTTTTAGCTATATTACTCAAGCTCATGTAAGTGTCATCATCTGACTATTCAAATAGCTATTTTCACAGCATTGTGTTCAGGACGCAATGACATGATAATTCCTGAAAGGAGTTTGCGTTCTTCTGGAGGAATACAATGTGCAAGCAGGTAACTTATAAGAACAAGTCAGTGTGAACAATTAGGTGGTTTGGAGGATGTTTCATGGAGGAGGTGACAACTCCACTGACACTTGAAGGAATACAATGATTCAAGGACATGGAGATAAGCAGAAAGTGTGATCTAGGCCAGAAGAATGGGTTACACATATTCCTAGGTGGGAGATGGGAGTGTCAAATTTGCTTAGAACAAAGTTCATGAAGGGGCGTATTATGGAATAAGCCTGCAAAGGTTAAGTGAGAGCCAGATTATACAGGGCCTAAAATGCCAGGCTACTGGGAAGCTAGCGAAGGTTTTGATGAAGAGAATGATATGGTCAGACTTATATCTAGAAAGATTATTTTGACAACCGTGTGTAGGATGAATTAGAGATGGGAGAGCCTGGAAGCAGGGAGACTAGATAGGCTAATACTATAGTCAGCAGGTGACCACAGGTGACCATGTGACTAGAGAGAATGTAATGGATTCATGAGAGATTGTGGAGGTTTTAATTGACAAGTCTTTGCAGCTTTCTGGATGTATGAGATGTGGGATGGCAAGATATTAATAGTTTCTGGGATATCAACCTGGGTTGCTGAGAGGATTGTGGTATCCTGAAAGGAATATAAGTATGGAAGAACAGGGGGAAAATAATAAGTTCTGCTGTGGAATCACTGAGTTTGAGATGCCTATTAGACTACTATGAGACATCTGGCAGTAGCTGATAATGAGGGACTGAAATTTAGGAAACAGAGGGATGGGAATTGTTGGAAGCTTGGGAATTGCAGAATTTCACAGTTGGAAGAGACTCCAACCTACAAATAAAAAGAATTCTACGTCATAACTGAAAAGTAATTGGCAACTATGGTTGAAGACTTACTTAAAAAAATTATTTTATTTTTAATTTATGGAATAAAACAAATTTTGCCATAACATGGTATAATAAAAAAAGATTGCATAAGAAATTGCAAATCAATTATGTACAACTTGCTATTCAAGTATAATAAAGTTATAATGTAAAGTTCTTTTCTTCTCCCCTATCCCCACCCATTTCATGGCTACCATTAGACACAAATATGTATCTATATACAAAATCATACTGTACATACTTCTGTTTATCAACTCTTTCTCTGGATGCAGATAGTGTCTTCCTTCATATATCCTTTTTAGTTAACTTGGGTATTTATAATAGTCAAAATGACTTATTTGCTCAAAGTTGTTCTTAAGATAATATTGCTATTACTATATACAACGTTCTTTTGTTTCTGGTCATTTCGTTCTTCATTATTTCATGCAAGTTTATCAGTGTTTTTCTAAGATTATGGAGCTCTTCATTTCTTAGAGCACAGCAGTATTCCATCACAATCATATACCACAACTTGTTCAGCCATTCCCCAATTAATGGACATCCTCACAATTTCTAGTTCTTTGCCAATGCAAAGAGAGCTGCCATAAATATTTTAGAACATATAGTTTCTTTTCTTTTTCCCCTAACCATCTTTGGAAATAGATCCTGTGGAGGTAATACTGGGTCAAAGGGTTTAGGTGGTTTTATAACTCTTTGGGCATAATTCCAGACTGTTCTCCAAAGTGGCTGCATCAGTTAATAATTCCACCAACCATGAATTAGTGTCCCAGTTTTTCCATATCCATTCCAACATCTGTCACTTTCCCCTTCAATTATTTTAGCCAATCTGATAGGTATAAAATGATTATCTCAAGGTTATTTCAATTGGCATTTCTCTAATCAATAATGATTTAGAGCACTTTTTCATAGGACTACAAATTGTTTGGATTTCTTCATTAGAAAACTGCCTGTTCATCATATCCTTTGACCATTTATCAACTGGGGAATGACTCAAATTCTTTATATATCTGATATAGGAGATCTTTAAGAAACTGTCTACAAAATTCCACCCCCCGCCCCAATTCTCTGCTTTCCTTCTGATCTTGGCTACATTTGTTTTATTTGTACAAAATCTTTTTTATTTATTGTAATTTAAATGATCCATTTTATACCTCATTCTATTGATTGTTCACCTATCCACAAGTCTGTTAAGTAGTGTGTTCCATGTCCTCCAAATCTTCTTGTGATACTTCCTATCTTTATATCAATGTCATGTATCCATTTTGACCTTACCTTGGTAAATGGTATAGGATACAGTTTCTGCTATACTAATTTCCAGTTTTCCTAACACTTTTCACTAAATAATGAATTCTTATTCTCAAATCTTAAGTCTTTCCTTTGATTATTTCAGTGTCTCTGATTGAGTCTTACTAGGTGCTAAGTCCCAGGCCCAAACCCCTATCTATTAGGGGTTAAGCCTATGTGGGTGTGAATTGGTAACTAAGGTGGGGCTCCAGGTGGAGCCAATGAAGGGAGGTGCTAACACCCGGGCCAATCATAGAAGCCTAAGTTCTGGTCACTCAGATGATGTTGATGACATCTGAAACTGTATAAAAAGGGAGAACAGAGCTATTGCTTAAGGCTCTCACTCCTGGAGGTGAGGGACTCTGAGCAGCCCCTGTAAGGACCTTCCAGCTGAACTCAGATGTCAATTGTTTTCTTGGTAACTATGAATTGTATTTGGTCTGTTTGTAATTTGTATTTGCTTTGAAGCTCAGGGTGCTGGCTTTTCCCCCTGAACTGAGTGAATGATATTTGTATACTGGGTTAAAATAAGCTTGTTAACCCCTTAATGTTGCTTTCCTTAGTAAAGCAGATCAAAAGAACCTGGGCTTGCAGCCTTCTGTGTGCTGGCTGTTGTTGGTTTTACACCGCCACAGCAGCTGCTAGTAAGATTGTTACAACAGTTTCATTTATCTACCTTTCTATTTTCTTACTGCCTCATAATATAGTTTAAGATTTGTTACTACTAACTCTCCTTCCTTCTGATTTTATTTGTATAAAGGGTTTTTTATAATTTTCTTTATATAATTTTTGGGTTTCCTTTGACAGGTGTACTCTCATGTATTTTATGCTCTCTAGAGTTATTTTAAAGGAAAAAAAAGACTTTCAATAAAGTAGACCCTAACAGTTCTCCCAAGATGGCATATTCGTTTTTAAAAAATTTTCATTTTGTTAAATATTTACTAACTAAATTAAAAATTTTTTAATGTTCATTAAAAAAAAAAGTTGAGTTCCAAAATCTTTCCCTCCCTCACCTTCCCCACACCTTGAGAAGGCAAGTGATATGATATCAATTATACATGGGAGGTCATGCAAAACATATTTCCATATTAACCATGTTGTAAAAGAAAACATACATACATATAAAACAAAAAATATAAGAAAAGTGAAAAAAAAAAGTATGCTTTAACCTCTAGAGTTCAGTTCTCTCTCTGGAGGTCATTTTTCATCATGGGTCCTTTGGAAATGTCTTACATCAAAGTCTTGATCAGAGTATCTACATCTTTCACAGTGGGTCATCATTATAATACTGCCATTACTGTGTACAATGTTTTCCAGGCTCTGCTTACTCTAAGACTTCCCAGCTTTTTCCAAAACCATCCTGCTGTTATTACTTACAACACAACAGAATTCTATCCCACAACGTGTTCAATCATTCCCCATGAGGAGGCCCATTCCTTCTTGTTTGTTCTTAGATTAAACCTAGTCTTTCTCTATCTTCTAACCACTGCTCTTTGTTGTCTTTTGGCACCAAGCAGAACTCTCTTATTGGACAAAATTTAAAGTACTTGAGGAATCTACTCCCGAGTTTTCTATTCTCCAAGTTTAATATAGCTTGTTGTCCGTTCCTTCAAGTGATCCTCATATAATATGACCTGAACACCTTTCAGAATACTGGTTGCCATTCACTTGGAATGTCATTCCTAACATGTTGTACTCAAAAACAAATATTCAACATATGGTCTTCTCAGGTCAAATACAACAGGATTATATTACTTTCCTATTCATGGATGCTAACACCTCTTGTGATTAAGCCCAAGATCCCATTAGCTTTCTTAGCTCTCCTACCACTTTAGTTCATTGAAAACCCTTCATCTTTTCTAGATGAATTTTTCCATCTTACCTTTGAATTTAGTTTTTTGAACAGAAGAGTAAGGTGTTAGATTTACTGTTATTAAACTTTGTCTTATTTAACCTACCCCAAAGTTCTAGCCTGGAAAATTTTGGAATGGAAAGGCAGTCATACTACCAAGTCCAAATGGGTGTGTGTGTGTGTGTGTGTGTGCGTGACACACACATGGTTGCATCTGAAATTAAGAGAATGGAAAGCAGGTATCTTTCATAACTACGGATAGCAGAGAATTTTTAAAGTAGGAAGATAAATGAACATTAAAGGTACAAAATGGTCAATTTCAATTAGGTGAGGTTGAAAAACTTTTTCAAAAGCAAAATTAAATCAGTCTGAATTAGAGGAGAATGTTACCTGAGGAAGATCTTTGAAGCAAATTTCTCTGATGGAAGTCTGATATCCAAGATATATGGTGAATTGAGATGACCATATAAGAACAAGAGCCATTTTCCAATAGAGAAATGATCAAAGAATATGAATAGGTATTTCCCAAAGGAAGAAACACAAGCTATCCAAAAGCACATGAAAAAATGCTCCAAATCACAAATTTGAAAAATGCAATTTAATGTAATGTAGAATGTGATAAAGAGAAACAAGCAATCTTAAGTGCTACAAAAAAACCTGAGGTAAGAAAGATGACTTTTAACTAAGGAAGAATTCTTAGCACCAACATCCATTGAGTCTTCCACTTTCCTTTTTCCATCTCAAGAGTTATCAGTCCTCACTGGAAGCTAATTTATCTTGTGGTCTTGACTCCATTTCAATACCTCTTCCAGAACTTTATTCAAGACACTCAGATACTTTATGCAAAGTTACACTGATTCATTTATCTTAGCCTAAAAACATGTTCAGTATTCTTCAATATGAAGAAGCTTGCCTTTGAGGCATCTTTGTTCTATCCAGTTCATGTTCCACCTCTCTACTCCATTTCACAACCAAGTTTCTTTAAAAAAAATGGACACCTACCCATTATTTCTAAACTCTTATAATTTGGGTTCTAAATCTACTACACAAGGTCATCAATGGCTTCCTATTTACTAAACCCAAATCCCCCTTTTTTTTGTATATGTGTATGTG
Source organism: Trichosurus vulpecula (assembly GCF_011100635.1). NCBI lineage: Eukaryota > Metazoa > Chordata > Mammalia > Diprotodontia > Phalangeridae > Trichosurus > Trichosurus vulpecula. The sequence goes on along the minus strand of NC_050576.1, from coordinate 275,330,162 downwards.
TACATGTACACACACACACACACACACACACAGAAAGAGAGAGCACACACAGTAATACTGAACAACCTTGCAATTTTGAAAAGAAGGGAACCACAGGGAAGACTACGTATGTGAACCAAGGTATATAGATTAATAAATCAGATGTTTATAACCTGTCCCTTCCCACACTCAAGACAGTTGGCATACGCATGCGTGTACAAACATGCACACACAGACATGAATGAAATAATGAATAGGATGGTTTAAGAAAAACATGGGAAGACCTATATGAATCAATGAGACATTAGAGAAAATTTTATTTTCTGTTATATTAAGGATTTTTCTCTTTATTTCCTCATTCATGGACAAGCCCCTGTAGGTCAATCATCCATTCCCGAAGGACAAAGCTGATAAGAGATTTTCCAAATCCTCTGGGAATATGCTCCTCAACCGGGGTGGGGGGTTGGGGGGCGGGTGGGCCCCCCCCCCAGGCAGCTTGCCCACCCAACTAGGAGACTTTACTTCTATTTAAACAGAATCTAATCTAATCTAGGTGAATTTCTGCCCCAAAGCAATGAACTTGGGCCCCTGTACCCCTTCATAGGAGTTTAGGGTGATCCAGTTCATGAAGGAGAAAATCAACCTGAGTAGTGAGTAGATATGGATTCCTTTGTCCAGACTGCTGGAAGTGGCTGAGTCTCATGATCAAGCCACATTCTCAGCAGGAGAAGTTAAGGACTTTTACTCTGCTCCCTCCTTTAAACATCTACCAATCAGGGCTGATTCTCCTGTTGGGGCATTCCCTTTCAAAAAAAAAAATATTTAAGGCATTCAGTATATCCGTTAGGTGTCTTTGGTTACCAAGAGAAATCACAGAATGATCAATTTATTGATTATTAGCTGGCCTAATTAATAAACTGATTAGTAATTATCCCAAAACTCTGTGTCTCAGGTTTTTCACTTGTCTCCAAATGAAGTGAGTAGATGAACATTATACACAGTAAGTGGAAATTGCAATGCTAATCAACAGTGAATGACAGCTATTCTAATCAATACAATGATCCAAGACAATTCTGAAGGACTTATGATAAAAAATGCTACCCACCTCCAGAGAGAGAAAACTGATGGAGTCTGAATTGAAGAATAATTGAATTATTGAAGAATAATTTTTTTATTTTATTTTTCTTGACATATTAGCAATACGCTTTACAGAATTTCACATGTGTAACTCACACCACCTTTCAAGCTCTCTCAGTGGGTGGGAGAGGAGTAGAAGGAGACAGAATTAGGGACTCAAGAATTTTTTTTAAAATGAATGCAATAAATAAATACTAAATAGGGGGTGGGTGAGGTAGGTGGCACATAGAAAACTGGTATGCCTCAAAATACTTATGATGTGCATTAATACAAATTCCAAAAATAGAGAAAGTGTTTACAGTATAACCACATTGTCTAATCTTATTTATGTCAATACCAAATCTCTTCTGTTCCTTTTCTCTCCTCTCCACCATAAATAGTATTACTATAATTACAGCAGAAAGGGCTAGAGAAATTTTACTATCAGCTTAAACATCAAGAAATTGCAAAATAAGAAAACATTTGTTTCATAGTCAATAAATAACTATTGAGCAAATCCAAGAATGAATGAACACACGGAAAAAACCCTAGTATCTGAGAATGCCTGTAATTTGATAATGAAACTCTAATGTGAAGCAACCTGTTCTGATCAGACCTCACCTCACTAAAAAGGGAGATGGAGAGAATTACTACATCAATCTCCTTCTTTGTTTACTTATGCTTCCTATAGTCCAGTCCTTGAGGCCAAAGGTGGCCCTCTAGATCCTCAAGTGCGGCCCTTTCACTGAATCCAAACTTCACAGAACAAATCTCCTTAATAAGAGGATTTGTTCTGCAAAACTTGTTCTCAGTCAAAAGGCCATAGACCTAGATAGCCACATGTGGCCTCGAGGCCAAAGGTTCCCCCCACCCCTGGAACAGTGAAATACTACACTAGGGTACTACCCCAGACTGGCTCCTTCGGGGGGGGGGGGGAATTTTTTTTTTTTTTGGTGCCTTGGTCCAATATAGTATGTGTTCCAAAGTCAAAGAGTCAACATGCTACTGTGTAATTCCAGCAGAGGTGACCAGTTCTGAGATGGACCCTGGATGAAGGGGAATGGGATCCTTATGTCACATCTTGGCATAGATCGTTTATGGTGTATTTTGTATTCAGGTAACAAATTCATTTTCAGTTTACTATGGAATATGGCATCAAAGGGTGGTACATGCCTAATTACTATGAGAATAATTTTCTAGTTTTCCTAATAATTTTTGCCAAAGAGGCAGTTCTTTCCCAAGTTTGTCAAACACCAAATTCTGGGTTTTTAAAAAATATTTCTTTGCCAATTCTTGTTCACTGATTTATTTTTCAACTTTTGAACCAGTACCAACATGTTTTCATGACTATAGATTTGTCATAGAATTCAAGGTCTACAAGTGCTCCCTGCATTCCTCTTTCTCTTGAAAAGTCTACAGGTTCTTTTGTTCATAAAAATCCAACAAGTTATTAGTATTCTTTGTTTTAGCATCAAAAAATTATTAATAACTAAGCTGTGTTACTTGGAGCTGTCATGTGCCTTAAATCCAAATGGATTATATCATACCATATTTATAAACCAAAGTTTTATAGCCAGTGTGTATAATCTCAGTGATATTCACTCATGAGTAAAAACACCATAGAATGTCAGAATAGAAAGATGAATGTTGGGTATGATGTGACTTAATCAGAGGAGCATACTACTATTTTTCACTAAGTGGTACTGGTCAATCTGGATAAAAAAGGATCACCTACTATCAATGGCCTTAAAAATCTGCACAATATTGTAGATGAGAGTTAAGGGAGCTGCATGATTTTTCAAAGTTTTAGCCACAAACTTGAAAGGTTTTCTATAGACGGCACTTAGCACATAGTAAGTACTTAAATGATTTTCCATTACATAAAAAATTATCAACAATAAAATGCTCTAACATTATCCGTAGCAATACTATTTCTACTATGAGAGTTTGTAACATAGTCTAGATTCCCCTGGATGATGTCCAACATTACACAGTACTTTAATTTTTTTTCAAAATAATTAAAATCAGTGTTCTCAATTTATTCTGAACATCTCCATTTAAGTATAAATAAATTACTTTTGCCTTTATTCAGATTTTACAGACAAAAGGTGATTTGTGTGAGATGATATAGTTTAGAGGGATGCTTAGGACTAAGTGATAAAAAGCTAGATCTTTCTTTTTTCTAGTGGGATTTTTTTCAAGAACACGCCTATTTTGGTATTAGCCACAATTTTATGCCATTTTGATCAGAATAAATTTTTTTAAATGACAAAGAAACTGAGCTACAAACAAAAGCTGCTTTACCTTGAAGGAATAACAAAAGGTTTTGAAAAGTTTTGTGAACTATGAAAATTCCTTGAAAAGACACTCAATATTTAATACTCAATACACAGGAAACAAATAAGTGTTTACAGCTGTTAATGAAGTACAATAAAGTTAACTCACTTTCAAAGGGGAAGACTTTGGTCATGTCACTTACCAAGCAAAATGTTTATTATGAAAAAGTTTGTGTAAAAATAGACAAATACACACATATGCAGACAGACAGATCGACATGTATACATAAGAAACAAAAGTAAGAGTCTTACCCCTGTGGCCTGTAGATGTTGCCTGAATTCATCCATAGTTGTATTTGAGATGCTCATATCCCTGAACATTCCTTCCAGTTTTGATGTGAACTGACATCCACATTCAGTCTGGAAATAAAGGACACGTACAAAAACTGAATCTTTATTCATTAAAACAACTCAATCTCTTAACAGCAAATTAAATATGAAATGCCTTTCAACAGTAAGGCTAATCTCTATTAGTTTGTGAAATATGAATTACATCTACTAAACTCGGTGATCTGGCGGGAGGAGAGAATGGAATGAAGAGTATTCAAGCAGCACTAAATGACACTGGGATTGTTAGGATTTTAAATTCTAGGGAAGAGCATCTTAGAGAACAATCTACATTAATTGCAAGAAGAAAAAAATAAATTTACAAATGAAAAGCTCACTTAACAATGTTTTCAACCACACACACATCACCATATGCACAATCACATTAACCGTGTTAAACATCTGTATTAAATGTTGATGGGTGTTATGTTCTATCTTACCTTTAATTTAGATATCATATTTTTTTCTGAGTCATCAGAAACACTTTTATTTGTAAGAAGTCTTCGGGCCAAATGTTGTTTATAGTAACGTTCAAATACATCTTTCTCTTGCATAAACCTAAACAGGACCATTGCCTTATCCAATATTGTTTCTACTTCTTGTTCTGTAAGCTGTAAAATTAATTGAAAGATTCAGAAATTTGATTTCTATGAAAAGAACAAAACTACCACATAAATTTAAGTGTATAACAAACAAATGGATAGGGACCCCAATACCTAGAAGGGAACCTCTTGTTCCATGTATACCAGACAACTATAGTAACACTTAGTCTGTTTCCTTCTTTGCACTTCACATGTACTTTACCACTAACACTCATTTTCTCATTTCTCCCTCCTCCCTCAACAATAAGTCCATATCCAGTCTACCTGAATCACAAAATTTTTTTTTTCTAAATGCTACTGAAGATGTTTCTCCAATAGGAGCTTTATTCTTCTGACTTCATCTATTTCCAGAGTATGGAAAAACCAAATGAATTAACTTCATGTTCTAAAGACCTGTTGCAATCTTTCATTCCTCATGATAAAAAGAGGTACAAACATAAAAATCACACAATTCTCTTGATCTATCACAACCATGCGAGAACTAATACCCATATATTAAATTTGTATTCTGATAAATACTCCTAGTTCCTCTTTTTCTAGCTTAGGTAAAAATATTTGGGGGCCCTAAAAGGACAAAGCAACAGAGAGGAAGCCTGGAAGAGTGGACAGAAAGCTGGCCTCATCCCCAGAAAATCTGTGGTTTAAGCCCACCTTTGAATTATACTGGCTATGGGCATCCCTAGCACATAATTTAATCTCCCAGTACTCTTGTAAATTCTCATAAGATTATGTTGCAGACAAAGTGCTGACTAATGTTGGTTTCTTCATCCAGGAGATTCTGATAATAAGGAGATCACAAGTCTAGCTCCTAAGAAAAATATTTCATCCCTCTTCAAACTTCCCCAGGCTCCTCCTCCTTTCACCCTCTCAGCTAAGAACCTGGCCTCATATTTTGCTGAAAAAAGAGGCCAGTTGCTAAAAGCTCCTTATCCCCTTCTTGTATCATTCAGATGTCTTAGGCCACTATCCCCTCCTTCACATCTGTGAAGAAGTGGCCTATTTCCTTGCCAAGGTAAAGTTCTCTACAACATGTATAAGAGATTCCATTCCACCCCATCTTCTCCAGCAGATTGCCCTCACTATCACTTATCTTTAATTGTTTTCCTGTCTCTTGGCTGCTTCCCTCCTGCCTACAAACAAGCCAATGTCTCCCCCATCCTTAAAAAACTCAAACTTGAGCAATACCAATCCTATTGGCTGTTGTCCTAGAGCTCTTCTCCTTTTTCCTTTTAGTAAACTCCCTGAGGAGGTATACAACTGATGCCTTCATTTCCTTTCTTCTCTCTTCTTACTCTCTGTGGTCTGGCTTGCAACCTCATCATTTAATTGAAACTGCTCTCTCCAAAGTTACCAATGATCTCACAATTCTTTAATCTAATGGCTTTTTCTTAGTCTTCACACTTCTGGACCTCTCTACAGCTTAGGACACCGTTGATCACACTTCTCCTCGATATTCTCTTTCCTCTAGGCCAGGTGTAGTCTAGAGGCCATACGTTCCCCACCCCTGCTCTAGGCTCTCATGACATAGCTCCTTCCTGTTTCTCTTTGCCTCTATGACCACTTCTTTTCTTCTGTGATGGATCTTCATCCATGTCACACCCACTAACAGTGGATGTCCTCCAAGACTCTGTTCTGGGTCCACTTTTCTCTTCCCTCTGTAGCATTTCACTTTGTGATCCCATCAATTCCCATGGATTCAATTATCATCTCAGTGCAAATGACTGTCAGATCTATTTGTCCATCCCTAAATTCTCTCCCTGTCTCCAGTTTTGCATCTCCAATTGCCATTCAAACATCTTGAATGGGATATCCCATATACCTCTGAAACTCAACATGTCCCAAACCGAACCTATGATTTTCCTTCCAACCCCTCCCCCTCTAACTAACCTCCTTATTGAGTATTCCTATCCTCCAATGACCCAGACCGGGTTGGTGAGGCTGACACCATGCTCAAAACATAGTTGTCATCCTCAACTCCACATTCCATCCTCCCCCCTCTCCCCCAAGCCCTCCTCTCCAATCAGTGGCCAAGTTGTATCATTTCCACCTTTGTAACACCTTTAGTAGATGCCTTGTTCTCTCTGACCCTGCTACCACCTTAGTGTGGGCTTTATCACCCCACACCTGGATTATTGCTATAGCCTGCTGACTGGTCTCCCTGCCTCTAACTCCAGTTTACTTTCTAATCACCTATCAAATTCATCTTCCTAAAATACAAGTCTGACTGTCACCTTCCTATTCAATAAACTCCCTTGGCTTCCAGATTACTTCCAGATCAAATATAAAATCTTTGGTTTGGCTTTTAAAGCCTTTTATCACACCATCCTGCTCTGTCCCACCCCCACCCCCAACTTCTGGTCTTCCTACAACTTACTGACCTCCCTGGTTCTTACTAGCACAAGACACTCTACCTCCTGATTCTGAACTTTTTAAAAAGTTAAACACTCTCCCTCTCCGCTTCCTAGCTTCCTTTAAGCCTTAGCTAAAGTCCTTCTTGCAAGAAGTCTTTGCCAATCTTCATTGATGTGTTTTTCCTCTGATACGCCCAATTGAACCTGGTATCTATCTTGTTTGTACGTAGTTGTTTGCATGTTGTCTCCCCTATCAGGCTGTGAGCTCCATGAGAAGAGGAACTGTTATATGTGCTTTTTAACATTTGGTTGTATCCTTACGTTTAGTACAGTGCCTGGTACATACTAGGTGCTTAATAAATAGTAGATGACTATCCCTTACAGCAACACATGATGCTGCCACACAACACAGAACTCTGTATCAACCGTGTGTCTAGTATATCACCTATCTAGCAGAACTGAGAATGCTTAACTTCTACCCCACTGAATGGTTCCAATAGTATAAAGTGTGGGCCACATTGATAAATATGTACAAAAAAGGAGACATGACAGTTGTAGCTGCAGCCTCATTCACAGATGAAAATGTACCATAGCTTTGTTGTCTTTTATAGTTTGATCTTGATACTTATTTTACTGACTGAAATATAGAAGTTACTTATGTTTCAATGTAAAAATATCACACTAATCCACAAATGATTTCATAGAATGCAATTACGCATGAATCATAAAAAGTAATTGTCTTTTCACTGTTTTAACTTATCAATCTATTTTACTTTTACATAGCTTCAAATGTATTCATACTTACTCCTTTGACTCCCTTTTTAAGCTTATCATCAATAAATAACGAGAGGTATTCTGGGGATCTCGAGTTGAGGTTGAGAAAATACTCAAAGTCACCCGCAATTGTCTGTTTAAAGAGCCGGTCATTATTGAATGATTCTTGGAGAAAGCGATCAAACCTACTCTTCAGATCCAGTAAGCCCTTACAAGAGGGAAAAAAACATTTTAATAAATTCTAATTTTGCAATATTAAGAATGGTATGCATGAACTTTTAAATTTTTCAAAAAAAATTTATTTATTTTAGTTTTCAACATTCATTCCCATAAGATTTTGAGTTTCAAATTTTCTCTCCCTCTCTTACCTCCCCCCCTGCACCCCAAGACAGAATGCAATCTGATATACGCTCTACATACACATTCATATTAAACATATTCTTTTTATTGTGGCAAAGAACTGGAAATTGAGGGGATGCCCATCATTTGCAGAATGGCTGACCAAGTTGTGCTATGTGATTGTGATGGAATGGTATTATTCCACAAGAAATGATGAGTAGGAAGTTCTCAGAAAAACCTGGAGACTTACATGAACTCATGCAAGTGAAGAGAGCAGAACCAGAAGAACACAGTACACAGTAACAGGAATATTTTATGATGATCAATTATCAGCAATATAATGATGCCAAACGATTCTCAAGGACTCATGATTCAAAATGCTATCTTCCAAAGAAAAGACTAATGGAGTCTGAATGCAAATCGAAGCATAATTTTTTAACTTGCTTTTTTATTCTTGCTTTTGTCTATGTTTTCTTTTGCCACATGGCTAATATGGAAATGTTTCACAGGATTGCACATGTATAATCTATATCAAACTGCTTACCCTCTCAAATGAGGGGAGGCGGGGGAAGAAGAAAGGAAGGAGAGAACTTGGAACTCAAAATTTAGAAAGTAAATGTTATGGGGTTGGAGCCAAGATGGCAGCTGGAAAGCAGGGACTTGCTTGAGCTCTTCCCCCAGGTCCCTCCAAAAACCTATAACAAATGGCTCTGAACAAATTCTAGAACTGCAGAACCCACAAAATGGCAGAGGGAAGCAGGGCTCCAGCCCAGGACAGCCTGGATAGTCGTGGGATAAGATCTATCACACACGGAACTGGGAGTAGAGTGGAGCAGAGTCCAGCGTGAGCCGTGCCTAGACCAACCAGGACGGGAGCCGGGTGGAACAGGGCCTAGTGCCCTGTATCACTGAGGTGTGGCAGTTACCAGACTTCTCAACCAAAGACAATAGAGAAGGTTAGTAGGAAAAGCTGCTGGGGACAGAGTGAAAGGAGTTCCCAGTTCGGCCACCACCCCGGGGGGAAGCGGGGTGGTGCAGCTACAGAACTACAGCTGCAGTTACTTCATGCCCCAGGCCCACCTGGTGGGAGGGACTGAGTGGCAGATCAGATCAGGAATGCAGAGCCTGCTTAAGATCTGAGTCTGGCCCGGGTTGGTGGTTCTTGGGGGAGGAGGAGCGCTGCTGTGGCAGAGCTTGCTATGTAGAAATAGCTCTGAAAACAACAGCGCAGCCCCTCAAGCTTGAGACAAAGTACTCTATACTCTACAAGCAGTCATAACCCTACAAAAAACTCAAGGCTCAAGTAGTTGGCTGGGAACATGGCCAGGCAGTGAAAATGGACTCAGATTCAGACAATCATCTTTCAAGAAATTATCAAGGAGAACTGCCCTGATATTCTACAGCCAGAGGGTAAAACACAAATGGAAAGAATCCACAGATTGCCTCCTCAAAAAGATCCCAAAAAGAAAACTCCTAGGAATATTGTCACCAAATTCCAGAGCTCCCAGATCAAGAAGAAAATACTGCAAGAAGCCAGAAAAAAACAATTTGGAGTATTGTGGAAACACAATCTGAATAACACAAGATCTAGCAGCTTCTACATTAAGGGATCGAACGGCTTGGAATATGCTATTCCAGAGGTCAGTGGAACTAGGATTAAAACCAAGAATCACCTACCCAGCAAAACTGAGTATTATGCTCCAAGGCAAAATATGGACTTTCAATAAAATAGAGGACTTTCAAGCTTTCTCAGTGAAAAGACCAGAGCTGAATAGAAAATCTGACTTTCAAACACAAGAATCAAGAGAAGTGTGAAAAGGTAAACAAGAAAGAGAAATCACAAGGGACTTACTAAAGTTGAACTATTTTGTTTACATTCTTACATGGAAAGATGATGTGTATGATTCATGAGACCTCACTATTAGGGTAGCTGAAGGGAATGAATACATACATACATATACATATACATATGTGTGTGTGTGTGTGTGTGTGTATGTATATGGCACAGAGTGAGTTGAATATGAAGGGATGATATCTAAAAAAAATAAAACCAAATTAAGGGATGAGAGAGGAATATATTGAGAGAGGGAGAAAGGGAGAGATAGAATGGGGTAAATTATCTCACATAAAAGTGGCAAGAAAAAGCAGTTCATTGGAAGGGAAGAGGGGGCAGGTGAGGGGGAATGAGTGAATCTTGCTCTTGTTGGATTTGACCTGAGCAGGGAATAACACACACACTCAATTGGGTATCTTACCCCACAGGAAAGGAGGAGGAAGGAGATAAAAAAAGGGGGACGATAGAAGGGAGGGCAGACAGGGGGAGGAGGTAATCAAAAACAAACACTTTCGAAAAGGGATAGGGTTAAGGGAGACAATTCAATAAAGGGGGATAGGAGGAAGGAGCAAAATATAGTCTTTCACAACATGAGTATTGTGGAAGGGTTTTACATAATGATACATATGTGGCCTATGATGAATTGCTTGCCTTCTTAGGGAGGGTGGGTGGAGAGGGAAGAGGGGAGAGAATTTGGAACTCAAAGTTTTAAAAACAGATGTTCAAAAATCAAAGTTTTTGCATGCAACTAGGAAATAAGATACACAGGCAATGGGGCATAGAAATTTCTCTTGCCCTACAAGAAAGTAAGGGAAAAGGGGATGGGAGAGGAGTAGGGTGACAGAAGGGAGGGCTGACTGGGGAATGGGGCAACCAGAATATATGCCATCTTGGAGTGGGGGGCAGGGTAGAAATGGGGAGAAAATTTGTAATTCAAATCTTGTGAAAATCAATGCTGAAAACTAAATACATTAAATAAATAAATAAGGAAAAAAGTAAATGTTCTATGTTTTTGTTTACTGAGAAGAAAATGGAATGTAAAGTCATATGAAACTAACCACATTTCTTTATTGCTAAGATTATTAATTAGTACCTAGTTTTTAGCAAAGCATCAGCAGAGTTATCTTGTACTATACTTGGGGAGAATATCTAGAGCTATAAGCTCACAGGATAAAAAGACCTGATGGATTCAGAATTGGTTAGACTGATGGGCAGAAACTTTAATATTTTTATCAATGAACTGGGTAAAGTGATAGGCATTAATCTGAAAATAACAAAAAGTTGAAATAGATAGCTAACACAGGGAACAACACGTTCCAAAAGAATCTTTGACAGGTCAGAGGATTGGGCTGACTAATATGATTAAATTCAACAGCTATAAATAAGTTACAAGAAAAAAAATCCCACCAACTTCACAAATATAAGATGGAATGCAATGAGTAGACAGCAGTTATTCTGAAAAAGATCTAGGGGTTTAAGTGGACTGCCAGCTCGGTGTGAGTCAGCACTTTGATGCTGCAGCCACAAACTCCTAATGTGATCTCAGGCTATGGTGGGAACACAGGTGCACTGCTGACAGAAGTGGGAAGTGACAGCCTCATGGTGTTCTCCCCCCTTCACACCTCATCTGGAGCATTGTACTCAGTTCCAGGGGCCACAGCCGCAGAACTGAAGAATGCCTGGAGTACAGTCTAAGTGGTGATGGGTCCTGAGTCCATAACTTATAAGGATAGAGTGAAGGACTGGGGCATGCTTAGCCCGGCAAAGAAAAGATTCAGGAGGTATGTATGTGACAGGGGTCATGTGAAAGAAGAACTAGACCCATTTTCCTTGGCCCCAAATGACAGAGACAGGAGCAGTGGGTAAAAATTACAAAAGAACATGGTGTCTATACAAACAAGCTGGCAGTCATCTAGTGAAAAACTGTAGTGAGAGCTGAGGTCCCCAAGTTCCAGGGTGGGGACCTTGGAAGGGCAAGGCAATGGCACTCACACCATGTTGCGGGGACCACAGAATTCCCTTGGAACAGGATAGAGAACTAACTGTGCTCCTCGTGTGCCACAAAGCCCTAACCCAAGGAAGTGGAGGTAAGCACAGGAACCCGGGGAAAGTGAAAGACCAAAGAGGGTCCCACCCAAAAAAGTGTAGGAGAGGCCCTGACAAAGCCCTCCTTCAGAAACTAAAGCTGAACAGATGAGAAAACCAAAGAAGACACTGAATATATAAAACTGCTGTAGAACTAGCGATAACTCCAAATGTAGGGGAAAGTAACTCTAAACCAAAGAGAGACTCAAAGAAAAAAATGGATTTTCCACAAGAACTGCATGGAGACATAGAAGAAATGAGGAGATAAATGATAAAGATCTGGGGGAAAGAGTAAGAATAAATAGCTTATCAAAGAAAGCTGTAAGCTTTTCCTAAGGAACTGACACCCTAAAAACTAGAATACATCAAAAAGAAATCAATAAATTTCAGAGTGCCAGATATATTAAAACAAAATCAAGACTGAGGCAGAAAAAAAAAAGTAAGCTATAGGATATCAAACAAAACTGGCCTGGGAAGCACAACAAGAAGAAATGGTTTAAGGAACACTGGATTCCAAAAATCATCATAAAAACAAGACATCATAAACAAAATCTATAGAGGGAAGATAGAAAAATCCATGGACTGTTTCTTAAAACTCCAAAAGCAAAAGACTCAGAAATGAAAAAAGAAGTAGAATCTAAAGGGAGGGGTGAGATTTCCATTAATTGGGATGGGAACAGATGAACAAGCCATGGTATACAATTGTAAGAATATTATTATTCTTAGGAAATCATGAAACACTTGCCTTTTTTGTTATTCTAACATGACTAATATGGATATATGTTTTGCATGTTTTCATATTTATAAGCGACATAATGTTTGCCTTCTGGATGGGTGGCTGAGGAGCAGGAGGGAGGGAGAGAATATGGAACTAAAAAAAATAACCCCAACAACCCCACGCAAATAAATGATAAATTAAGAAGAAAGAAAAGAAATGATGAAAGAGAACATTTGAGAAAATCCTGGGCAATATAAACTGATGCAGAGTGTTTAGAACCAGGAGAATAATCTAAATAAGGACAACAGTATTGCTACGGGAAAAAACTTTAAAAAGACTCCAAGAATTCTGATTAGTGCAATGACAAACCACACTTCCATGGGACCTATAATGAAGCATAGGGGTTGGGAGTAATTTTAAAAAAAAGAAAGGTGGCTGAGGGCTGAAGATTAGCAATCTTGTTCCCCCCAAACGTTAATGAAACATTTTTAAAAATGCCCAGAAGAGAACAGAAGTAAATCCAGAAGGAAGCACAATCAGAAATACTTTAAAAAGATCATGTAAAATTTATTATATATTTAATTTTTAAATCACACAAATTTAATCATATTATCAAGAAAAAATTCTTATCAGTTAAAGCAGTCTAGAACTGGAATATGATGGCCCAAGAGAAGTTGGGTCCCCCTTCATTGGTAGTTTTCAAACAGCTGGATCACCATTTGTAAGTGTCATAACAGGGATTTTTTTCATGTTATGTGTTCAACTGGATGGCCATTGAGGTCCCCTTAATCAACTATTCTCTGATTCTATAGGGCTGGACACTTATATCCCCATGTAATTCCTTGTTTAAAGTTTAAAGGCACTTCAATGTAGTTTTGTATACAATTATACGCAGGGAGGAGATGACAGATTCATCCTAATGGCTGGACAATGAAGCTAGGTACAAAACAGTGACAGCATTAACTAAAAATGAATGTTTAAAGAAACTAGTGATTTGAGTTAAAATATATACACACCCCTAAAAAATTATGATAATTTATAATGTTTCTGGTAAGAACATAATCATGTTTTCTTTGTGAAATATTAATGCCTCAAACAATTAGAATATTTGTAAATTTCGCAATATGCTTCCATTCTTAGAGGTACTTATTTCAGTAAGGAGGTCCAGGTAAGAGTTATTAGCATGTCAAAGTAATCAGCTATGTCTAGGTTCCAGACAGAAAATGCAAGACTCACAAATTTGGCCCTTTTCTCCAAATACTTAAGATAGTCTAACAGTCTGGTATTCTTTTATGGCATAGTCAGGCCAAAGCTTGACCATTTACAGTAAAGGTATGAGGGATTTTAAAAAATCTCTTAAATGTGCCTATTGTCATGACCTTATAAAAAGCTAATGGAAATATTCAAATAAAGATGCACAAATACTTACCTGAATATAATCAACTGGATTCTTTCCTTCTCCTTCCTCAGAAACGAGGGCTTTACCTTGCTCCCTTAGATATGAGCTCATACACTCACACATTGTTTTCAAACCGTTTGGCACACGGCTAAATAACTTGTACATACAAGCAAGGTCTAGAATTAGAAAGAAAAAAAATGACTACAGTATTTCAGAAAGACTATTGATTAATGCTGCAATTAGTGGTCCTCCACTATGATGTTACCTTATGCAATTAAAAACAATCCAACTAGAATTAGATACCAAATAATTGAATCAAATTTATTTTCCTTAAGAGAAAACTGTATAATGTATTAAAATGTTAAATTACGAGGAAGAGACCTCAAAATATCAAAGTTAGAACACGTTACAGCAAAACAATTTTCCAAAATGTTATCAACATTTTAGAGAACCTTTGATTAACTTACCTACCTATTAATTCTAGTATTGGATATATTGTTGTTATAAACATCTTATAAAAATGAAAATTATGGCAGCAATATTTATGATAACAATTAGGGAGAAAATCAAAATGACCTGAAGCTCTGTAAGCATTGAAAACATTTTTTGCTTCTGTTCACCTTTTGAAAATCAAGTGATAACCATGACTAATCAGATCAGCTAAAGAATGCAAGAATCATATAGAAAAAGACAGTAAAAAATTGCTCAAGATTTAAATATCATCTGAAAATTCCCCCTCATCCTTGTTAACCTTATTTAAAACTCACAGGGGAAAGAAAAGTCTGCTTTTGAATATACCATCTCAGAGTAACTCTATAGACTCCTCTAGTGGGAACCAGTCAATATCCTACCACAATATCTGTACTAAAATAAGATTGTTTTATTTTAAATTTATCATCTTTCATTTAGGATATAAACATCTCCCATATCTCACATTTTAAGGCTATGAGATTAAAATGTAAGCAACTTGAAACTGTAAAAAAAAAGATTACTATAATAAAATACTACTCTATTATCTCTTTTTGAATAGAAGTGACCCTATATCCTTGAAGGCTATGACAGTAGGAGTAGTTGGAACAGCTTGTCGTACAAGCCCAGTTTACAGCTATTCACATCTGTCAACCAAGGACAAACCTATCTAAATTCAGAGAGGTTTTTCACTCAATTGGCTAAGAATCTCAGTAAGATTTGACTACTAAGAAGTTGGAGGGGGAAGAGGGGCTGGGGGGTGGGCAACTCCATCAAAATCTTCAGATTCCTGTACGGAATTATAAAAAGAGAAAAATTTTAAATGGATTAATACTAATGAGAGAATGGTCATCAATTTAGTTAATTCAGACAGAAATCTGTTAGTAAAATAATTTTACATATATTTTAAAAACAAAATGGACAGCATAAAATTATTATTCATTATAAATCAATATTTTTATCTACACATATGGTTTAATTTTTTTTACCTTTTAATATAAGAATTATATTTTTAAAAAATTATATTTTAAATTATTAATTTCCATCAACTAAGTTTTTAAAATATTCTCTTAAATCAGTAAATGATTAATCAGAATCCTGGTAATATCTACTACTGAATTTCTCAAGTTTAAAAAATGGATATTTTGAGTCTGACTTGTATATACATACTAAATGAAATTTGTGAAGCAAAAGCACTTTGGGCAAACTGGTACCAATTGTACCATTGTTAAATTTGTACTTAGGCAATTAAACGCTTTCCATAGCTTGTATATATTTTGCACATGGTTCTTTTATTTTGTGTGTAAAAGGAAAAGGCTGGTCAGCAAAGATGTAAGAAAAGGAAAAATTATTTGAGTAAAAAATGACATACTAGCACTATTTACTATTCAGACTAGTTCATATCCCCACATCCTTCCTAAACCATGGGGTAAGTGCAGTATTACCCCAAATATGAAGAGAAAAACCTTGGTTTTATACTAAATAATCATAACCACAATCTCATGAACGCATGCTCTGTGCTAAACACTCTACAAATCTGATTTCATCTGATCGTCCCAACAAGCCTGGGAGGTAGATGTTATTGTTACCCCCATTTTATAGTTGAGGAAACTGAGGTAAACAGGTGAAGTGACCTGCTCAGGGCCAAACATCTAAGTGTCTGGGGATGGATTTGAATTCAGGCCTTCCTGAGTACAGGTTTTCCCATTCTTACTCACTGCTCTGCCAGAAAGTAAAACTTGACCCGAATCTTCAAAGAAAGCAAAAATCCTGAGAGTAAGCAGGGGCAAAGGCACAGAAAAAGGACCATAAATCTAGAGATAAAAGGGATCTTCGAGGTCACTGAAGCCCAGCTCTCCAATTTACAGATGAGGAAATTGAGGCTCAGTGATGATAAGTAATGTGTCCAGGAACATAAAAATAATGTTAAGAAGGATTTGAGCTCAGCTCTTTGGAATTCCAAGTTCAGTACTCTATCAGCTATGTAAGGCCACTGCTCAATTGCAGGATCTGGCACTTGACTGGCTATCGCTAACCAAATCCTGTTCCTCTCTCCCCAAAATGTGTTGTATACATTCTCCTTCACTCCACTCACACAATTACCACCCTAGTTCAAGCCCTCATCACCTCTCACCTGGACTGCTGGAACAGCTCTGGCACCTCAGGCAATCACTACTATGAATCAGACAGCTCTTTCTCCACGAATCCTTTAGGTGTTTCAGATATACTTAGAAACTTTCCTTAACGCCTTTAGTAAACTAGTGTGCATCGAAAATGGTTACTGACAATGTTGACAGGAAGCACAAAATATCAGATAGTTGAATTTGTGTGTATATTTTTATAATTATATTAATTTAAAAACAAATTTGATGACAATGCAAGTATCATAAAAGCAGTTGCTTCCTGTAGTATCTCTCCATTATGTTTTAACTGCCTCTGTAACCTCTCTTTTCTAAAGTCACTCTCTTAGGAAAACAAGGACAAAAGGAGTTAGTGTGGTATAGTAAAAGGAGCTGTGGAAGTATCTTACACCTCTAAAATCCTATAATCTAAACACAATTGTCAATAATACAGTTAACCTCAAAAAAGTGGAGCATTTAACTTTTTCCTCAAATCTTATTAAGAGTTCCTTATTGTTCTGTCCTACCTTTCAGTGGTCTTCAAAATATACGTATAATTGTAAGAACTTTCCTATTAAATACTAAAGCCAAAAGTAGTATTTGACCACAACCTTACTGAGACTTCATTAAACTTCCTGAGAAAAAAATTATTAAAACACACACACACACACACACACACACACACACACACACCCACACCCCAATGCTTCAATTTCCAATCACAAAAGAGAAGCTCAGGAACTTGGGAAAATATCAATGTCTACAATTACTTGTTTTAAAATTTGTAGGAAAAGCATCCTGGAGCTCACCTTTTTTCTCTGTCAAGGGGAAACTCAAGTGAAGGAGGGAAAATGGAGAGAGAAAAGAAGGGAGGCAGGAGATTATAAAGTTCTTCTAAGACAGGTTTAAGATTCTTAGTAGGCAGACACCCCAGAAGCACAGAAGCTCAAGTACTTAAGATCAATAAGAGAGTAATCCCAGAATGATGCTCTATTATTACCCCTGAAGAACCTACATCGATATTTGAAAAATCACAATTAATTTCAAAGACTCACAAAGCTTAAAGAACCTAGTAACACTTCAACACTTTTTAAACGCACCTTCTGTCTTTCCGTTTTTCAACATATGCACGAGCCCAGAATTCTCCATTTCTACTATGGTCTTCATATGTTTGGAAATTAGTTCTCTCTCAACCACCTTCACAATTGGCTCCTCAGTTGATTTGTCCAGGCAGTGCATCACTCGTTCTATTTCTTCATTAATTCTTGCTTCTACTTTCTTTATATAAACTGAAGCACTGTTTTCAGCTAAAAATTTCTGACTTTCCATCTGTAATTAAAATATTATAAAAATGTGGTATAAACATTTTATGTAAGTTGTTGAAGGGATCTAATTATGTAGTTCTTTAAAAACAAATTCCATTCTGTAGGTGAAATGAGGCTCTTTAACAATAATACCTAAGTCAAAAAGAGCCTTTAAGCTGAATTAGTCTAGCAACCTAAAACCAACCCTGTAAAGAGTTCTACTCCTGGCTAATTAATTCTTTTTAATTCTAATCTGATCGACATTAAGGAAAGTATGAAAAATACATGATAGACGACATGTTATCTTTACACAAATTTACAGAGAAAATATCTTCTCAATGTACCTTGTTAAAAAGCTTAAGGGCTTCAGACATTTACAAAGAACAACTGAATTCCCCAAGTTGCCGTTTAGCACCTCCTATAAAACTTTCATCAACGGCCAGTAAGGAAACTTTCACTATAAAACAACTGTAGTAATACCTATACAGCCTATTTTGTAATATTGTTTTACAAATGAATATTTCAATTAAATAAAAAATAATTAAAATACTTTGTGCTACTTGCCACACTGAAGGAAATGTTGTTTCCCATGTATTGTATTTACATAGGAAACTTTACTCCTAACTGTATTATACTGTTTCCACATGAACACATTCTAAGAGTATTTATTTACATCAATATTAATTTACCTGGAAGAATTCTGCAGACATCTCCAAAAATGGAGCTTCAAAATCTTCTTCATAAACTGATCTTCCTTCAAGACCTAGGATCATTAACATCTGGCAAGCATTTCTTATTGCACCTCTGTGAAAAGAAATTTAACAATTTAGACAACAGACAGAAATAGACTTAAAAAGGATTAAAACACCAAATTATTTAAAATGTATTATATATTCATGAAACTTTCAATTTGATTAAACAGGCTCCCCACAAGTAACTTATTTTTACTGGAAAAGGGACAAAGTTTTGTTATAAAATTAATTCTTAATTAATCAGCAAATATTTGGTGTGTGGTAGGTGGTGATGATATAAAGACAAAAAAAGAAAATCGTGTCTATACTCAAGCAGCCACTACGAGAGGACATACCATGTACAAAGGAATCTATACTAGTTCTAATGTTGTGATTAAGATACTGTATGTATCCTGGAGGACTTCTCTCAGACTGCTTCAGGCCAATCTTGACCACAGCAGTGAAACATAACGGGAAAGGGTCATCATATCCCTTGAGCCACAGTACAATAATACAACCTAGAGTCCACTAGGGGGCGTCAGAGGGTGTAGAACGCCAGGCCTGGAGTAAGGAAGACTTGAACTCAAATGTGACCTCTGATGAGGTCACACTGGCTGTGTGACCCTGGGCAAGTCACTTCACCCCAGCCTGCCTCATTTTCCTCAAATGTAAAATGTGGATAATGATAGCACTTACCTTGCAGGGTTGTTGTGAGGATAAAAATGAAATAATATTTTTCAAGTGCTTTGCAAACTTTAAAAAGGTACATTAGCTATTGTCAGAAATGAAAGAAAAAAATTGATACAGTTTAATTTAAAAATGTAAAAGCTGATATGACTTTAGGGCTCAATTTTTAAAAGTCTGAAAAACGATGAAATAATGAAAACAGAATATGGACTTCTCATGAAAAAGGCCAAGAGAACAAACTAAAACTGGTTAACAGAAGCATGAGAATGAAAACTGTATGAAAAGTCAACACGGAGGACAAGTGTGTATAGGAACCTTTCTAATAAATTTATTTTCTAAAAAATATTCATGATGTCTAAAGTTAAAAGAAAAGCTTTTGATTCTTTAAAACAAGTATATGAGAGAAAGGAAATTTAATGTATTTGATTTTTCCAAAATTTTAAACTTCAACCATTAATTGATCAGCCAAAGAATATTACTCAAAGATAATTTCACTATTTATAAATTCTGTATATTATCCACTTTAAAACTTGCAGCAGTAAATACAAAATCATACCTGTCTACAACTTCTCCTTTTCTCTCTCTTGCAATCATGTCCAACAGAGTTTGCCTGAGGTGATCTCTAATACACCCATATCGTACAACTTGATCTCGAAAAATAATTAATCCCAAATTGTAGACATTCTCCACGTTATTTTGCTGAACATAGACACGGTCCTGTAATTTAAAACCAAAATAAGCAAATATAAATGTAATTGTTTACTTCTCCCAAATCAGTAAAAATAAGTAAAATTCCTTTCAATGCATTATTTTCAGGTAAAAATGGGCTATTTATTCATACTTGAAATCATATAAAAATTACTTTATCAAAAGTCACACATTAAAGTCGTCTTGGCCATACAAGGCAGCCTGGCCAGTTCTATCATTTTAGAGGAAAATCAGACCGTCTGAGAGTTGGAAGGGACTCCAGAAGCTAACCAAAATCCCTCATCTACCTTTAAGACCTTTTGTGAAGAGGAATAGACCTGATCTTGTGACAACCTTTTCTACTTTCAAGTATCTCTCTCTCTAGGGTCATAAACTTTTCCTTATGTCAATGTGCAATGTCCACCCTTTACTCATAAATTCTGCACTTTGAGGGCAAGGGAAACAAGCTTAACCCCTTTTCTACGTTACACTCTTTGAAATTTTTGAAAACTGGCCCATCTTCCCCAGCCCAGTCTAAGTCTTCAACTGATCCCTACGTGGCACGATCTCTACAGGAATTTTCTCTTGACAAAACACGTATTTATTTTGTAAATGCTTATTTGTGTACACATTTTCTCTACTATAGACCATAAGCTGTGACCATCAGTCTAGTACAGGGCTGACATTCAGAAGACATTTAATAAATGTTTGTTGATTGATGATCTCAAAGCTTTTGGCCAACTTGGCTGTCCTCTGGATATTCTCTAACTAATCAAATCCCATCCTGAACACAATCATACATGTAAGTTCTGCCCAGGGTGGTAAGTCTACCACTTTCCTAGTGTTACTTATTATAAATCTCTTAAAGGGAAAATTTCCTTTGTTATGGGACTACTAAATAATGCTATTGTCTTGTGAGCTTGCATTCTCCCAAAATGCTTAGCTCTTTTCCCCTGTGAAAACTGCTACCAGATTTGCACCTCCCATACACAAACTTGTGAAAGTGGTCTTCGGAACTTACTACAGTTACCACCATTAAATTTTTTCAATATGTTGCCTCCCTAGATCGTGACAGATTCTGTTTCTGCCATCCAATATGTAAGCTATGCCTCTTAGCTTTGTATTTTCTGCAAATTCGATAAGCAAGACAGCATTATCTTTATCCAAGTCACTCATAAAAATTTCGGCACAGATTAGGGAGACATCCTAACTCCTTCCAAGTTGACATAAAAATTTTAGTGACTTTGGGTCCAACCAGTCAACTAGTTTCAATATTCAAAGTCCTTTGTAACCAGTAAATATCACAACTGGCTTAACACTCAAAGAAAGCTAATCATTGAAAGGACCCAGATTTTAAGAAATATTAATAGCACTATCCTTGTTATAAAGTAGAAAACTATGCCCTGGAACTGGTAAATAGATTACTCTATTTTATATGTATATGTATGTATATATATGAATGAAATGTAATAATCTCACATCCTGAAAAAACAAATGAAGAATTCGAGACGTGTAATTGTGTTCAAAGAAAGTTAAACCAAACAATGTTTACAAGGATCCAAATGAAGACATCACTAAAAGAAACCAGAATTCAAGGAAAATTCAACGGACACTGTTAATACCAAATTGTTCAAGTTAAAGTACAAGTCCTTTCCTTCAGTTAGAAATGGTAAACTACAAAAGTGCGAAGTGGCACGTACTATCAGTTACAATCATTATAAGGAGGTTTTGCTTACCTTTGGGGGGAATTTGCTTTGTGGCTAATGTTTGGGCGTTTCTTGGAAGAAGTTTGTGGTATCAAGACAAAATCTGTCAAATGTTTTAAAAATAAAATCTAGAAAATTAATAGCTTACATTTTCCTGAACTTTAAGTCTAATAGCCCTGTCAACAAGCAAATGGCATTAGACAGGTATTCATGATGAATCTATGTTTCCTCTCTAATTATGGTTATATTTTCTAAATTACCATTAAGCCAACTCTTTAAAAATATACTCTGGAATTTTGCCAGGAAAAGAAATCCAGCTCACTGGCCTATAGTTTGCAGACTTCATTACCTTAAAAAAAAAATAAGGGGAGGGGGGTAGGGGAACGGGCAATAGTTTAAGTCATGAGATTTCCAGATCTTTGCTGTCCTTGCTTTTTCTTGGCTGTTCAAATTCATTCTGAGCATCAGCATTCCTGAGTCTTCTCAAAGGACTGTGTCATTCCCTTGTCTTCATCTTCCATTACTTGTCTTTTGCTTTCATCTTCTGTACAAATCTTTTAAAAATAAAGTTTGGTTGATTCATTCACAGTGTATCCATATCAGTACCATCAGACATCTCCGTTTTTCTTCCACATCAGAAGGGCTTTGTGTCTTCACAATTTCATTCCTGAGGTATCTGTCTCTCCTGCGTCAACTTCCTCCCTACAATTTAAAGCCACAGGACCCTACACAGTCTGAAAGTGAGCTCACCTAAGCACAGAAGTTCATGAGTCCTCTGACCCCAGCAATCCAAGAAACAAAGAAAAAAAAATGATTTTCAAGATCCATATGGCTTCTTTCCAACATGATTAAATTAGAGATGTGGAAAGGGGGATAGAACACTAAGAATCACAGATTTTTACAATATCTATCACATTCACTTAACTATTAGTACTTTAAAATGTGTGCTCACAACAAACCAAACTATTAAAGGAGCTGAACCGTATCAATATTGACATTATAAATAGCGCTAAAAAACAGAAGTCACAGTTAAAGGATATCTCACAGCTTCTTTTGGAGGAGCAAATAAAGGAGTTGGAGAGTTGGTTTTCATAAGGTACCCAAAGCCAGTAACATTTCATGGGATCCTTGGTTACCTTCCCTCACAGTTCATTTAAATACAAAGCCAAAAGCCATCATGAAAAACACAGCATCACAGATCAGAGGATCATTAGTTTATATCAGGGACACATCAGGGATTATTTTGTAAAAGTCACTCAGTTTTACAGATGAAGAAACTGAGGACTGTACATCTTAAGGGCCTTGTTCAATGAAGTAAATGTCAGGTCCAGGACTGGAATCCAGGTCCTATGAATCCAATTCTAGCATTCTGAAGTGCATTCACAAATACCTGATACACTAGGTGGGATGATAGAAAAAGTGTATTAAGAACTAGAAAGTCAGTATAGATGAGAAATGGTATCTGAACCCAGGTCCTCTGATGCCAGAGGCAGTGCTGTTTCCACTGTACCATACTGCATCTTTTATGATAGTCAGAATTAAAAAAGAGATCTTGATAGCCTAGAATAGTGAATAGAATCTAGTTAGACTTAATTTAATAGGGATATAAAGCACTGAATGTGGGTTAAACAAACAGATTTCATATACGCAAATGAGGCAAGGCATGATAAGTGATGGGAAAAAGATAGGTGGGGGGAGGTGTTAGTAGTAGTCTTAAAGCTCAATGAGTCAACAGTGTGCACCATAACAAAAAACCAAAAAACTAACGAAATCTTAGGTTGCATTAAGAGAAGCATAATAGCTTCCCCAAAAAGGAAGATGATAGTGGAGCCCATATTCTGTGCTCTTAGGAGAAATCAAACTGGGGAATTGTGTTCAGTTTGTCATCCCACATTTTAAGGACATTGATAAGCTGGATAATATTCATGAGGGCAGTCAGGAAGACTGGTGGAAGTAGGTAGGAATTTTTAATCTGCAAAACACAAGATCTAAGGCTATTGTGTAGAGAGAGAATAGGCACAGACTTGCTCTGGTTGTACCAATGGCTGAATTAGGAGTAACAGGGGCTTCTCTTAATTTTTTATAACTGTGTTTCTTAGGCCATTACCTTGACACTACAATAACATACCATAATATATTCAGTCATTCCCCAATTAATGGATATCTACTTCGATTCCAGGTCTTTGCTACCCCAAAAAGTGTTATTATGAATATCTTGGTGTATACAGGCCTTTTCTTCCTGTCTTTGACCCCCTTGGTATATATGCCTTTGGGGATAATCTATGGGTCAAAAGCAATGGATATTTTAGCCTCTTTTTTTAGTATAATTCTAAATTGTTTTCTAGAAATGGCTCTATCAATTTACAGTTACATTGGCAGCATATTAGTTTGCCTCCCCCCACCTCCATTTTCTACAACTAATTTTTTCACATAGCTTGTCACCTTTGCCAGTTTTCTTGGTATGAGGTAAGACCTTAATGATATTCTGATCTGTATTTCCTTAGTAGTAATTTAAAGAAATCTTACATCATATTGACAGTGAAAATTATGATCATTTATTATGTCAATACTAAGATATTAATTTATCTAATATAATTAAGATGTTAGTATTTCATATAATATTTGATATCTTCACGTACTTAAGCAGACACTTATCAGAGCTGAGGCAAAGATGGTTTGAGGCATTGCTTTTTTTAGTTGCATTGATTTTGTTTGCAAAAAAGTTTTTCAATTTCATGTCATAATAGTTACCTCTTTGATTCTTCATCATCTTCTCTATCTCCTCATTAGTTAAGAATTCTCCAACAAACCATATTTGAAATATACCTTATCTGGTTCTCCTCTCTCTTTTTTAAAACTAATGGTGTGATCTCAAATATTCAAGTCACATCTCCATTTTGAGTTTATTATGGTCTATGGCATAAGGTGTTGGTGTAAAATAATCTGTCAAATGACTTCTATCTTTTCTAGTGAGTCTTGTCCAAATAATTTCTCATTTCATGTTTTCAAACAATGAGTTGTTTTTTCTTTTTGCCAAGGGAAAAGACAAAGTTTATTAGGGATTCACCATAATGGGTTGTCTTAAGAAATCCCACCCATTGTGACACCTGTTTTCACAAGATGGCCAGATTCAATCTAAGCTGAGCTAGATTGAATCTGAGCACCTTCATGGAGTCAAGATGGAGATTATATACACAAAGATTGTGGGAGGGATTGAGGGGTGGTCTGGAGTGACTAGAGGAGGGCTTTAGGGAGGGTCTTGAGGAGGAATCTAAAGAGGACAAGATGAGGTCAGACTCCAGCAATCAAAAGGGTGGGAAGTAGCTGAAGGCATGGATAGTGATAGTATCAAGGGTGGGAAGTAGCTGGACAATAAAGGGCAAGGCTAGGTAGAGATTTGGGCCTAATGATAATGTAAGGCTTATGGCCTTAGGGGAAGGCCAGATCTAGTTGGAAGATTCAAGGACAGTTCAAGGGGGCTCCCAGAGACTATATTCCAGATTCAAGGGGGTTCCCAGAGACTGTGCCCTCATCATTCCCCCCTCAAACAATGAGTTATTGAGTTAAGATTGTTTCTAATTTTTCCGTAGTCTATTACACGCATCCACTATTCCACTTCAAAATCAAGTTTTGATGGTAACTGCTTTATAATGTAAAATGAAGTCAGGAAGTGCTAATCTTCATTCCCAGTTTTTTTTTCTTGCACATTTCCCTTTTGTGAATTATACTATTTTGTCTAGTCCCATAAAGCACATATTAGTTGTTTGATCAGAATAGCATCAAATTTATAAATTAATTTAGATCTGTCATTTTCTTACATTGGTACAACCCAACCATGGACTATGACAACCTCTCTCCCAATGTTTTAGTCATATCGAGTAACTTATTGGCCATGTTAAGTTCTGTTGTAAGGATTTTATTTAAAAGTTCAATATCAATAGTAATGAATGATTTTGTCGATAGCTTTGTTTACTTTCTCCCTTCCTGATTTGTTTTAAACTCTTCAGTTTTAACTGTGGTGAAGAATGTAATGTGCGGGGAATAAATATACATTGTGAAATTTTTATCTGCCCTCAAAAAAAATTTGATAGTATTAATCAGTAAATCTATCTAAACCAAGGAGTTTTTCCTTTAAATGCTGTTTTATGACTTTCTGAGATTGGGATAAAATCTCTTTCCTATTCTAATAATCTAGAAATGTTGTATTTTACTAAGTATTCCCCCATATCTTTTAAATTCTTGGTTTTGCTACAATTCTTTGCTTTTGTATGTTATAGATTCCAACATGTTTTGGTACTTGATTTTCCTTTTTCATTTAAATGATAACTGGTATTTTATCAATTTTGTTATTCTCTAAAAGGATGCAAATTTTAGCTTTGTTTATAATTTCTACAGACTTTTTACTTTACATCTCATCTATTTCTCAATTTTCAAAATTTCCACTTTTGTGCTCATTTACTTTTACTTATGGTTTTCCCAGTTTTAAAATTGTAATATTTTCATTTTCTAAGTTGTTGATGTACATTCTTTTTTTCTCTGAAAACTGCATCAGTTGACTACATGCTAGAAATTTGGGGTATTGATTCATGACTAATATTCTCTCACTAATATTCTCTTACCAACAGTTTTTTATTTGGGATGTCTTTTACATCTCTCATTTTAAGTTTCTATCTTTTGCTTGTGTTAACTTTGTTAATTATTATTTTACTGTGTTACAGGGTATAAACGATGTTTTTAGTATTCTGTTCTTTAACATTTATTTGAAATTTATCTGAATATGTGATCTAATTTTGTAAAAGAATCATGTGATACTGTAACAAATGTAAATTCTTTAATATTCTCATTCAGAATTTATTCAAATGCTTTTTCAGTTCTGTATTCTTTTCAGGCATCTATCTTTATTAGATTTGTCCTACTCTGAGAACAGAAAATTAAGGTCTCCTACAGTTATGGTGGTGTTAACTTTTAACTATGTGGTATCTCCCCCCCCTCCGCGTCCCCCCATCTTCCCATTGAGATGACTTTTCCTTTGGTGCATTTGTCAATTATTGATATTGCTTCATCATCTATAATAACTTTAAGTATAACATTTCTTTTTTTTATAACTAGATGAGGAATTATTTGTTTTGTCCAATAGCAAGGCTTGAAATTTCTGATAATACATGGCAAATTATACTCCAGTCTCTCAAATTTTTTTTTGCATATACTTTCATTTTTCATATATTTTTTCTATTCATCTAACTGTTGGGTTTTGTTGTCTCACCCATTCTGTAACTCTTTTATTTTATTGGATTTTGAAACCATTCATACTTAAAATTTAAATGTAATTCTTTAATTTATGTTTTCTTATATTCATCCCTTCTGTACTGATTTTATCCCTTCCCTTTTTATATCAGTAACTTGTCTTTTCAGTTACTTTTGTTTATAATACACTCTGAAGCTAGTATATTCTGACAAAAATCCTGCTGCTCCATTGAAGGGCTGCACTTTCTTTTATCTCCCTTCTCTTGCCATTCATATATATTCTGACTGTTTTCCTTCCCACAGAAGATACAGACTTACTTATAGGGGATCAAAGAATTTAATCCAGTTCTTCTTCCCTTCTTTTGATTCCTCAGTTTGTCCTTATTCTCAAACCCCATAGGTCCAAAACCCTCAATCCAATTTTTTAAAAAAGCCTGTAAGAATTGACTTTGTCCTTTGTTGATAATTATGCTTACTTACCTGTCATTTGTTTCTATTGTTTAAGGTGCTAACATGTCAGATATTGAGGCTCACCAGTACAGGTTTTTTTTTTTTTTTTTGCAGGAATGCTTCAAATTCTTCTCTTTTGCCAAAGGCCCATCTTTCTTCAGTGATGACTGGACTCAGCAATAAAGGACATGTGATTTTTGGTTGCAGTTTGAGCTCCTTGACTTTTTTGGGCATATATTTTTACATTCTCAATATTTCTTATTACTGCAGAACACCTTTCAGTTCAGTCAACAAGCACTTCTTAAGTGCTCTCTCTGGTCTTAGGCACTATTTTCTCTCGGCTTTTTGCAAAATTTATTATTTGTTCTTGAAATTCTAATCTCAAGTGTAGAGTCTTTCTTTGGTAGCACTGTGCAGATTCAAAATGATCAGTGCTTTATTGTCTCTGTTCAAAGGTTCTTAAGAGTTTTCCTGGATTACTGTGCTGTAGTATGGTATTCATGGCTGGATAAAATCAGCATTTCACATCTCTCCGAACAAAAAGGAGGGGTTTAGGCCAAGTCACTGCCATAGGGGAACCAATAAGAAATATCACAACCAAATCCTGAAGCCCAAGCCCAACAGGTGGCACAAGTTCAGAAGGCCTAGCACACAGAGGAAAGAGGGGGAATGGAATAGAATAAGGATTTATTACAGTGCCTAGTACTGGGATGAGTTGGGCTGTGGTGGGAACACAGAATGGAATCTCTAAGTATTGAAGTTGTTCAATATTTCATGGACTGTTTTAAAATTAAGTGTAGTGTTCATTATTTTAAAGATTTGGCTTTCATGATTCTCTATCTGGTGAAAAACATCTTTTTCTGCAATTCTGGTAAAGGGAGGTTTGAGGGAAACAACTACTCCACTGTCTTAGCCTTTTTTCCCCAAGAAGAAATCTGAAAGGCATTAAGACATGGAAAGCACTTAACAGTAAAACAAAAACAAAACTGAACATATCTTGACAAAAAAATGAATGGTTATCAAAGTAGGAGTCATTTCATAATCACCTCTGTGGGTAAAGAGTCAAAATCCAATCAAAACCAAATTAGAAGGATCAAGATGAGATGAAGATAGAGTATAAAATTACAATAGTTCCAACTTGAACCAGTTAAGTATGTTAATGATGCTGAAAAATGGGACATGGAACAATAAAAAGTCACTGACACCAAATATCACCATTTCTCACAAAGGTTTAATTAGTAAAGCAATAATCATGAGGAGCCCAAATGAGTCCAGAAACTGCCTTAGCTAGACAACCCACTTACTTACTACTCAAACCAAAATAAGGCCAATAATGCTTATATTGTTTTAGACTTTGGTCAAAAGAGTCAAACCAGGCAGCTGAGAATCGTTTTTACATTTTAAAACATAAAACTTTACTTTAAAACAAACAAAAAAACCTTCTTAGCTTGGGCCTCTTTTTGGCCCTGGGCCAGTAGTTTGTCAAACCCTGGTATAGAATATGATTTCAAATGAATAATCCCACACAGGAAGGAGAGTAGAATGTTATAAACACTGCTGTCTCAAAGAATATCAACAAGCAGTGGAGGGGAAACTTATTTGTAGAAAGCGTGGTATAGATTCCAATTAAACCATATTCTAATAGGAAGTGAAACTATAAAGAATACAAGAAGAGAAACAAAATGAAAGAAAAACTTAGACAGCATTTCCATTAGAAATTATTTTATTTATCAATGACAAAGTAGCCACTATATTTTAACAGCTCAATTTCTGATGTGCTAAATGAGGAAGTAAAAATGGTACTAATGAAGATCCAAAGACAAGAGTAGTTGGACCAAACCAAGTACACAGAAGAGCATCTTTACTGAAAGTGACACAATCTAGAGAGTACTAGAAAACGGATTCTTAAGCTATATGAAAGAGATGACAACTGGGAGAAAAAAAGATAGTATTATTATCTAAAACTACAAAGTCATCAATATCTGCCAAACCATCTTTCCATTTTCTCATCTTTATAAGAATAGTTTACATATGTTGATAGCATCCTTGATGAAAACATGAGAAGGGAATAGACAGGCTTTCAGACAATTTTCTAAGAAGCTAGATGACACAATTGATAGCATGCTGGATTTAGGAGTCAGGAAGACTTGTGTTCAAATCCTACCTCAGACACTTACCAGCAGTGTGACTCTGGGCAAGTCACTTAACCTCTCAGCCTCAGTTTCCTCATCTGTAAAGTGAGGATAATAATAAACACTTACCTCACAGGGTTATTGTGAGGATAACATGAGATAATGTATGTAAAGTGCTTTGCAAACTTTAAAGCACTACATAAAGGTTACCTATTATTACTATAGTAGATTATAATTTTATAATCACATAAAATATGTGGAATCTAAGATTCTTCTGTAATTACTTACACATCTTAGAGGGTAAAAATATAGCCGTTTAAGTCTTTCTTTCAGCAAGGTATGTTCCATGCATGCATATTAAAATTATACACATTTCCTTGATAGAGACAAAAGCAGTGATAACTGTCTTGCAATCAACTCGTTGTTTAACAACAATTAAAACATGGAAGCTCACCAAATCTTTTTTGTCATTATCATAAAGAATATACACTTCAGGATCCAAGAAAGAGGGGATTCCCTATTAAGGGTTCTAACCTTGATTTCAGAGGACTCATGAACTTAGTGCAGAAACAAACGAAAAATACTTCATTTTCATTAACCTTTGATTTCCTTGGTAATTGTATATATTTTATGGATTTAAGAAAACTGTGCTGAGAAGGGGCCAAGAGGCTCTATCAGATGGCCAAAGGGTCCATGACATATACAAAAAGATTAAGAACTCATGCCACAGATGTTGAGGTCCTCCAGATGTCAATTACAGATGACACTGCACAGATGATATGTGTGTGTGTGTGTGTGTGTGTGTGTGTGTGTATGTATTTATATCTCACAGAATACTGAGGAGTCTCTTAAATAAATTCATAGTTGTCCAAAAGTTTGTCACAACAACTTACACAAGAACCACCAAGTGGATGAAGAATGTCTATTGTTCAGAATATAATAACATGCAGTAGGATGGAGAGTTCAATGAGTCAGTCCATCAGCACTTGTATCTTGAACAGACATAGGAGATGGATAATAAACTAATCCCACAAGTAAATGCAAGGAGAAAAGTGGGATGGATTGCTTCAGAGAAACTGTATAACACTTTAATGACGTCAAACTCCTTCCTACACAAACACACACACACACACACACACACACACACTCTCTCTCTCTCTCTCTCTCTCTCTCTCTCTCTCTCTCTCTCTCTCTCTCTCTCTCTCTTGCCAGTGACTCTATGCACCTACAATTCATCTAACATCAAAATCATTGAAGAATGGCAATTATGGAGAACTGATAGGACAATGGAGAGACTCATAGAAAGTGCAAGCAGGCCACAGTATTTTGCTAATAGAATGTACATAAGAAGTGATATGTAAAACATACCATTTGGAAGATTATTATTGGAAAAGGGAGATGGGCTGGTCATGTAGCAAGAACAAGGGGTAACAAACAGCTGGAGGGCCTGAGGACTACACTGACACTGAGGTCATATTAAAGGCCTAAAAGAAGATTTCCAGAAAGCCAGGAGGAGCTTAATATGGTAATTTATGGGACAGTTATGACAAGGGATGTACAGGACAAGAAGGTATGGACTAAGGTAGTATCCACAATTAATGGAATGGAATCAAAGATTTACTGAAGTAACTAAGTTATCTAACAGTTATAGAAGGTAATCTTCAAAAATGAAAAAGAAAATAAATATGATGTCAAAAAAAAAAAAGAAAAACAAAACTCATACATGAGAACTACCATCATGCACTTCAAAGCATCACACTTTGCAAACTGGAATTCCTGTTCTTAGGTGTAACAACCGAAAAGAAATGTGGCCCCATAGAGTTTTAATGAAAATTATTAAACACAGCTTATCACTTAACAGTAAACAGACAAAGATTATAATACCCTAACTGCTACACAATTTGAATATATACACAGAATTCTTGCTGAGATGATTACAGGTCTATGTCACTCCACAGAATAAGGCTGTCCTTGAAATGCTGGTTTGTAAAGCACAACCTAAAAGTCTAACTTTATAATCTGAACACAAATGTATGAAAGTCCTCATTTATACAAAATACAAAGGTCTACCATGAGACACAGATAGTGTGAAAGTATTTGTCAGTGCTCAGTTTGTGCCAAGCATTGTTCTCAATGCTGGGGAGAGAAATAAAAATGAGTCTGCCATCATGGAACTTGCATTAAAATGGCATAAAGGGGATCTGAGATAGGGGTGGAGGAAGCTAAAACATTACTGACCTGGAACAGAGAGAGCAGGGCCTTAGGCCAGAGGGCTCCCCAGGTTGGCAATGAAGTAGATGAGGAGAAGCAGGAGTCCAGGCATGAATGATTACCGAAAGACTCACCAGGGGATTTCTTTAAACAGTAGATTGTTCAAGTTTTAAAATTCTGTTTAGCTTACTGAAAACTTGGGTGGATGGGGGTCAAGTGGGCTGGGTTGCTACTGGCTCCCTGGAAGACCTTTAGCTAGTTATTTGCCTTCTCTAGGTCTCAGTCACCTGATCTCAAACATGAAGGTGTTATACAAGACCCATTCTAAAAATTCTCTAAGTCTATGCCCTCTGTAACTGTGGATAAGCAATTCTTAAAGCAGAACTATGCACATGTTTACCCCACTAAACAGGCACCACCAATGCCTGCTAGACATGAAGTTGTCCAAAAAATATAGGTTAATTAAAACTGTCAAGTAGCTTACTGTACCTAGTCAATCTTTCTTTTCTCAAATTCAAATATGCCTGCATAGCAATGTTTCCAGATCATTCTTAGTTTTAAAAGATGAGTACCAACAGATCTGTAATTGAGTAAACCCACATTTCTTGGAAGAAAGATCTTAAGAATCTTTCATATTTTCTCTTTTCTGTCTCACTTCCTTGGAATAATTCCAACTATATAGATACGATCAATCTAGAAAAGGTGCCGTACATAACTTTAACAGCAGTTTTTCTCAATATTACTCAAAACTCCCCTGGGTCCCCCTCATATGTCACTGAACAAACTGAGGCCACTTCCTCAGAGCTCCTTCTTATCCCCTCCTCACCGCACATCACTTAAGTCACTATCTCCTTCATGTCTGTTTTACATGAAGAGATGGTCCATCTCCTTGGCAAGGTGAAGTTCTCTAAATATATAAGGTCATTCATTTTATCTTCTACACAGATCTCTCCCTCTATCATTCCCACTCTGTCACTTATATTCAGTCTCTAATGGCTGCTTCCTTACTGCCTCCAAACAGATGCATACCTTCCTGAGCAACCCCCTCCCCCATCCTTAAAAAACCATCATTTGGTCCATTCACGCTTGCTAGTTAGCTCTTTTGTGAATAAATGCCATAAGGAGGTCTGTAATCAGTGCCTCCACTTGCTTTCCTAAACCCTCTGCAGTATGGCTTCCAAATTTATCATTCGGCTTTAACACATCTCTCCAGTAACTAATGATTCCTTAATTACCCATTCTACTGACCTTTTCTCCATCCTCACCCTTCTTGACCTTCCTGTCAATCACCCTCTTCTTTTTGATGCTTTTGTCTTATTAGATTTTTGTGACACTGCTCTCCCTCCTTGTTCTCCTCCTATCTGACTTATCCTTTCCAGTCCGCTTCATTTAGGCCACACTCACTTTGTGTCCCTCAAAGGTTATATTCTGGGCCTTATTCTCTTCCCTTCCCCTATACCAGGGGTGGGGAACCTGCAGCTTTGAGGCCACATGTGGCCTTCTAGGTCCTCAGATGCAGCCCTTTGACTCAGTCCAAGTTTTACAGAACAAATCTTTTTATTAAGGGAATTTGCTCTGGGAAGTTTGTATTCAGGCAGAGTCGAGCTCGAGGGCCTAGAGGGACACATGTGGTCTTAAGGCCGCAGATCCCCCAACCCTGTGACCTATACTATTTCGCTGAACTCACTAGCTTCCATCTCTAAGCAGATGACTCTCAGATCTATTTATCCAGCCCTAACCTCTCTCTCAACCCCCAGTGTAGCAACTGTGACTATTAGACATTCTGAATCTGCTATCTTGTAGACATTTTAAAAACAAATTGTACAAAATTGAAACTATTACTTTCCCCTGCCAAATCTTCCCAACACCCTAATTTTGGGTGCTAACCCTGCTCACTCTGGCTTGAAACATAGATGTCAACCTGGAATCCTCACTTTTTCCTCACCGTCCCCTGCCTCCTCCATGCACAAAGAGAAAACCTTCTCTTTTTTGACACTGCCACTACCTGATGCAGGCCCTCATCATTTCATGGACTATAGCATGGACAGTCTGTTGTTTGGTCTTCTTGTATAAGTTTCTTCCCACTCTAATCTATCCTCCACTCAGCTGTCAAACTAATCTTCATAAAACAGAGGTGTGACCATGTCACCTCCCTATTCAGTAAGTTCTTGTGGCTCCCTAAACCTCCAGGATCCAATATAAAATCTTCTGTTTGACTTTGAAAGTCCTTCATAACCTGCCCCCTTCCCACTTTCCCCATCTTTTTACATTCTTCACAAAAGGCACTCTAACTCTCAACTCTTGAGTATTTTTACTGGCTGTCCCTCAGGCAGGGAATTTTTCCCTCCTCAACTGCACTTCCTGGATTCTTTCAAGTCTCAGCTGAAGTGCCCCCTTCTACCAGAAGCCTTTCTCGATCTCTACTAATGCTAATGTCTTCCTTCTGTTATTTCCAACATATCCTGTATATATCTTGTTTGAACAGCTTGTATGTTGTCTCCCCTACTAGACAGTGAGCTATTTGAGAGCAAGAACTGTCTTTTGACTTTCTTTGTGTCCTCAGGGCTTAACACAATGACTGGCGCACACAGTAGGAACTTAAATGCTTGCTAAGCACTATGAAAACAAAAAGAGGAAAAAAAGACAGCCCCTACCATCATCAAGGAGCTTACAATAGAAGAGAGGAAACAACATGCAAACAAGTACACACAAAACAAGCTATGTACAGAACAAACAAGAAATGATTATAAGAAAGAAGGCACCAGAATAAAAAGCAGTTGGGGAAGGCCTCTTGAAGAAGGTGAGTTTTTATTTGGGACAAAGCCAGGGAGGTCATCAGTCAGAGCAGAGGAGGGAGAGTGTTCCAAGCATGGAGGACAGTTAGAGAAAATGCTCAGAGCTCAAGAAATGGAGTGTCTTTTTTAGGCCAGTGTCAACTGGATCAAAGAGTATGTGTTAGGGAGTAAGGTGTAAAGTTAGGAGGAGGCTAAGTTATAAAAGATTTTGAACGCCAAGCAGCATTTTGTATTTGCTCCTAGAGGCAACAGGAAGCCACTGGAGTTTACTGAGTAGGAGAGTGAGGAAGTTAACATGATCAGACCTGAGTTTGAGGAAAATCACTTTAGTGGCTGAATGGAGGATAAACTGGACTGGGGAGAGACTTGAAATGCCAGCAGTATGCTACCAAGAAAGAGGACATACACCAAGGCATCACTGCTTCCAAAATAGAGTAACTGAGATACATGCAACTTAACTATTAAGTAATTAAATGCTTTTCCTCATTAAGTTATTTAATTCAATAGTGTATTAAGTGATTATGAGAAGTATTATGCTTGAGATACAGAAAATTAAGTTCCTACCTTTTCCCATTAGATCATGAGCTTCTTGCAGGCAGAGACTGTTTTCTACCTCTTTTTTGTATCCAGCACTTAGGACATGCTTAATACATGTTAATTGATTGGCTGAGACAATTTCATTGTGCAGAGGGTGAGACATACATGTGAGTGAATAAATAAAACTGTGATAAAAGCTAAACTGTGATTAGGATAAAGAAAATTTTAGGAGATGTAACTTTCAACTGAGGGTTGGGAAGGGAAGAATAAATCAGTGAAGATTTTATTTATGGCAGCAGCACCCAAAATGGGTCTTAAAGGAAGAGGAGTTCAACCATAGTAAATATAGAAGGAGCTCGTAGAGGCAGACGAATGGAGCTAGAATGGAGTATGGGGCAGTTTAAGTGGCACAGAGGGCTGGGCCTGGAGTCAGGAAGATTCATCTTTCCAAGTTCAAACCTGGCCTTAGACACTAGCTGTGTGACCCCACACGCCTCAATTTCCTTGTCTATAAAATGAGCTGCAGAAGAAAATGGCAAACCTTTCCAGTATCTTTGCCAAGAAAACCTCAAATGGGGTCATGAAGAGTTGGACACGACTGAAATGACTGAACAACAACAACAACAAAACAGGGGAATAGTACAAAATAAAGGTGGATAGGTAGAATAGTCTAAAGCAAGTCTTTAGGGAAAATTTATCTCTCAACACTTCTATCAACAAAAGAGAGATAAAGTGGCCATGAAGTTAAAAAAAGGAAACAAATTCCTCAAAAAGAAATTCTAAAAACCAAAAAGAGATCAACAAAACTATGCAGTTATTGTTCTTAAACAAGGAAATATGATGATCAGACTTTGTGCATTAGGATGATTGCTTTGGCATCTAAATCAAGAATAGAGAACATACATCTAGATCAAGAACAAAAAGGGAGGCAAAATAAAGCAATTACAGCAGTTAAGCAAATAACCAAGCCTCAACTATGGAAGTGCCAGTGGAGAGAAAAGATGGATGCAAAAAGTTTATGAGAGGCAGATCTGACATAAGGGAGTAAGAGTCAGAGATAACACTGAGATTTTGATACTGTGTGAAATAGTTGATGATGGTACTATCAACAGAAAAAGAAAAGTTGGTAAAGGGTCAAGTTTTGGAGGGAAAAACAGAGTTCAATTTTGTAAATGCTGAGATACTAGCTGACCATCCAGGTAAAGACATTTATATCAGGTGGTTGGAAATGGTGGAGAAAAGCTCCAAGAGAGGGTGGGATTATATACATCTAGAGATTACCTGCATACAAGATAATAGAAGTCATGAGAGAATATAAAGAAAAGGTTCTAAGGATAGAACTTCGTTGGTGTGTCTATTAACTCCAACAAGAATTTTACCAAGCACCTATCTGAAAATCAAGGAAGAGACAAATGTAAAAGAAAAAAAAAATTGAATTGATAAAAAAACCTAGGACTCACTGTGTGAAAAAGCAAGTAAGACAGACTAACCATAACTTCTTTTGATTAAAAAGAGGAAAACCAAACTACTAAAATCAAACATGAAAAATAAGAATCCACAACAAAAGAAGAGGAAATAAAAGGAAATTATTAGAAACTATTCTGCCTAGTAATATATCAACAAAATTGACAGCTTGAGGGAATATTTATAAAAAAAATTAATGTACCTAGAACCATGCTAAGGGTTTGGAATACAAAGCCAAGAACAAAAAAGTCCACAATGTAAAGAAACTGATACTCTATTTGGGGAAACAAGTTGTAATAGAAATTTAAATACAAAAGGTATACAGTGCAAATTTTGGTAGAAGGGCACTGGCACTTGGAGGGCATCAGGACAGAAGTTCCTTTAGAAGGTGGCAGTTGAACTGAGCCTGAAATAGTTACAGATTTCACAAGGTGAAGGTAAGGAAGGGAGTGAATTCCAGAAGAACAACTTGTACAGAGGTATGTTTCATAGGCAGCTGGTGATACAGGACTGGAGTTCAGAAGACAGACTGGGGATAGATACACAGAATTGAGTAATAGTCAGAGAAATCATAGATCAGCCCATGCAATCCCCAAGAAAATACAGAGATAAGTTAAGACCCAGAATAGTTCTGGTGTACAGACAGCATAGGGAATAGGATGGTGCTCCAACAAAGGACACTAAAAAGGAGTGACCAATATTATTTGTCTTTCTATTTCGAAGATCAATGGCATCACAGGGTGAGGTCTTAACTCATACATGAACTAGATTTAAGGGAGACAGAGCTGCACAAAGTCATCAGCCTCACTCTCTCTTCCTGAGTCACTGAAGTCCAGTGGCAAGACAGAAGTTGAGACTACTGGCAAAAGCCCAGGATGCATTGGATGACCTTAGCATCTTCTGTTATTGACTAAGCTCTAAGCACTCTATACTGCCTGTTTCAACTACCTTCATGGCCAATGGAACAAAGTGTTCTCATCTACCCATTCTGCAGAGGAAAGTCTTCACATGCTTTAGGTAAACATTACTCTAACTCACCAACAGGTTTGAGGCCTGTCGGTTACCCTAAACCTGGTTTAGCCTGTCTGCTAAGATGGTTTACCAGGGTGTGGCTGCTGAGCATGCTAGAGTTTCTTGAAGCCGAAGGTGAGAAATGGGTGAATCAAGTGGACACCAAAGGTAGATGAGCAGCCCCGGAAAAGGCTCAGCAAGCTCTCGTACCAGAGGCGCTAGTCCTTCGGAAGACTCCATACACCCATGGCCAGACATGTAGGTGGACCAGGAGAGACCAGTATCACAACAACTCAGAGAACAGAGGATGTGTGGAAGCAGGGAGGAGGATAATCAACTGTGTCAAATGCTGCACAGGTCAAGGATAGGACTGGGAAAGGACAATATTTAGCAATTAATGTTGTTAATTCTGGAGAGAGAAGGCTCAATTAAGTCATGATATCAAAAGTCAGACTGCAAGAGGTTGAAAAGTGAATGAGAGCTGAGAAAATGCGGACAATGAGCATATTTTCTCTTACCCTAGGAGTCTGGCTGTGAAAAAGAGAAGAGATATAGCACAGTAACTGGAAGGCATGGTGGGACAAAGGGATGGCTTTTAAAGGATGGTGGAGATCTTGGCATTTTCCAAGCAATAGGAGGTAGACTTGAGAGAATGACTGAAGTGACAATACCACCGGAGGAAAAAGGAAGTGATGGGAACAAGATTGAGTCTTGGTGAGAAGGGATACCTCTTCATCTAAGACTAAATGGAGAGGGGGAGGAGGTTTAGTGTAGAGTTGATGAGAACAAGTCATACAATCACACTACCTGGGTCCATTTATGTTATATAATCTCAAATGGGTCCTCAATGCTGCATACACAACCTTTTACTCTTCCTTCATTGGCTGTTTATTCCACTTCCCTCAGCACCCCTTCTAAACCTTCTCCTCTCTCCTTAAGCCACCTACATTATCGTCTCCCTTTAGTAGAGGACCTTCCATAAATTTTTTCACTGCAATATTTGACAAGATCTTCTGCTGAAAGTGAAAAGACAAAAGAAATTTTGGAACAAGCACTAAGGGAAGTGAGACAGAGAATCAATCAGTGTCAAAGACAGTTGTTTCTCTGATATTGGCTATAGTTTATTTCTACAATTTCATCAAAGTAATATAGCTTTTTTGTATAATCGCATCCTTACTGCCACCAATAAGATCAGATCTATGCTCTCCATGTTTTCCCCTGTCAAAGCAAGGATCACTGGCAGGTAGAAAAGGATGAAGGAAGAAAAGAAAAACTTAGAATAATAAATGGAAATTATATCACTTTTTCTGTTGATTTTAATAGTTGGGGCCAATATGTCTAAAAGTATAAAGTCCTGAAAGAAAGCTAGTATGTCCGATTCTAAAGCACAGACAGAAGTATCATGGCTGCTCTTTGATCAGATCAGTCTGTATTTACATTTAATAAAGGTCTATTAATTTCTGTCTCTAAACAATGAAGAATTCATTTTATAACATCTGAAGGACCTGTGATTTATCAGCTTGAGGACTTCACAAGAGAATTCCCTCTTTCAACAAAGATTAAAACTATGATTTAGTAGTAAATCCTCAAGAGTAGTCCAAGTCACAGAGAAGTTACAAGGTTTGCATATCACACGGCTACTAAGTTTCAGAGGCAGCAAGGTATGGTGGATAGAGTGCTGGTTTTGGAATCAGAAACACATGGGTTCAAATCCTACTGCCTATACAACCAGTAGTAAGGCATTTAACCTTTGGAAAGTTACATTTCATCTATAAAACAAGGGTAGTATTATCTTGCATTATCTACCTCACAGGGTTTTTGTAAGCCTCAAGGAGAGCGTCTATGTAGATTCTTTCGAAAACTTTAAAGCGTTATGTAAATTTTAGTTATTTTAAAATTATATAACCAGTTGGGTAAGGGTCTGATGAACAAGTTTTCCTATCATTACAACAGAACCTCTAGCTCCAACCCAATTGAATTTTATAGCATGTAAATAAAGAGTATCATATCCAGGCTTGAGATAATTTATCATACAAAAAAAATCTATGTACGTATAATCACAATGCGACCATTCTGTAATCCAAACGAAAATTGCTTACTATGGATAGTTCAATTCCCTTATATTAATCAAGTAGCCTTTTCTACATATAACGTTTTCCAAAGATTTTATCTTACTGAACATGTGAAAGACATTTTTCAGGAGTAGATTTTTACTGTGGGAAAAAGATGAGAATGCAAGTACGCATTCAAAATGTTATTAACTTTAACCAGTTTCTTTCTATGAACACGAAAAGTACTCACTAAAGAAGTAAACTATGTTGAGTGTGTAACTTCTCAAACCCAATCATGTGTATTAAAAATAACAACCTATATAAATGACAGGAAAATGAAAATTTCCTTCAGTTAAAAAACTGAGAACTAAATATTCAGCATAAAAAATTTGTGAGATCTGAAGTACTGACCCAGACTTTTTTTTTGCAATATTTTCTAAGAATTTTACATTCTAAAACACAAACGACATTAACAACCCCAAAAGGTAAATACTTCCACTCTGATTATTAAGGAAATATGCAATTTATCATTATCTTATCTCTATGGACTTTACAGAAGCTTAGTACTTAAGATGAAAATTTTTTTAAAAAATGAATCCCTTTTTACATTTTACATATATCATCTCTCTTGAAGGAATTACCACCTACCATATACATTAGAATGTCTCTAATCATCACCATAGCTGTCTGATGATCATTCCAAGCTTGATTTAGTGTTTGAAGAAAGTTGTTATTCAATGAATTTAGTACATCTTCTCGCACCTGCAACAGAAGAGATTGATTTTAGTCTGTATAGTTTATCAAAGAAAGAGTAATAGAATATTCATTTTTTTTAGTTAAGAAAACAATCTATAGAAAGCTCAGTTTTGGTAAATTCTCCTAGGTCTGAAGTATTACAGCACTGAGATTTTAAGTGCTATATTGTCTTCTGTATTACACTGTGTTCTCATTTCTTTTAATGGAAAGTTTCAGGGAAGGATTGGGGAGAAGTCTGACCTGCCATCTTTCAAAAAAAAAAAAAAAAAAAACAGGTCAGATACTTTATTACTTCAAAGAGAGAAAAATAACACAATAGCAATATGTTTCTCAACAGCAATATGAAAAGATTATAAACATTTAACAAAGAACTTTATAACATGCCACATAAATACATATAAATAAGTTATACCTGGAATAAAGTTATGATAAACCATAAAATGTTACAAGTCAGAACAGATACAAGTAGGGTATTTTTAAAGGGCAAAACAATTTTAAAGTTTAATAAGTATGATAAAACTGAAGTTGCATTTTAAAAAAGAATAATTTTGAAAAATGTTTAAAGATGAAGGAATAACACAGGAATAATGAACACAATAAAAATGGAAGAATCACAGTAAAAAATGAAGGGATAATTTAGGGAGGTACTAAGGGTCATAAATTAACGGGTCCGGGGGGCGGAGCCAAGTTGGTGGCTGGAAAGCAGGGACTAGCCTGAGTTCCCAGCCAAGTCCCTCCAAAAACCTATAAAAAATCGCTCTGAACCAATTCTAGAACTGCAGAACCCACAAAATAGCAGAGGGAAGCAGGGCTCCAGCCCACGACAGCCTGAATGGTTGCTGGGTGAGGTCTTTCATGCATGGAGCTGGGAGTGGAGCGGAGCAGAGCCCAGCATGGGCCCCATGGACCAATCAGACCAGGAACCAGGTGGAGCAGGCCCTAGTGCCCTGAATCAGTGAGATGTCGCAGTTGCCAGACTTCTCAACCCACAAACACCAAAGACAACAGAGAAGAACTGCAGAACCCACAAAATAGCAGAGGGAAGCAGGGCTCTAGCCCAGGACAGCCTGGATGGTCTATCCTGGATGGTAAGGTCTATCCCTCATGGAGCTGGGAGCG
The DNA here is from genome assembly GCF_011100635.1 of Trichosurus vulpecula. Lineage (NCBI taxonomy): Eukaryota > Metazoa > Chordata > Mammalia > Diprotodontia > Phalangeridae > Trichosurus > Trichosurus vulpecula. The sequence continues at coordinate 275,288,829 of NC_050576.1, read as the reverse complement.
GAGCAGAGCCCAGCATGGGCCCCACGGACCAACCAGAGCAGGAGCCTGGCGGAGCATGCCCTAGCACCCTGAATCAGTGAGCTGCAGCAGTTACCAGACTTCTCAACCCACAAACACCAAAGACATCAGAGAAGGTTAGTGGGAAAAGCTGTCAGGGACAGGGTGATAAGAGTTAGCTGTTCAGCCACCACCCTGGGGGCAGAGGAGGTGGGGCAGCTACAAAACTACAGTTGCAGTTGCTTCCAGCCCCACGCCCACCTGGTGGGAGGAATTAAGTGGTGGATCAGAGCAGGAGTGCAGAGCCTGCTGAAGATCTAAGTCCAGTACGGGTTAGGGGTTCTTGGGGAAGGAGGAGTGCTGCTGTGGCAGAGCTGGCTGTAATAGCTCTGAAATCAACAGCGCATCCCCCCAAGCTTGGAACATAGTACTTTTTACTCTACAAGCAGTCATACCCTGCTGAAAAACTCAAGGATCAAGTAAGTTATCTGGGAACGTGGCCAGGCAGCGAAAACGCACCCAGATTCAGTCTCAGACTTTGGAATCTTTCTTTGGTGACAAAGAAGACCAAAACATACAGACAGAAGAAGTCAACAAAGTCAAAGAGCCTACAACAAAAGCCTCCAAGAAAAACATGAACTGGTCTCAGGCCATGGAAGAGCTCAAAAAGGATTTGGAAAAGCAAGTTAGAGAAGTAGAGGAAAAATTGGGAAGAGAAATGAGAAGGATGCAAGAAAACCATGAAAAACAAGTCAATGATTTGCTAAAGGAGATCCAAAAAAATACTGAAAAATACACTGAAGAAAACAACACCTTAAAAAATAGACTAACTCAAATGGCAAAAGAGCTCCAAAAAGCCAATGAGGAGAAGAATGCCTTGAAAGGCAGAATTAGCCAAATGGAAAAGGAGGTCCAATGGACCACTGAAGAAAATCCTACCTTAAAAATTAGATTGGAGCAAGTGGAAGCTAGTGACTTGATGAGAAAGCAAGATATTATAAAACAGAACCAAAGGAATGAAAAAATGGAAGACAATGTGAAATATCTCCTTGGAAAAACCACTGACCTGGAAAATAGATCCAGGAGAGATAATTTAAAAATTATTGGACTACCTGAAAGCCATGATCAAAAAAAGAGCCTAGATACCATCTTTCAAGAAATTATCAAGGAGAACTGCCCTGATATTCTAGAGTCACAGGGCAAAATAGAAACTCAAAGAATCTATTGATCGCCTCCTCAAATAGACCCCAAAAAGAAAACTCCTAGGAATATTGTTGCCAAATTCCAGAGCTCCCAGATCAAGGAGAAAATATTGTAAGCAGCCAGAAAGAAACAATTTGAGTATTGTGGAAACACAATCAATAACACAAGATCTAGCAGCTTCTACATTAAGGGATCAAAGGGCTTGGAATACGATATTCCAGAGGTCAATGGAGCTAGGATTAAAACCAAGAATCACCTTCCCAGCAAAACTGAGTATCATGCTCCAAGGCAAAATATTTTCAATAAAATAGAGGACTTTCAAGCTTTCTCAGCGAAAAGACCAGAGCTGAATAGAAAATCTGACTTTCAAACACAAGAATCAAGAGAAGCATGAAAAGGTAATCAAGAAAAAGAACAAGAAAAAGAAATTGCAAGGGACTTACCAAAGTTGAACTGTTTGTTTTGTTTAGTTTACATTCCTCCATGGAAAGATGATGTGTATGATTCGTGAGACCTCAGTATTAGGGTAGCTGAAGGGAATATGCATATATATATGTGTGTGTGTATGTATGTATATGTGTATGTATGTATGTGTGTGTGTGTGTGTATGTGTATATATATATATATATGATGGAGGGGAGGGCTGATGGGGGTGGAGGTAGTCAAAAACAAACACTTTCGAAAGGGGACAGGGTCAAGGGAGAAAATTCAATAAAGGGGGATGGGTTGGGAAGGAGTAAAATATAGTTAGTCTTTCACAACATGAGTATTGTGGAAGGGTTATACATAATGATACACATGTGGCCTATGTTGAATTGCTTGACTTCTTAGGGAGGGTGGGTGGGAAGGGAAGAGGGGAGAGAATTTGGAACTCAAAGTTTTAAAAACAGATGTTCAAAAACAAACAAAAATGTTTTTGCATGCAACTAGAAAATAAGATACACAGACAATGGGGCGTAGAAATTTATCTTGCCCTACAAGAAAGGAAGGGAAACCGGGATAGGAGGGGAGTGGGGTGACAGAAGGGAGGGCTGACTGGGGAACAGGGCAACCAGAATATATGCCATCTTGTAGTGGGGGGGAGGGTAGGAAAGGGGAGAAAATTTGTAATTCAAACTCTTGTGAAAATCAGTGCTGAAAACTAAATATATTAAATAAATTAAATTAAAAAAAAATAAGGAGTCCACATATATGAACAATTCTTTGAAAGAGGCAGTGGGATAAGGGCAGACAGGGCACTGGACTTGGAGTCAGGTGGGTTCAAATCCCATCTCAGTCACTTCCTAGCTGTGTGACCCTGGGCAAGTCACTTAACCTCTGTGCCTCAGTTTCCTCATCTGTAAAATGAGGGGGTTGGACTCGATAGCTTCTAAGGTTCCAGTCCCTCCAGCTCTAAATCTATGATCCTATGAAAGGTACAAGAGTATCACTCAGACTGATTACAAAGTGGTACTATCAGATTGTAAAAACAAGCCCTTTTAGCTGACAAGTAAAGCAGAAGAAATGCAACGGGAGGGGGAGGGGGAAAGGGGAACAGTACATTGTTATACTCTTTTACTATTACTGAAGAAATCTGCCTTACTATAAAAAGTGGGGGCAACCACAACAATAACTACTAAGAGGACATATTCCAACATTACATAATCAAATTTTGTTTTCAGAGATCAAAATAATATAGCTGTGGTTTAAGATCTATTCCTCTCCAAGTTAAGGGGTACTGTGGCTCTGCCATTTTTCCTGGGTTTTGTAAAACACTACATATTGTCAGATACATTCACACACATATACATATAAGCATATACACATACATATAAACATATTCAACAAATGTTGACTAAATGATGTCAATCAATAATAAATCAATACTATAAGGTAGAAGGAAAATTAGTTGTACGAAGCTAACTTAGGTAGTATTAAAAATGACCCATGTTTAACAAGAAATGTTTAGCCACTCAGTAGAAGTGAGCTGTCTTTGAAAAAGTAACATATTGGTTTGTTATTTAAAAAATATGTAATATATGAAACTGTATGTTGAAAGAGCAAGTAATGCTTTTAAACAAAAATCAGCAAGTCAGACATTTTTCAAAAATCAAAATCCCTCTCATCCTAAACTAGGTCCCTCTTCTAGCATCCCCATTAATTACAACTCAGTAATCACAAATCCTACCTCTGATACCTATTAGCTGTGTACAACTTCTCAGTGACCCAGGCAACTCTCCATGACTGTAAATTCTCAAGCAGGTACTGATTTCTATTGGTAGGATTTTGCTTATTGGGAATTCCCTACATCAACAAAATTATAGTTCCAGTCAAAACAACACTATAAAAGCATAAGCCACTTGTAAGAAAATGATATTTTCACAAAATACCCCTTTCCCCAAATGAACAAAAGATTATTTATCAAGTATACTTGATAAATTGATAACTAAGATAGAAAAAATACAAAACATAAAACATCCATAATGTAGGCATTCCAAAAAGCAAAATGGAATACCTTTATTTTTCAACAGTCAAGGATCTGTGTTACAGGTTTAAGAGTTCTTTGCAAGGCTGCAAATCATAACCCATAACCCATCCATGCCAGCTCAACATATACAAATCATCATTTTTTAAATCCAAAGTTCCCCACAGAGGGTCTACCCAAAGGGCTGGAAGCTTCCTTATTTTCTTTCAGCACTGTGAAGGTACCAGTGGAGCTCTCTGGCTGTGCACCTGTTATCCTGCACACTTACCAAATGCAATCATCTCTTCTTGTCATATAGATCGATGACATGAAAGTTTGTCCTCGGTTACATGTTGCAGCCTGCTCATACTCACATCACACTTCTCCACAATATTCATCTTTAGTCTTTGGAAACTGCGGTATTCCGCTTCCTGTTTCCAGACAGCAATATTGCTAAACTCTTAATAACTGAAAAGATGGGCAAATCTGGCTTTCATTGGGAAGCTTAAGGGCAGGAAGAGTCTTGCAATGTCTCAAAAGCATTAAGTTCACTTCTTTCCTCTTCAATGCTAGGTACACCTAGCTTATCCATTTATATTGTCTGTCAAAGATATACAGACTACTGGTCAAAATCTATACAGTATACAGATGTGACCACCTGTATTTTCCACCCAATAGTCTCATTTCTGCTCTCTGGTGCCATTTAAACAAGGGTGGTATTGGTGGTGGCTGGGAGGAATAAACATTGATATAGCACCTATGTGCCAAGTGCTATACTAAGCACTTTATAAATATTATTTCACGTGATCCTCAAAATAATCCTTGGAGAAAGGAATTATTATTATCCTCATTTAACAGTAGAGGAGACCGACAAAAACAAAGGTTAAGTGACTCGTTTCAAGGTCATATAGCTATTAAGGTCTGACACTGGATTTGAACGAAGTCTTTCTGACTCAGCCCGCCATTCTATCTACTGCACCACCCAGCTACATATGGAAATATGGTTAGTTATCCCTTTCACAATGTGACTTTCTCCAGTGAGGTTTTGATATAGAGGGTCAGAATAAGAAATTAAATGGGAATTTTAGGGGGAGTTTTGTGGACTCCACAAGACAGTACACAAAAGCCAGCAGACTACACAGAAAAAGTTTAGAAACTCAGAAATGCATAAAAAATATGTATGGTATTATATAATGCCAACATATTTTATCTTTTACTATCATAAATATACACAATTTCTTCTTCTCTGGTATGAAGGGAGGGTCAAAAGATTTTATGTGGATTTTCTAGATTGTAGGGATGCTGACCCCATGATGTGGAAAGGACGGCTGTATAGGCAATACACCCATCATCCACTTGATCTTTCCTCTGTGGTCAAGACCTTATTTTTTTTATTATTATTATGTAAAGTCTGGAAGCCTGATGTAATCTACACAATGTCATCTGCAAACAGGATCATTTGAAAGACAATCTACAGGGAAACCCTCCTCCGTCAGTTGCATATACCTGTGGTGAGTATACATCTTCCTGTTTTGTAAATTGCCCAATGTTTACCAAGACGTCCAGGGTTAATTCTGTTACACCTTTACAGGAGTCCTGAACAATCTTGATATATGAATAGGAGACACCTTTAACAAGGTATTTTGTTTCACTGAATTAAAATCTTTTTTCATGATCAAACAATAAGCACAATGTTTTCTCTATCTTTTATTTAACCAAAATGGCACCACCGTGTGTCCCATTGTTAATTATTATTTGCAAAAGCCTATTTACTCCCAACTAAATCTTTCACTGAAGATGTCCTCAATTCATAGATAAATCATGCTCATAAGGATTTTGTATAGGTGGGAGAGTAAATATATATAAACTATCAGTCACTTTTATCTATATTAATAAGATCTAAGATTTTTTTCCGTACCTTTGTTATCTTTTTTTATACTTCAGATATTTTGTATTATATAGGTACCCTCAACGTACCCACAAGTGCATCATCTTCAGCATGGACCTCCTCTAGACTTGACCCAATCTAGCTGCTTTTCTCTTCTTTGTTGTTTTTGTTGTTCAGTCATTCAGTTGTATCTGACTCTTCTTGACCCCATTTTGGGATTTTTGGTAAAGACATTGAAGTGGTTTGCCTTTTCCTTCTCCAGTGGATTAAGGCAAAGAGAGGTTAAGTGACTGGTGCAGTGTCGAACTGCTACTGAGTGTCTGAGGCCAGATTTGAACTTGGGAAGATGAGTCTTCCTGACTCTAGCTAGGCCCAGCACTATCCACTGAACCACCTAGCTGCCTTCTTTGTTCTATTTAATGCCAATTCTGCCTTCTCACCTTATTCAACTATTCTACCTTAGCACCTCAGGGGCTGTGATTATTAGAGTTCAAACAATTCCACTCTTCTCGATGGAGAAGTTTGTTGAAACAGTTTTTGCAAATCTTTTCTATTTTTCTTCTCTTTGTATTCCTCCTTCCATTTTCATTCTTGAATGCTCTTTTGGACATACTGCCAAATCTTAAAAAAAAAAAAGAAAGACTTTATCCTTTACTGTTTCTGTTTGATGAGACAATACTGTGGATAACTGTCTATTGTCCTTCAAATTTCACAGACGTGCTTATATTTTAATCTGATGTTGCCTTTGGTAGTCATCTCTCCAATCAGCAAGTAGGCCATATGTTTGCTGACTAAGACATCTTCTGGGCTCTTTAGCTTTCCTTTATCAATGCAATTGATTAACACTTGGTTAAAACTTTTGGATGAAATCATAGCTGGTGTCAGTGTCTGTTGTCCACTTCCCATCTCTTTATTTTTGATAATGTTTTAAATTAAGGATCAAATTTTATGCCACCTTTTTTTCTTGCATTTTACAAATTTTCATCTCAACTCTGACAATCTGATGGTCTGGTATATGGACAGCTGACTCAGGAATAATTCTCAAATCAAAAACAAGTATTTTCCTGCCTGTTAAAATGTCACTCATTTTATTTTTTGTGGTATTTGACAGTAACTATGTCCAGTGCTTAAAAAAAAAAGAATAGCACAATATTTGGCATTTTACAAATAATTTTTTTTAAATTAAAAGTACTTATGATGTGACAGCATGAGGCTTCTGTGTAGTTCGTTCTTCACAAATTTTTCCACTCATCCACACTTATTCTTCAATGTAGCAGTAAAAACAAAAACCCTGAAATACTTTTTAAAAGGATAAGAGCTAATAATTGCAAACTGGTCAAGGCATCTCAATTGCAAATCACTGAAAATGATATTGAGACACAGGCACAGACTGACACACACACACCCGAAAGTCACTGAATCATAGAATTAGTTAGAAGAGATTTCAAATAGTCTAACCCATTTCTGTCCAGAACCTCATCTACTACATATCTAAAACATAACCATATAGCCCTTGCTTGAAGATCTACAGTGAGAGAAGACATAATACAGCTATGGAGGCAGCACATTCCACTTTGGATAGTTCTATCAGAAAAATTTCCCTGGTGTTAAGTCTATATTTTCCTCTGCAATTTCCCTCTACTCCTGCTATTGCTGCTATCCAGAGCCAAGAAGGAAAAAAGTTTAATCTGAAAGCCCTTTAAAGCCCTTTCTTTTTCAGGCTAAACATCACTTTCTTCAATTAATCGCTACATAGCACAACACAGAGAGGCCTGGCTGAGAGATTAAGTGAAATGATGTTTCTCCCTTCAAAACCTACAATTACTACTTATCTAGCCAAACTCGAGACTAGTGGACATCACAAAATAATTGGTACAGTCAAATATGGAGCAGCATACACAGTGATAAAATTAGGTACCCATTAATGCTTTCATTCTTATAAGCATAAGAAAAGAAAAACAATGACGCATAGATGTATAATCCAGCTCCTCCTCATACAACTGAAGAGAAATAGTTTCAAAAACTACAGGTATCTCCCAAAATACAAAAAGAATTCACTTTTAAGAGGATACTTAGAAGTAGCTGTTAATTATGAAACAGAATTATAATTCCCCTTAAAGACAACAAATGAATGGTTACATAGGGTTTTGTTGTTTTCTGAGTAATGGTAAGTGTGACATTTCTATTCTTGACTATTAGGTCTAAATTTCAGAGTAAAAGGAGGTACACACACCCAGTTATTTATCAGTCAAAGCAAGAATATTGTGGAAAGCTTCAGTGGCCACCTAGACCAGGGCTGTCCAACCTTAGGTTTTTATTGAAACAACAGACCATATATTTTGATTTGCCATTTTCCTGAGAGTCCTGCAGTAGCTCAGCTTCATTTACGAAAGCATTTATGTAAATTTCTATGCTTGTAGGCGGGCCGCATATATCACAAGGTGGGCCACGTGTGCATTTTGGACAGCCCTGATCTAGACAAAACTATCTAAAAATGAATCATCTCTAAAATAGACCTACTAAGTTGTGATCCTGCTGCTATTTTAAGATTTCAGTGAAAGGAAGCTCACTATCTTCCAAAGCAGTCCATTGTACTTCTGGACCACCTAATTTATTCTGAAAGATTTTCCTGATTTCAAAGCTGAATGTGCTGCTTTACAATCTCTACCCATTATTCCAAGCTCCAGGATCAAGTTAGGATCCTTTGAATCTTGCCATCTAGTTTGTTATCTACCCAATAGAGCTTGGTGTTATCAACAAATTAGATACATATATCATCTAGATACCTAGTGTACTCCACTGGAGACCATTTTCCAAGTAGACAGCAAATTACTGATGATTACCCAGGCCATTCATAGAGGAGAAAGCAATCAGATCTATGTATAAGTGAAGAGCTCATGACTGATCAAGAGTTAGAGAGGATCACAGAAGGTAAACAGACAATTTTGATTACATACAATAAATTTTTTTTTGCAAAAATAAAACCAATGCAGCTAAAATTAAAAAGGAAACAGGCCAATAGGGGAAAATATTTGTAGCAAGTTTTCCCCATAAAAGTCTCACTTCTAAGATACGCAGGGAATTAATTCAAATTTATAAATAATAAGGGCCATTACCTAATTAATAAGTGATCAAAAGATATGAGTAAGCACTTTTCAGAGAAAGAAAACAAAGCTACCAACAGCCACAAGAAAAACCAGTCCAAATCACTAATAATTAGAGAAATACAAAGTAAGGTAACTCTTGATATTCCATTCACATGCATCAGATTGTAAAAGCTGATTAAAAAAAAAAAAAAAAGAAAATGACAAATGTTGGAGGAGCTGTGGGAAAATACATCCATTAATGTACTGTTAGTAGAGCTATGAACTGTTCTAGCCATTCTGGAAATAATCTGACACTATGCTCAAAATCTATTAAAATGTGCATACCATATGACTCAGTGATACCATTACTCAATCTATAACCTTTAAGAGATCAAAGAAAGAGGAGAAGGACAAGGACTTATAGGCAAAAAAATATTTAAAGCAGCTTGTTTTATGATAACAAAAAATTGTACAAGGATGGGGTGCTCATCATTAGAGAACAGTTAAAGAAGTTACATGTATGTGATGGCATACCATTGTACGATAAAAAAAAAAATGATGGAAAGGATGGTTTTAGCAAAACCTGGGAAGACTTCTATGAACTGAAGCAATGTGAAGTGAGCAGTTCGAGGAGAATAATGTATATGATAGTTGTACTATAAAAAAATAATACTAGAAAGATAACTTTGAAAGACTTAGGAACACAACACGCAACCCTAAATTCAGAAGACTCAAAATGAAACATACTACATCTTATCCACTTTTCTGATAAGAGAGGTGATAGACTCAGTACAAATTAAGATATACATATATTCACAACATGTGTACATATGTGTATGCATGTGTGTGTATGTGTTGGACATGGCCAATGTGCGAATTTGATTAAGAAATAACACACAAACACATTCTCTCTCTCTCTCTCTCTCTTTCATTTCTAACAGGGGTTTTGTCTTTATTTTTTGATTGGGGGTGGGGCAATAGAAGGGAGAGAATGCAGATCTGAAAATAAAATAAAATTTTAAAAACAATACATAGTTCCACATCCCTTTAATAGTATTATAGTCTAGTCAAGATCATTCTCCCTTTTCAATAGTTACATAGCCTACAATACATTACTAAACATTTTTGCTGAAATCCTAGGTGAGCTGCATTTACCACTTTAGCAACTCTATCAAAAAAGCAAATTGGGTTGCCTAGGAAGACCCATTTTTGATGAAGCCCTGTTACTGTGCTCACTGCTTCCTTTTCTGGAAGCTAAACATCTATGGAACAGGAACATGGGTTAAAATTGGCAACTGACAATATTTCCAAATAACCTTTTCTTTTAAAAAAAAGTTTTCACCAATATTTTGAGTTTCTTACATTGCCATAGTCATCCCAAGTATCCTTCCCCTCCCAAATGACAACTAGTATTCTTTTTTTTTTTAGAGAGGATTACAACAGTTGACACAACTGACACATTAAAAAAGTCCAAAAATTTGAGCAATGTGAACACTATGGGACCTCCCACCTTCAAGAAGAGGGGTACATTGGGGATGTCTTCCTGCTTGACCTTTATAATTCTGCTACACCTTTTTGGGGGTGTGTAGATATTCTTTCCATTTACATCGCCACAGTCACTGTGTGTATTGTTTTCTTGGCTCTGTTTACTTCACTCTGCATCAGTTCAGGTAGATCTTTCCATGCTTCTCTGTATTCATCATCCACAGAATTTCTTACAGCACAGTAATATTCTATTACATCCATTACCACAATTTATTTAGCCACTCTGCAATTAATGGCTACCTAACTCTGCTTCCAATTCTTAGTTATCACAAAAAGTGTTGCTCTAAATATTTTGTAGTATATGGGAACAACCTATCTTTTCGTAAAAAAGTCTAAAAGTACTCCAAGTGCTTTTAGAGAATGTTATCTGTAGTTGGCACTTCCCTCCCTTCCTTTAAAGAGGTGGGGAAGGTGCAGACAGACTGACTTAACAGTTGGTTTTGCTGTGCTGCTTTCTATCATTTTCTGTTTTTGATCTTTATTATAAGGGATGGCTTGCTGGGTTGGGGAGGGAGAGATAGATTTAGAAAGGAAGGTGGTATATAAATAAAAACAGTAAAAATAAGCTAAAAGAACAAGAATGCTCTTTGTAATTAATTAAAATGCCAGAACCTTTAATAGCGATAGTTTTTATACAGTAATTGGCAGCTTTTCATATGCTCAGCCATATTTGTCCACTGAGCATAAAAACACAATTGATACAACAGTCATAAATTTAGATTTGTTCAATTTAGTCCACAGATAATCCCAGATTGACTATATAGTAATTTAACTCCTTTATACATGCACTAAGATCCTCAAGAGCTGGGATTGAGTCTTATTTCATCTTTGTATTCCTCACCTGTAGAATAAGAAGTTGGACTCCATGGCTTTTAAAAGTGTACCATATGTAGTAGGCAATCTAAATATTTGATTATTTAAAAAACTGAATTTCAATCACAAATTTAACTCCACATAATAAATGGAATTTTGTATTTAATGTTTAAAACTGTTTGTCTCATATATTTACACATCCCTTAAAAACACCTATCTAGAGGCATACGAATAGCTTTACTACCTATAAATCTACGACAAAAACATAAATTATAAATATTTGTTATATAACTGTCAAGAGCCACCATAATATTGAACTACACAAGGCATTCACGATTAAACATTTTAAGCAAACATAAAACCTGACAACCTACTCTTCTAAAAATAAATAAACATTAACTAAGTTGGGTCATTTGCTTTAGAAAATTATTTATAAAATTATTCTAGGCCTATCTTTTGATATAAATAATCCTATTATGAATCTGTGATTTCAAAAGGCTATTACAGATTTAAACATCAAGTAAATGGCTTCTATTTTAACCAGTTGTTAGCAATTATTGTGTGAAAACAATCTCAGAAGTATATGAATTAGCTTAAAAATACCAAAGAATAAATTACGCTATAAGATTTAGAACAACAATTTGGTGGAGTTGGGGAATAATGTCCTAATGCAGTCTTAAGCTTCAGTAGATTAAAACTGCATAAAGGCTTCTGGGACACACTGTATATAAAGTAAGTGTCTGGACTTTAAAGACAACTAAAACACTCAAACATTCTGAATAGAACTTACATTACTGGTGGGAGGATAGGAAGCAGAAGACTTTGGGAAAAGCAATCTTAAAAGAGAACTAGATACTTACAAAAAAAAAGTTAATCAAGAACTATCAGTACTCCTACATTCATATTTTTCATTTTGAATATGAAATTTAATTGAGGCCTCAAAGCCTTAAGGAACAAACAAAAACCAATGCCATAAATACTTGCCGTTAATCCCCAAAGAGACTGTTAGCAAGAAAGAAAATTTATTGTTCTTTATGATATGAAGTTTTAAGCTTTTAAAAAATATGCCTGCTTCCTGATGTTTTTCCTTTCTTTTAACTATTCCCCACAGCAAATAAGTTTTGAACATGGACATTCAATAAATGTTGCCACTTAAAAATCAGGGATTTATGTGCCAGATTATCTTTTTTCCAAAGATCTCCTAAAACTCTGACATGAAGAGATTAAAAACTCCTCCAATTAAACTGCGAGTTCTTTGAAAGCAAGGACCATCTATCTTGTTTTTCTGCCCAGCACATAGTCAAAACTTAAATGCTGCTGAATGACCAATATGTTTGCACAGATTCCTGACTAAAGAGTTAATTAAATCTTTCAAATAAAAATAAGAGTTCTGATAAAGTTTTTAAAAAATAATACTTTGGAGATGGGCCTAGAATCAAACTGCCATTTAATGATTTTTTCTATTTATTCGAAACACTGTATATTTGTATGTATATATTTGGGCGGCTATCGGGAGGAGTAGAAATGCCAAGCCTGGAGTCTGGAAGACTCTTTTTCCTAAGTTCAAATTTTCGTTGTTTGTCCCTGGGCAAGGCACTGTTTACCTCAGTTCCTCATCTGTAAAATGAGGTAGAGAGGGAAACGGCAAACCACTCCTGTCTCTGCCAAGAAAAGCCCAAATGGAGTTTGAAGAATCAGACATGACTAAAACAACCAAACAACACCACACATCTGTTTATAGATGTATGAATCTTTTTTTCATTGTTCACAATTTTTAAAAAATATTTAGCTTATCTTTAGTACAGTAGTAAAATTTAAGATATACTTTAAAAAAGGCGTACTTAAGAGATTGTTTCAGACAATGCTTTTTTCTGTCTTGTATATAGGAAATGTTTATTTTTGTTGATGCCAAGTTTATAAAAAAAAATTTAATTTAAAAGTAAACTTATTTGTCAAAAGCAGCTTTGTACAATGATTATTTTACCTTGCCAAGAGATCTGAAAAATCAATTTACAGCAGAACTTTTTGGTTTTCTTTTTCAGGAAGGTTAATGACTTTTCAATTTTTTGAATGCTAAATATTACATGAGGAAAGAAGTTCGAGAATAACATGAATTATTCTTAATTTTAAGGTCACTTTAAGAAATGTAGAAATATTTTCCATATTTACCAAGAGACAACCTTTTTTTATAAGACAAATAGGTATCATAGTTACTTGTTTTAGGACCAGGGTCTATACAGGTCTTGGAATCATAAAAAAAACAGGATAATACATTGATTGGAAATATCTTTAAAAGATTTAGATCGTGCCACGTAAAAATGATATTTAGAATTTTGGAGAAATTAGCTTTGATTTCATGTATAAATCAGAATTTCCTATAAAATATTACAGATAAGCAAACAGAACCATATTGCCTGTGGGAAGTTTCTTTAAAAAAAAAAATGCGTGTCCTGTTCTGCCCCAAGTAAACAAATAAAATAACTGTCTTTTAAAAATGCAACACTATAAACTTCATAGCTACTCTAAAATTAACAAATAAACATGGTTGGCTACCTTAAGAAGCATACCTGAGAAGCAACACATAAGATAAGTAGGTAATTCACAGAAACTAGATCCAATTCAATTCAAAAACATTTATTAAGCACCTAGTTTTACACCAGGAGTTCTTCACCTTGTGTCATGGACCCTTTTGGCAGTCTAACCATTCTGAGAATAACAATTTTTAAATGCATAAAATAAAACAGGATTACAAAAGAAACCAATTATACTGAAATAGTTAACAAAATATTTAAGTAGGTCATAGACCCCAGGTTAAGAACTCTAGTTCTATGTTTAATGTGAAGGTATATTTAGAACCTTTATCCGACTGCATGCCGATTGGGTGGGAAGGGGGAGGAGAAAATTTGAAATGCAAAAACTTGAGGAACTGAATGTTGTAAACTAAAAATAAATAAATTTGAGAGGGAGAAAACTCTAGATTTAGACTTTCTCTGAAAGAACCAATATAGATATTTTGACTCCACAGAAGCCTGATGCCTTCTCTTACCTCTCAGTCAATCAATACTTATATACACACCCCAAGAAGATTAAAGATTGGAATAAGGGCCCACAATATTTACATAAGCATATTTTGGTAGGAGTAAAGAATTGAGAATGTTTATCAAGTCTACAAACATTCATTAAGCACCCCTTAAGGACAGGTATTAAGTGAAGTTCTGGGTATACCAAAGGCAAAAATAACCTTTACCCTCAACTAGCTCACAATTTAACTTAATAGATTATTATTATGGCACAAGAAGAAATTCACAAGAATTCAGAGAAGCCGGGGAAGACTTGGGAGTGAAGTAAAAATAACCAGGAAAACAACATACATGACTATAATAATGTACTGACAATGAATAAAAATGAAACTAACTACTGTGTAATTATATTAGCTATGCTAAGCCCTGGAAAAGAGATGAAAACAATGGGTGTGGACACTGCATATACTATGAAATTTAGTTGATGTGCTGGTTAGTATTGCTGAATAGTTCCTTTTTTTATTCTTTGTTAAAGGATGGCCGGCTGGGTGTGTGAAAAGAGAGGGATATATTTGGAAATGAAAGTGACAAAACCAAGCCATCCAAAATTTTAAAAATAGTAAGAAAACTATTAGAAAACAAAAGCTAGGGTTCACAATGGTTGAAAAGGTCTTTGCTTGAGTTTGCTGTCCCGCCCACTTACACAATTCTTTTTCATGGTCAAAATCCTTACTGGAGAATAAACTTTCCAGTCACCCCTAAGTATGGATTCCAACCATGATTCAGTAGCCCTTTGTCCTACACTCTTCACTCTCAGAGAAATCACTCACTCTTCAACGATCACTTCTTGCAAAGAGATGCCAAACGTAAGGCTTCTCTCTCCAGTTCTATTCCCAAACCTCCAATTACCTACTAACACTTTCATTTGTCCATCACCATATAAAACACAACAATTTCTTTAGGTGGAGGTGGGGGAAAAGGATTTTGTAGTAGATAATCATCTCTAAGCTCCTTCACCTTTAAAAATCTCCCTTAAAAAAAAAAAACTCCCTTAAAGTATTAAAGTGAAAGTACTGTTAAGAGTCCAATCTCTACCCATTCAAACTCATACTATAATTAACTAGCAGTAGAGTATTTTTAAAATACTATTATTTTTGGCCATCATTTTTACCTTTCGTTAAAAGAAAAAAATAAACCTCCAGTGGCCTACAACTGTCCCCTTTAAAAAAAAAAATCTGACCTTCAACATCAAATAAGAGGGAGACAGTTCCAAAACTGGTAATCTCAATTATGTATAACTTACTTTTCTTATTAAGTATATAAAATTCAACATGTAGCCTTCAAAGCTGCTCTGCTTATCTCTGATTCTTTCTGGCCTTCTGTTCTCTTCCATACATTTATAAACAAGTATATCTCAATGACTTAAGGAGGGAATGTGCTACTCTGTCCCTCGTCTTCCCAACCCTCATTAAAAAAGAAAGAAAAAAGAAAAACTTTAACAAATATATATTGTCAAGCAAAACAAACTTCCACATTGGCTATGTCTGGCAATCTTTTTCTGTTCTGCACCTGAGTCCCATAACCCTTCTGTCAGGACATGGGTCACTTGCTTCATCAATGGTCATCTGGAACCACAGTCAATTAATTACTGAACTGATCAGAGTTCTTAATCTTTCAAAGTTGTTTTCTTTAAAATGTTGTTACATGTATAACCTATATCAAATTGCCTATTGTCTCAGGGAGCAGGGAGGAAAGGGAAATGGGGAGAAAATTTTTAACTCAAAATTTAAAAAAAAACAAATGTTAAAAAACTGCTTTTTCATGTAATTTCGGAA
Source organism: Trichosurus vulpecula (assembly GCF_011100635.1). Lineage (NCBI taxonomy): Eukaryota > Metazoa > Chordata > Mammalia > Diprotodontia > Phalangeridae > Trichosurus > Trichosurus vulpecula. The sequence goes on along the minus strand of NC_050576.1, from coordinate 275,272,999 downwards.
GAGAAGAAAATCCTCAAAAATAAATAAATAAATGAAATTGTGTTAGTGTATGCACTGTTCTAGTACTGCTCACTTCATTCTATTCAAATAAGTCTTTCCAGGTTTCTCTGAAACCATCCCTTTCATCCTTTCTTACAGCACAGTAATATTTCAATAAATTCATATACTATAATTTGTTTAGCTATTCCCCAATTGACAGGCATTTCCTGTTTCTAGTTCTTTGGTACAACCAAAATCTACTATAAATTATTGTGCTAATGGAGCTTTTTCTCCTTTGATCTCTCTAACATATATGTAGTAGTAAGTACTATCAGTAAGTCAAAAGGTATGCAGAGTTTAGTGTCATTTTGACCATAATTCAAAATGCTTTCTAACTAATTACATTCCGTGTAACTATTTTCCTGCAATCTAATTTTTTTAAACATAAATGCCAATTCACGCTTTAATTTGCAGTCCCTTAATTATTAGTGATTGGGAGAATTTTTTCATATGCTCAATGATAGTCTGATTTCTTCCCTAAAAACTAGTTGCCTGGTCATGTCCTTTGACAACTTATTAGACAACATCTTTGTTATTCTTATAAATTTAAATAAATTCCTCATATCACTTAAGATCTAAGAATTTTATCTGAGAAACTTGCTGAAAAGATTTTCCCCCCAATTACCCATTTCCTTTCTAATTTTAACTGCATTGGTTTCTCTTGTGCAAAAGATTTTTTTTTTAAATTTTATGTAATCAAAATTATCTGCTTTGTCTTCTGTGATCCTCTCTATCCTTTGTTGGGTCGTGAACTCTTTCTCTATCCACAGTTCTGAAAGGTCTTTTCTCCCTTGACAACTTTGTTGGGTATACAGCATAAGATGGTGGTTTATATCTAATTTCTGCCAGACTGCTTTCTGAGTTTTCCTAGCAGTTTCTGTCTAAATGCGAGTCTTTGTATTAGTAATGTGGGTTTTTGAACTCCTCATGTTAAAAATCTGAATTTGCAAAAGGATTGGCATTTGTGAGGATCCTTAGGCTGGTATTCACTATTCTCTACAACCTAACCCCAATCTCTGAAATCTATTTCCCACTATTCCCAACATAACAGTAATGCAAAGAAATGATAAAAATTGCACAACACATCACTGCAGGCTATAACAATTTACAATACAGACAGAGATTGGAGCTATGGATTCATTGATATAGGGCACTCAAAAGTGAGTAAACTATTACTACCAATATATGTTGGCCATTTCTCTGTAACTTAAAACCTCACAGAGTTGCTAAAGTAGAAAGGTAAAGGCACGCCTGCACAACTTGTAGCTCCAGGGGCCAATGGATTGCCTCTGCATAGAAAGGATATTTCCTCCCACAATCCTTTGGCATGTGGTAAAGTCAATGAGGGCCATAAATTGCCCATTAATTTGCCTGTATGCCCCGTGAAGTCCTGGGTTAAGGTTAAGTGACTTGCCCAGGATAACCCAGCTAGTCTGTGTCAGAGAGCAAAACTTGAACTGTACTGTTCTTGGTTTCAAGGGTGCCTCTCATGAAAATTTGGCACCCGCTAAATATCTAGCAAAATATGACGTGATTACCAGAATTATATATTAGAAATTAATTATGTTTTAATGACTAACATACAACAAACTTCCATACTACATATACAGACCTCAAAATAACCTGGCAAACAGAACCATTAAACCGTAGAGAAACCAGGCCATCAAACACCAAATGAACTGCTATTCACAATCACAGATCATAACATTCATCCATAAATGCTTCAATAACTATTAAAATAGATGTTGCTATACTAGTTTATATCCAAGCTATATGGTACAAAAAGCTCTCAAATTACAGACCCAGGAGAAGAATCATAGGGCAGCAGGATTTGGTGAATATCATCCCTGTTGTCCTATCTGCTACTAAAATTATACCAAGGATGCTTTCAGTGAGCACACAGGATAAGCTTACAATCTAATGCTTTTATGGAACTACAAAAGCAGTTATCGTATCTACCTGTGCAATAAATTTTAACACATATTAATGCTTCGGGGAAGCGATGAGGTATATGAATAGAGTGCTAGGCCTGGAATCAGGAAGACTTGTCTTCCTAGGTTCAAATTTGGCCTCAGACACTTACCAGCTGTGTGACTCTGGGCAAGTCACTTAACCCTGTTTGCCTCAGTTTTCTCATCTGTAAAATGATCTGGAGGAAATGGCAAACCACTCTAGTATATCTGCCAAGAAAACTCCAAATGGGGTCACAGAGAGTTGGACATGACTGAAAAATGACTTAACACAAATTAATAGATAACATTTATATAGTGCTTTAAAATTTGCAAAGGGTTTTATTTATGTTATTTCACTTGATCCTCACAAAAATTCTGTAAGGCAGGTTTTATTATCCCCATTTAAAGATAAAGAAACTGAGGCTGAGAGAGTATAAGTGATTAGACTGTGGTAACATAGCTATTAAGTGCCAGAGGTAGGATTTTAACCCTGATCTTCCTGAAGAGTCAGGAATTCTAACTACTATGCCATTTAAGAATAGTAGCAGGAAAGTGACTCACTCACCCCAGGGCTGTTCCTATGTGAAAATCATAGTAAAAGCTGTCAGATTAAAGAAAAAGAGTAGTAGAACGATAATAATAGATGGGATTTAAGCTGAGTCATAAAGGAAGCCAGGAAGCTAGGAGGAAGAGTTGAGGAAGGAGACCATACTAGGCATGAGAAACAGATGATGAAAAGACATGGAGTAGGGAGACAGGCAATAGACGGTTTAGTGGATAGAGCTCCTGGTGGGCCTGGAGTCAGGAAGACTCTTCCTCCCGAGGTCAAACCTGAACTCAGACACTTACTAGCTCTATGACCCTGAGCAAGTCCCTTAATCCTGTTTGCCTCAGTTTCCTCATCTGTAAAAGGAGTTAGAGAAGGAAATGGCAAATCAATCTAGTATCTTTGCCAAGAAAACCCCAAATGGGGTCATGGAGAGTTGGACATGAAACAACTGAACAACAAAAATGTGAGAATTTCTCTCCTTCTATAGATTACTATAGCAATGATCATTTGTGCTGCCCATTTAGTACCTACATATTTCCCAGAATTATTAACTAACTTTTAACATGCTTAGGTGGCATTATGGATAGAAGGCTAGACTTGAAATAAAAAGACCAGAGCATTTAAAGAGCCAGCCTCTAAGCCAAGCAGTCCTTAGGACATATAGTAACTGTGTGGCCAAAGCAAAGCAAGCCATTTAACCTCTCAGTGCTCTAGGACAGGGCTTCCTAAACTTTTTCCACTCGACCCTTTCAGCAGTCCTTAAACTGCTAGTTGAGACCCTATATGGGGTCATATGTCCAGCAGATTATGGTGCCAAACAGTCAGCCAGAAGACATTGCCTTTGTTTGTTTAGTAAATAATTACTTCTAAAGTGCCTGAAAACTTCTCTAAAGTAGGCATAATCCCCTCCAGTCTTACTGACACTATTAAATTGCCTAGGAAACCCCTCCTTCACAGATAATAAAAATAGCTGCATCACAGCTCCCATCAAAAAGATTGCTAATTCCAAGAAAAACTTGCCATACATTGTCAGTATATTTTGAAAACAAATTCCTAAAGGAGGGAAACATAGGATTATAAATGTCTCTGTTAAGTACTATTAAACATTTCTTTTTTTTTAAAATTTTTTGGGGGCAGGGCAATTGGGGTTAAGTGACTTGCCCAAGGTCACACAGCTAGTGTGTCAAGTGTCTGAGGCTGGATTTGAACTCAGGTCCTCCTGACTGCATGGCTGGTGCTCTACTCCCTGCGTCACCTAGCTGCCCCTGTTAAGTACTATTAAGATCAAGTCTTTAAAAGTTAGAGATACCTTATTTATGAGGTGCTCAGTAACAACTTCTCTTAGTCCAGTGTAGAGCTTTTCTCCATGTTTATGCAAAACCATAGTATATGCATTTCTATACAGCTCCTCAAAACTAAGACCACTGTTATTCTTGCGCTGGATCTCTTGGATTGCATTTTTCAGAAGATCCCAAATGCTGTTTACATATTTCTCATCCATGGTCATCTGTAATATCCAAAAGAGAAAAGACATAGAGAAAATGAATTAGCTTCATCTGAACCATAGACACAGTATTGTGAAATAATTTCTCATGGAAGAAATGTAGTTAAACATGACTAGTCAGAAATCAATCAATCATTAAACATTTATTTAGTGCTACTGGGGTGTTCAGGGAGGACTAGCACCTCTGGTGTGAGGGCTTGCTGAACCCTTTGCAGGGCTGCTCATCCACCTTTGGTGTCCACCAAATTCACCCACCCTCACCTGTGGCTCCAAGAAGCTGTAGCATGCTAGCCACATCACCATAAACTATCTTGGCCAATGAGCTAAACCAGGTTGAGGGTAATTGATGGGCCTCATACTGAGTGGGATGATGAAGCCCTCTCATGGAATCTGGATCTCGGCCTTTCTGTGAGTTGAGTGGAATGAAAGAGGGTGGGGATTTTTCAGTGTGGCTCAGGGCTTCTGTCAGCTAGGCCTAAAGTTTCGAGTTACTACCTGTAAGAATCCGAAACTTGGAGCAGTCTGAACCCCGCCACAAACCCCCAGCATGAACCTCGCCAAATAAGGATGAAAGTGTTTTTTTAAGAGTTGGCATTGGCTAAATTGTACGTGGGGTAATAGATTTCCACGTTTAGATTGTAAGCCTGAACTCCACCAATGAGAGTAAAAAGTCAGTGATGGGGTGGAGGCTCTTTGCATTAGGGTATAAAACTAGGCTCTGCCCTCTGGGTGCCACCTCTCCCTACCGATCGGTTGTCTATTGGTTTGGAGACCACCCTTTCCCACGGGATCCTAATAAAATCCATTTCTCTTTCTACTTGAGAAGCCTCTGAGTTTAATTTTGGGTGAAGTTGCTGTCCCATACAATACCCATCAGTGAGTTAGGGGGATGTCTACCCCAAGCATGTGAAGATTTCCTCGGGCAGAATGGGTGGATGAGAACGATTTGTTCCAATGGCCATGAAGGCAGCTAAGTGCTTAGACCTTGGTCAGACATGGAAGATGCCAAGGTCATCCACTGCATCCTGGGCCTTCGCCAGTTGTCCTGACTTTTGTCTTGCCACTGGACTTGGATGACTCAGGAAGATGACTTTCAGTAACTCTGCCTCACTTAAATTTGATTCACATGCAAGTCAAGACATTGCCCTGTGATGTCACTGGTCTTCTTCAAAAACGAAGGATGAAGGATGAAAAACTGTGTGCCAGGAACTGCACTAAGGGCTTGAAATACAAAAAGAGCAATGGCAGTCTCTGCCCTCCAGAAGCTTACAATCTAGTGGAGGGGGGGGGAGGAAATGACAACATGAAAATAAAACACACACACACACACACAGAGTTATATACAGGATAAACAGGAAATAACAGAGAGAGGGAAGGCACTAGAATTAAGAAGAGTTAGAGGATTCATGTAGAAGGTGGAATTTTAGTTGGGACTTAAAGGAAGTTAGGGAGATCAGTAATAGGAATGGAGGAAGGAGAGTTCTAGGTATGGGAGATAGCCACAGAAAATGCCTGAAGCCTGTAGATGGAGTGTCTGGTTTGTGGAACAGCCAAGAAGCCAGAGTCACTGGACTGAGTGGCTAGGAATAAGATGTAAGAAGATTGGAGAAGTAGGGGGAGGCTAGTTTGTGGTCTAGTGGATAGAGAACTTGGTCTGGATTCAGGAAGAACCAAGTTCAAATACTGCTTCTGATACTAGCTGTGTCAGTGGGCAAGTCACTTAACCCCTGTTTGGCTCAGTTTCCTCATCTGTAGAGATACTAATTGCACCTATCTCCCAGGTTGTTGTGAAGATCAAATGAGATGATTAATTGTAAAGTACTCAGCACGGTACCTGGCACTATAAATGATTAGCTATTATTGTTATTTTCAGGTTATGAAGAGCTTTGAATGCCAAGTAATCAATCAAACATTTATTAAGTGCTTTCTAAAAGAACATTTTGCATTCAGTCTCAGAGGCAATAAGGAGTTATTGGAGTGGAGGGTGGGGGTGGGAGGAGTGACTTGGTCACATGTGTGCTCTAGGAAAATCACTTTGGTGGATGAAGGATGGATTGGAGTGGGGAGACTTGAAGCAGGTACACCCAACAGGAGGCTATTGCAATAATTTCAGGTTTAAGGTGATGAGGGCCTGCACTAGAGTGGTGGCAGTGTCAGAAGGAGAAAGAGGCTTATTTGAGAGAGGTGAAATCAAAGGTGAAATCCACAGGCACTGGTAATACAGTAACTATGTCAAATTTCTGATTCTCAATTTAAATGAATTATAGAGATTTACAAAATTTTCTTTTTCCTTTTGAATTTTTAGATAATTAAATTTAAATAAGCTTGCTAGAGGTATTATAAAAGTACCAGTTCTTTATCCCTTGGTTATTATTCTGTTCTTAACTATATAACTGTGGTGTTAATGTGATTAAAGATCTTCCTCTTTACTTACACTCTTTACTTACTGGGTTTGAGGCCAATCCCAGGACCCACACCTTTTTGCTAGTTAGGTTACAAGAGGTGTGAAACCCTCAGGGCCCTAAGGAGAGGTGCTAAGACCAGATCCAATTGGATGTATGCTGAGTTCTAGCCAATCAGATGCCAGCTAGGACTGAATATAAAGAGAGCCCAGAGTGTGAGAACTGAGAGCAGCAGAATTGAGAGGAGAATTGAGAAGCCTACATCAAGAAGACATTGAGGCAGTCAGCGTTGAGAAGACTGCAGAGCAGACAAGAGAGTTTTGGAGATCAAAGAGCTGAGAATCCACAGCATCGACAGACTGGAGAACTGAGAATACAGTAGACTGCAAGGACTCTGAGAACTGCAAGGGCTTTCACAACTGTGGGACAGGACAAGGCAAGCAGACAGGATTTGTGAGTGATTGTTTACGGGAAGGCCCTAGCAGGGGGAAAGGTTACAGGATGACTTGATTCCTTGCTATAATACTATAATTTCCTTGTTGCTACATTGAGGTGGGCTTACTGGTTTTGGAATATAATTACTGTTGTATCGAACTGGAGTCAATGGTCTTGGGATTGGATCCTCTGGTGTCTAAATAAATGTTACACTTCCCTCTGCCTTCGACCTAGAGAGTTTTTCATACTTTGTGATTCCTAACCATACAGGCATGTTCATGGTCATCCTCAAGGTCATGAATCTTGCCTTACTGATACAATAATGTATCTTCCAATATGAAAGACAGAAATTAAAGTCTGGAAAAGACTACTGAATATCATGTCATGGAATTATAGTACTTAGCTAAACCAAGCAGCTCAATCCGTATTTCTGGCATGATAATTGGGTTTTTGGTTGTTTTTTTGTTTGTTTGTTTTTTGGAAGGGCAATTGGGGTTAAGTGACTTGCCCAAGGTCACACAGCTAATACACGTATCAAGTGTCTGAGGCTGCATTTGAACTCAGGTCCTCCTGACTGCAGGGCCAGTGCTCTACTCACTGTACCACCTAGCTGCCCCCTGGCAATCTGATAATTAATAGAATGTACTGTGCTATACCAGGTGCTGTTGATTTGAAGCAAGGTAGGTCCAATGGCCCTGAAACCAGTCCCAAGTTCTACTTTCAGGGCACCTCTTCGGTAAAAAGGCACGCTTAAAGAGTATGGCCAATGAAGACTGAGTAATCTTCTATTCCCTCCTGAGTGCTATTTAAGAGGGTACTTTAGCAAAACAACTTTCTATCTATCACAAATCTAAACTATATTATTTTGTGGGGGTTAAGCAATCAGGGTTAAGTGACTTGCCCAGGGTCACACAGCTAGTCATTATCTAGGGCCAAATTTGAACTCAGGTCCTTCTGCCTTCACTTACAGTGCTCCATCCACTGTGCCACCTAGTTGCCCCCACAAATCTAACCTTAAACCTTACCTCAATCACAAAAATTTTTATCAAGTGAATTTGAAAAGAACCTACTCACACAAATAAACATATCTACAAATGTCTACAAGAGACATCCTTGTTGATCCCTCATCTTCCTTAATCATGGGTATCTCCCAAAGGCTGTTCTTGGCTTTCTATAGAGATCTCATCTATTCACATGGTTTCAATTTTCACCTCTATGGAGACAATTCTCAAGTATTACATATACATGTAGGTATACATACACACATACTCACACTTTCTCTACCTTTTATGAGATACAGGCCTGAAGAACTGTCACTTGCTCTCAAGGACTAATCACTAGGATAGCCAAACATTTCAAACCACTGAGTCCTGAATTATCACTATGCTTGACTCTCAAAAAATAACCACAACTAAACAAAAACCCCTCCAAGGACAGTTTATCTGTTCTGTAAAGAAGTCTCAACAAATTTATCTTTACATTAGTAGAAATTCTGCTTTCTTTTAAAAAAATGTTTTTTATTGATCCCTTGAATTACAGTCATTTTCTGATAGCAACTCTCCCTTCAATAGCACCCTCTCTTGTTTCGAAGAAAACAGATAAGCAAAACCAATAGACATATTGACCACATCTGACAGAACTTCAACTTCTATTCTCTGGAACCAATAGTTGTCAATTGCCTTTAATCTGAGATCAGCTGCTTTTTAATATTTTCATGTATTATTACAATTATTACATATAATATGCTCAGTTAAAACTTGTCTCAATTTTTCTGAACTCTTTTGGGAGGGACACAGTAATATTATATTTATGTATCACAAATTCTTTTAACCAAATCCTAATATGTATATCTACTTAACCTACTGCTTTCCAAGTTATCCAAAAACCATCCCTTTTAATAAAAATAATAATAATAATATAAAAACACCTCAAATATCAGTATTATTCAGAAAATCATTTAAAATTTTAACTGAGCTTTCACATTATATTGCTTGCTCTTTTATAACACAGGTGCTATACCTTAAGGTTTACAATAAAAGTTATTAGCAATATAGAATTATGCAAATAAAGTAATTCAAACGTTCATGACCTCTGAACACCACCAGGCATAAGGAGATTACTTAAACCCTCCCAAAAAGTCTACATATGCCAAAATATTTAAAGTGGCGTTTTTTGCGGTAACTATGATTGGGGCTGGCTAGAGAAATTATAGTATATGAATGCAACTAATATTACTGAACTATAAGAAACAATGAACACGATGAATACAAAGAACTGTGGAAAGCCTCGAATGAAACAATGCAAAGGAAGGAAGCAGACAGAACCTGGAAAATGATGTATGTATTGACAAAGTAAATGAAAAGTAAAAAGTAAAATGAAAAAAAGTAAATGAAAAGTAAAAGAAATGCTGCTATACAAAAGTAAAATGTTGTGAAATTATAAATGACAAGGTTGGTCCCAGAAAGGACGAATGAGAAGATACTTTCCTTATTTCTTTCTGAGAATAGGGATCCCACAGATGTAGGATGCTACATATAATGTTAGATTTTTAAATGTGTCTATTGTTTTTTTGCTGATTTTTTTCTTCCTTCTTGCTTGAAATAATAATTTGTTTCCCAGAAGTAATGCAAGAGGAAATGTGGGTGATATAAAAAACTATGTATTAATAAAAACCTCTTTGACAAAACAGCTTTCTCCACAACAGCTTTGTGAAGTAGAGAGCTTCAAATAATACACTGGATAATTGACTAGCCCAAAATCAGCTAATAAGAGTAGGACTCGGGGCTCAAGTGAAGAGTTTTCTGACACTTAAAATCAGTACTCTATCAATCAGAACAAAATGGGATCCCACAGAATAGGGCAATACACCTTCCCCTGTCCTGGTGTCTTTTTAAAATTACAAATGTGACAGAAATCAAACAGGAATATATAGAAAGAACAAAAAAGAAGACTGTTTATGAAGTCGTTAATTTCTATTATATACTTTGTTCTTTAAAAAATATATATTAAATTTAACACAATAGTACTAACACTGCACCACTTTCCCCTTCTGAACTTCTGCTCTTTCATGTATTTTTAAATATTTTACCTACATCTATGACATCACCCCATAGTCCCCCAACTATCCCCTCAAAAAATAAATCTCTCCATTGTAACAAAATTGTAGTCAAGAAAATGAATTCACACATCAGTCACCTCTAAAAATACATGGTCTTGGTCTTATGCTGCATCAATGCGCTGATCAGAGTTCTTAAGTCTTTCAAAGTTGTTTTTCTTTTTTCCACTTTATAATACTTATGGTCACTGTATAAACTGTTCTCTTGGTTCTGCTCTTTTCATTAGGTATTAGTTCATAAAAATCTTTCCATGTTCAAATTCATATTTGTCTTTCTTATTGAGCTTACTTATTTCATTACGTTTGTATACCATAATTTGCTTAAGCCACTGATAGGCACCCAATTTTTTGCTATAACAACAACAACAAAAAAATACTGCTATTACTATCATATACATGTGGGCCCTTCTCTGTTGTTGATCTTTTGAGGGGCAAGAGACTAGGAAGTGGTATCAATGGGTCAAAAATGGAATGTACAAGTTAGTGACTTTTGGGGAATAATTTCAAATGGATTTCCAAAATGGCTGAATCAATTCACAGTTCCATCAACAATTCATTTATTAGTGAGCCTGTCTTCTCAGTACTTTCAACAACTGTCATTTTCCTTTTTGTCATCTTTGCCAATCTGATGAATATGAAGGACACTTCGCTTACTTAATTTGCATCTCTATCATTCATTCCTTGAATCATTCCCACCCCCCTCCTCCCCCCGCATGGTTACTAGCTTACTTTTCTTCTTTTGAGAACTACCTGTTCAAATTTTCTGACCATTTATCTATTGGTAAATAATTCTTCTTCTTATATATTTGTAGCAATTCCTTACAAATCTTGGATATCAGTCCTATACTACCAAGAATTTCCCCAGTTAATTGTTTCACTTCTAATTCTAAGTGCATTGATTTTGTTTGTGCAAAACTTAAATCTTACAAAGCCAAATTGTCCATTTTACCTTTTCTGATTGTCTCTATCCTTTGTTTGGCAAAAACTCTCAAAGGGGCAATAAATCTTGAGACTCCATCAAGTTAACCCATTAAAAATGACTTTAAAAATATAAGTCTAATTTTCTACCATTAAAACCAACAAAAAACCTAATATGATGAACACTTTCAAGAGCTTGAGTAAAAAATGCATAAAGGAAATGATGTTAGAATATATTAAAAAATCATTTACTTTCCTGAAATAATAACTTAAAATCTAAGGAAAATAAAAATCTAATAGCATAAAAATTATGAAATATCTCAAGAAATGTAATGTCAAGATAACAAAATTTGAGCTACTCAGAAACATTTTACTAGGGATACTAGCAAATAACTGTGGAACCCCAAATGATCTTTATGGGCTATTTAAAGAGTAAAACCAATTATATAATAGCTGCTTACAGCAGAGTGGTTTAACTTGCAATAAACAATATGAATTACTAAATATCACATTTGGGCACGAACCTTTGCCACTATAGCAAGGTTGTACCTCTAAATCCCTCCCAACTTTGTTTCCAATGTTTTCTTCTGGATGATTTTCATGACCTGGCCTAAGGAAATGGGAATGTGATGAAACTCATAATTAAAATATGGGTTTAAGAGGTTATGCTTTATTCAAAAGAATCAGAGCAATCCTGACCTCAAGATGAGATGTTAAGACACACCTCCCTCCCCTCTTTTGAGTTATGGATGTGGAGTGGAATACTATATATCCTCAATCAGTTAATACATTGGTTAGTTTTGCTGAAGTGCTTTCTTTTTCTCCCTTCTCTTTTTTTATTTTGTTACAAGAAAGGTTATAGGAATATATTACAGCTTAAAAAACAATGGAAATAAATGAGTTTGGTAAACATAAGCTAAAACATATATAGCAGAGATGGGAGTCTTCAGTGTCACAAGAGACTTATAGTAGGAAGACTTTGGTTACTGGGAAATGATAACAGCTTTGGCGGGAAGTGACTGAAACATCTTAAAAATAAGCATTTAAGAGAAAAAGTAGGAAAAAGTCTGATACCTAGACCCAGAATAACAGATTTCAGAGAGTTCAGAAGGTTAGACTATATTTCTACAGGTGAAGTTAAACTGAGGAGGAATGGGAAGCTCTCAAGAAAATTCTGAGGAAACAAAGGGAAAAAATTCCATTGAGGTAAAGGACAAACTCTACAAAGAGACCAATGTAGACGCATAGAGAACTTGTCAATGAACTTTTTGATCTTAAAAAGGCATTACAAAATAAGTACAAGTAATCAATAAAAAAAAATATGGCATGGTACAATGAGAATAGTATAAATGCTAAATTAATCAAGAAGCATTTTAAGTATCTACTACTATAGACTAGAAACTGTGCTAGGTATTGAGGGGAAAAAAAAACAAACCAAAAACAAAAACCCAGTTCCTGATGTCAAGCAACTTATTGGACTATCATAATGGGCTGAGGCTGATAAGAAAAGCAATAGGCAACCAAAGCTGGGAGGAAAGGGGAATGAATAACTATATTAAAGGTAAAATAGATGGGCTGAGACTGTTGCTTTGACAACAGAGAGAAGGCAGTCTTGCTCAATTCCTATATTGTTTCTGTTTTCTCTGCCAAGGAGAATGTTTGGACCGAAAAAATACAGGTAACAGAGAATTGATATACTATCAACATGAAATGGTAAGAGTACCACTATATATACCTTTAAGTTCAAGTTCCCTAGCCCAGATGAACTATATCCCTGCTACTAGAACTAGTGATGCATATGACTGGTGACCAAAACTCAGTGATCTGTGACAAATTACAGAACCAATATATTCACGGCAACATTTTTTGTGGTAGCAATGAATGAACAAATATTTAGTAAATGCATGAAATATTACTGTATTGTAAGCAAAAGTAAATGAGGCTTTTAGAGAATTATGAAAAGATATATAAAATAATAAGAGCAACCTTTGTAGAACCAGGAGAACATAGTAGACTAGGTCAATGTAATAAAAAACAACTTCTGACCCCTATAAACCTTAAAAAAACAACCCACCCCCGGAAGTAGTCTAATTCTAATTAATTGTTCTGACCAATCTAGGCCCCAGGAAACAGCTTCCTTTTGTCAAGTAGAAAGTGGATTCATTTACAATTCTGATAGGATTCCCAGACTGGTATAACTGAGGAATGATACTGATAGCACTTACCTAGATTGTAGCAAGGCAAGATATTCTTGTGGAAAAGGGAGAATGATATAAGCAAGAGAGCTGTAAGGGGGATACAGAACTGGCAAAACGTAACGGATAATCAATCATCAATGATTCACTGTTGCCATAAAAAGAAGTGGTCACAAGGACTGATGCCTGGCCATGTGCTATTTAACCTTATCAATGACTCTGATTGAGGCACAGATGACATGCTTTTCTGGATGGTACTAAACTGGAAGGGATATCTAACACACTGGATGACAGGATTCAAAAAGTAAAAATATGTCCACAGGTAAGAACATACAAAGAACCAAATAGGACAAAAATTTAATAGTGATAAATTTAATAAGCAAAGTTCTATATTTGGGCTCAAAGAAACCTAGTTCCTATGCAGACAATGAGAAAGGCATGATTAAATAGTTCACTTAAAAAACCTGGCCTGGGAGTTCTAGTAAAATGCAAGTTCAATATAAGTAAAAGATATGACATGGTAGCCAAGAGAGCTAAGGCTGCATTAAGGTGTATGATGTCCAACATTAGAGAATTAGAATTTTGTTGTAATCTGCCTTGGTCAGACCACAGGTCCAGTACTGTATTCCACTCTGGTTTTCTCACTTTAGGAATGATGTTATGTTCAACAGGGGAATGAAGGGAGCAAATAGAATGGTGAAGGGCTCTTTCTTCATGCCATATGAAGATTAGTTAAAGGATGTTTAACTGAGAAAAAAAGACTTGAAGGGACCTAGTACTTATCTTCAAGTATGTGAAGGGCTATCACTTAGAAGGCAAATTACACTTTTTTAGGGGGCCACAGAAGGTAGAATGAGGAGTAAAGGATGAGCACAAGTTTCAAAGAGTAAAATTTAGACCCAATTTAAGGAAAATCTCCTTAACAATTTAGAGCTATCCAAATTGGGATGCCTGCTTTAGGAAGTAGTAAACTCCCCTGAATGGGAAATTGTCAAGCAAAGGCTGGATAATAAAATCATTGGTTATTTTATAAAGGATATCCTTGTTCAAGGATGAGTAGCTAGATGTCATCTCAGTTCCCTTTTAGCAGATAATTCTTGATTCTGTAAATGCCAATTTTAGAAAATTATAATAAATATTTTTAAAGTAGACAATCCTATATATAGTCAGAAAAAATTACAATATATGTATTTTTACTGTCCAAAAATCTAACTAATAACCATTAAGACAAGTGATAACATATTTGCATATTGCCTCAATCTTTAGATCTTGTACAGTTGTCTTATTTTAGTGGTTACTTTATCAGAATTTCAAAGTACATCTGAGGTTAAGATCTTGTGTGACTACTCTAAAAAATCAGCATTCCACATTCCATTTAGAATTTCAGAGCCAATCAATTTTACGTTTCTAGTAACAATTAAAATGTACATTTATATAGTGTTTCAGGTTTTACAAAGTACTTTCCACATAACAATATGAAATAGAGCAAAACTGAGGCTAAGAAATTAAGTGATACACCTAAGATCACAAAGCTATTGTGTATCAAAGTTGAGATTCAAATCCAGCTCTTCCTCAAAGTCCACTGCTCTTTCCATTGACCCACCCTGTCTTTCTCTTCCTGTCAATATGTTATATTACTTAACCTCCCATAAATTGGTCTTCCCAATCCTCAGTTTCTTTGCTTTAGATGTAAGATGCATGCCCTATCTTAAAAAAAAAGTTTCATTGATGCTGAAAAAGATTTTTATTAAAAAAAAAAATCACCTCAATGACCCAAAGGAACTCTAACCATATCTTCTCTGGTGACACAGTACAGTTAAGAAACTAAACAAAAATAAAAGAACAAATAAGCACTGTCAACCAACGTATGCCTCATTTTCTACTTGTACTTTCTACTTTGACAAGAAAAAGGGGACTATGCTTCACTCTCTGAAGACTAGTCACTGAATTAAAAAGAAGTGTATTTTAAATTTCTTTATATTATTGTAGTCATCTTGTAAACTGTTCTGTCTCTGCTTACTTCATTCTTCAAGCAGTTCATACATGTCTCGAATTTCTTTGTATACTTCACTTTCATCATTTTCTATCATGCCATAATATATTCCCCTAGATTCACAACGTACCAAGCCATTTCTCCAAACAATGGGCATCCACGTTCCTCCTAGTTTTGTTACTACCAAAAGTGTTGTTATAAATGTTGCATATATGCTTTTTCCCTGTCTTTCTTGGGATATATGCTTTGTAGTAATAATAATGGGTTAAAGAGTACATACAATTTAGGGGCAGCTAAGTGGCACAGTGAATAGAGCACTGACCCTGGAGTCAAGAGGACCTGAGTTCAAATCAGCCATCAGACACTTGACACACTTACCAGTTGTGTGACCTTAGACAAGTCACTTAAGCCCAACTGCCCTGCCTTCCCCCTCAAAAAAAAAAAAAGTACATACAGTTTTGCTACTATTTTACCATAACTCCAAACTGTTTTTAAGAATGGGACTAATACCAGTACTGTAGCTGTCCTCAGCCCCTCTAACATTTATTGTTTTTTGTCACTTCTGACAATCTGGTAACCATGAGATTGAACTTCAGAGTTTTATTTTGCATGTCTATTACGAGTGACTTAGAACAGTTCACTAAATGAGTGGCTTAGAACAGCTTTTGTTTCTTCTTTTGAATATTGCCTGTTTGTATTCTTTGACTACTTTATCTTTAGGGGAATAACCTCTAACTCTTCCACAATTCTCATTCCACTAATTCTATTCCCCAAGCCCATTTCAATTTATTTTATCTTTCTTCTAAGCCTAGTTTTCTGCTGGGAAAACCACATTGCCTACAAAGCACTGGCGGTCACTGTCTACTGCCATTTGGTCAGTCACAGGTAACAGTAATCTTTATTCTGAATTTTATCTTCCAGACCCTTCGTGCCCCATCACACCTCAATAATCTTTTTTTCTTTAGTGGATGAAATCTATTTATACTACCCAGTCACCATCATCTATAGATCTTCAGGTCACTCCCCTTAATAGCTATTATCTATTTCAGGGCTGTCCAAAAAGGCCCACCTAGAAGCATAGAAATTTACATAAATGCTTTAGTAAATGAAGCCGAGCTACCACAGAGCTCTCACTAAAATGGCAAATCAAAATATACTGTTTATTGTTTCAATAAAAACCTAAGATGGACAGCCCTGATCTATTTCATAACTTTCCTCCTGAATCCATCTTTGCCATGATTCTCACAGACTTCAATCTTTCACTGGTATCTAATATAATTAAATTCAATAGGTATAAATAAGTTTTAAAAATTCAGTTTCACAAATATAAGCTGGAAGTGCAATGGGTAGGCAGCAGTTATTCTGAAAAAAGATCTAGGGGTTTAAGTGGACTGCCAGCTCCACGTGAGTCAATACTGTACCTCACATGCCACTTTGATGTGGCAGCCGAAAACAACTAACTGTGATAGCAGGCCACGGTGAGAGCACAGGTGCCCAGCTGATAGGAAGTGGGAAGTGACAGCCTCACTGTGCTCAGACCTTGTTTTAAGTGGGAAGAGATTTGGGGTTGAGCTTTAGTAAAGTCCAGGCACGAGATGATGAAGTCTTGTACCATAGTGGTGTCAGAGGAGAGAAGGGGCATATAGGAAAGATGCTACAAAAGTAGAATCAATAGGACTTGGCAACTGATGGAATACTGCGGGGGGTGGGGGGCCGCGGGGGGCCGCGGGGGGCCAGGGAGTGGAAATGAGTGAGATGTCAGTGAGATGTCAAAGAGCCAACATGTACACATATAAAAGTACGTATGTAATACATATATACAAAATCAATTCCATGTAATTTGAGAGGCATTGGTGCTAGCCCCTAGATCAGGAGAAGCCTCACTATGAGATGGTATTTTTGCTAAGCTTTGAAGGCTACTAGGGATTCAATAGGATAGAGGGTGGAGGGGGTGAATTCCTGATTTTTGGGATGCTTGACAAAAGTATGGAGATGAGAGATGGATTGCTTGTTGTGTGTGAGGAAGGCAAAAAGGTCTAGTTGGGCTGAACCAAAGAATGTGAAATGGTATAAGATATAACAATTCTGGAAAGGTGAGTTGGATCTAAATTGTGAAGGGCTTTAATGAGAAACAGAGATGTTTGTATTTGATCCTTCAGTTAACAGGATAACTGTTGAGAAAGCAGTTTCATTAGAATGCCAAGAATACAGACCATAAATTTACCTTGGGGGAAACAGTTTGAAGACAACAGCAGATAATTTTGCAGAACTGCAACTGAATAATCTGAAAGTAGAATTTCTAAGTTCAAGATCTTAGAAATGGCATATGTAATTCCATGAAATAGTTAAGTATTAATACCTTACCAGGTATTATTGAAGTAAGGTAGAGAAATGAAGATTGCTAGAGTTGTATAATTGGGTGGTTGTATTGGTACTGCCCAGTAGGATGTCTCCTATCCCTCAGAACTCACTTTGCTTACACCTCTTTTATGAACTTATGTATTTTGTCCTCTACTTATTTGTCTTATATTGTCCTTCCAGACTAAGTCCCATCAGGGTGGAAGAATCAGTCTTATTCTAAACTTTCTCCCTCTGACCAAGCATGGTATTGTTTTCTAATACTCTTATAATGTATATTTTAGTTGTGCTTCCTCCTTCTACTATAGCCTAAAAGATCCTAGAGGGTAGAGCTGTCTCTTATCTAAATTTGGTTCTTATTAAAAAAAAATTACTTCCCAGAACTCTGCATACAGGTGCTCAATAAACATTTCTTGCAATGTAATGTAATGGGGGAAACAAGTAAAATATTGTACAGTTACAGCAACACAGAACGACTATGGGGCTGTTTTCACTACAAAAACCAGTCTGGGCCCTTTGCTCAAGATGGCAGACAAAAAGTCCCCAAAGGAACCAGAGGAAAGAAGGTCAAAAAGGGAAAAAAGGAGAACAGAAAGGACGATGTGACTAAAAAGATGGTGAAAAAGCCTTGAAAAGCATTGCAGTTGGAACCAGTAGATACCCCAGGTCTGCAAAGTATTCCCAGAGAGCCATGTACAAGTGGAAATACGCTGCATCAAAAACTCGGATTGAAAGGAAAAAAGAGAAGGTGCCTGCTACTACATCAAAACCAGTTGGTTGTGATAAGAACGGAGGAACCTGCGTGATAAAGATTCCCAAAATGCCTAGGTATCACCCTACTGAGGATGTGCCTAGAAAGCTGCTAAGTCATGGAAAAAAGTTCTTCAGCCAGCATGTGAGGAGACTGAGCCTAGCATCAAGCCAGGCACTGTTGTGATCATGCTCATTGGCTGCCACAGGGGCAAGAGAGTGGTTTTCCTGAAGCAGTTGGCTAGTGGCATGCTACTGGTGACTGGACCTCGGACCATCAACCATGTTCCTCTGAGAAGGACTCATCAGAAATTTGTCAGTCACCACTACTAGGGTTAACCTTTTGGGTGTAAAAATTCCAAATCATCTTACTGATGCTTACTTCAAGAAGAGACTCCATAAACCTAGACACCAACAAGGAGAGATTTATGACACAGAAAAAGAAAAATACAAGATTACAGAGCAGTACAACACTGATCAGAAAACAGTGGACTCTCAGATCTTGCCCCAAATTAAGAAAATTCTTCAGCTCTATGGCTACCTGCATTTTGTATTCTCTCTCCAACAGTTTATCCTCACAAACTGGTGTTTTAAATGCCTTGCAGAGAGCTCTTTATTAAAATTAGAATTTTAAACAAAAAAAAGTCTGGGCCAGATTCTTGCAAAGTCAAGTAGTAACCAAAAGGAAAAGGCTCATACTTAATCTACCAGTATCCATGCAAATAAACTAGGAGGCAAGAATTATCAATGTTATGATTTTTCACCTGGGAAAAGGTGAATTTAAAGAGCTGCTTTATTTTATGCCACATAAGACTCCATTGTCAACTTTTTCTTATGCATTTAACAGGTGTACTTTACCTTGCTCAACATAAGTTTGAAAAGTTTTTTTCTTAACATTTAAAATTCAGTAGGGAAGTATTTAAAGGAGGCACGGTACAGTCAATTACCAAAGCTTTTGAAGTAATTCCCAAACTTTTCTGTTATGTAAATTGTATTTGTATATAACAGATTTCAAGGAAGTGGGATGCATCTCTATTAAAAACCAAGCCAGATAAAATGAGAAAGCCCTGGCTTGCTCAACTTACTGGGACAGTGCTGGCGTACATTCTTAGCATTTTAACAATACAGAAATAAAAACTATTGTTAACTAAAAATCTAGGCAATATCTCACTTAAATCTCCAAGTTTAAAAAATCAAATTAGGTCACAGACTAGTGGTGTTCAAATCAAACAGAAAAAAAGGGCCACTAAGCCATATGTAAGTGAACCTATCTTTGCATACTAAGTTTTAAAATGTACTGTTATCTATGCTTTATTGTATTTTATTTTGTTAAATACTTCTCAATTACATCTTAATTTGGTGCAGGCTGCACTGGGGTGTGCTGCTGAATGTGCTGGCTGTGTGTCGGACACTTCCAACTTAAAACCACTCTAATAACCCAGTAACAAAGTTTTCTAAAATATTCATCATATTCATGAAATTTTTCCTCAGCAAATAACCCAAACTACAAATTTCATTGATTAGTCAGAGTTTAAAAAAAAATCAAACTTAAAGGAGCTTATTACCTGTGGTGATCAGCACCACATTTCTTCTTTTCCTCCCCAATGGTTAAGAAATCTATGAAAATCAATTTCATGACGGGTACCGTTTTTAAGGATTCTTCTTTCTCACTTGATCAAGTATTTCTATGAAACGAAATTTTAACTTACAGTGAACTGAAGCCTCAAGTTCAAGTTCTTTTGGATAGCTACTTTCACCAAGTTAACTTACAAATGGCATCAAACCGAACACTCCAGCACTGCTGGCAGAATAATCAATAGGTTTTATAATGGCCTCACTCAATCACCTAGTTTCAGAACACAATAATGAAATGCTGATGAAAGTTAAGGGATTAAACTAAATCAGTCGAGTCCTAGTGTTCATCAACTACAGACATGCTTATAAATATTTAACTCAGAAAAACCTCACAGAATTGATGGTGCCTAAGCACAAATATTCTCAAAAAGTGACAGCTATTGTTAGAGTGCATTAGAATGATAATTTTGCACAAGAAACTGAGTGTTCTGATTGCAGTATAATTTGAACAAAAATTATTAATAACAGTTCACTTAACATAGTTCTTTAGTTTGTGGTCTGCTTTTCTCAAAACAACTTTAAGAGCAATCATTTCCAGCCCCCTTTAAAAAAAAATGATGGAACAGGAATGTTAAATGATCAGCCAATCTTCCACAGCTAGTAATATTTGTAAAGTGCTTAGCACAGTGTCCAGCACATAGAAGGTGCTTAATAAATGTTTGTTCCATCCCAGTCTAGTAAATGGCAGAACCGAGACACAAACCCAGATTTATTAAGTCCAGTATTTCTAATATACTATGCTGACACATGGAGCTGAGTGCCAGATTTATATAATATCTTTATTCAAAAAATCAAAAATCCACTGTGCAAGAACAAACTATAGTAGTAATTAATTACTAGAAAGTCAACATTTTAAATGCACATAGTTAAATTCACTAAGAATACTTTTTGAATCTAAGGCAAGTTACTCATTTCAGTTTCCATAAAGCACACACCTTCCCCAGTGCCCAAAAGTCAAAATCAATTATGAAAAACTGCTTGCAAATATAACGTTTATAGATTCCCCTTCAGGAAACTCTGATTTTTTTTTTATTTTTATTATTACTCGAACTAGTCACAAAATGCATAGCCAAAACAGATAAAAATCTGATTTTGCATACTATAAATGTACAGTACTTACACATTCTGACGGTACTGCTCAAAGACTGAGTGAACTACAGTGAAATGTAAATGAAAAGAATTTTATTCTTCATATCCACAGCATACAAAGGACAAAAAAGAAGCCTTTAGTCCCTTGTGAATAATTTGCTACAAGAAGAAATTTAGAAGGTGGTGGGTGGGGGAAAAGGGTGAGAATTTGAGATTCCAGGCAATTCAAAATGACAAAGCCAGAAAAAAAAAAACCTACAGCAAATGAAAAAAGAAAAGGAACTGATGCTTAAATCTAAGTCCTAAACCTTAAATAAGTTGCTTTGGTAAAGAAGCCCAAAGAATGATGATATTTTGATTAGTGACAAACTTACCAATAACTTCCAAGGACAATCTTCTAAGCTCCTCAGTAGACAACAAGCTCCTTAACAGTAGGGAGTATCACACACACACATAGTAGGCATTCAAATATTTGTTAAAAGAATGAAATACAGTGTATAGAGACTTTTGGAACAAGTCTAATTAACGTAACATTAAATCTTCACTCCTCTCCCCCTTTTAATACAGCAAGTATAGTCACATCCATCTGAAACATTGCCACATACCTTAAATGGTTTCAAAGTTTAGAAAAAACTTAATTGTCACATAGCTCATGAATTTCACTCCAACGGACAGACAATACCTCACTAAAGCCAGTATATTGGCTTATAACTCTATATAGAATCAAGTCTGTGGATTTACCAATTCTGATTATCTCATTTCCCCTGGGAACCTTTCACTTATGTTGAAATGCAGGTGGAAGGATGAGAGAAGGGAAGAGGAAAGGGAGTTTGCTACTAAAAGTGAAATCTGATGCAGAGAGGAAAAAATATCAATAGAGAAACAGGGAAATTCAGTGTAAGGCTAAGTTAAGCCTAACATGTCAATAGTTCCCGAGGATATGAAAACAATAAAACTAATGTTTGGGATGATCTACCTGAATCTTCTATCAAATATTAAATTAAGTTTACCATATAGCAGTCCCATATTGATAAGTGGATTGAATTTCTAAGTATTTAGATTGCTTACCAATTCGAAACACATTTTCCAATAGAAACAAGGCTATAAATCTTCCTATACAACCCAAAAAGACATAACTCAAAATGAAGCAGAACTATAGTGCTTAAAAAAAAAAAAAAGACTTCTGGACATAATTTGAGCTAAAACTCAGGATGCAAGAATACACCCCAACTCCTTTCAAACACATCCCCTCCCCCAGCTCTAAGAACAATGTCTGACATTTAACCTCTCACCAAGAACAAGATGGTAGGGATTGGAGGGGAGGGTCCTGTCCTCTATGGAAGGGGAAGGTGGGAAAAGAGTGTGTGTGTGTTTAGGACACCACTTTTGTCCACTTTGCTTGTTTGCCAGAAACTGCCTACATTGTTTAAGTCAGGGCAATTAATGTGCCTTAGAAGATACACCTTAGAAAGACTTCTATTAAAAAAAGTTTAAATTAAAAAACAAAGGCGCTTAAAAGAGACAAAAGTTTTTTTACTTAGAAAACTGACTTCTAAGTAAATCTATTGGACCAACATTCTGAAATAGTAGCTACAGCCTATCATTTGCATGCATGTAACTGGAGATCTGTTTACATTTTCTCAAGATGCCATTCCCTAAACACTAGAGAAGAGGTCATACTTGAAAAAAACATTTGTTTTCCCAACACCCATCAAGACCCTAGGGGGAGAAGACAAAACAAGAAAGCTAAATTCAAGAGGTAGTTGAGAAAGTTCTGAAAGTGATAGAGAAAAGTTTATCAATTGCAGTAACTTGTCAAATATAAACGCGAAATAACATTAGCCAAGGATAATTAATTACATTTTTTTTCCCTGCGAAGCTTTGATTCTGATATTAAAAGGTGTTTTAGCAACAGATGAAACTGGACTCCCTTAAACTATAGTGAAAGATCTAACATGAAAAATAAACTCCCTAGGGGGGCGGGGCCAAGATGGCAGCTGGAAAGCAGGGACTTGCCTAGGGTTCTCCCCCAGGACACTCCAAACGCCTATAAAAATGGCTCTGAACAAATTCTAGAACTACAGAACCCAAGAAATACCAGAGGGAAGCAGGGCTCCAGCCCAAGACAGCCTGGATGGTTGCTGGATAAGGTCTATTGCACATGCAACTGGGAGTGGAGTGGAGCAGAGCCCAGCAAGGGCCATGCCCAGACCAACCAGACCCGGGAGCTGGGCAGAACAAGCCCTAGCACCCTGAATCAGTGAGCTGTGGCAGTTTCCAGACTTCTCAACCCACAAACACCAAAGGCAACAGAGAAGGTTAGTGGGAAAAACTGCTGAACTGGATGGTGTGAAAGGAGTTCACAGTCAGCTACTGCACCAAGGTGGTGCAGCTCTGAGGCTGCTCACAGAGCTACAGCTGCAGTTGCTTCCAGCCCCAGGCCCACCTGGTGGGAGGAATTAAGTGGCAGATCAGAGGGGGACTACAAAGCCTGCTCAGATCTGAGTCATGGTCCAGGTTGGTGGTTCTTGGGGGAGGAGTAGGGCTGGTGTGGCAGAGCTTGCTGTGTAGAAATAGCACTGAAAACAACAGTGCAGCCCCTCAAGCTTGGGACAAAGCACTCTCTACTCTACAAGCAGTCATACCCCAACAAAAAAAACTCAAGGGTCAAGCAGTTGGCTGGGAACATGGCCAGGCAGCGAAAACGGTCTCAGATTCAGACTCAGACTTTAGAATCTTTCTTTGGTGACAAAGAAGACCAAAACATACAGCCAGAAGAAGTCAACAAAGTCAAAGAGCCTACATCAAAAGCCTCCAAGAAAAACATGAACTTGTCTCAGGCCATGGAAAAAACTTAAAAAGGATTTGGAAAAGCAAGTTAGAGAAGTAAAGGAAAAATTGGGAAGAGAAATGAGAGTGATGCAGGAAAACCATGAAAAACAAGTCAATGACTGGTTAAAGGAGACTCAAAAAAATACTGGAGAAAATAACACCTTAAAAAATTGACTAACTCAAATGGCAAAAGAGCTCCAAAAAGCCAATGAGGAGAAGAATGCCTTGAAAGGTAGAATTAGTCAAATGGAAAAGGAGGCCCAAAAGACCACTGAAGAAAATATTACCTTAAAAATTAGATTGGAGCAAGTGGAAGCTAGTGACTTTATGAGAAACCATGATATTATAAAGCAGAACCAAAGGAATGTGAAAAAATAGAAGACAATGTGAAATATCTCACTGGAAAAACCACTGACCTGGAAAATAGATCCAGGAGAGATAATTTAAAAATTACTGGACTACCTGAAAGCCAAGATCAAAAAAAGAGCCTAGATATCATCTTTCAAGAAATTATCAAGAAAAACTGCCCTGATATTCTAGAGCCAGAGGGTAAAATAGAAATTGAAAGAATCCACAGATTGCCTCCTCAAAAAGATCCCAAAAAGAAAACTCCTAGGAATATTGTCACCAAATTCCAGAGCTCCCAGATCAAGGAGAAAATACTGCAAGAAGCCAGAAAAATGCAATTTGAGTATTGTGGAAACACAATCAGAATAACCCAAGATCTAGCGGCTTCTATATTAAGAGATCGAAGGTCTTGGAATATGATTCCAAGGTCAATGGAGCTAGGATTAAAACCAAGAATCACCTACCTAGCAAAACTGAGCATCATGCTCCAAGGCAAAATATGGACTTTCAATAAAATAGAAGACTTTCAAGCTTTCTCAGTAAAAAGACCAGAGCTGAATAGAAAATCTGACTTTCAAACACAAGAATCAAGAGAAGCATGGAAAGGTAAACAAGAAAGAGAAATCATAAGGGACTTACTAAAGTTGAACTGTTTTGTTTACATTCCTGCATGGAAAGATGATGTGTTATATAATTCATGACACCTCAGTATTAGGGTAGCTGAAGGGAATATACACATGTAGAGAGACAGAGGCACAGGGTGAGTTGAATATGAAGGGATGACATCTAAAAAAAAATAAAATCAAATTAAGGGATGAGAGAAGGAATATATTGAGAGAGGGAGAAAGGGAGAGATAGAATGAGGTAAATTATTTCACATAAAAGTGGCAAGAAAAAGTAGTTCATTGGAAGGCAAGAGGGGGCAGGTGAGGGGGAATGAGTGAATCTTGCTCCCACGGGATTTGACTGGAGGAGGCAATAACATACACACTCAACTGGGTATCTTACTCCACAGGAAAGAAGGAGGAAGAAGATAAAAAAGGGGGGATGGTAGAAGGGAGGGCAGATAAGGAGAGGAGGTAATCAAAAGCAAACACTTTTGAAAAGGGACAGGGTCAAGGGAGAAAACTGAACAAAGGGGGACAGAATAGGAGGGAGCAAAATATAGTTAGTTTTTCACAACATGAATATTGTGGAAGGGTTTTGCATAATGATACATGTGTGACCTATGTTGAATTGCTTGCCTTCTTAGGGAGGGTGGGTGGGGAGAGAATTTGGAACTCAAAGTTTTAAGAGCAGATGTTCAAAAAAAAAAAGTTTTACCATTCAACTAGGAAATAAAGATATACAGGCAATGGGGCATAGAAATCTATCTTGCCCTTCAAGAAAGTAAGGGAAAAGGGGATGGGGGAGAGTGGGGTGACAGAAGGGAGGGCTGCCTACAGAACGGGGCAATCAGAATATATGCCATCCTGGAGTGGGCAGGAGGGTAGAAATGGGGAGAAAATTTGTAATTCAAACTCTTGTGTAAATCAATGCTGAAAATTAAAAATATTAAGTAAATAAATAATAATTTAAAGAAAAAAAAAGGAAAGAAAAACGAACTCCCAACTAAGACTAATGGCAAATTAATACCCCACCACTATTTCATCCACAAACTAGGGGTAGGGGACATAACCCTGTGAGAAATACTATGAATTTTTAAATATTTAACTCTCTCTCCTGAAAGGACCTTTTTTTTCTCCCAAGGAGGAGTGAGTTGGTGGAGTAGGGATAGAGAATAACACAATACAAAAAGGATTCTATGGTATTTTCACATAAAATAAACACTTCTAGTAACAAATGCTATCTAACGCTAAATTCCATTTCAAATTAAGAGTACTGTCATATCATTCAAGTCCTTCACTTTATGATTTAGTGGTTACAAATTCCACGTGAATTGACATTTCTACTTTATAGAATGTAAAAACTCAGGAAGAGAGGTTAGTTACAATTAGACAATGGCTACACTAGAATTCATAAGCTTTCATTTATCTATAACTCGTATAGGCTAACTTTTTTTACAAAATAAAATCATACAATTTTTGAACAACAGATTTTATCAATTTTCTCATTTTACCAATGAGGAAAATGAGACCCAAGGACATTGTGATCAGCCCAAAGTACCCAACTATATTATCTAGTGTTCTTCCTACTATACTCATACTATCTCAAGAAAGCTATGATTACTATGCTTATTAATTAGAAATCAGTTTTTTATAAATGTGTTCCTTGTATATTATGAACAATGAATGGCTCTGTCTTATATTTCAATTTGGTGGCATGGATTAGTCAGACAAGAGACTTCAATTTTAGTCCCAAATGAGTGAAGGCAAATGACTCAACTTCTCTGGCCCTCAGTTTCCTCATCCTTAAAATTAGGAGGTTGAACTAAATAGCAAAAAAGTTTCTCTTCCTGCTTTAAAATTCTCTGATCAAAAAATACTTATATGGCCACAAATAACGTTCATTAAATATTTACTTCTTTCATGATTCTTATTTTACATGTATATTCTTGAAAAAGTGAACTGTACCATATTAACAAAGATAAAATAAAATCTTAACCTACAGTGTATGATTTTTAGGGAAAAGGAAAGGCATAACATTCCCCCACATAATTTGCCTAAACAAGTCAGTTTTTTCATAAGATCATAAATTTAAAGCTGAAGGGAATCCTTTCATTTTGAACATGAAGAAACTGAAACCAAGAGATACAGACTTAAAGTTTAAAAGTTGGGCCTGTCAGTGTTACAATTTAAAGAAAGGAATGATAACAAGTTGTTTGGTTCTATCTGGTCAATAATTATCTAAATCTCATTGAATTCTAATAATTAAATTAATAAGCATTTAATAAGTAATTTATAGCAGGTGTGGGGATACAAAGACAATTAATGAAACAATCTATGCTCATAGAGCACTTAAATCTATTGACCTATGCATATATTTCAATGAATGAGGGAGCATTATTCATTTATGTTAGCATCTATTTACAATGCAACATGAGCTTCTACCTTTATTTTCAGTATATGCATGTGGCATAAGCAAGAGAATATTTTGCCATCTAAGAAAGAACTAAAGGAATTAACATAACATTTCTATAAGACATCTTGTCATGCAACTCTAATATATATTGCCAACAAGAATATAAAATGTGGAAAACTATAATTTTTTCAGAGTCTTTATGGTTTCAACATTGTAAATATACAAGATTTACATAAAGTTTATTTCTGAGACATAATCAGGAAGAAATAAGATTAAAAATACAACCCTTGTAACCTATGTATAGCTATTCACCCCCTTCTCTCTGCTAAAACAGCTAGCTCATTAGCTCAGGCCCTCATCACTCTCTTCAAGGTTGCAAAGGCCTCCTAGCTGTTCTCCCTGCCTCAAGTTTCTCCTCACTTCAATCCATTTTCCATACTGCTGCAAAAATTATTTTCATTAAGTGTATATCTGACTATACAAATCCCAAAACACCTACTCAATAAGAACTCCAAGGGCTCCTTATTACATCTAGGATAGAACATCCTCTTTAGCTTTTAAAGTCCTTTACAACCTGCCAAAAGCACATCTTTCCAGGGGCATCATATATTACCTCCCTACTTGTACTCTACAATCCTGCCAAATTGGCCTTCTGTCTGGTTCCTCACATGCAGCACTCATCCCCTGTCTCTGTACCTCTGAAATTGCCCTACTCCCCTATGCTTGGAATGTGCTATCTCTTCAGGTCCCCTTTAAAGAATTCCTTTTCTTCTTAAAAAGCAGCTCAAGTACTATGTCTCACATAAAGCATTTCTTGATTCTCCCCAACCCCACAGTCGTTGGTGCCTTCTCCTTCTACCATACTGTATTTATTTCCTTTGTATTTATTCTATGTATGTTTTTGTTTCCACCATCAGAATGCAAGCTTCTTGCATTAAGAATTATTTCACTGTATTTTTATTTCCAGTAGCTTGCGCAGTTCCCAGAACACAGTAAGCACTTGATAAATGCTTATTAGTTGATTGCCTCCAAGAATAATTCATTATGTAGAATATTTATTTTCTCCTTACAATAAAAAAACACATACCTTAATTATCTCTAAAACAGGCAACAAGGCATAGTGGAAAAACTAGTCTTAGAGAAAACCTTCAGAAACATGCTGGCTGTGTGACTCGAGACAAGCCATCCATCCTCTAGATTCCTCCAGAAAACTCTCTGAATTCCAAATCTGCATTGGTTAGTTTTCTTACTTGAGAGTTCCCATACCAATGAAATTGTGGATCTAGTCTTAAAAAAAAAACCTCTAATATTAGACTCTCACAACTTATCAATATTAGGCTTAGAAACACAGATTTAAAGTAAAACATCAGTTACAATTAATAGACAAGTCACCATTAATTATGAGATATTTTTTGAAATGAAATTTTATGCTTTCAAGCACACATAGTAGCTGGAAATTGGCTAAGTGTTGCCTAGTCTAGAATGTACCAGGCTGAATAGGTAAAAATGCTGTAATTAGTATACAAAACATCATTCTAAACAATGCTAGTTTACATTATGCTCAAGCAGTTTATTTTAAGTAGGTTACTTAAAAGCTTTCCTTTTCCAAAAGTGCAAAAGGAAACTTTGATAAGTTAGAACATTTCCATAAAGTGGAAAGGGCCCTAGACTCAAAGACATTAAGACCAGGGTTGGAAACTTGGCTCTGACACATAAGCTGTGGGACCATCCGCAACTCACATCACATTTTCTGAGTTTTAGTTTTTCCATACGATAAAATGGGGGCAATAATAAACGCACCACTGGGTTGTTGTGGGGAGATTTTGCAAACCATAAAGTCCTATTTAAAAAAAAAAACACAACAATGCAGCTAATTGGCTTTGGTTAGAAGGCAAAACACTTAAATGGGGGAAAACAATTTTTGCTGCAAGTTTTTCTGGTACCAGCCTCATTTCCAAGATAGATCAGGAATTATTCAAATTTTATAAGAGTAAGGTACAAACAATCTCCAATCAATAAATGGTCAAAGATTTCAAATTCGCAGTTCTCAAGGCAAGATATCCAAACTCTCTAAGACCAAATGAAAAAATGCTTCAAATCAGTAATAATCAAAGAAAAAGTAAATTAATATAACTCTGAGACTCACATACACTCATCAGATTAGCAAAGTAGACAAAAAAGGAAAATGATAAATGTTAGAGTGGTGGTGAAAAACAGGCACATTAATAATGCATTGTTGGTAGAGCTGTGAACTAGTCCAGCAATTCTGGAAAGCAACCTGGAACTGCATCCAAAATGTTACTGAACTGTTTATATCCCTTTCACCATTAGTAGGCGCATACCATAAAGAAATCAAAGAGGAAAAGGACCCATATGTACAAAAATAATTATAACAGCTCTTTTTGTGGTGGCAAAGAACTATAAGCAAATGGGATTAAGGATAGGTACACTAATACGTGGTTAATGGAACTCTGAAATGGTACAATCATTCTGGAAAGCAATTTGGAATTAAGCAAAGTGGCTAAAACGTGTATAAGCCCTGAACTATAAACTACATTACTAATCTTATACCCCAAGAAAGCCACTGATTAGAAGAAAGTCCCCAATAATCATAGAAAGAAAAGAGGTGATCATTAATTGGGGGATGGCCAAACAAATTTTGATAAATCAATGTAATGGAATATCATAGTGCTATCCGTATTGATGAAAAAGGACAGTTTCAGAGAAATTTGAGAAGACTTATATGAACTGATGCAGAGTGAAGTGAGCATAACCAAGAGACTAATTTGTACAAGAGAACTGGGTGTGGGGGTGGGGAGAACTCCGAAAAACTTAAGAACTCTGATCAACAAAATGAAAAGTATCATGATTCCAGAGGACAGATGCTGAAGAATGCTATCCCTTCTGACAGAGACGTGACTGACTAAATATGCAGAATGAAGCATTTTTAGACATGGCCAATTTGGGGAACTTGTTTTGCTTGACTGTGTGTATTTGCAACAAGGGTTTTTTTTCTTTCAGGGGTGGGAAAAAGAGAAATGAATGCTTGTTAATTGGAAAAATCTAAATAAAAAACCTTGAAGTGCTATATAATGTTTATCTTGTAAAATAACAAGTACCTTTCACCACAATGCCTAAGGGAAAGAAAGATTTTTAACTTAATAAGGAAGAGTTGCTCAATGAAGATACAATGGACGATTTTGATTACATAAAATTGAAAAGCTTTTGCATAAAACCAGTGCAGTTAGAATCAGGAAGGAAACAGTTACAGAAGAAAACAATCTTTGTAGCTTATTTTTATGGTAAGTCTGATGTTAAAGATATATGAATACATCAGAATAAAAGCAATTTCCCAAAAGTAAGTGGTCCAAAGATAAGAAGGCACTTCTCAAAAGAAATGGAAGCTACCAAGAGCCTTCTGAAAAAAATATGGTCCAAATACAAAAAGTGAAAAATAAAAATAATTCTTAAGTTCTATCTCACACCCATTAGATTGTGAAAAATGACAAACTATGAAAAAGGCGATTGTTGTAGCAAGACTGGTACATTAATGCATTGTTTTTGAAGCTATGTATTAGTCCAAACATTATGAAAAGTTGTTTGTTGTGTACCCAAGAAGCCCCTAAGCTAAGTTTACCCTCCACCTTTGACCCAGCGAGATCACTTGATAGGCATGTATCTCCCAAAGTTCAAAACCAAAAGAATAGGACCCACATATACAAAAATATTTCTAACAGCATTTTTTTGTTGCTGTAGCAAAAGCATTGGAAATAAAGCAGCTACCTATCAACTGGGGGGTAGCTGATCAAACTGTGGTATGAGTATAACGGAATATTATAATGCACCATAAGGAATAATAAATGTGAGTCCACAGAAATCTGGGAAGACTTATATGAACAGATGCAGAGGGAAATGAGAAAAATGATAAAATAATCACAATAACGTAAAGGAAAACAATTCAGAAAGACTACAGCTACAGATGTGACTTCAGAAGTCTGATGGTGAAGCATGCCACCCCTTTTCCTGGCAGAAAGTTGACAGACTAGAGGTGCAGAGTGATCTATACATTTTTGGACAAGCCCAACGTTTTGATTTGTTTTGAATTATATTTAGTTTTGTGTGTGTGTGTGTGTGTGTGTGTGTGTGTATGTGTTAAAAGTATGCAGAAGGGAAAAAAGGCTCAGAAGAGGACACAAACAGTAATTCTGTTACTATTACGTGTGTGTGTGTGTGTGTGTAAAAAGCAAACTGTGCTTAAGAGAAGTTCAAGCCTTTACAATTTTTGTCTTCTTTGTATATAGAAACGTCCATGTTTGTTCACCTTTAAGTTCCTAATAAAAATTTTTTTTCAAATAATAGGGTAGGGCGTAACTTCTTAATGTCCCCTTCTTGCTCTAAAATTATGACTCAGATAAACTTCTCAGGTAGAAAGAAATTTAAAAATTAAAATTCCTTCCCACAAGTCCAGGTTAATTAACCCTTTATAACAAATGGCTTTAGATCTTTATTGATCACAAAATCAAAAATCGTTTTTATTTTACATAGAAGTTCAAATGTCTTCCTAACATTCATTAGTTCACTACCTCTCCACTGATTTACCCTATGTAATCAGAATCATTATGGTTTTAAAGAGATTGAGTGACTAAATATTTTGGGTGACAGTATTAGATGACACCTTCATCCTTTATCTCCTACCTCCTAGATAGGTTCTAGAGGGGTTTTTTTAAAGGAGGGAGGTAAGGGGGATTGAGAGAACCAGTTTCTGTCCACAAAGCAGTTATAACCTAGGGAGCACATGAAACAATCAATTAGTAAATGAAATGGTATTATATACAAGGTGTGACTGCAAATTAGTATGATTGATTTTTTTAAAATAAATATAATTGAATTTTTAGATCCAAATAAGCACTACTTCTACATACAATCTACACAAAATATTATACATTTATTCAAATGATGGCCGCAAGGACACCTTTTGGTATTTCTCTTTGGAAACAGTTTTCAACACCTAAAGCATTCTTTCAAATATGCTAAAAGATGCCAAATCTTCATCAAGACTGATTTCTTGATGTGGCTTTTGTAAACTGGCACTGAAAACATTTTCAAAAAAATTTTTAAAATATTTTAGGAAATAACAGGATTGTATATGTAACTACCCAACGTTTTCATTAGGTGATATTCTAACTTAGTTCTGTTTTCTTGTATAATATATATATCTTATTTAACAATGATGACAGTGTGGTATAGTAGAAAGAGAATTTAATTTGAGAGTGAGCAGACTGAAGAGCTTACCCCATGACTATTGATAAGTTACTTAAAGTCTCTGGGCTTCACTGAAGTTTCCTCAACTGTAAAATAGGAATAACACACTACCTTCATTTCTTGGAGTTGCTGTGAATAAAGTCTTTGAAAATGTTAGAGTTGTGTAAATATGAAATACTAGTTCTTTCACACTCACATTTATCCAACTTATTACAGGTACTACATATTATTTAAAAGTTGTATTTAGAGGTCTTTAAAAAAATAAAAAGGTAGATGACCATTACTCATAAATTTTGTAGAAAGGATTTGTAGTAAGTTACAGGTATATAGCTTCTCAGGTCTCTTCCAGCATTCTGATTCTATAATTCATATGATTGAGGGGTGTGAAAAATTCAGCAGAATTTTACTATTTTCAAATTTATGGACCTGACTCTTATCTTATTAACAAAAAGTTCAAATGGCAGATTTTTCTGGGGGGAAAAAAAAGTTAATACTTTATAGTAGGAAAAATCATGGGTTCTAAACTAATGAAGCTTTTATGTATTTTATTTCAGAGCATAGAATCTATGGTACAATGTATTACTAAAGTAGCCAATTTTCATAAACTACTACAGATCTAGTGAATTCAATTACTGATAATAATGATCAATTATTTAAGTTCTTCTTAATGGCAACTGAAGAAAAACGTTATTTTTTTAAAGCAAATGTATATTTTTATGGATAGCTATTCTGTATCACCTTTCTTTTTCCACAACTAGAGCCAGAATAGCAGTAATAATACTACAGATATCTGGTTAACAAAAGATATCTAGAGTAAGATAAGTCTAAATAGAAAAGATTAAAAGATTCATAACTGAATGAAATATTATATTTTCATTTCAACTGGATTTGAAGAAATATGCTCCATAATTTTTTAAAAGCTATGTAGCTATTATTTGGTCAATTCCCATTTATAAACATTATATATTATTGACTTGTTCTAGGAGTTTCTTTCTTCTCTTTCCATGTAGCTACTGCCACAGCTGTTATTTTAAAGAAGGAATTTTGCTGTAGGGACAGCAGAACTATCTTTCCATCTGAAGAGGAGACACAAAAGCTGAAAAGTCAGTTATTAAACCTATCCCCCACTCATCACTCTTGAAGCTTTTTTCTTTTTACCATCTCTAAGCCTTTTGGAGCTTTAGCTGAGTAAGTACTTCCCTCATACCCAGAGCAACTGGCACTACATTGCCTAATTAAGCCTAAAGAGATAAACTCAAATCAAAGACATAAGAATCAAAGAACTTTCTCTATTTGGCCTTGCAATGTCTTGGAAATGACTACTAACTAATATGATATGCAAGTCTCTAGCATATACAATTGTTGTCCTTATGAAAATCCTAAAGATAACCCTAAAATATTATCACCCTCTTTGCTAGCCTCCTTGCACAAAACCCAGATAAGACAACTTGAAGACAAGAAGATATTCTTCTATCTGCCCTCCAAAGTTACACATATTAATCAAGCATCATATAAACAGCCCAGATTGCATCATCCCAGGGATCTCTCCCCTAAAGAAAGGCTGGCAGGCCAATGAGTAGATCCCCAGATAAACTGTCTATTGGACAGACCCTATATATAGGAAAAGCTTAACAAGGGTCTCTAAAGGGTTCAGCAGAGGGAAACGTCAATTTGAAAAGGAAGTGCCACTTTTAAACACTTTTAACTGTTCCGGTTCCCTAAACTCCTATAGTTACATACCTATACAGTTTTCTACACAAGCTTTCCTGGCATTATACACACACCAAAAAATACTTTATAAACTACTTTAATAAGAAGATGTGAAATTAAAAAATACTTTGTTCAAATCAGAGTTCACAAAGCAGAATTCTCAAAACTCTTAATTACTGTAAATTAGCTGACACAGAAACATCCTTATTTTTTCATCTTAGGGAAAAGCAGTTTTTGGCAATGTAACAACTGCTTAAAAACTCACATACCAAATTGAGGCAATAGTAATTTTTGGAGTCATGTTCTGAATGCTCAAAAAGTCATTTATAAGACTTTAATATGCAAGGATCTGTGATTTCATCTGTGTAGGTATTTCCCTCCAATACACATCACAACTCCTGTAATTTTGGAGAGACAGTCTATTAAAGCTACTATACCCCCAAAAAATCAATTGTCCTGAGCCTAACCTGGAGATGAGCCTCTCTGAACTTAGCTAGGTCAATACTCAGAAAACAGACATACCAGTCAGTCTTCAGGACCAATTTAAAGCCTTTCTGGCTGGACAGGATATGCCATAGTTTGTGCTTTGCTGGCGCAACCTTCAAAAACTCATAGGTCACCACCATGACATAATGAAACATCAGGAGAACTTGGTGTAGAGCACATTTATATATATGCTCAAAAATAGAAAAGAGCCTTCTTTTACTAATGGTACTGAGAAAATATGTTCACAGTAGTTTCGAAAATTTTAGCATAATTTAGCCTTTGAGCTGGAAATTAAGTTTAAATATCAGACATGTCACAATGAAAGAACTAAAAACTGTGAAAAAAAAACCCTTTTCTGATTAATCTTTTTACATCTGAATTGTCTAGTAGTGAACTTAATAATTTGAAGTGAAATTCTAAGACCTTAAAGCCCCAGTCAAACTTAAGATGACATATTTAAGTAAGACCATAAACATTTTCTCTATAGGTATTTCTATTCATTCACTACTACTGACTAGTGACTTCAACTTTAGCTCTTCAAGTAGTTAAAGCTGCTAACCAAGAAGAAAAGAAAGGTTGGTAGAAATTTTTATACCAGAAGATGAGTAAGCCATCAGTGAAATACATTACAATAGAGGTACTTATCTGTAATTAATGTGTGGCCACAGGTGCCACACTAACCAGGAACTTAAGAACTGGATATTGATAAAGAAAAAAGTAGGCATTTTAACATACTTTTAAATTAAAAGTGATCGTGCATGGGAATTGAATATTTATGAAGCACAATTGATACACTAGAATAAACTCCAATGGCTACTAGTTACAGGAAGTACAAAGTGTAAAATCTTCTTTAAAGCCCTTTGCAACCTAGTCCCATTTAACCTTTTACACCCTTTTTTCACATTACTCTCCTTAAAGGAGACTACAATCCAGCCAAATCAGCCTTCTGGTTGTTCATCACACAAGGAACCCCATATCCATCTCCAAGCTTTTGCACTGGCACTTGCACTTGCACTGCACCCATGTCTAGAGCATACTTCCTCCTCATCTCTGACTCTCAGAATCTCTAGATTCATTCAAGGCTCAGCTTAAGTACCAACTTCTACTTGAAGCTTTTCCTGATCCCCAAGTTACATTTAATGCCTTTCTCCTCAAAACAGTCTTTTTAAAAAAATCTAATTTATATATGCTTATAAATGCAAATGTTGTCTCCCCTAGCTAGAAGGTAACCTCCTTAAGGGAAGGGATTTGTTTCATTTTTGTCTGTCTCCCCAAGATCTGGCAAACAGCAGACACTTAATAGGATATCTTTACTAGCATGAGACCACCATGCTGCTATAACTTTTGTTTCAAGCAACAAGGCAAAAATCTTGCTAATTACCAAAGTTCATACTTTTCAGCTAATGCAACAGCTGATACTTCCTGGGGAGTGGTAAAGTAAAAACAAGGACTAAGTTAAAGATCTGAACACTGTCAAAGGTACCCAGAGGCAAAACGGAAGTAAGAACATCAAACCAAGTTTTACCCTAACATAGATCTGTTATCAATATGAATGCTGCTGTATTTTAATAATAAATCAGAATACAAGTTAAGCTGGGAAATTGCACTATTTCCTACAAAATCTGACATATTGTAATAACTTTTACATTAAAATTAAGAAGCAATTGCTTTCCTAAGACAATCCTGAGGACTTATTTTTTAAAAAAAGATTGATAAAATTTTAATATCATTTAAATGCAGTAGCTGACAACTTAAAATCTCAATAGAAAGATTAGTATAGTACCATTTTTTTTTCCCCTCAAGGAAAAGGTGCTAATGAATTTCATCACTGACTAAGTGAAGTAATAGAAAGGAGAGTAGTAGGAGAGCTAGGAGATCTGGGTTCAAATCCCTGCTTTTTGCCACTTGGACCTGTGTGAACTTGGGCAGATAGCTTCCCCTCTCTCTGGGCCTTGGTTTCCTTAAGCTCTCTATAATCTATCAGTATAACCATGATCTTATTCCAAACAACAAAGGCGGCTCTTATACTCACTTAACAAACTGTCAGTCAGCAAAACTCCTTTTATCCACAATAAATACCTCTCCTTCATTGTGAATGTCACCATCTCTGGGAACCCCGCTTTTCTCATCTGTAAAATGGGGATAATACTTGCCCTACCTACCTCACAAGACTTAAACATATTTTATAAAGTACTTTAAACGCAACCTAAACCCCTGATCTTTACATACAGTAATCTCATCTCGGCCGCTGCCTTCCCCTCACTCCCCATACCCAATTTTTAGCTACATATATTGCATTTTAAAAGTTCAAGATCAAGGCCTCACAAGTTCTCCAGCACTTCTCCTACCAAATTCAAAAATATTAACTTTGTCTATAAAAATCATAAAAAGGTATTTGAAACTATAATACGTCATATAGTAAGCTTTTTTTCTTTTGGGAACTTAAAAAAAATTAAGAACTTCTCTCCCTTGTTACTCTGTATATATGCACACACCTTTTAAAGACAAAATTCTTAACTCCTCTGCTGGAGTTTTGATTGTAATTACCGCTTTGTTACTATAGTTTTGTGTCCAGATCATTTCTGCCTGGCTAGATGCCTGTTAGTATCATCTTCACATACGCTAAGCAGGTAGGGGTAGTCTGCTATTACATGGCGCTGGTCACCAGCTCAATCAGATGTGACCTCAGAGCAGCACAGTAAAAGAGCGGACCACACTCCCCCCGCGCCCCCAGGAGCGTGTGCGGCGCTGCTCGGGGTCTTCCGTGCGGGGCCGGCCGGGCACCGTGAATCGGGCAGCATCCCCCAAAGGGGTGCGTGGCGGGGGCTGCCAAGTTCAGAACAGCCCGAGCTTGTCCGGTGCCTGCAGAGGAGATGCTCCGTTGACCCGCAGCGTGACCGCCGCCCGGGAGCATCAGGCACTCACGGACACCTGTCACGGCGTCTGGGCGGCTTCCCTTTGGGGGCCCGGGGCAGCTCCCCGGTGGCCCTGAGGGCTCGGGAGCCTCTTTAGGACTCTTCTCCAGGAGCAGAGCAATGCCCCCCTCAAAGTTCACACTCACGCACGTACGCACACACACGCACACACGCGCCCAGGCTTACAATGAAGCCCCGCCGGGAGCCCCCGGGAGAGGGGGCAGGGGGCGGCCGGGCCCCCCGGGCCTGCAGGCGCAGGCACACGGGCGCCGGCTGAGCCGCCGCCGCCCGCCCGGCCCGGGCCCTGCGGGGTGCGCTGTTGGGAAGGGGCGCAGAGGCAGCAGGACCGCCTGGGGGCGCCCCCTCGTCGCTGCCCGCCCCCGCGGGGCGCCCCCCGAGCTTCCCCCGTTGCCGGGAAGGTTCCAGCCCCGAGGCCCGAGAGGCGGCGGTGGGGGAGGGGGGAAGCGGCCGGCCCTGCGGCCTGTTGGGGGGAGTTCAGCCCGGGGCCTCGAGTGCGTCTCTTGGCCGGGCCCCCGGCCCCTCGGTCCCGGGCGCGGAGGAGAGACTCACCGGAAAGGCCCGGATCCGCATCTTGGTGTCCTTCCGGCTGCCCGTCCCTTTGCTCAGGTTCGACATGGTTCTCCTCCTCCTCCCCTGCTCCTCCTCCTCCTCCTCCTCCTGCTGCTGCTCCGGCGGCGGCGGCTTCAGGTCGCGCTCCGGGGCGCCCGTGTCACATCGAAGGCTGGCGGGCCGGAGAGGCCGGCGGCTCCCGGGATAGGGCGGCGAACCCCGCGGGCTGGGAAAGGGGGAGGGGGACTTCGGGGGTGGGGGAGGCGGCCGGACCCCCGCGGCCCCGGCCCCGGCTCCGGCCCCGGCCCCGACTCCGGCTCAGGCGGCTCTGGCTCCGGCCCCGGCCCCGGCCCCGGCGGCTTCGGCTGCGACTCGGCCTTCCCTCGGGGGCTGCGCTGGCGCGGCGGCTCCGCGGGGCTCCCCCTCCCCCCGGGCCCGTCACTCGCGGCTGGGCTCCCTCTATCGCGCTCCTCCGCGATGGCGGCGGCGGCGGCGACGGACAAACATCTCACTGCGCAGGCCGAACCTCCTCCTCCTCCTCCTTCTCCTCCTCCGCCTCAGCGAGACAAGATCCGGCCCAGAGGGTGGAGGGGGGAGGGAGGG
The DNA here is from genome assembly GCF_011100635.1 of Trichosurus vulpecula. Lineage (NCBI taxonomy): Eukaryota > Metazoa > Chordata > Mammalia > Diprotodontia > Phalangeridae > Trichosurus > Trichosurus vulpecula. Next base: position 275,234,317 of record NC_050576.1, on the reverse strand, counting down.
AGGGAGGAGAGCCAGAGAGTAAGAGAGATTGGGGGAAGGGGGGTAGGGGGTGGGACGGGAGGGGGAGGCGGCCGCAGCGTGGGGGGGAGGGGGGAGAGGGAGTTCAGGTCTCGCGAGAGCGGCTCGAGGCAGGCGGCGGGGGGGCGGGGATGCCGAGGCGAGGCGGGCGGAGCGGGTGAGCCAAGGGAGGAAGGGGGATGGGGGGGCGGGGAGAGTCGGGAGGGGAAGTGGGAGGAGCCTATGGGGCGGGGCGGGAAAGGGGAGGGGTCGGGGGCGGGGAGCAGAAAGCTACGTCCTCGAAACTGGAGAGTCCGAGACCTGGTTCGGGGCGGCGGTGGCTCCTGATTGGTGGAGAACGGAACGAGGTCCTGGTCACGTGGAAGTGGGCGTAGTGGCCCTGTTTGTGGCGAGGCGTGAGATCCTCGCTGTGGACTCTGTTGGGGAGGCTGTAGCCTTGGCAAGGGAGGGAGCATCTCGCCATCGAAGGCTGTTTTTCTAGGGCATAATGGAACAGGATGGACCAGTGGGTGGGAGACTGGAGGAGGAAGGAGTTTGGGTGGGAGGAGGTACCGTGCTGTCAGCTTGGAGGGTGTTGGGGGTGGGGGACAAGCCGGAGCTGCCTTTCCAGGGTGAGATGGGAAGGTGAACCCTGGGCTCCTCAGGCCCCGGTACAGCTCCAGTCTGCAGAGTGCAGGAAAAGGGGCTTGGGGCCCAACATCTGCAGGTCTCCTGAACAAATTTTTTTTTAAATCTTTTTAGTTGCTATGGCAATCAAGTCACCTCTCTTCCCTAAATTAAGTGCAAACCAGTCAGACAGATGTGATCAAGTTGTAGACGCATGATGGAACCTACGGTTTAAACTCTTCGGATTCTCCTCACAATTACTGATAATCTTTAAAATTAAACATGCTAAATCATTTATCTTTAGTTAGCTCTTCAGGTTTGGGGCTTTTGTCTTGATATTGTTTTGGTTTTTTGGTATCTTATTTACCTATTCCACAAGGTTTGATTCATTCGTTTTACTTTCCAATTATAATCAATTTTACTTCCTGGTTTTGCTTACTTGCCTAATTCCTCTTATGTTTGCAAAAAGCCCCATAAGAGGAGTATTTAAGGCCCTTCCGAAGTTCAGATTTGCACATAGAAAACCTGCCGATATTTTCCGCAGCATGTCCTCAACTTGAGAACATTGTCTTTGGTTCCTTTTTAGATCAGACCTATTCAGCGAGCTCACATTTTTTTTTAAGAGGTTGAAGTTACCTCAGGTTAATGAATTCATTAACTACTAAACTACTGGGTGTTGTGCTTTCAACCCTTACTTTGTTGACTAGTCTATGGTCATGTTACCAAAAAAAAATTGTTCTTTTTTATTATTGTTTTTGTTGTTCTTTGCTAATGAAAACAAAGACTTGAGAAATGAGAATGTTGCTTGAGGCAAGACCTGTGTGTAACTGGTGAGGCTAAATATAGGTCGTCTGAGAACTGGAACGATGAGGTATGATTGGGAGGGGTGCCATGTAAGTATCATGCAGTCTCCTATGGTATGGATCCAAGGGAGGAACTGGTCATTCTTGTGCTAATTAAGTTACCTTTTTATACCTTTTGGATTATAGCAGCAACCAATATTTAGCTATTGACTTTATAACTTCAACAGCATACTCCTTATTTCATTGTGATGCCTTTAGCTCATTAGACCAAAGTCAAAGCTGCTCTCCCAAGCTAGTGATTTGCCTTGCACTCTGCAAGGCTGTTTCTAAAAATTTGCATTTAAATCCAAATTTTGAAAATTGAGCCCTACTTTAAATATATTTGGGGATCTCATTATCTAAAGAAAGTATAAAGGAATCCTTTTGGAAAATGAAGTCACCTTCTAGTTTGTTTTGTAAATCCAGATTTTCATGTTTTCTTTCTGCTTAAACTGGAGACTGTTATAGTTCAAAAGACCTTCTGTTGCTTGGGTCTACATATGTATTTTTAGATCCAGAATAACCAAAATAGCTTGTCATAATGGGATAGCTTGTCCTTCCTTTCATGGGGGAAATCTATCACCTTTTCTGTATCTGGATTCTTTGCTTTTTCCTCGATGGGAACTACTCTTCAGAACAATTTATGTAAGAGTCTGAGAGGATAATGAATTTGAAGGATTTTTCTTCTATAGAAAAGTAGCACATCATCAAGTTATTGAAATTGCTTTCTAGCCTTAGTACTTCCTCTTACCCAACCCAACCATTCCCTGACCTCTACATCAGAAGCTTGTGGGTACTGCCTTTTCTGTGTGTGGATTCCTAACCCAGAAAAGAAAGAAGAGCAAGGAGAGTAGCTGCCAACATTTCACATGCATGCCAGCCTATATTTTCACTCATTCTGAACATGTACTGACGCTGGGAAAAAGACAGCCCCATTTGCCAACATGTAGAGGACACAGGCAGTATGTGCTACTTCAGCTTTGGCCTTTAAATGTGCAATCTGGGGTTGATAAAAACCTTTAAGAGGAAAAGATCTTCGTACAGATGTGTCTATTAAACAAGAAAGAGGGATCTACTGATCTTAAAGATGGTCAATTAGTGTTTTAAGCCATCTTAATAACTACTTGGCCAATGGCAAGTCTGATTTAATGGGACAGACACTGGTCTTTGTAAGATAATAGAAAAGCTTACAATTAACCACAGTGAATTGATTTGTAGAGCTCAAAGGGATCAGGTATAAATGCTAGCCCCAACACTTCAACTCTTAAAATCTTAGTTTCATTATTAGCAAAATGTGGATAATACTAGGTATTGTGAGAAAGGCAGGCGGTTTTGGGGATCACCGGACTTCCTGGGCAGGGCCAAAGCTCTGAGGAAGAACCAAGTGATGGTCCTTTAGTCTATGGGGATCACAGGACCTCCCTAGGCAGGGTCAGGCCATGAGGAAGAACCACATGATAACCCCTAAGGAAGACTGTGCAGACCACAAGACTCCCAGAAGAAAACCAAGTGGTACTCCTCTCAACAGCACAGTGGGGATCACAGGACTCCCAGAGGCAGGGTCAGCAAGTTAACCCGGCCCAAGAGATGTTTCCACAGCTCATTGCTTTCCTAGTAGCATATTTTAGGAAGATACATATAATTTAACCATTCTCACCCAAAGAACACAAGACCAAGGTGAACAGAGAAAGTCATTTATTACGCTACTCAAAACAGCAGGTACAATATCAGTAGGAACACTCCCGCTGATACAGCAGCAGGATGAGGGTTACCAGCTCCTCCACTCCTGTTTGAGTTATGGTTAGTTTACATTCTTTACTTTTTTACACAGTTTTCTTAAGTTATACAGTTTATATAGGTAGGATAATAAGGATACAGAAGCAAAAGTGAAGTTAATTAGTTCTATCTTCCTTGTCTGAGTTAGAATTAGTCTACATTCTTCACTACCCTACCTTCCCTCTTTAACATATGTAAATTATGCAGATTAGTAGACCTGGACACTTGACCAGGACCTAACCCTTGAACTGACATGATAAGCTTGGACTGATTGAACCGGCTTAGCTTCTCTAGCTTCCCTGATCCCCAGCTGGCCATTGCCTTGGTAGGTAAACTTTAACTTAGCTGTATGGATAGCTTCTGTGGGAGCAAAACCATACCATCTTTTCTTACAGTATATTAAGCACCTTGTCTGATAATTGTGAGGGAAAAGTGTTTTAAAGCTCTATAAAATTTAAATAATCATGTGACGGATGAGAAGACAGTAGTCCTCAAGACTAGAGCCCAGATTTCTTGTCTCTGAATTAGAACACTTTCCACCCTTTTTTCTTGACTACCTCTTTAGTCATTACTAATAACAGCTAGCATTTATATAGAGAGAGCTTTAAAGCTTTGCAAAGCTCCTTGGGATGTAGGTGCTATTTTTATTCCTACTTTACAGCTGAGGAAGTTGAAGGAGAGGTTCAATGACTTGCCCAGGGTCACACAGCTAGGAAGTCTCTGCTGTCACATTTGAACCAACATCTTCCTGACTCCAGGTCCATCGCACTATTCACTGTGCCACCAGCTGCTTCAGAGAAAACAGCCTGCGAGTAGCTTTTGCATAAACAAAATCAGCGCAGCTAGACTTAAAAAAAGAAGTCTGAGTAGGGGTGAGGGGAGGCTTCACATCAAAGTCTGGTATCAAAGATTCATAACAAATCGACATAAACATATAAGACTAGGAGCCATTCCCTAATAAATAGTCAAAAGATATGAGCAAATTGTCTTCAAGAGAAGTAATGCCAATGTGGTGCAATGGAGAGAGAGTTAAATTTGGGGTCAGAGGGCTCGGGTTACATCCCAGCGCTGTCAGGTACTGTATGTGTGACTTTGGACAAATTGTTACGCTCCCTGGGCTTCAGCTTGCTCATCTCCAAAATGAGGGGGTTGGAATACATTACCTCTAAGGTCCCTTTCAGTTCTTAAGTCTAGGATACTAAATAGCATCAACTGCATGAAGAAACACACATTTTAAAATCCCAGGTTTCACTTCACACCCCACAAAGAAGCAAAGATGTTAAAAGAAGGAACCAGTCAATGACAGGAGGCTATGAGAAGACAAGCAAACCAAGACGCTTTTTTTTTTCCTTTTTATTTCACTGGTGTTTTCTTTTTTGACATCACTTGTCACTCACTGTTGGTAGAGTTGTGAATTGGGTCAACTGTTCAGAAAACAACTTGGAATTAAGAAAAATTGACTAAATTGTTTTTACATTTTGATCTAGTAATCACTCTACTGGGCATACATACATAAACATAAACATATATACGTATATATGTGCATACATATGTATGTGTGTGTATATATGTATATATACACACATATATATATATACACACATAGATATGTGTATATATTCCAAGGAAGACAAAGAAGAGGAAAAAGCCCTAAAAATATATTTATACATATGTATCTAAATATTACTATATATACCTATTCCTAGCAGCACTTGTTAATTACTACCCCAATAAATTATAGTTATGAAGTAGTAAATAGCAGAGCTATTACAAGTCTAGTATTCTTTTTTAAAAATTAAATTTGAAAAAATTTTGGTTACATTTTAAGTTGCAGACTGTCTTCTTCCTTCTCTCCCTCCCTCTCCACTCTGAACTAGAGAAGGCTACCATTTGAAACAGATTTTATTTACATTTATATATGTGTATATATATTTATATGTGTGTATATGTTTGTACACACGTGTACAGAGAACCATGCTGTGCATACATACTTCTGTTTACTCTCTGGAGGTGGATAGTGTTTTCCTTCATGAGTCTTTTGTAGCTGATTTGAGTTATTTGTAACATTCAGAATATCTTTAGTTCACAGTTCTTCAAACAATATTGCTATTACTGTATACAGCATTCTCTTGGTTCTGCTCATTTCACTCTATTTTCTTTCAAGTCTTTCCATGTTTTTCTAAAATCAACCAGTTCGTCATTTCTTACAGCACAGTAGTATTCCATGACAATCATATACCACAACTTGTTTAGCTATTCCCAGATTGATGGGTATTCCCTCAATTTGCCCACCTTTGCCATCACAATGAAAACTGCTATAAGTGTTTCAGAACATACAGATTATTCTCCTTTCTTGGGAAACAACCTAATAGTAGTATTGCTGGGTCAAAGGGTATACAGTTTTCTCACTCTTTGGGCATAATTCCAGGTTACTCTCCAAAATTGTATCAGTTCACAATTCCGCCAGCATTTTTCATATGACTCTATATAGTTTTGATTTCCTCATTGAAAAACTGCCGGTTCATATCCTTTGATTATTTATCAGTTGGAAAATTACTCATTTCTTATAAATTTGACAAAAGTTCTCCATATATTTGAAATGTGAGACCTCCATCTGAGAAACTGTCTATAAAACATTTCCCCAATTTTCTTCTTTCCTTCCAATCTTGGCTACATTGGTTTTATTTATACAAACCCTTCTTAATTTAATGTAATCAAAATTATTTTACATCTCACAATGCTCTCTATACCTTGTCTATTCTTAAATTCTCCTGTGCATAAATCTGATTGGTATTATGTTCCATGTTCTTCTAATTTCCTCATGATGTCTCCCTTTATACCTAGATCATGTATCCATTTTGACCTTCTCTTGGTAAATAGTGTAAGATATTGGTCTATGTACAATTTCTACCATCCAGCTTTCCAGTTTCCCCAACATATTTTTTTTTTACCAATTAGTGAATTCTTATTCTTAAAAGCTTAAATCTTTGCATTTGCTAAATGCAAGGTTACTATAATAATTTACAACTGTGTATTGTATGTCTGCTCTCTTCCATTGATCCACCTTCTATTTCTTACCCAGTAGCAGACAGTTTTGATAAATGACTTAAAATATAGTCTAAGATCTGGCACTGCTAGACCTCTTTTCTTTTCATTTTTTCATTAATTCTTTTGATATTCTTGATCTTTTGTTATTTCAAATGAATTTTATTTTTTCTAGCTCAATAAAATAATTTTTTGATAATTTAATTGGGTTGGCATTGAATAAGTAGATGAGGTAGAATTATCATTTTTGTTGTATTATCTCTGCCCACCTATAAGCAATTAATATTTCTCCAATTATTTAAATTTGACTTTGTATAAAAAGTGTTTTAGAATCATGTTCATGTAGTTCCTGAGTTTGTCTTGGCAGATATACCCCCAGGTATTTTATACTGTCTACAGTTATTTTAAATCTCTTGCTATCTCTTTTTGCAGGGTTTTGTTGATGATATACAGAAATGCTGATGATTTATAAGTTTGTATCATTGTTTCAACTAACTTCTTAGGATTTCCCAAGTATATCATCACATCAACTGCAAAAGAGATAGTTTTTAACCTCATTGCCCACTCTGGTTTCTTCAATGTCTTTTTTTTTTCTCTTACTGCTATTGCTAGCATTTCCAATGCAATATTGAATAATATTGGTGATAATGGACATCCTTATTTCACTTCTGATCTAATTGGGAAAGTTTCTACCTTATCCCCATTACAAATAATGCTTGCTTTTGGTTTCTTATCATTTTAAGGAAAAATCTGTTTATACCTGTGTTTTCATATGTTTTTAATAGGAATGAGTGATGTATTTTGTCAAAAGTTTTTTCTTCATCTAATTGATAGAATCATATGATTTCTGTTACTTTTGTTATTGATATGATCAATTATGTTAATAGTTTTCCTAATATTAAACCATTGCTATCTAATATTCTTCAACACATTATCATATTCCTTTCCACAGAATTGGGGTTTGAGAGAGACCTTAGAGGGGGACCATCTAGTGTAACCTTTTCATTATACAGATAAACTTTGCCCAAGGTTATATAAAAAGAATTGAATCTAGATCCTCTGACTCTGGAGTAATTATCGGCAACATTTTGTAGAGAAAACGGGGTAATTTACATCTATATTCTGAGAATATGTAAATGTATTTGGATATAATGAGTCTATGGGGGGAAACCAGAAATACCCAGTCCAGTCAAATATCTTTAATTGACCCTGAAATCATAACCTCCTCACATTAAACTTTTATGTCATTGATTTGGAAAACTGTTTTACCTATGTCAGCAAGAGGAGAATAGCGTTGGTATAATGACATTTTGAATTGAAGAAAAATAAATTTGATTTCTTGGGAAAATAATGTCTTTTCATTTGCCAGCAATGATCCTACTAGGTACAATAGTCTTGTTAGAAATATTACTGAGCAGGAAAAGGAACTTGATATTGTGCATTTCCACAATAAAATGATATTTTGTAAGTCAAAATAGCTAAATACACAGCTGTTTTCTAGTCTGACATAACAAAGTTTTGTTATTGTTCAGTCATGTCTGACTCTTCATGACCTCGTTTGCGATTTTCTCGGCAGAGACACCGGAGTGGTTTGCCATTTCCTTCTCCATCTTAAAATTTTACCATTGAGGGAACTGAAGCAAACAGGGTTAAATGACTTGCCCAGGGTTACATAGCTAGTAAGTTTCTGAGAATAGTCTTCGTGACTCCAGGGCTGGCCCTCTATCCACTGTGCCACTTAGGTGCCCAATATAGCAAAGTACAACTTCTTTACTCTAAGACTGTAAGTTAGACCACAGTAGCTTCTTTGGTGGAGGGAGGTCACTCACCAGGAGTCTTCTACACCAAAGCCGCCAGTCTGATTAAAAGAAACAAACCAACCCACCACCTACCCTGTACAACACAACAGTTTCTTAATTAAAAATCAGAGGCATTGCATAGCTATCATTTTATTTGAAGAGAAACGATTCCTTATACTTGATACAGTTGCAGCAATGAATCTCTGTATGCAAGGAAACAATTACAAATGTGCAGCTTTCACCTGTGACAAGTCAAATAGATGCTGAAATTTATTATTTCTCAGCTTTCTCTTAGTGGAGTAGGTTAATTCTGGAGCAGAGATAAAGTGTGGTTCCAAGGAACCATAAAAGTAAATAGTCTAAGTTGTGTGCTAGGCTCAGGAATTGTATAAATTATAAATGCTGCATTCAGCAAATGCAAAATAGTGTTATTATTTAATTTCCTGAATGGGCTATTTGTCTTTAAAACACAGTAAAAAGTTGTATCCTCAACTCTAGCACCTTGAAACAGTAAAAATGAAACCTTGACTAAAGCATAAGGATCTTGGGGAAGACAGAGAACAAAATTGGCTTGGTTTTTAACGGAAAAAAATGATGAGGACCTTTTCCAAGCCCTATGTTGATATCAATATAAGTGATACACCTTATTTCAGAGAAATAATTTGATGCTTTTCTCCCAAAGCCACATCGCCGTGCTCCTCAGATTCTTATACAGCTGTCAGTTTAGTGCAGAGCCAGTATTTTAGTATGAATTAATCAGAGGAACTGAGGAAAAGCTTGCTGGTCTTATTCAAAAGAGCACTTTATGTGAAATCAGAAGATGATCATCTAATCAGATGCCTCTACATCTCTGAATCTCCACATCCTAGAATTTAATAACAATGTCTGGCATTTATAAAGTGTTCTAAGGTATACACGACTTTGCAAATATCTCATTTTGTCTCTCCCACAGTCCTGGGAGTCAGGTGCTATTATGATTCTCATTTTGCAAATGAGGAAGCTGAGGCTGAGAGAAGTGAAGTAAGCATCCAGATTGGAACTCCTTTCTTTCTGACTCCAAGTACAGTACTTTGTGCCCTTAACCCTCTAGCTGCCTCATATATAAAATGGGAAGAATGATAAAGTGCTTGAAAAGCCTTAAAACACATTTATATACATGTGACATCATTACGAGGGTAGTATCTCTTTGGGGTGGGCGGGAACAAGATGGTGCTATAAAGTAGGGAAAATGGAATAGAAAGGAGAGGCGAGAGGCAGCTGAGAAAAACTTGTCGGTTTTCTCTAGGAGTAGCCCTGCTCATAGATTTTTATGAGATATATTTTCAAATGTTCCCTGGGAGTAATGCCCAATATGGGATCTGTACCCCTCTCCCAAAACACACACACTCTCTTCTCTTCTCAATCTCTCTCTCTCTTTCTCTCTCTCTCTCTCTCTCTCTCTCTCCCTCCACCCCCTCCTTTCTCTCCTCTCTTCTCTCTCTGCTGGCTCACTCACCCCAACCTGTATGCATACTTGCAGGTATTGGAGTTTTTTGGGGGGGGATGACTAAGGGACATGGTTGCCATACTGTTGCAACTCCCCTACAGAGTCTCAGGGATAATCTTGTTATAGGGAACTATACATATGCATTCACAGCTGTAGCTCCTGAGCCCCTATTGGTGTGCTTCTCATTTACACAAATGAAAAGCACTTCAATTCTGGGATCTGTGAAGATATTCAAGTTGATTCTCTCTAAGCTTTAAAGGGTTTTTCCTCTCTCCAGAGATAGGGCAGTAGAGATTAGTCAAAAACCTTTGATGAGAGGTTTCCCCTCTCTCAAGCCATAGCTAGCACTAGAGAGTAAGGCAGTCTTTTTTCCCAACCAGCTCTTCCTACAGCACAGCTTTCTGCTTTCTTCATTCAGCTTCCAGCATCATGGCTTTGCTCCAATCAGATCAACTTCCTGCATCATTTGTAGGACCCTCCTGTCAGCTTTGCTCAGCTCTTGTTAACTTCTTTGACCTCTCTACTTCTCTTCTAGTTTTTAGGCTGAATCAGTTTCTGTATTCTGTCTTCTATAACAGATTCTCTGATTGGTTTCTCTAAGTTTTCTCAGATGGCTCCTCAAAATTTAGCTTCTCATTGTATCTCCTGCCTGAAACCAAGATTTTCTTTTGTGTAGTGATCCATCTTTATCGTAGCTAAGAAACCCAAAATCTGTGTTTCTCAGACATTACACAAATTGTCCATATGGATTTGTCCTATATAATCCTGAAACAGTTCTTTGGTTTAGAGTTTGCCAGTAAAAAATTCCAAAGTACTAAAAACAGTCATATTCAAATTAGGTGCTGGGAAACCACACTGCAGAAATCTCTAAGATCAACTTTTGCCTATGAATTGCTTTCATTCATATCTTCTCAGTACTTGTATATTTTCCCTCAGGTCTTCAACACTGTCTCTGTTTTTCCTCGGATGCTTTTTTTTCTCTGTTTTTCAAATGAATGTCCTTTTCCTGCCCCTTTCAACAAATAAATGTCCACACAAGAAAAGGATAGAATTGTATACATATAAGATACGTGAAGCAGCATAGTCTAATGTACAGAGAACCTACTTTGGAATCAAGAAAACTTGCCTCCAGTACTTAACAACGTTGCCTATGGGCAAGTCATACACAGTGACCAAGGCAATTTTCTTAAGACTTTAAGTTATGAAAATTTATTGAGTTATGTTTGTGGAGAGATTTTCCGCACTGAGTTTCCCACAGACGCTATGACAGATGTGAAAAAGAAAGGAAGAAAAAAAAGGAAGGAAGAGAAGGGAGAAAGAGAAGGAAGAGAAAGGAAGGAAAAAAGGTAGGTCACCGAAAAAAAAAGAAAGAGATAAAAGCATTTACCCACAAGCCCATATACTGAATGAAGATAGAGAGGATGTCACTTGTTGAAAATCCCAACCCAATTATTTTGTTGATGGCTATAAGGATTTCTGATCTTATAGTCCGTTTTTCAGTCATGTCCAACTTTTTGTGACTGTGGGACACAAAACACTAATACTATTCATGGGATTTTCTTGTCAAGGATATTGGAGTAGTTTGCCATTTCCTTCTCCAGTGGATTAAGGCAAACACAGGTTAAGTGAGTTGGCCAGGGTTACACAGCTAGTAAGCATCTGAAGCCAGATTTGAACTCAGATTTTCCTGGTGCCAGGCCCAGCACTCTATCCACTGAGCCACCCAGCTGCCTCTGAGCTGCTGCTAGCCCTGATGATATCATCTTCAGTCTAATTCCTGAGTATAGATAGGGGATTGGTATATTTCAGATAACAAAAGGAGATAGAGAAGCCTCCCATAGAATGAACCCATGATCTCGTCTCATTTCGAGGCTTGTAAACTAGGTCCATTTGGGAACTTTTTATAAACTTAGTAGTTTTTTATTTTCTCAAATTTTACATTTGAATGACATAAAAATGACTTTCAATTGTTCTGAAATCCCTCATTAATTTGAATCACAGTTCTAAAATATAAAGGCAGAGAGGAAACTTTCCTATACGAGCAAAGGTTGGTGACCATCTTTCATGTCAGGGCTTAAAGATCCACTGCTTCCTAGTTGTAAGCAGGGGACTAAAGTGGAACAGAATTTGATGGAAAGTCAAACTGGAGATAAGCTTTTACGGGAGGAGGCATGCCATGTGCATAGCAGCAGGGACTCGAGAAATACTTGGAGAGTTCATTGGAAGGAGAAGCCACATGACACTGGGTTAGGAAGCTCTGGGCTTGATTCCACCACTGAAACTTACTAATTGGGTGACCCTTCACTTCACCACTCTTAAGACTTTACTGTAAACAGTACATTGATTTCAGTAGAATGGCAAGAGTTTGGCCATCAGGGTGTGTGTGTGTGTGTATGTATGTATGTATGTATCTTGGATAGACATTGCAAATACACATTAAGTTAGACGCAGAATTAAACAATTCTGAGGAGGAGGAGGAGGGTCAATATTATCTTTGGGAAACTATAACAGTCTTTTAATGATCCCAAACTTCTACCTGAAATATATACCTCCTGTTAAATACCAATATTCTACTAGTGGTATCATAGTATTTTAAGTCATGAAAAGCTATTGTTTCTTAAAAATTGAAAGTGAGTAACACCCAGAGGGCAATGATAGGCTAAGTAGGCTACAACATATTACATACAAAGAATTAAGAAGTAGGAAAACTTGGAAAGAAATATATAAGAAAGAAAAGATACGGGCTTGTCGTGTGGTTAGAGCAAGAAATAACTGAAGTACAACCGAAGTGCTCTATTGACTTTCTCTAAAGGAGTAAGAAAGGCTTCTAACACATTGGGTGGGCCCCATACGTGGAGAACTTATTGGAAGATGCAGACAAGAATTTCATAGGATAGGCAGGCATGGATAGTTGTGATATGTATTGTTAGAGGAGATAACTACATGCAATAAAATCAGAGGTCCATTTTAGTATTTGAATATCCTTAGTGCCAAGTACAGTGCCTTCAACATAGTATAGATACTCAATAAATGTTTGTTGAAATAATATTGATTTGGCATCATGGAGAATAAAACCTTAAAACCAAAACCCAACCAACACAATAAATCTGAATTAAACAACACTTGTATTCTGTCTTTCACCTTTGGAATAAAGATTAAATTATAAGAAAACAAAATGCATTAAAGATTTATTATTTTAATGTAAACAAAAGCTTCCAGGATGTGCTCTGTTGTCACCAAGGACTCAACATAAACCTTTGTCATGTTGCATTAATAAATTTATGTTACTGTTCATGAATATTGCTGTTCATAGTAGTAACCCCAAGATTCTTTAAGATTCTTAATTGCCTCTCATGCTCAGTATTCCCCTCTAACTCAGTCAAGAAGGTGTCCAGAACAATTCTTAACAAGTATTTGAAACAAATGGGATTTGGGGGTTAACCAAAACATGGTCCTGGTTCAAGGAACATGAATGACAACAAATATTTCTCAAGTACTTGGTATAGTATTGTGCACCCTATTTTCTGAATACTCTGGGGAATCGAAGTTTGGCTATGAATGTAGTTATAATTGCTTGGCGTCTTATTATGTGGTTTTGGATAAATCACGATCAAGTTACATATCTTTTAAAATTGTTATGATGGATGACATGTTTACAAGTATTCTATAAGGTAGGTATTATTCCTATCACCTATTACTAAGTAATTTAAAAAGTGTCCCACTGTTCCATGCTATAGATTCTGTTATTACTATTATTATTATTGGTGGGTTTAAAATATTTAAATACCAGAATATTTATGTATTTTAAAAAATTCAATATGATGCCAAGCATTTAGAGGAGCCCTTCATTTAGAAGAGCACCTGAGAGATGTTTACACTGCAGGCATACCTGTATAACTAAGCAAACCTGAACTATGAAAATCCAGATTTATAAGAAATTTTAATTAGAATCATGCAATTTTAGAGCTGAAAGGATGGAGGTCATCTGGTTCAATCCTCTTGTTTTATCTTTAAGGAAAGGGAAACACAGAAATTTTCAGTGACTTGCCTGAGGTCACACAGCTAGTAAATGGCCCAACTGAGGTTAGGTTCCAGAGCCAGTACTTTTTCATGACATCATAGTGCCTCTTTGGTGGTGATTATTATTTTTTTAACCACAGAAGTTTTTGTTTATCATGAAAAATTCATCTGTGGCCACATGGTTCCTTTAAATAGAACAATTTGTTCAATGTATTTGAAATGTAAATAACAGTTTTGATTTTTAGCTCACTTAGAAGCAGCCATAAGTGGTGGATGGAGAGTTGGACCTGGAGAAAGGAGGACCAGGGTTCAAATCTTGCCTCTGGCATTTATTAGCTGTGTGACTCTGGGCAAGTGCCTTGAACAACTATCTAGGACTTATCCATGAAATCATAGATGAGGGGAGAGTTTCTAAGATTGAGAGAGCCTCACTCTGTAGCCATATATTTATTTAATAACATTCATAACTTTTATTTAGAAGAGAACCTGAGAGATGCTTGCATTGCAGGTTTATATACCTTACTCTAAGCAAAATCTCGATTGATATAATTTATACTATAGTCCATGTGAAAGTTCAAAATTAATTTAGGCTGTTGAGTATGTTCAAATGGTCATGTTTCACTAAAGGAGTACCCTTTGCAATCCATAAATGCATGAGGGTTGAAATTATAAAGAAAGAAAGTAGTCAGAGTTGGTCAACTTTTCCATAGTGTAATTTTGTATGTATTTCAGAGATTGTATTGAGGTTGACACAAAAGGCATCATCAAGGACAGGTCTGATTCCTCCAGGCCTGGAAGGAGGCAGCAGATGAGCAGCCCTTGTATGGCATCCTGTAGACATTAAAAGAACCTGAGGCAGGATCTGTGGAAGAACATGGATGAGAATAATGCTGAATGAGAAAGTGTGGAACAGCAGTCATCTGTCCTTAGCGGGAGAGATAGTCCCCATGTGATCATAAATGCATAGACTCATAGGACCATAGATTTAGAGCTGGAAAGGACTCCAGAGGCCATCTAGTAGAACCTCTTCATTTTACAGTGGAGGAAACTGAGACCCAAGGTTGCAGAAGTGGCAAAGGCAGGATTCAAACCTAAGTTCTCTTGACTACTAGTATAGCATTCTTTCCACCATACATCTAAGTCAGTAAATGAACCCAGAGCTTACAATTGGGCTGAGGCTGGGCAGAGCCAAGGTATCTGCTCTTCCCTTTTTCATTCCGGGAGTAACTGATTTATACTTCATCATTCCCTTGCTAGCAAATCTGGATCTCAAACCAGACAATGACCAGATTTACCCTCAGCCCCACAGTCCCACTTCTGTCTCGCATCCTGCCTGGTAAAATGGGACTGGTGTAGCATTTGAAAACTTGGAGTCAATATGCACCTTCCATATTTCTAGGATTTCAGATTTCATTATTGCAGGTGCCCCTTTCATGGATTCAGAGGGCAACCCCATAGTTGCTGTGGCCCTGAATCTACCCTTGTGATGTGTTACCTCCCAGCTTAGCTAGCCTGGTTCTTGTTCACCACAGATACCAGGTCCATACTAGAAGACTTTCCAACTTAGTAGGGTCTGTCAGAGCATAGCCTCCAAGAACTCAGGGTAAACTCCAGTCCGTATTACAAGGAATCAGAGGACGTTAGTAAAAGGCAAGAGGATGCAAATTTGCAGCCCTTTCAGAAATGAAAAGAATACTTACTACATACTCTTCTAGGATTTAAGTCCTAGATACCTTAGTAGTTTTCCCTAGCCTTCATTTTATTTACAACAATATAATTAACCATCCTGTAGTGTTGAGACTATGCCAAAGTTTTTTCCCTTGCATTCTTCAGTTTTCTTCAATAAAATGTAAATGCTAAGCTTGCCACTTATGAGAACTTGTGGTCATGTTTATAAAACACCCTTGACTTCCATATAGAAAACAAACAATGATTATACTTTGGCTGCCTGACTAGCTAATATTATGGGCACTGAATTTTTTAGTTTTTTACTTTAGTTAAATTCTCTTTTGTCAAATGCTAGGGATGGGATGTTAGGCCATTTAAAGATACATTTATGTTTGCTGTTTGTCAAATGGCAACCTTAGCTGTCAGTATAGGAAGCTGCAAGA
Source organism: Trichosurus vulpecula (assembly GCF_011100635.1). Classification (NCBI taxonomy): domain Eukaryota; kingdom Metazoa; phylum Chordata; class Mammalia; order Diprotodontia; family Phalangeridae; genus Trichosurus; species Trichosurus vulpecula. The sequence goes on along the minus strand of NC_050576.1, from coordinate 275,218,614 downwards.
AAGAAGTGTTTAAAGGTTGTTATTCCTATGCAAATTTCCCTACAAAATTTATGGGGGAAAGCACTCCTGAACCCTTTAATTTAAAGATTTACTGCTTTGTTGGAGAAACTAATTAAAACTCATTTGAAGTGTCAGTAACCAGCATTAGGCTAAAATTTCTGTTCTATTATGGAGGTAAGAATATAAAAGAACAGAATATTTCAGAATCAATTTTCTATCATTATGCATCATTTATGTCAGATTTTTGCAAATTCTCTTTGTATTTGTATGGAATTTACTTAAACAAAACCAGAATTTTTAAGGATTCTACTTAACTCTTGCTTAAATGAAAAGGTAAACTCTATAGTATCAGAAGGAAATTTCTCCCTAGATAAAATACCAGCAGATGATATTTATTTATGGAAAATCATTTGTTAAGAACAATATAAATTATGTTTTCCCATTTCTCATCAGTCTTTGCTTTGTTTCATCATAACTTCTGAATAGTAGTCTTGGGCTTTTTGGCTACCAGGTGCTTGACATGTTTTATTTAATTCTAACAGCAATCCTGTGAGGTTAGTTATGGCAGATTTGTGATTCTCAGTTATAGAAAATGAAACTCAGACTTAGAGAGAAGGCATTTGCCTGGGGACATAAATGGCATAAAAATAAGTGGCAGAGCTTAGCCCCAAACCCCAGGCACCCTACCAGCACTTCTTAAACTGTGGATCACGACCCCATATGGAGTCACAAAAAATTTGGCAACAGTAAAAGGTTTCTGAATGTTCAATAACCAAAAAGTAATTCAAAATCAAATGTGTAATGAATTCGAGGTGTTTCTGGCAGCGTTTGCCCTTGTTGCATCTCATAACTTCACTTTAGCCTTGGTTCTGAACACAAAGCATGCGCACTTTGTACTGCACATTTTCTCAGGCCATGCAGTGTGAAAAGGGGTCTTGGAGTGGAAAAAATTTAAGAAAGCGGATTTGGGCACCAACTTCACAGACATATTAGTATGCAACCTGAGATTTTTATATAATAGATTACAGCAAAATTTTTTCAATATTTTTTTCACAATTAATTTGAATATTTTTTCTTTGTATAGGTAACAAGCTTGCTTTCATCTTAAACTTTCTCCTTTCTAGCTCTTTCCATCTTCTTGCACTCACTGACACATATTTCCCTCCTGATGACATGGCTTCTTTGTTCCATGTCCATCACTGCTTCCCCTTTCACTCATACTCCTTGGTCCTCTTTTCTTCTCCATACATACTATATCACTTGATGATCCTATCAGCTCCCACATATTCCATTACCATTTCCATTCTGATGAATCCCAGATCTACTTATCCAGCCTTACCTCTCCCTAACCTCCAATCTCATGTCTCCAACTGCCTGTTAGACATCTTGAACTGGATATCATGTAGACATCTTAAACTCAAAATGTCCAAAATTGAACTCATTGTCTTTTCCCCCAAGAGCTCCCTTCCTAATTTTCCTATTTTTGTCAAGGGTGCCACTGCCCTCCTGTTTATCCAGGCTTCTCCTAATCTAGGTGTCATCCTTAATCCTAACATTCTATAACCCTCATTATCTGGTACTAAGTTCTGTTGATCCTTCCTAACATCTCTCATATACACCCCCTTCTCTCCCCTTACAATGCCATTACTTTGGTGCTAGCCCTCATCACCTTATGCCTGGACTATTGTAATAGCCTTCTGGTTGGTCTCCTTGCTTCAAGAATCTCCCCACTTCAATTTATCCTCTACTCAGCTGTCAAAGTTATTTTCCAAAAACACAGATCTTCTGATGTTACTTTCCCCTCTATTCAATAAACTCCAATGGCTCCTTCTTGCCTTCAGGATCAAATATAAAATCCTCTTTTGGGTATTCAAATCCCTTCATAATCAGTCCTCTCCCTACCTTCTGGTCTTCTTATACCTTATGTCCCTTCGTGTATTATTCTATGTATGATCCAGTGATATTAGTCTCTTTGCTGTTCTTCACACAAGATATGTCATCCCCCCAATTCAGAGTATTTTCATTGGTTATCTCCTGTGCTTGGAATTCTTTTCTTCCTCATCTCCTCCTCCTGCCTTCCTTCAAATTCCAGCTAAAACCCCCCTTCTACAAGAAGCCTTTCCCAAACGCCTTTAATGCTGGTGCCCTCTCAGTTGATTATCTCCAATTTATCCTGTATATATCTTGTTTCTACACTTGTTTTCATGTTACATTCCTCATTCCTCATTCCTCATAAGCTCCTTAAGAGCGTAGACTGCTTTCCTCCTCCTCTTCCTCCTTGTCCTCCTCCTCCTCTTTCTCCTCCTCCCTCCCCTTCTCCTCTTCCCTCCCCTTCTCCTCCTCCCCCTCATCCTCCTCAGCTTAGCACCATACATGGCATATGGTAAGTGCTTAATGAATGATTAATGACTGGCTGCAAGAAAAAAGGATTTCTTGATGACAGAATTGAATGAATTGTAACCTTTTCTATTTCTTCAATGATTATCCCTAGAGAAAATTACAAAGACATTACATAAAGTTCTCTCACTTTGCTCCTTAGTTTTTCTTACAAATTTAGGTGAGCTGAAAAAGCCAGTAAATTAATTTTGGATCAGTCAAACAATGTTTATTTTATACTACTCTATAAACCTTTCCTAAGTAGGAGGTAGGATAATGTTTCCTATAATTTAAGCCATATATATGTTATGATGCTATTCTTTTTTTCCTCACCTTCCTTATTTTCTTATTCCTTATTTAGTACTGCTCTATTAGAATATATTGTCAAGGTAGGCGTTGTCACCTAACTATCTTATCTCCAATATAGTAATTTTAATGAATTAGGTTGAGCATTTAATCTACAGTTTTTATAATTCTAACAAATTAAATGGATCAGATTCCTGTGAGAAGCCTAAATTATATAGTATATGTGTAACAGATGTAATTATTGTATTACATATGTATATGTATATATACATATATACATACACATATATACATGCACACATATGTAAAATCTATTGACAGAATAACTAAATGCCAATTTTAAGACTCCATAGTTGAGTCCCACAAGGTCTCTGCAGCTTATTCATTGTATCTTCCCCATGCAAATCCTGATGTGCCCATCAGCAACAGGATCCTTTTTGACATCAAACTAGACCTTCAACAAATATTTATTTAATGTGCTTATTAAGTAGAGAACTGGCATAATGTAAACAGATACCATGCTGGATTTGGAGTCAGGAAGATGTTAGCTCAAATCTTGTCTCTGGCGTGTTTGTATGACTACACAGATCACTTGACCTTGTTTGCCTCAGTTTCTTCAAATGTAAAAGGGGATAATTATTCCTGTAATACTTTCCTTGCAGAGTTATTTTGAAGGCCAAATGAGATAATATATGTAAGTTGCTTTATGGATATAATCTGTCCAAGGCCCCTAAGATCAGATTCTGGGGGCTGACCTAAGAAGGTCATTTTCTTCTTTTTGGCTCATCGCCTTCACCCATGATTTACTCTGGGGGAAATTTCCAAATGTAACTTATGCCTAGATTTCCACACCTGTGGGCAATGTGGTCCTCGGTTCCCAGGCAAGCTTTCAAAGTAACAAGTGTACTGTTAGGGGATGGCCATTATTTCATCCCAAAGAAAATAGAGAAAACAAAGGATTCACAGGAGCTCCTTCAGTATACTGCTTTGGAAACTCTCTCATTGCCTCTTGCTGCCATTTCTTTGGCTGAGGAGGTCTAAAAAAATTACATAAAGCACTTATAAGTAGTTCCCCTCAGGAGGACATGAGCTTAAGGTTGGCATTCAGGCCAACTTTTGACATTCCAGTGGATCCTTAGCTCTCTTACAATGTCTTACCTTGTCCTTCCCATCCTCATAATACTATGCTGTAGTTTGTATTCTCCTCCCAGAAGGCAAACACATTTTGTGGCTGCTGAACAAGCAACACGGACATTTTGGGAGTTTCTTTTTACCGCTAGGAGATTTATAAATGAATTTAACCTTGTGGCACTACTCTGAGGACTTGGAGTCCCATGAACAGGAAATGGGTTTTGGAGCTGCTAGAGAGCAGCCCACTTTCTTATAGTATCTGCACTGCCCAAATAGCTCCCTATAATGGCGGGAGGTAGGGGAGAATGGCAAGGTTCTGCTCTCTTGCTCTTCTCTAACTACTCCCTTCTGTTATATGGTATTAACTCTTCTTGCTTCTTTATCTTCACCCAGCTAGCATTTATTAAGTGCTTATTATGCACCAGACACCACTAAGACCTAAGAATAGAAAGAAAGGCAAAAAGCTCCTGGTTTGGAAGCGCTTACAGCTTAATGGAACCTCATGGGTGATCTCCTTTTGGCCCCCAAAAGCAGGGCTTCTCAAAAGCTCTGCTTTTCTCTTTAAAAGGTCTATTCCCAGGATTCTCAAATTCAGGGTTACTTGTGAGGCAACCCACAAGGCTAGTGGTGTCCAAGAAATCTTCCTTCTCTGACTAAAACACTGACTGCTGGGATCACATTACCTAGGAAATCAAATTTCCCAGAAATGTTATCCACCATTCTCAGGCTAAAGAGGCAAAAACATTTGCTCCTTCGATATACTGCTTCAGGAACTCTCATTGCCGCTGCTGCTGCCATTTCTTTGCCATTTTCTAATCTCGGAAAGTCTCCTCTCAGGTTGCATTATAAGAGAAAAGGCAAAAAGATGAGTGCAGTCTATCAAGTTTATCTTGTAGACTAGTACAGAGAGGTGGAATCCTTCCCCAGGGCCCATCCAATCATCTTGGGGGTATTTCCAATCTTTACCTACCTGATGCTGCCTCTGAACCTTTAAGTTCTATAGAAATACAAATTATTACTTTATAATCACCATTAGTTGTGGGATAAAGAAAGTTCAATAGCCACCATTATTCTTTAAAAGAATGACAAGGTTAGTACAATTTAACGCAGGCAATGAAATGGTAATGCCAGACATTTTTATAATACAGTTAAATTGCAAAGTGCTTGCCCTCTACATCATCTCATTTGAGCCTTATGACAAGCCTGTGAGGTAGCTACTACAAGCATTACTAGCTTCACTTTACAGATGGGGAAGCTGAGGCTCAAATAGGTTAAGTTACCTTGGTCACATAGTAAGTGGCAAGGACAGGATCTGAACTCAGCTTTACCCACTTCGACATTCAATAGCAAGAACATAAGCTCTGTAAGTGTGTATTTATGCCACACATAGTCTGTTCCTTCTGGTAGTGTAACAAAGACCTTGAGCTAATAAAGACATCAGGATGAACACAGTTGATGGCCGTGGTCCCCAGACAGTAAATCAGGGATCTGCCAGTAAGTATCAGAGTCTCACTTGGACTTGTAAGACCTGATTTCCAGCCTCAGTTCTAGTTCCTAATTGGACTTTGGACAAGTGACTGAATGTCTCTGAGCCTGTTTCCTCCTCTGTAGAATGGGGATGATGATCCCTGCCCTACTTAATTCTCAGGATAGTTGTGAGGATCAAATGAAGTAATCTATTTGAAAAGTCCTTTCTAAGTTGTAAATGCTGTACAAATGCAAGGTGTCATTATTTGGATGAGTTGTAAGCCACACCCAGTCTGCCATACAGTCCTTTCTTCCAGAGGAAGGAGAGCTCTGTTCAGGAGCTTTAAAAACTACTCTCCTCTACACCCTTCACTGTCAAGCCATATTGGCCTTCTTGCTGTGCGTCACACAAAGGAGGCTGGGGGAGGTAGAGAAGAGAACAAGCATTTATTAAGTGCCTGCTATCCCATCTGATCCTCACAACCCTGTGAGGTGGGTACAATTACGATTCCCATTTTACAGTTGAGGAATCAGAGAGGTTAAGTGACTTTCCCAGGGTCACACAGTAAATGCATTCTACCCCCCTCTCTATTCCCATGCTTTTGATCCAGCTGTCCCACATGCCTGGAGTAAACTCCTTAGTTTCCTTTAAAGATTGGCTTAAGCACATGAAGCCTTCCTTCATCAGATCCGCTCAGCCACCTCCTCATCTGGTATTTTGTATACATCTATATATGTGAATATCTCCCACAGACTATAAGCTCCTCCAGAGCATGGGTTCCATTGCCTAGTACATAGTAAGGATGGCAACTGGAACTGTAGTTTCACTGATATAGGGAACTCCCAGATGAAGTCACTCTCTCTACCACTTTCTCCTCTACTTAGAGCAATGTCAGTAAGGGTCAGAGGAGACACTTGAACCCCCGTCTTCCCAACTTCAAGACCAGCTCTGTATCCATTATGCTATCCCATCTCTCATATAGTAAGCACTTAAATATTGATTGGCTATTTATTTAGATGGGCAGGTAGAACTAAATGTGGTAGCCGAGTGAATTCAGTCTCTTTTTTGTCATACATACTAAGCTGTTCCACACAGGTACTTTGTTCAGTGATGTCATCAACTCCTATGGAATCAATTATCCTCTTTATGCAGATGACTCCTAAATCATTATATCTTTTTGGTTTCCTGAACTACAGTCCTGCACGTCCGAGTGCCTGCTGGACATTTCAGTCTGGATGTCCCAAATCATCCCATCATCCCAAACTCAATGTGTTGTAGAAATGTGAATTGTTAAGAAAAGGTAGGACTCAAATAAGCACAAAAAAAGAAGGCAAGGAAGGGCATTCCAGAGAGGAAGATGTTATGAACAATATCCTTATAATGGGTAGATCTAGAACGTAAGGGTAGGGGTGGTTTGTGTTTTAGATTTTGACAGATGACACCATTGACAGAACAACAAAATGCGTTCCAACTTTTTTTTTCCAGCAGTAAAAGTTTTGGACAAAATGAAAGAGAAGCTAAAGGTTAATAGTTGACATATATTTGTTTTATGCAAAATGAGAAGCCCATAAAGTAGAGCCCCATTAATCATTGTGGCTCATGAATTATGCCATACCTAGTCATTTAATAAACATTTACTGAGTGTCCAAAATGTATAAGGCATCATGTCTGGTGCCGTGGAAGACACAAAAGTGACTAAGACAAAGCCTTTGCGCTCATGAAACCTTATACTTCTACTCAGGACTAAATCCTTTAAAAAAAAGAAAGAAGTTTTATTGATTCTTTTTGTTGTTACATCACCATCATTTCTGGGTAGTCTTGTTACTCTCTCCCTTGGATTTGAACCTTCCCTTGTAACAAAGATGAATAGTTCAACAATGTATGCCACATCCTGCCTTTGCAGACCCACCCTTTCTGCCAAGAAGCAGGAGGTATGCTTCATTATCTGTTCTCTGAGACCATTACAGGCCTTAAAATTGCTCAGAGCTCAGCTACCTTTCAGTGAACTCAATCTGCAGGGTTGTTGTCATCTTTCACTCTACATCAGTTGGTGCAGCTCTTCCTGTGGTGCTCTGGATTCAGCATTTCTTACTGCACAATTCTGTTCTATTCTGTTAATGTCCCTTCATTTGTTAGCTATTCCCTAACTGAATGTCCACTATGTTTCCAAAAAACAACTTTTTAAAAAAATTCATTTTTAAAACTTTTTTCATTAACTTATTTTTAGTTTTCAACATTCACTTCCATAAGATTTTGAGTTCTAAATTTTTTCCCCCTTCCTCCCCTCTCTTGTCCCCAAGACAGTGTGCAATCTGATATAGGCTCTACATATACACTCATATTAAACATATTTTCACATTAATCATGTTGTAAAGAAGAATTAGAACCAATGGGAGGAACCACAAGAAAGAAGAAATAAAACAAAAAGAGAACAAATAGTATGCTTCAATCTGTATTCAGACTCCATAGTTCTTTCTCTGGATGTGGATGGCATTTTCCATCCTGAGTCTTTTGGAGTTATCTTAGAACCTTGCATTGCTGAGGAGACTAAGTCTATCAAAGTTAGTCATTACAAAATGTTGCAGTTATTGTGTACAGTGTTCTGGTTCTGTTCACTTCACTCAGCATCAGTTCATGTAAGTCTTTCCAGGTTTTTCTGAAATCCACCTGCTCTTCATTTCTTATGGAACAATAGTATTGCATTACATTCGTATACCACAACTTGTTCAGCCATTCCCCAGTGGATGGGCATCCCCTCAATTTCTAGTTCTTGGCTGCCACAAAAAGAGCTGCTAGAAATATTTTTGTACATATGGGTCCTTTTCCCATTTTTATGATCTCTTTGGGATTACTGTGTAAAAGGGTATGATATTTTTATAGCCCTTTGGGCATAGTTCCAAATTGCTCTCCAGAATTGTTGGATGAGTTCACAACTCCACCAACAATGCATTAGTGTTTCAATTTTTCCATATCTTCTCCAGCATTTATCATTTTCCTGTTTTGTCATGCAAAACCAAATCTTTTAAGAATAGTCTTAGTCAGGGGTGGGAAACCTGTAGCCTCGAGGCCCCATGTAGCCCTCTAGGGCCTCAGGTGCAGCCGTTTGACTACATCCAAACTTTATTGTCAAAGGACCACCCTTGAGGAACTACATGGGGCCTTGAGGCCACAGGTTCCCCACCCCTTGTCTAAGTACAGTATAGAATCTATTCTCAGATTTTACTTAATGGTAAACATATAGATTGTTTGAAGTTTTAAATTTTGTACTGCCTTGAAATAAGGTATCTTAAATCAGTTAATGATGTATTTTTGACAGTTGCAGTATCCAAACCCCTCTTTCCTTCTGCAGCATTCTCTCCTTCTTTGCTCCAGTCACTAATGAAAAAAATGGGCCTTTTTCTTGCCTAGACCAACTCCTCTACTTGTGCCGTTGATCCCATCTCTTACTCTTTCCTCTTCTGGGAGGTGTCCTAATGATTCCCCATATCTTTCCACACCAATCTTAAATCTCTACTTATTTACAGACTCCTTTGCTATCTCCAAATATACCCAGTTATCTCCCATCCTTAAAAAAAGTCTTTCTCAAGGAGGGCTGGATTTGGGATGAAGAAAAACAAATGTGATGTTAAAAAAAGACATTGTTAAAAATAAAATGATAACCTCAAACAAAACAAAAAATCCTGCTCACCCCCCTCAAGTTATCGTCTCATGTCTCTCTTCCCTTTCTTAGCCAAAGTGCTAGGAAAAAAGTTATCTACACTCCTCATCTTCTGTTCTTTCCTTAGCTTCTTGCTAAAAGCAGCTAGAGGATAGCTAGGTGGTGCAGTGGATAGAGCGCTGGGGTCTAGAGGCAGGAAGAACTGAGTTCTAATCCAGCCACAGACACTTAGTAGCTGTGTGACCTTAGGCAAATCACTTAACTTCTTCCTGCCTCAATTTCTCCTTCTGTAAAAATGGATATAATAATTGTACCTACCTCCCAGAGTTGTTATGAGGATTAAATGAAATAATATTTGTAAAGATGCTTACCGCAGTATGTGGCATGTAGTAGATGCTTAATAAATGTTTATTCTCTTCCCTCCTTGCAATATGGCATATGACCCCATCATTCAGCTGAATCTTCTTTCTTCATATTCTCTTTCTTCCTCTCCTCCCTCCTTCCATTTTGCTGCTAACAACAATTTCTATTTTTTAACTTAATAAACACCAAATAAAGTAAACTATATACTGTCCATATACTTTGTAGAAAAGTATTGTACATGAAACTGTAAATTCCTTTTATGTGGAGCTTGCTTTTTAAAAAAATGTATAATAAACTCAATATGCACCTTTCAAAGCTGCCCTGCTTGTGTATAATTCCTTCTAGTCTTCCTTCAGCTATTTTCTTTCTTCTTCCCTTCCTCCCTCTTCCTCTCCCCCTCCTGTCTCTCTGTCTCTCTGTCTCTGTCTTTCTGTCTCTCTCTCTGTCTCTCTCTGTCTCTCTGTCTCTCTCTCTGTCTCTCTCTGTCTCTCTCTCTGTCTCTCTCTGTCTCTCTCTGTCTCTCTCTCTCTCTCTCTCTCTCTCTCTCTCTCTCTCTCTCTCTTTCTCTGTCTCTCTCTGTCTCTCTCTCTCCCTCTCTTTCCTCCTACATTCTCAGACTTACTTCACTGGGAACTTCCCACACAGGCTGTCTTCCAGCCCAGGTGGTCTGTCTACCACCTGAGCTCTGTGTCTTCTCTCTTGCCACCAAGTCTTTGCCCTTGTTTTCCCAAGTCTGGAACAATTTTCTGGGCTCACTTCCTATTGGACATCTTTGCTGATTATCCTAGTTGTCAGTGTTCTTTCCCTCTTCAAATTATTCTGTATTTATTCTTCTTTTTATAAGCTATCCATTACAAGAAAAATGTAAACTCCTTGAGGGCAGGGCTGTTTTTTTCCCCTTTGTATCCCTAGTACAGTGCTTTACACATAGAAAGTGCCTGATAAATGTCTGTTGAATGAAAATTTTCTTCAAGCAGCCTGCATTTTATTGCATAGTCTGTAAATGAATTCACTTTCAAATGAGCACCACAATCTTCCCAATCCATGGACCACATAATAATTGCAACAAACTTCTTAATAAGGTGCTAAAAGGAATTTTTTTATATCTGCTAGCACTGAACTTGGGAAAATAATAGTGACTGCAATACTAGCAATTTCAGAGTTGATTCAACTTCTAGCTTTAAATTTCTAATGTCAGACAGAGCATTGAGTTTATTAATTGCTTTTCTATCCTCATGTGATTCCTACAGATGGTTTGATGACCTTTGGTCCTTGGGTTATCCAGTGTTTATATAGACCTGGGGTCCTAGACAGTTTGCCAGAAGTCTGAGGCGGGGCTTGCCAGGGCAGAAGTTGACTATTCCTTGACATTGGGCCAAGCTCCAGAGAAGAAAATTAGTTAGATATTTTATGAAGGGCAGATGTAAATTAATCAACAAAAATGAAACAGGTACAACTTCAGATTAAATTCATCTGATGGTTCCCTTCTGAACCTTTGCTAATTTTAAGAGAGCTCTAAAGTATAAAACAAACTGGAAAACATTTGACCACTCATGGGGGTAGCAGGGAGTGCTCCCACATTTTACACATATTTGTGTGACCTAGCTGTTGATCTATTTAGCTATTTAAAAAGTTTTGAAGAATTGCTTCCTTAGAGTTTATTTAAAAAATATATATATACATACATATATGTAACATATTTTGATTTATATATATATATATTATACATGTTTTTATTTGGAAGGGAAGGTTTACTACTCTTTTTATTTCAATGGAAAATCTCATGCCAACTTGGTTAATTTATAGCCCTAAAGTATAAGATTATCTCTACTCTCAGGGAATTCATAATCTGGTAAGGGAGATGACACATATACACCTCAATGCAAATATTGCTTTGTCTTACATCTATTTGTTTTATAACAAGGCAGTGTGAACATTCATTTTTTGTATATGTCTTTTTTGTTTTATAACAAGGAAGGATGTGACAATACAAGTGTACAGTTAGCTGTGGGTGAGTTCACCTTGCACATAATTGCTTGTTGAATTGAACTGGTACAAACTAAGCATGAGAGAAATACACAGAAGGATCATTTGCAACGAGGGTGATAAGGAAATACGTCATAGAGGAAATGGTGTTTGAGCTGAATCTTGGAGGATAAGTAGTTTCAATAGGTGAAGACTAGACAGAGAAATGATTTTGCATGCAGAAGGAAATCTCAGTGGGTATTTGGGGCATGGCAGGGGGCTAGCAGAGAGAGATGTGAATGAGAGTACTAGGAGCTAATGCTGGACATGTTGTTTGTCCTTCATTTTTCAAAGAGGATCAGTGACCACTTGGTGAGTGAATTGGATTTAAGCGAGACAGAGTTGCACGAAGTCACCAGCCTCATTCTCTCTTCCAGAATCATCGAAGTCCAATGGCAAGACAAAAGTCAAGATGACTGGCGGTGGCCTGGGATGCAGTGGACGACCTTGGTCTCTGTTGTCTCACCAAGGTCTAAGCACTCCACAGCACCTGCTTTAGCCACCTTCATGGCCATATGAACCAACTGTTCTCATCTACCTGTGGCTGGGGGGAGGGGAGAGGAATCTTTACATGCTTAGAATAGACAACCCCTAATTCACCAACAGGTTTGAGGCCTGTAGGTTACCCTCAGCCTGGGCTAGCTGTCTGCTGAGATGGTTTTACCAGAGTGTGACTGCTGAGCATGCTGCAGCTTCTTAGAACCACAAGTGAGAGTTGGGTGACCTGTTGGATGCCAAAAGTGGATGAGCGGTCCTGAAAAGGGCTCAGCAAACCCTCGCACCAGAGGTTCTAGTTCTCCCTGAACACCCTATATACCCTATTGGACACAGAGAGTACTCGAAATGCCAAAATAAAGAATTTAATAGGCAGAGTATGTCCTTCATCTCCAAGCACATCAGCAGAAGGAAAGATTACACCTTGGCCCTGCTGCTGGAGACCACATATTGGGCCAAATAGACCACTGGTCTAGCCTAGAATGATGTTTTATATAGTCAATGTGGAAGTCACGTTCATCTGAGGCAAATGACATGATCATTGATGAGGCGAGATTCTAGAGTAACTGCTGTTACTAAGTTTAAGGAAAGATAGCCTGCAAAATAGTACATGCAGGACCAGGTGGATGCTGAGCTCCAGGAAAATCCTATGTGAAATTAGTCTGGCCATGAATTGAGGAGTAACTGAGAAGGGAAATTAAATAGCTCAATGACAAGGCGATTTGACTGATGAACTTAGGCAGCCTGCTAACTAGGTAAAGGGAAGGAAGGAAAGAAGGAAGGAAAGAAAAGAAAAAGAACAAAGGAAAGGAAGAAGGAAAGAAAGAAAGAATTAAGCACTTACTGTGTACTAAATACTGCAAATACTAATACAAGCAAAAAGAAAGATAATCCTTGGCCTCAAGGAGGGGGGAGTTTTCCAACGGGGGGAGATAACACACAAAAGGGAACTGAAAAGTAAGGGACAGTGGAAATGGGGGATGAAAGTACTTAGTGCAGGGGAATGGTTTCAAAGTCCAGAAAAATCATAAACATGGCTGGGAGGGGAAAAAAGGCAGGCCTGCCTGGGCTCTTCCTCAGAATAAAGGCTCCAGGAAGAAATCTCCACTTGTTTGAGAAGAGGGGCAAGGACTGCAGAGGGATATTTAGTGGTGAGTGAGCTTTGGGGGGGTGGTAGGCTATTCCAAGGCGAGGAGCCTCTAGCTGCTGAGAGAAGTTCCAGGATGAACCAGCAGAAGCGGGGCATGGTTCAGAGAAAGTCAAGAACAGGCCAGGCTGGGAAGCTGATTAAGCCAGCTGCAAAGTTCAGACTTTCTAAACAACAATTTGGCTGTTAAAAAGCAAGGTGATTAAGTTATTAGAAACAACTTAAAAGTAGCTCAGGAAACCTAGGGTGCTGGATGACAGGGTTGGTGGAAGCATCGTAAATTCCTATCAAATCAAACACATTTTGCCCTAGTCTTCCAAGGTCTGCAATTATCAATTGTATTTCTGAATTTGAACAAGGCCTGGCTGCTTCACAGGTATGTACTGAGTGTGAAGCTCACAGTCTCCCTCCACCTTTGATCAGTGGTTCTGCAGTGAAGAACCAAAAGGGTTTTGAAATCTAGGCTCCATTGTTGAGCAGAAAAATTAGTAAATTGTTGGGCAATAAAATTAGTACGTCTTCATTTGCATCAAATACTAATGTTAACCTGAACAAGATTTCTGGTTCCAGATTATTAGCATCATACCAAGAATGATTGGCTTGTATAGAGACTTTTACCAGTATAGATTGTAGACAGTATAACAAATGTGTGATAGGAGTAACCATTCCCTCCCAAAGTGAATGAAATTAGGATCAGAAATGGTTCTGTTTAATACTATATTATGCTACTTGACTCTAAACTCAGAGCACTTCATTTGGTCTGTTAATTTGTTTAGCAATTAGCTCTGAATGGATTTTTGCCCTGGATACCTTATGTATGTTGCTGTTCTCTTCCCCTTCTTTGCCCTTCCCCCCTCTAATTATGAATTACTTTCAAGTAATAGGAAGCATGTGACTTCCAGCATGCCTCACACCTTGTTATCTATGTAACTCCAGCTGAACTGAAAAAAGCCCAATGTCCTTTAAAACGGTTGTTCCGAACTTTTTTTTTTAATGTTATTCACCCCTTTGGCAGTCTGGTAAAGCCTATAGATCCCTTTTCAGAATAATGCTTTTATATGCAAAAAGTGAAATACATAGGAATACCAGGGAAACCAATTATGTTGAAATGTTGTTAACAGTACACACACACACACACACACACACACACACACATTTTAAAATTCAGAAATCCTACATAATTATGAAGAAAAGAGGAATCAAGTAAAAAGCAACTATGGATGACTAGGCAGATTCATATCTATAGTACCTATCTGTGTATACACTGTTACATGTATTCATTAGACTAAATCATTAACATCTACTTGGCTTGAGGATGTTTACATTGAGTACCCAGTATTTTACAGTTGTAGTTCTTTCTAAACATTTCTAAACAAGCACCCTCAGATAGCTTTAGCTTCTTTACTCAAAGTTAACCTTCCTCACCTTCTCCCTTCTAAGACCAGTGGCATATGTTTGAATTCTACTGGAGAGCTTCAAATAGAAATTTCAAGAGCCTCATGCACTTTGTCAGTTGCAAAGTAAACACATAGTAAGTTAGGCGGGTCCTCTCCTTTTCTCTTTCCCTTTCCATAAGTGTTGCTTGGTTAGCATTTGTATCTAGAGGCAGCTCGGCATGATTAGAAAGCCTGACTGCCAGCCATGAAGACCTGGCTTCAAGTCCTGCTGTTATACATACTGGCTATATGGTACTGCACAAGTCATTTGGCTCAATGGCCCAGACAACACTCTAAGACCATAAATTTCAGGGAAAGTTAGTCATTTAACAAGCACCTATTAAATGCCTCCTATATGCCAGGCATAGTGCTAAGCTCTGGGGCTACAAAGAAGGGCAAAAGATAGTCTCTGCTTTCAAGGATGTCACACTCTAAAGGGGGAGATACCATGAAAACAACCACATACAAACAAGATATATGAAGCATAAATTTGAGGTAATCAACAGAGGGAAATCACCAGCATTAAGGAGTATCAGGAAAGGCTTCTTGTGGAAGGTGGGATTTTAGCTGGGACTTGAAAGAAGCCAGGAGGCCGAGTTGGTGAGGGAGATAATTCCAGGCATAGGAGACAGCCAGTATGTGGAATTTGGGAGATGGAGGTCTTGTGTAAGAAATGAGGCCAGTTTCACTGCATCACAGAGTATGTGGGAGTGAGCCCAGTAAGTACAGTATACTGTAAAGGTCAAAGGAGACCAGGTTATGAAGGATTTCGAACAGGACTTTGATCCTGTTTGATCCTGGAGTGATAGGGAGCCTCTGGAGTTGATTGATTGAATAAGAGAGTGGAGGTGGGGGAACATGGTCAGATCTATGGTTTAGGAAAATCGATTTGACCACTAAATGGATGAACTAGAACAGGAATATACTTAAGGCAGGGAGAACAAAAAGTAGGCTACTGCAACAGACAAGATGTGAGGTGAGGAGGGGCTCCACCAGTCTGGTAGCACTGTCAGAGGAGAGAAGAAAAATATGAAAGATGTTATAAAACTCAAATCAACAGGACTTGACAACAGACTGGATGTGGCGACTGGGAGGAGATGACAGAGGATAAGGAGTTGAGGATGAAACCTAGGTTGTGAGCCTCGTGACTAGAAGGATGATGATGCTCTCAACAATAATAGAAACATTAGGAACAAGGGAAGTACTTGGGTTTAGAGGGGAGGGGAATAAAAATAAGGAATTCAGGTTTAAACATGTTGTGTTTGAGATGTCTATAGGACATCTTCTTGTGAGATAGGAGTGAAGAAGGAAATAGTAGAAGTTATTTGAATGATATAAGGAAGAGGGCAGAAGAGGGAGCTCTCAGTGGATGGTCTCTTTTTTTCCCCCAGCAAAATATAAGTTCTCAGCTGAGAGGATAGGAAGAAGGGGAGCCAAGGGAGCTTTGAGTAGAGATGGGAAAAACTACCAGGACCATGAAGTGATTAGGAAAATGTAAAAGGATTGATTGCATTGCTACAGCGAAGATCTAGTTGAGATTATGTATCACAAATTTGTAGTGAATCCAGTCAACACAGTTTCATGATCTTCTCCAGCTTTGTTCAGCAGCATGTGAGTAGGAGTGAAGGGAGTGGATGGTGGGAATAATCCAAGATTAAGGCTTGGCAGGGCAAATTTGTCAACAGGATAAGGGAGTAAGAGACAGAAGAGAAGAAGACAGTGTAGAGTTGAACTGGTTCATTAAGGGGTCAGGATGGAGAAGGTACCAATTTGCATTGATGGAGGGAGTTTACTCATTGGGAGTTCCTTATATCAGTGAAATCATAAGCCCTGACCAATACCATCTCTTAGGGACTGAGAGTAACCAAAAAAAAAAAAGGGCAAAAATGAAACAGTCCCAGCCCCCAAGGAGCTTACATTCCATTGTTCATTTGCTTGGAGTCCGGAAAACCTGAGTTCAAATCTGTAAGAGAAGACTCTTACTAGCTGTGTGACCCTGTACAAGGCACTTAAACTCTGTCTACCTCAGTTTCTTCAACTATGAAATGGAAATCATAATAGCACCTACCCCATAGAACTGTTTAAAGTATTATGAAAATCTGAATTATTATAATGTAATCTATAAAAAGGGCTATATCAATGACTATCATACATCTGATACTTGGAGTCCTTCTAGTAGTCTGATAAGTATGACCATAATAAATAATTAGCACATGCCTATTTGAACCAGATGAGAGAAAACATTCGTAGCTTTTTTCCATGACAAAATTTAAACTTTATTTTTGAATATCTTTGTTGAACAAATAATATGGTAAGTTCTTTGAGAGGAAGACCCTTGTTTTATTTTTGTGTTTCTCAGTGCCTAGAACATAATACTCACTTAATAACTATTTATTACCATGAACGTAAAAATACCACTAGAGATAAACATAATATATAGTGTTTAATAGCATCTCTACTAAACATATTAATAATCATTTCATAATGGAAATATTATTTCAAATTGATTAAGTGGCACCTCCTGCTCCTTCCATAGTCACAGACTGCAACCTGAGAAGCCTGTGTGAAAGGGAAAAGGGTCTGTCTCAATTGCTTTACCTGATGGCGGTGGGAGAGTTCATGTACACATGCATCTATCCAGAATGAACTAGTTCTTTTTCAGCACCAGCTGGTGGAATCTTTAGCTGCCTACACGAGTCTGGCCAGCAGTCTGGTAGCAGCAGGAAAGGGGTCCCTAAACTCATGGAAATCATCCTCACTTTCATCACTCTAGCAATGGCTCTAGGTACCAAACTTGAATGAATTTGTGACATATATGGAAATTCTCTCCATCATGGCAGACGCATTCTTTCTATAACTTAGTAGATAAATCCTCAAGAATCACCTGAGGCACATAGATATCAAGTCGCTTGCCCAGAGTCACATGATTAGTAAGCATTCCAGGCAAAATTTGAATCCAAGTCTTCTTCACTCCCAACAGAGGACTCTAAGCACTAAGCCATGCTGCCTCTAAATGCCTGGCATATAGTAAGTGCTTAATAAATTATCGGTTATCTATCCTCTATAAGTGTATCTATCATCTGTTCGTCTAATTCTAAATACTGTTTCGGGGGTAGCTAGGTGGTAAGGTGGATAGAGCACTGGGCCTGGAGTTGGGAAGACTCATCCTCCCAAGTTCAAATGTGGCCTTAGACACTTCCTAACTGTGTGACCCTGGACAAGTTACATAACCATTTGCCTCAGTTCCTCATCTGTAAAATGAGCTAGAGGGGGAAATGGCAAACCCCTCCAGTATCTTTGTCAAGGAAACCCCAAAATGGAGTCATGAAGAGTCAGATATGCCTGAAAATGACTGAACAACAACAAAGTACTACTTCATTAAGGAGAGATTCTTTTAAAAATTATTGAAATATAGAAGGAGAAAAAGAGCATTTACCAGCACAGTGCGCTCCCAAGTAAGGAAAAAAAAATTGTATTGAAAACATGTGGGGAAGTTGGCTTTGATTGTTTGCTTTCCCAATGGGAAATCCAAGCTTGTTGGAGATGTGAAAAACTGCATCAAAATAAAAATTAGCCCTTAGGTTAGAGAGGAAAGGATTGTCATCATGATTGTTTGTCAAAGCTTCTCAAACCAAAGGTTAAAACCAGATAGTGAGATAAGGCTGGTGTCTGCATAGAAACATTCTGCCTTGCTAGTTTTATGCTGTTGCTTTCGAGGAAAATTCAAAGACAGTTCTAATGGATGATAGAAAGAGGCCTTTTCATTTCACTTTTTCTCCTTGTTAGAATGAATCTTATCTTGGTGACAGGTTTATGACTGAATTTATCTAAGTGTTGTCTTTACCTGGCTTAGCATAGCAAACATTACATTGGGTTTTTCATGCAAATCTTGCTATGACAGTATTTAGGCCTCCACAGTAGCATTTAACAGCAGAGGGACAATGCTGAAGTTATTTTATCCCTTTTGGCCCCAGTGTCCCCGTCTGTAAAATGGAGCTAATAACTCTTTTTGTTTGTTTTGGGTTTTTTTGGAGGGGGCAGGGCCAGGCAATTGGGGTTAAGTGACTTACCCAAGGTCACACAGCTGGTCCATGTCAAGTGTCTGAGGTCAGATTTGAACTCAGGTCCTCTGGACTCCAGGGCTGGCACTCTACTCACTGCGCCACCTAGCTGCCCCAAGATAATAACCCTTGTGCCACCTACTTCTCAAGGCTGTTGTGGGGAAATCGTTTTGGGAACCTTAGAGTGTTAGAGAAAGTTGAACTAGTGTCATCATCATTGGTCCAGAGAATTCCAAGTCAGTGACTTCTCTGAAATCTCTACTTTTACAAGGTCACCTAGATCACTGAGAAGCTAAATGACTTGCCCAGAGTTACACAGCCAGTATAGATGAGACGTAGAATAGAAACACAATAAACACAAAGCTATGGGAGATGGGAGATGAGCAGCTGGGTGAATCAGGAATGGTCTTATGAATCCCCCAAGCTCTGTAAAGTCATAGGAGCTTTGGGTTTTCACTATGGCATCTTAGGTTCCTGAGGAGGCTCATTTAAAAGCTGTTATTTTTCTTTTTATTCTATGAGTGACAAGCTCTATTACTCCATTACTTAACTTGTAAGAATTGTTGGGGTTTTCTAGAGAACAGTTTGGATTACAAAACACAGTTTCCAGCCCCTTCCATAGTAACTAGAGGAGCATTCAAGAGTAGTTTGAAAACATCTCTCTTCTTGAATTCATTCAAACTGTTAAATAAGGTGCAAGGGAAAGACTGTGTTTTAAAAAATAATAAAATTAATTCTTGTATTATTCAGCGTCAGAAAGGGACTGTATTAAAGCCTTTGGAGTATCTGACTTAGATGCTGTGGTTATAGTATCTACTCTTTTTGAAAAAAAGTTACACAACTGTGGGAAATCTTAGTGATAATGCTGGTAAGAATGTAATACAAAACAAGCAAATGTAAAGTCCACCTACTCTAAAACACAGAATTCATAGGAAGACAGATTTTTTTTGTTTAATCCAAAAAAAAATCTTTCTAACTTTTCAGGTATGAGTTGAACTAGATGGCCACTGAGGATTCTTAAAATTCTGAAATTCTGTAGGGCTGAGGCTGTCCAATGAGGAACTATCCAAATGAAGGCTGTCCAAAAGAGGAACGCCAGCCTTGTAAGGTAGTGAGTTCACCATTAGTATAAATGTTTAGAGTCTGAATAACTATCAGAGCTGCTATAGAGGGGATTCCTTGGTTGGAAAGTTGGACCTCTCAGGTCCTTTCTGACTCCAAATTTTCATTTATGATTCTGTAAATGCAGTATTTTAAAAGATGACTTGAAATGTCCTTATTCTAAATTGTCTTCCAATATCAAATGATGTTAGTAATAATATATATATATATATATATATATATATATATATATATATACACATTTTTCTAGACTTCATTGATCTTAAGGATATATTGTAGGATTGTCTTACTTTTTTTTTAAGCTCCAGAGACTTAGTTGAGCACAGGTAGAAGGACAAGTAAGGTTAGGGGTGGTAAGAAGGAATGGTGGGGGGCAGAGTTTATGTGCTGTATTATCATCTTTAGTGGTTGTGGCCAAACTATGAAGAGAATTCCAATTGTCTTAACTATTATTCCAGAATACTTCTTCCTTGCTCCTTCCTGCCTCTCCTCCTCACAGCACTGCCATTAGATTCTTTAAAAGATGGCACGGAAAAAAATAGGTCTTATAAAAACACCGCAAAATGACTTGAGCTTGAAAGCCATAGCCCTCAAAAGGTGTGGCCTCCAAGTCAACTCAAGGCTACGTGGGTCTTTAGAGTCTAGATTCATTATATGGAATATGGGCCAACAACCTTTTTTAAAAAAAATTATTTGCAAAGGCAGTCATGCTGCCCTGTGGGTATTTTCTTCACTTTAGGCTAATTTCCTATTATTAGTAGATGTAGACAGCTAATGTTTCTGCTTTTTTTTCTGTTGCAAATAAGACATAGGAACGTACTATCACAAATCTGGTAGATATTTTGAGAGCCCAAGTCAACTTCCTACTTCTTCACCTTGATTTTTCACTCCTTTTTGCCCCCAAACTCCCCAATTTCAGGCAGAATTACGCTTAAATTATCCCAGATCAATGCTATACAACCCTGTTTCTAAAGAAAATTACATAGAGATTTCATAGTAATTTTTTCTTTAAATGATAAAAGGGTGTGTGTGTATGTGTATGTGTGTGTATGTGTTTAACATCCTTGGTAATCTCTTCCTGTGTATAAAAACCAGAATTCTATGGATATCTTTTACAATACCTATCCTAAATTTCTAATACTGTACCTTAAATCATTAGCTGGGAATAAAGGAGAGGAGCTTTCAAAATATAGAAGTGAGAAGCAGGATGGGGAAAGCCACCAATGCCATCCATAATCTTTATTTATCTTAAACACCCTTCTGAAACATTTAGTGGCTTAACCAAAATGGTCTACTGAAGGTTCTTTGTGTCAGCAGCTGGTTTATCTTGATTTGAGAAGGGTGAATTGTTTTACACACTTCTCATTTTATTCTGAAGAGCACGGGATGTTTAAAAACTTTCGAATTCCTATGTTTCTCTCTGTGGCACTCCTCCAAACCAAATGCCATCTAATGTCCATCTCTTGCCTTCTCATGGCATACTAAAAATTTTTTTTGCCACTGATTTTTTTAAAGGTGGCTCTTTAAAAAAAATTAGGGTTTTTTTGGTTATTATTATTCTTGGAAATATGTTCCACTTCTCTGCTTAATGATCAGTTTTCCTTGAGAAACTGATTGTAATTTTGATTGTATAACTTGGTATATGTCTTCTTGTGGCTTACAGATCATCTTCTTGTTGAATGAATCAGTGTGAGTGAATGACAAAGTATTTATTAAGTACTTACTATGTGCAACAAACCAGGGATATAAATAGAAAAAACAAAATACTCCCTTTTCTCAAGGAGTTCACATTCTAATGGGGAGAGGCAACATGTATAGGAGGATGCAGCTGCAAGCCAGATGGAAAGATACCATGGTTCCTAGCTTCAGTGGCAAAGCAGTTTAATTATAAAATGAATGAGTTGAATATTATTTTTCATGTTAGGATCACATGGATTTTATTGGCATACTATCAATTTAGATGACTCCATAAAGTGTTCTTGAATAATTTTCTAGAACACAGTATTTGATTTTTTTTCTTTTTCTAAATTTCCTGGGATGCCAGTATTCCTAATATTACTGTATATTGATGTTTCTTCCAGGTCTTTCATTTGTGCCTGCAAGGTTGCTAATTTCCTGATTAGAGAAAATTATTTTCTGAGTTTCCTATTCCCACCCCCTCTTTGTATTCCATCTCCATTTTTGGACATTTTGTTTCCCATTTAAGTAAACTTCTGTTGGCTATTTCTGTTTCTAAATTATATTTTCCATTTTGGTCATTTTCTCATTATTTCCTCTTGATTTTTCAAAACATCTTTTAATTCTAACTCTCATTCCTTCTATAGTTTTTAAATTTCCACAAGGTCTTCTTTTATTTGATGTGATTTTTTTAAAACCAATTTTAATGATTAAATTACTTAAATGTGTTCTCTATGTGAAGTTTTACTCAGGATACAATATGCTATTTCCCCATCTGCATTATTTCTGGTACTTTAACTATTTCAGCTTTTTAAAAAAGTATAAAAAATATATATCACTTTATTTGGGGAGAGGGGGACAAAATATTACCATGTTATGTGATTTTTTTAAAATTTTGCTGTTTTCTAAAATTTTTTAAAAATTTTCTGTAATTTTAGCACAATCTTTCAAGTCAGTAAGATCTGTGTTCAAATCTTGTCAGACATTTTCTACCTGTGAGACCCTGTGCAAATCAGCCTCTCCTAGTCTGTTTCCTCATATGTCAAATGGGGATAGTAAGAGCATCTACATCACATAGTTGCTATGAAGGATCAAATTAGATAATATACATAAAGTGCTTTGCAAACTTTAAAATGCTATATAAAGTTAGGGTTTTTTTTTAGGGGTATTGAGGTTAGGATTAAAAATAGTTTCTTTATAAGCTCCCTCTGCTATTTTTGAGGTCAGCTAGGTGGTACAGTGGATAGACGGCTGGGTCTGGAGTCAGGAAAACCTGAGGTCTAATCCAGGCTCAAGCATCTACTAGCTGTGTGACCCTGGGCAAGTCACTTAACCCTGTTTGCCTCAGTTTACTATATGAAGAAATGAGCTAGAGAAAGAAATAGCAAACTAGTACCTTTGCCAAGAAAATCCCAAATGGGGTCAGGAAGGATTGGACATACAACAACAATTTTGATTGGAAGTCCCCAGTCATCCATAAATGACCAATCCATGAACAGCAGCTGTTACATTTAGTAAACACTGATTAAGAACCTATTATGTGTAAGACACAACAAAATGAGAAATAATCCCTGCCAGCTAAGAGCTTGCATTTGCTGTGTCTAAAGTAAGCAAATACAAAGCAATTTGAGGAGGGCAGTCCTCAGTCAGCCCATCAACAGTCATTTCTGAGGGGCTTATTATGTGCCAGATACTGCACTCAATGCTTAAGATTTTTTTAAAAAAGGACAAAACCCCATTCTTAAGGAACTCATATTCTAATGAAAGAGACCACATGCAAACAACCATGTCAGTATGTATATACAGACTAAATGGGAGCTTATCCTAGAGGGAAGGCTGTAGCAGTAGAGAGAGGGATAGTGGAGGGGACAGGGACTCTTACAGAAGGTGGGATTTGAACTGAGGTGTAGCTGAAGAAGGAGAGTATTTCAGGTATGAAGAACATTCTATCTCTATCCAGAGGCACAGACTGGAGACGGGGCATCCCATGTGAGGTATAACCAGAAGGCCGCTTCAGCTGGATTGCAAAATGGCAGGAGGGGAGTGAAGTATTAAAAGAATGGAAAGGTAGCCAGTGAAGAAGTTTAAATGCCAGAGCATTTTAGTTTTGGAGGTAATAGGGAGCCTCTGTGGTTTATTGAGTGGGGGAGTAAAATACTTAGACTATCCTCTTGTAAAATCACTTAGGCAGCTGAATGGAGGCTGGGTTGGAGTAGCGAGAGAGATGCTGAGTATTTTGAGGAACATGAAGATTCTAAGATACAGAGATGAGGAAGGAAAGCTACCTCCCAGACATGGGGATAATCTATACAAAGACACAAGAAATGGGAAAGGGAATGCCAAGCTGGGAGTAGGGGCTGTAGTAAGGAAACCAGTTTGACTGGAATATAGAGAACATGAAAGGGAGTCATATGAAATAAGTCTGGGAAGGTGGGCTGGAACTAGAGCGGCATCTCTAGAGCCATGTTGAGGCTATGGAATGTCCACTGTGTGGCTTACACTGCCATCATCATTACTGATGTCCACATCTGACACTGGATCCACACAAATCTGAACTTCACTTAAGAAACAGAAAGGAAGTCTCCAAACTAGGAAAGCTCTGGTTCCAGGGGCCTAAAGTTCGGATGGGAACATGTGATTAAGAATATCCTATCTTAAGGGTATACACATGCGTGTGTGTGTGTGTGTGTGTGTATGTGTATGAAGATTTTATGTATATATACATATATATGGAGACTATATATAAGGAGTTTATATATAATCGAGATTTTATATATATATTTATATATATAGATATTTATATATATGGAGATTATATATAATGGAGATTGTGTGTGGGTGTGTGTGTGGGTGTATGTATATACAGAGAGAGAGAGAATCTCTAAGGTGGCTGGAATTCAAATGACACAGGATCTAATTAGATCAGGTTTCAACGTTTTAAATCTCAGTGGGAACAGGTCTAAGTGCTGCATTTTAAATGCAATTCAGATGCTGGATTAATTATTTTATGATTGTTGTTCATATTGAAGAGAATGAATGTCTTTTGTTTATTGCTTTAAGGTTTGCATCGTGATTTAAAGGTTACATGATTGGAGATGGCTCAGTTTGGCCTAGAGATGGCAGAGGGTTCCTATTATACCCATAACATTAAAGCTGGCAAGGGATCCTGGAAACCATCAAGTTATCCCTCCTCATTTTTCAGATGAGGAACTAAGGCCCAGAGAATGATAATCGCAAAGTGAAACAAACAGTGACAGTCAGCATTTGACCTTTAGTGCCCATGTAACCTTAGAGGAGTTGCTTAATGCCTTGGGTCTCAATTTCATTTGCAAAATCAAAGTGTTAGACTACATTAGGCCATCTTAACTGGGGTTCTCTGAGTTTGAATGGGAAAAAATACATCTTTACTTTCACTAAAATGTAATTGAAATTTAACATTTCCTCCAATTATAAATTAAAAAAGAAAAATAAAACAATTTCGAGGAGTCTATAGGCTTTCCTAGACTGCTACCAAAGGAGTTCATGATACAAAAAAGGTGGTGGACCCCTGGATTGGATGATCTTTGAGGTCCCTTCAGCTCTAGATCTATGATTTTATGAACTTCAATTCCTAGGCTTTGTCCCACGGTACCATGCCAGCTACTTCCTCCAGATTTATAGCTATTTGTCCCTGATCTCTGGTCCTATCACTTCCTAGCAAAACCCGTAGCTTTGATTATACGGACCTTTGTCAGCATGTCTTTCCAGCGGCAATGCATGGCTGTGTGAGTGTAATGGTAATTTAAATTTGAACATCTTCCCATCCATTGATAGGCCCATGTGACCTGCTTTTATCACAGGAAGCCTAAGTCACATGTGGTTGGAGGAGCTTGCTGAAGGAGAGGAACAGGAAAGGGTGGAGCAGGAGATGCTGAGAGCAGTTAGAGCTGAGGAAGAGGGCAGACCCAGGCATGCTAGCTATGCTGTGGGTGTGTTTGTGGGAAGGCCCCAGCCAGGTTGGGGGAGACTATGGGATGGCGATGCTCTCTGCTGTGATATTATGCATTAACCTCTATGCTACTTGGATAGATTGGACTTACTGGTTTGGGGATTGGGTTTTCTGGTGTTTGAATAAATGTTTTGCTTCTCTCTTCAGTGTGGAGAGTCTGTCATATTTTGTGATTCAGAGCCATTCCGGCATACTCATAACAATCACAACCATTGTGAATATTGCCTTGGTGACATAGTGAGCTGGCCTAGAAGGAAAGCTGAGCACCACAGAGTCAATGCTTTCCAAATGTGCTGCTGGATAAGACTTTTGAGAGTCCCTTGGACAGCAAGGAGATCAAATCGGTCACTACTTTAAGAAATTATTTCAGGCCATTCGCTGAGAGGTCAAATACTGAAGATGAAGTTTAAATACTTTGGTCATATAACGAGAAGACAAGACTCATTGAAATAGACCTTGATGTTGGAAAAGAGTGAAGGCAAAAGGAAAAGGGGTTGGCAGAGGATGAGATAGAGGGATAGTGTCATGGAAACACTGAAGATGAACTTGGACAGAGTTCAAGAGATAGTGGAGGATAGAAGGACCTAGTGTGTTATGATCCATGGAGTCACAAAGTGTTGGACGCAACTGAACAGCAACAGTCCCTGATCTTTTACTTCTCTGTACTTGACTTCTCCTTCTGGAGAAGAGATTTTGATTATGAATCACTTTTCTTTTATATTGATATGTGCTCAGAGACACTTCTCCTCATGTGCATTCTCCTTATTACTAGTGAGATAGGACAGTGGAAAATTTTAAACCAATAAAATAAACTCTAATTAACCGACCTCATTGGACAGTGAGTTTCACTAAATATTTTTGATTTTTCATTAATTGTGACAGTGTTCTATGTATAGAACACAATTTGAAAATAAAGAATGAAAAATGTGTAAGTTTGACCTTTTTGTTGGTCAGTTAAACCTATAATTATTTTTTTAAACTTATAATTATTAAAATAATTATGTCAAGAAAGCTTATTATTATCACTCGTTTTATTGTTTTATTTTCAAACAGATTTTAATCTAGCTACTTTTACTGAACTATTCCTAACTGACTTTCACGTGTCCCATCCAATCTTGTGGTTCATTTTACTCACCTCCCAAGAACTGGGTTCAAATATTGCCTTTGATGCTTACTACCATGTGACCTTATGCAAGTCAGTTGACCTCCCTATGTCTCAGTTTCCTTATCTATAAAATGAGAGTATTGGATCAGGTGACCTCTGAGGGCCCTTCTAGCTCTGGACCTATGACCTTGTCATCCTTGGGAGCATATCATGGTTTTGCCAGTGACTCACTAGCATGGCACCTTAAACAGTCTTAACTTTCTAAGATACTTGACCAGGCCACAGAGCTTTAAAATAACAACAATTAAAAACAACTTCCTCTTGGTACAAGGATTTCCTCCTACTGGACATATGAGTCTTCTACATTATAGGAATACTTGTTACCATGTGGGAAAGAAATGAGTATTCAGTGAATGCTTTGGAAGAGGTTTTCAGACCTTGTTGAGCTGTGGTTATTAGGTCTGCAATAATTGGTTAAATAGATGATTTCATTTCACCCACAATATTTTGGAATGTTGCGCTAATCCCTTTTACAGTGAGAACAGGTCAGGTAGGTGGGTAACTTGGAGAGTAGTCACCATTCCATGGCAACAAACACCAACCATTACTCACTGCTGATACATTGTTACATCAGTTAAAAAAAAAAGATAAACAAAGGGCATAGTCTACACCAGTCATTCTGCACATGGGTGTCTATCCCCAGAGGTCAATGGCAGTTGTTTATTTAGATCAAGGGCAGTCTGGTCTGAAGAGAGAGGAGATAACAAGTAACTGAAGGTTTCTTTACATTGTGTGGATTAAAAAAAAATAGAAAGGAAAAATATGCATTATCCTTAGCCCCAAATGACCATCTGGTTTAAAACAACAAAACTTTCTTTCAACTGTGCTTATACTGTATATTTTCCATTTTTAATGTATTTTTCCACTCCCTCTCTTGAAAGTCAGGGTGGAAGACCCCTTTGAAGTCTGGTACTCTCCAGGCTTGACCCCAAATGTCCTTCATGAAGCAGTGAACTCATTTGGGCGTGGGTGATTACATGACTGTTTAGAGACAATGTAGCTACCTTTTCAAGCATGTGCCTTCCACGCACATAGTAAATGCTCAATAAATGTCTGTGCATTGGAACTGAAGAATACACTGAGCCTTCGATTTCATCAGTCTAGTGAGCCCTGGGTAAGGAGCTCCTTCCAGTAAGGATCAGTATCTGTTCTGAGGTGCCTCAGAATGATTCCTTGCTCAGAATCACACAGTCTCTGTTAAAAGTAAGGTTCGAACACAGTGTTCAGTCTCTCCGTCCACCATGCCACAATGCCCCTCAGCATTTAATTACAGGCAAATAAAAAGAAGACCCATGACCAAAATATTCTCATACTCTAGCATGATGGCTTTTTTGATGTTAAAAATAATTTGTGTGTATATATGTGCACCCCATACTTGATTTCTTATTTCTTGTTTTCTTTAAGCCTTGCAATAGTCTAGACTATGTATTATCTAACTCTGGTACTTGCTATAAAACTTACTGTTCAATTAGCTGTATTGATTAAATTCCTTTTTACTATAGGGTTTATTTGATTGGTTTAAAAAATGAACCCAGTTGCATTAGAAAATGCCCCAGTCACTGCCTCTGTGGTCCCAATTAAGTGTGGTAACAGCCTCTCCTCCCCTTTCTACCCACTCCACCCCCTCTCCTCCATCCTCTGCCTGGGGAGGCACGGGGGAGACACTGCATCTGTTCTGTACTGGGAAAGGGGTAGAGGAGAAAGAGTTATTCTATTGTGTTAAGGAAGATTAGAGTAACTGTTAAAATGTAAATTATATGACCTCTGTAGACAAGACAAAACCATCGTCGGTTATCTTCAGGTGTGTAGACTTCTCTGGGAGGAATAAAGAGCTAGAAGGGAAGTCATTCAGGCCAACTCCCTCTTTCGGACTGATGATGAACTGGAGGCCAGAACAGGAAAGTGACTTGTTTAGGGTTCTAGACCTAGTGACAAAAAGATTCTAGCACAGATCCTTTGACTTGAAATCCAGGGCTCCTTCCTCTCTACCATGTGTACAGTTGCCACCTGCTTTATTGAGGAGGTGAACAACAGCTCCTATAGGTCAACAGCTGTGCATAAGCTATCCACAGTGGCTTAAACAAGATGAACTGGTTAAGTGGGTAATACCAATTCCACCCCCTAGGGACTCCACTTTAGAATCTCTAGCTTCCTTCAAAATACAGCTCAAATGCAGTATTACCCCACAGTAGTACCTTTTTCTGATATCTCCTAGTTCTCTGAACTTTTTCCCTCCTGAAATTACTATAGGATTTTATATTTAGAGATGGATGGGATCTCAGAAGTCATTTAGACCAACGCTGTCATTTTACAGGTGAAGAAACTGAGGCCCAGAGAGGTCAAGGTCATATGGGTAATAATTGTTGGAGGCAGGATTTTAACCTAGATCTTCTGACTTATATTTTTCCACAGTTATAGTAACAGTATTTTCCTTAATACTTATGTGTATGTTATATCTGTGTATCAATCAAAAAGCATTTATTGAATCCCTACTCAGCCAGGTACTGTACTTGGGACTGGGTATACAACTGCAACTAATAGAACATTCCCTCCTCTCAAGAGGCTTACATTCTAATTTTTAGTAGAATGTTAGCTCCTGGGGCCTGTGACTGGTGTGTCATTTGTCTTTGTATACAATTATTAAATAAGTATTTGTTGAGTTCAATTTATTTGAAAAAACGGATTCTCCATTGACTCACTCCAAATGGATCTCCACTAACCACCTGTGAATAAGAATGAAACCACACAGTTTGGCCGCTAAGTGTCCTTTTTTTATCCCCCAAGGCCAAGCTCAAGAGTTAATGGGAAATAGCTGAATCCCAGTGTATGGCTTGTCCATAGTCCAGCAAATACAAAAGCTGTTTTGGAAAGATATGTGCAGTGGCCCAGATCAGGCCTTCAATGGCTGACCTCACTTTATCTGCACTGACACAATTTGTTCTGTCATTATAGATAATAAAGAAATACTTTGTCCTCCCATGGTACCATTCTTCCAAAAAGCAATTTACAAGCACAGCAGTATTATCTCTGTAGCTCTTGCCACGTTCCTCA
This sequence comes from Trichosurus vulpecula, assembly GCF_011100635.1. Lineage (NCBI taxonomy): Eukaryota > Metazoa > Chordata > Mammalia > Diprotodontia > Phalangeridae > Trichosurus > Trichosurus vulpecula. The sequence continues at coordinate 275,189,145 of NC_050576.1, read as the reverse complement.
GAGGTAGGTGGCAAATTCCTTTTCTTTCCAACACAGCAAAGGGGAAGACTTGAGGAGGTGAATGGATTCCTTGCAGGTCACAACAGTGGGCTTTATGAAAAAAAAAAAAAAGAAGAAGAAGAGACCAGGCTTTCTGACTGTGTTTGTTGCTTTCCTCCTGTGGGAGCAACCAAGAGGATTCCATGATTCCTGCTCCCCACCTCCTCCTACCCCCCCAGGCCCTACAATATTCTGCTCTCCATTACTCCCCAACTGTCAGTCATTGCTCAGCTCCTGTTTGCTCAAGGCTTTGGAGGAGGGAGTTGCAGGCCCAGGAGAAAGAGGAAGCAGTGTTGCCACATTCATTTTGCCTGCATATTGATGGTCCTATCCACACCCACAAGCTGTTTTGAATTTGTAGTCTAGATTCCTGTGTCCTTTTCCCCTGGTTTTAAAGTTAACCTCTTCTTGAATTTAAAGTGTTAAATTTAATAGAGATTGATTGTCTTCTTGGCTCCAAGACCAGTTCTCTATTCACTGTGTGACACTGCCTTTCATGTGTCACATTCTACAGGGTGTTCCTAAAGTCTGGACACATAGGCAAAAAATGCATATTTTCAAGAAATGAAATGATTGAAATTTTCAACATTTTATTTAATTGGAATATTAACAAGTAACATCTTCAATATGACTTCCATCATTTGTGATGCAAAGGTTGATGCACTTTTTGCAAGATTCACATGAATTTGATTGCAATAACTCAACTCCATATTGCCGTCAATTTTAGCGCATTCACTCTTGGAATATGAATATGAAATCACATGATGTTATTTGAAGTTGAAGATTTTATTTGTTAATATTCCAATTAAATAAAATGTTGTTGAAAATTTCAGTCATTTCATTTCTTGAAAATATGTATTTTTTCCTATGTGTCCAGACTTTAGGAATACCCCGTAGATTAAAGTAAGACCTTGCTAAGACAAAAGGTGGAAATCACTAAGAAGTAGCTTGGAAATTTCCCAGGGTTCACAACTATTTTTATTTAACCTTCAGATTATTTTTTATAAATCCCTCTCTAAACCTGTTGCAGCCTCACTTGCTCTGTCTGTTAAAATTATTGACCCTGCTGCTTCCTCTTCACCACCACTCCCTTGTATCTCACTTCTTCCTGTCCTCTTGAGCAAAATTGTGGTACGGGGCACAGAAAGTTCAGCAAACTTGACTCTGGGCCCCTCTATATTCTGTCCTTCAGACTATTGGGTATTTTGGAATTTTGGTCACTGACCAGGATTTGTGGTGAATTTCCAAATAGCTAATTTTTTGTTAATATATCATTTAGGATGTGTGGGTGGGGTAGAGGAGGGAGATAGATTGAGATATGAAAGTCCATGCTTCCTTTGGTTTATAGATTAACTTTATTACATGTTTGGGGGCCATAACACTAGAGTGTCCTTGACTGTTTCTATGTATGGGTGGAGAATGGGACACCTAACGGTGATGGTTTGATGGGCACAAAAAGGGCACTATTTTGGTGCCTAAAATTTCCACCTTTATTTACACTAGTTCAGTTCCTTTCAATGCAATAAACATTTCTTAAGTACCTACTCTGTGCATCACCACCAGAGAATGGTACTTATCATGGAACCTGATCATTGTAAATTAACTACTTGGTGATAAAAAGTTCTAGCTCTGGAGTCAAAGGACCTGCATTCAAATTCCACCTCCAATGTTTACCAACTCTGTGATCTTGGGTAAGTTATACTTAACTTCCAAGGGTCTCAGTTTTCTCACCTGTCAAATAAAATGGGCTCTGATATCCCTTCCAACTTACGATCAATGAACATAAGGAAGACCCATAAAAATGGAATTCTTCCAAGTTTTACCCAAGCCTGGCCCTTCTAGGCAGATGTCTAAGCAGGTGATTATGAATGGTACAGAGCATCTAGTGGCTTTGAATGAGTTCAGCTTGCCAGTCTTGGACAAACTACATACCGAAGAGTGCTGGAAAAATAACAAATTAAAAAACAACTAACAAAGATGCAGAGTGACCCTTAGGGTTCTTTGAAAGATCTCTGAAAAAACATAATAATAGTTAACATTCATCAAGCACTTTAAGGTTTTGAAAAGCACTTTCCATATGTTAACTCATTTCATTCTCACACCAACCGACTGAGATAGGTGCTAAAATCAGAAAACTGAGGGACAGGAGAAGTCAGGTGGCTTGCTCAGGGTCACAAAACTAGGGAGAATCAGGATTTCAACTCAGGTCTTACTCCAAGTCCTGTGCTCTATCCACTGTGCCACCTAGCCTGAAGATGGGAGCAATACCAGAAGACAGGTAAACGTCTCAGTTTTTGAAAAAGGAAGATTAAAGAAGTCTTCAAATTTTAGATGGTTCTAGACAAAGGTAATTTCCATTGTTACCCCATTATCCCCACCTCATGGCTACTAGCCTGGCAATCAGGGACTAATATGGATACAATGTGCCTGAATTTTAGCAAGATCTTGAAAAAAAGTCTCATGTGGGCTGAATGAGAATACAGTTGGATAGACTTAGAGCCGAACAAAGGACCTGGCTAATGATTAATGGATGATGCTAGTCTGGAGAGAGGTGTCAGGGATTTGCCCTTGGCCTTATTCTGTTCATCATTTTTGCTAATGACTTGGACAGAGACATAGCTCTGATCTTCCAATTTGCCTTGTATATAAATTACATGTCCATAGTAGTTTGCATGTTGTTCTCCTCATTAGAATATGAATTCCTTGAGGGCGGAGATCCTGTTTTTGTTTTTCTTTCTTAGCATAGTTCCTGGCCCATAGCAATCTCTTAGGAGTCATGAGTGACATCCTCCAGGGTTTAAACCACTACCAAGTGCAAGAGGGAACAAACTTTCTTCTTGGCCTGAGAAGGTATAGGAAACCATAAGCCATGGGTTAAAGTAGTAGAGAGGCAAATATAGGTTTAGAAAAATTTCCTTATAATTTGAGCTATCCAAATATGGAATGGGCTGCTTGTGGGCAGTGGCTTCCTTCATATGGGAGGTCACATGAGGCTAGATAATCACTTGTGGAGGATGTTGACAATGGGATTCCAGTTCAGATACAGGGTGGATTCTACGGCCTTGAAGCCCTTTCCAGCTTTGGCCCAGAATTCTGTGATTCACTACCTGGTTATGATATTTTTGTTTACAATATTACACAGAGACATACTGCTATTATTCCAGTTGCCCTTACTTCCTTGTACCTTTAAACCTGCTGTGCATAGCTATGATATCACTCATGACTACTAATGCTGTTTCTTTGTCTTTGACTTGATGGTCCTGTGGAACATTCCCTGGCATGCTTGGTGGTGGGTAGTGGAGAGGGAAGGCAGGTGGAAGGGTTTCATCAGAGCCTGGCTGTAGAAGGTACTTGTCTCTACTGATTCAGAGGTCAGTCACAGAGGCAAAATTCCTTCCTGGTTCTCTTCTTGATGAGCTGTGATGTCACATATGGTAATTGAGTTGTTTCTTTTCTATATCTAAGAAACACAAAATTAACAGTTTTACATGGTTCACCAGATTGGCTGCAGGGTGTTGCATTTTTTGACCTAACACACCATTTTCTAAGTTGTGGAAGAGTTATGACCTATGCAAGAGGAGGGCAGGGCCTACTGAGGAGAGCATATCTTTTTGTTTATGGTGTCTATGTGAGTATTGGTAGTATGGACTTAGGTACTACTCCCCATCCTGCCCAAAAAAAATAATAATACAAATTGATAAACCAATTAAACCTAAGTACACACTACCGATACTCACATGGACACCATAAACAAAAAGATATTTTAAAGTTATTGGATGGTGAAAAGTACATAATAGCAAACCATAAATTCACTGTGAGCTAATGTGGTTTGGATGGAATTTGAATGAAAACTTAGACATAATTTCAAAGCAGGTACAAAGAAATATAAGGGTATATGTACAGATGGAAATAAATTGTAGTTATATAGCTTATGAACTCTTGACTGAATTAATCATTTCAGTAATTAATTTAGCGAACAAATATGCCATGTCTAAGCTCTCCCAATGCCAGTTTCCTCTTGGGAGTCAACATGCATGTGCCTAGATTTCAAATATGGCCTCTGTTCAAGTAAGCTTATTAGTTCTGAGACCATGGGCAAGTCATCTAGTCTCTATGCTCATCTGTCAAATAAAAGGGTTGGACTTGAAATTCCTTCCAGCTCTAGATCTAGGAGCCTATAAATTCACTTCAATTCTCTGAGCCTCAGTTTTCTCATCTGTTAGATGAGGGACAGTAATACAGTAATACTTTAATTCTCTGAGCCTCAGTTTTCTCATTTGTTAGATGAGGGACAGAGGGTCATTGGGGGCTCAAATGTGATATTAATGTACATGTTAGGAGAAGTTGGGACCGGGTCAGGACCCTATTAATTTAAGTTTAATGTAAGGACAAAATGATACATTGATTCAACAGTTAGCAAAAGGAGGTTTGTTTACTTGACTGTGGCACAGACAGGAGATTCAAGAAGGATACTTCAGCACTTTGTTTGGTTAAATGGACCCAACTCAATTACCCTATGAAAACAGGTCTGGTCAGCAGGAGAGGGTATAGTGACTTCTATGATCCTGGGATATCTGCTAAGTCTGAAGGGCCTGGAATTCATGTGAGTGCATCCTTTTATGCCTTTATGTGACCAGGAAACCATGAGCAGAGGTTATTAGGAAGCTGGCCAAGGCGCAACTTGAGCCTTGCCCCCTTTCCTTCTTCATGACCCAACAAGAGATAGAGAGCATTACAAAATGCAAAATGGATAATTTTGATTATGTTAAATTGAAATGTTTTGTACAAAAAAAACTTTGTTGCCTTTTAAGCAAAAACTAGCCTAATCCTCATGTTGATAAGGGAACAGGAGCAGGGTGGTGGTGGTGGTGGAAAGAACCCTGGGTGATCTTGGTCCTATCACGGTATGGAAAGTGCTATTGAGGATGGCAGTTATTATTATCTGTGAAATGGTAACAGTAATACATGCACTTCCCACGTCTCGGGGTTGTTTGGAGGAAAGTGCATTGTAAATAATAAAGCACCATAGAAAAGTGAGCTATTATCACAGATAATCTTAGCAATGAATCATTTCTATCATGAGATATATATGCATATTTGCACATTAAAGTACTCCCAAAGGAAAGATACTAATAACCATAGCAATCACCATTCCAAGAAACAGAGCTTCAAAAAGTAAAGAATGAAGTCCTGAAGTCCATCAAGCGGACACATTGGGTCTGCACTCCCCAACTAATCATCCCTAATACTACAAAATTAGGGAGTGGATCAGAGAAATCCCATCTGCTTGCCCAGCTGCTTCTGGAATGTATGTGCTTTCTTCAAGCCCCCTAAACCAGAGGGCCCTTTTCTGGAATCCAGCAAGTCTGCAAATAAAATCAAGAGGTCCCAGTACAGTGGGAGCATTGATGAGAGGATATAAAACCCCGGGCTATGACAAATAGCAGAAGCATTAAATAAGTGAAAATTGCCTTCCCAAAGAAGGCAATTAGAAGATTAAAAGCAGGAGCCACAATCGCCTGAAGCCATTAGCACAATTCTGACCCCAAGGAGTCTTTTATGCCTGTATTTCAGGGAGGAATGACCTCTCGTTGGATGAACTTTTGGTCCTCATATGTGGAACTAACATCCCTCAGTTCAGAAGTTGTGTTTGGGGTTGGGAAATGAGTCTCTGGATGAAAGTCAGTTCTATAAGGCAGACTGTAGTTCATGAAACATGGTCACCCACAAAGAAAGAAATTCCAGTCCTATAGTGGTTCACTGGGAGACTCTTGAAAAGTCTTGATCATTCAGGTGAAATCATATCCTCACAGTTCTGTACTTTGCTTTGTACCTCTTGGATGTACCGTGTATCATAACTATCTGTATTGGTACCTTATTCCCCTGACAAAGGATTAGCTGTATGAAGGCAGAGACCGTGCCTTATCTAACCTGTATTTTCAGTGCTCAGAACACACATGGGCACTTAATAACTGTTGGCTCTTGTTGATGTGGAAGAGAAGTGGAAGGATTAATGTTTGCTATAATTGTAGTGTAAGGCAGTCAAGATAGATAGCAAGATGAAGTAATTTTCTGGAGAGTTTTGAGTCCTCAGATACAATCTTGGGTTTAAAATATTAGAAGTATAGGATTAGAAGGGAACAGAGATTGAATTTGTTAGGTTCTTTTCTTTCTCCTAAGTAGGAATTTTTTTCTGAAGCATTATTAAGTAATAATAATGATAATAGTGTGTAGAATGAAAAATATAAAGATAATAGCAAAGATTTAGACTTGTCCTCGGACAGTTTCTATTTGAATTCCATTGAAAAAGATAAAATAATAATTATATTCAAATTTTATAGTGCACTATAGTTTACAATGCTTTTCTTAAAATTTATTTCCTTAAAAAAATGGCTTTTTGAAAAATTGCTGTCGTTTCTCAGTAATCATCATCCACCCAATAGAGCTTCCCCTTATAAAAAAAAAGAACTTTGTGTTGTGGAGTTGTTTCAGACTCTCTGTAACCACATTTTGGGTTTTCTTGACAAAGATACTAGAGTAGTTTGCCGTTTCCTTCTCCAGCTCATTTTACAAGATGGGGAAAGTGAGGCAAACAGGGTTAAGTGACTTGTTCAGGGTTACACAGCTAATAAGTATCTGAGATCAGATTTAAATTCAGGTCCTCCTGATTTCAGGGTCAGTGTTCCATCCACTGCACCACCTAGTTGCCCTATAACAAAGAAATACAATTAGACAAAACAAAGCAACACATTGACCATGCCTGATAGCATAGGCTTATGTACCAATAGTTCACTACCCATCTACCAAGAGAAAAGATATTTATTTCATTTTTAGTCCTATGGAGTCAAGATGGGTCATTGTGCCTGCTCTGAATTCTGAGGTCTTTTAGTGTAGTTTACATGTCTTTTCCTCTCAACACTCCCTATGCAGTTTCTAGAACAAACATTATTAGTTCAGACTTAAAGATGAGCAAACTTATTCTCAGAGAGGTGAAATAAATGAAAGAAGGATGCATCCATTAAGCACTTAATATGTTCAAAGCACTGTGCTAAGTGTTGGGATACAAATAGAAAAGCAAGACAGTCCCTGATCTCAAGGAGCTCACACTCAAATGGGAGAGGCAAGAAGTATGGAAAGTTTCAGTGATGAGTCAGATGGAGAAGTCACATGATACTTAAGGAGCAGCCGCAAAGCACATATCATGCCTCTTCTTAGTGCTGTGTCCACTGACAAAATCACATCAGTTTCTGATGGTTCCAAGCACTTTGGTGGCAAGAATTTTCTTTTCTGAGTCTTCAGTCTCTGCAGGAATAGTTTCCAGGCTGCATCTCCAAAGGGGTCCTTTGCCGAATGATGGCTGAGGACACTGGGTTCTTGGGTATGGGTCCTGGGTCATCTGCATCAGAGTCAGAGGCGACATGATCATTTATTATTGTTCCTCCTCCTCCTCCTTTTCCTCCTCCTCCTCTACTACTACCACTATCATCCCCCCCCCCCCACTACTACTCTTACTTAATACTGCCAGTAGTATTAAATCGCTTGCTTCAAGTCAAATAGCCAATAAGTGGCAGAACCAGGATTCATATTCATATTCTACTGGACCATACTGATAGCTAAAGTTAAAAAATAAATCCTTACTTAGACTTAAACATACTTTGATTAATACTATCTATGTGATATCAACAAGTTAAACATTCCATAAATTGAGTCAAGCAATTTTAAGATGGAGCCTTTAACTATGTAACACAGAAGAGATACAATCACTTTTTCAAAAATCTGCCAATATCCTCTTATTAATCTACATTTATGGCTCTTAAATTTAGTCAAAGTTCACTGAGGTGAAAATGCAACTGGGCCACCATGTATGGAAATAATTCCTGCATGCTTCTGATTTCTATTCTCCATGTAAGCAAATGGATGGCAGTAATTCATTTCTGGAGAATCAAATTGCTTCCTTTCAATTAAGAGAGAAGGGAGAAAGGGAGAAAGAAGCTTATTGTCAAATGAAATTGAGTTGACATGTGGTGTTCACAGTTTCTTCTTCCTGTGAGATGATAGTTTAGCATTGCATATTCTTTTAAAAAATGTTCATCAGAACATCCTGAACTACATCTGCAGACTTTAGGTTCAGTTTTCTGTGACATTTAGGAATTTTTCTTCTGTCTTATCATCAGTGTTTTCTATTACCTCCACAGCAGATACAGGCAAACCAAATGTTTCATTGAGTAAAAAAGTCCATCTCGTAATTTACCAAGTTTGTCCCATTCATTTTATCTGTTGCATTGTATGTCATAGTGTTTTGGACAGTGCCTACCATTGGGGTGTTTATTTTCAGGAACTGACAAACAAAGTCTCATTGGCTTAGAATATAAGCATTTCAAGGGGTCTTGAGATCCCAAATTGTACTACCTGGGAAGAGAATTTGCTTCAGGATGCCTTTTTGGAATACTGGTCTGTAGAACAGCTTCACTAATAGAACTAAGTTTATAATGTCTCTGAAAATTATTTTGGGAAAATGTGGAAGATGATGGCGAGATTGATGTAATTGGGGAAATTCATAAGTTTCTACTCTGACCTTATTAAAAGATTTTGAGTCTTTCATCGCTTTTATTAATTGACTATATCTCTCGTTTTATCTCTCCTAGGTTAAGAATACCAAATTTCTAAGAGGGAATGTAAGATAATTTTTTTTCCTAATTAAGAGTGATTACTTGTTTCCTGAGAATTTATATCTGCTCAGTTTTTTTTTTTAAGGAAAATCTTTATAGTAATGTCAGGTCATGTGGGGTCAATCTACATGTAATAATGAAAATGATAATAATGATAATTGTTACCCAATTTAAATAAATCACATTTATGTAACAATTTAAACTTCCTAATGTGCTTTCTTTACAATAACTCTGTCATGTAGGTATTACAGGTATTATTATCACCATATTAGAGGTGAGGAAACTGAAGCTCAAAGAAGTTAAATAAATTACCTACAGTCATACAATTAGTGTCAGAGCAGGGATTTAAACCCAGGTCTCTCCTACTTCCAAGGAACAATCTAATAATTGCTCACATTTATATAGCACTTTAAGGTTTGCAAAGCACTTCACAAATATTATCTCATTTGATCCTCTCACCAATCCTGTGAGGTAGGTGCCAATACTATTCCTATTTTATAGATGAAGAAAGTGAGACAGAAAGGTTATGTGAATTGCCCAGGGCCACACATCTAGTAAATGTTTGAGGCAGGATTTGAATTCAGGCATTCCTTACTCTAGGTCCAGCACTCTATGAACTGCACCAAATCTACACATGAAGATGAAATGAGATAATGTATATAATGTACTTTGCAAATCTTAAAGCATTATAGAAATATCAGCTTATGTTATTGTTTCATAAATTTATAAGTTTGTAAAAATATCCCAGAAAAGGAGACCCAGCATGGCCATCATTAAAATCAAGTGCACTGAGCATCAGACAGTTCTGGTTGTGTCACTAAGACATTGGCTGACCTTTGGCACGTTATTCAACTTCATGATAACTCAGTTTTATAAAAGGGTGAAATAATTTACATTTAAAATGACTATTTAGAATAAGACATATTATTCTCCAATACTTTTTCCATACCAGTGATGGTAAAAAACTAAAATAAAAAAACTAAAAGCAGTGCACTTATTCTGCTTTATGAAACAAAGATAGAGGAGCATGTTGCCACCTTGGTCTGTAACAGCTTTAGCAATCTTGTCAAAAATTAAATATTATATGAGGAAGATCAGTGCATTTTTAGAACTGGGATGAACCATAGAATTTATCTAGGTCAATCTCCTCATTTTATAGATGATAATGCAATTCCAGGAATATTGTTATTTGTTCAAGGTTATGTAGCTATTTAATGACAAAGAGCAACTTGAATCATGGCTTTCTGGCTCCTGGGCCACTAGACATTCCACCACATATTCTTTATTTGTGTCTGAGCCAAAGCATCCAGTTAAAACAGAATGAGAGAGAGAGAGAGAGAGAGAGAGAGAGAGAGAGAGAGAGAGAGAGAGAGAAAGTGAGAGAGAGAGCAACAGAGAGAGCTGCATGAATATGTAAAATAATTAATTATATTACCGCAGAATTATGCAAATGATCTTGAACTATTTTTGACTTTTAAAGGTATTTAAGAGAAAAGTAGCAGCTAGGCGGTGAAGTGAATAAAGGACCCACCTTGAAGTCAGGAAGACTCATCTTCCTGAGTTCAAATCTGGCCTCAGATACTTACTAGCTGTGTGACCCTGGGCAAGTCACTTAACCCTATTTACCTCAGTTCCTCATCTGTAAAATGAGATGGAGAAGGAAATGACAAAGTACTCCAGTATCTTTGCTAAGAAAACCCCAAATGGGGCCAGGAAGAATTGGACACAACTGAACAACAATAGAAAGGTACTCTGTGGATTTACAAAATAATTCTGAAAAATTCTACTGGGTTTGGCCAAAATATGATACTTAAATATATCACATTCTTGATATAGGGGCTCTAAACTCCCTCTTCTATCTATGCTCACATTCTTGACTTATAGACTAGGTTTAAATTCTTTCCAGCGTTAGAAGATTAGCTTGGAACCCTTTCATTTTAAAATTGGGAGGGCTCGCCCTCTAGAGGTCAAACTAAAAAGTGTCTAACTGCGAAATGGACATAATTATAAATCCACATCATAACTAACAACGTACAATTTTAGATCTAGATAATCTTTCATTTCACCCCACTTATTTAACAAATACAGAAAACAGTGCCCAAGAGGTTATAAATTTTCCAAGGTCTCAAAGACAGCTAGTGGCAACTCTTGTAATAGGACCTAGATTTCCTGACTTCAGATTCATTGCGTTTTCCAAAAAGCCATATGAACAGTGAAGAAAACTTTCTGTGATTAGTTGCTGCAATTAATAGAAGTATCACAAGCAACGTGAAGGATAAATATCAAGATAGTCACAGAAGGTTCCTGTTCTCCTGAAAAGAACAATTTTAAAAGATAAAGTAAAAAAGATTGCTGTGATTTCTACTTATACTCACTATTGATACAATTGTCATTTCCTGGAATTATAGAATCTCAGAGATGGAAAAGACCTCAGAGGCCATCTATTATAACCATATTAGATGTACACTAAGATACCATTGGCTTAGAAACCACTGTAACATAGATGTAGTGGATGGAAAGCTTGGCCTTAAGAATATTGAAGACCTGGGTTTAAAGTCTCCTCTCTAAAATAGTCTCTGGGTGATCCAATAAGTCAACCTAAGCTCTGAGTGCAATAGGCAATTCTCTTAAGTTGCATGAGAGATGCCAATATACATTGGTACAGAAAGTGTCCTCATTATAGAGTTCAAATATCAGTATACAAGTACAGTAAAAAATTGAGTTTCATGATTTAATTTTCCTCTTAAGGATGGATAGAGAAGAGATACATGGAGATGAAGATGCTTCTCAAAGAACATCATGATAGCTGACTAAGGTGAATTCCAATTTCAGTTCAAACCTGTATGAATTGGTGATGATGGTACTGGAGAAAATAATATCTACATTTGTAAAACGTCACTTGACTGGTGAATTTTAGAATTATGTAGCCATCTTGAGGGTTGAAGTTCACCTGCCTGTGTTGCATACTAACAAAAGTCCTATTAAATTCAATATAAGGAGATATAGCTGGCCAAGAGAAATTTTATGGTCTGAGAGATGGTTATGATATCCAAGCTCAGTATGTAATTATAATGTTTGATATGACTTTGAGAGTTACAAGAACTTAACTGGCATAAAAAATCTGTTATGTGAAAACATCATTATGGTGTTGTGTGGCAACAAGGTGGATATTAAGGACAATAAAAGTCAAGGTGAACTCTCTTGTCTTTCACAGAAAGAAGAATATTTTTAACTCTATGATGTTTCAGCCAAAAGTAACTGCAACTTTAAGACACCCTTCTTTTGACTTGCTAGAAAACTTACCAAAGACCTTAATTTGGAATTTGTGGCTATGTATGCTCTTGAATCTTCAGAGATTGTCATGAACCCAACCCTGGCAATACAGAATGAACAGGGCTTATAGACTGCTTAGACTACTATGCTCTTTGATGAAGATGATGACTTGTAAGAGGAAGGAAACTAGAGTCCAAAGACAGAGGTCAAGTTTTATAGGCAACTATGCTGTGATGTCAGTGGTTTAGGGTGTTTGCTCATTTACTGTATAGCTGAGAAGAGCATGTGCTTAATTTTTGTGATGCTAAAAGAGATGAATGGGCTTCAGGGTTAATAGAGTATAATTCATATTTAGTTCTGCTTCAGTTTCAACTTTAAGACTGTTGTTCCATGATTCTGTGGTAAATCTTGCTTATTACTGTCAATCCTAATCCTTTTTAATGTAGATCCTTATAAAAGTTGTATTTCAAGCATAAAACAAAGAAAAGCAGATTGAGAATATATGCTATTACTAATGAAACTTGGGTTTGACTATCCCTGTACCCCAGCACGCATATGATAAAAGAAATTGACATTTATACGTAGATAATAAGTTTGCAAAGCACTTTGCCTAATTCTCCCCCAAGCCTCACTACAACCCTTGAAGTAATTAACATAGGTATTCTCTTTTTACATTTGAGGAAATAGAGGTTATGATTTGCTCAGAAAGTAAAGGTTCAAATCAAGAAGAATTTATTAAGTAACTATATGTACTAGGCACTGTGCTAAGTGATGAAGATATGAAGAAACACAAAAACAGCCTTTGCCCACAAGGAGCTTACAATCTTATGGGGATCACAATATAGGAATAATTATGGACAAACAAGATGTGTACAGGATAAATTGAAGATTACTTACAAACAAGATATATATATAGAACGAATTAAAAATGATCATGAGAAGAAGGGCTCTGGTATTAAGGGGTACCATAAAAGGCTGTAAAAGGTGAAATTTTAGCTGAAACTTGAAGGGAACTAGAGAAACCAGAAGGAGAAAAGGAGGAAGAAAATTCCAGGGATGGAGGACATCTGGAGAAAATGCACAAAAAAGAAGGGAAAAGGAGGGGAAGAGAGCGACCATGGTGGGGAGGAGGGAGATGGAAGTTAAGGATAATTGTCTAAAATAATTGGGGTATGCAAGTAGAAGTCTGTCACCTAGGAGAAAAGTGGGGAGCAGCTGATGATTGAACCTTACTCTCAACTGAACTGGTCAAAGAAAGGAAGAACATATGCATGAATATAAAGCTGACCACAGAAATAAACTTCATTTAACAGGAAAATAGAAGGGAAAAGGGAGAAGGGTGAATTATAGGGAAGGCAGATGAAGGGAGGGAATAGCATCAAGCAAAACAAACTTTAAGTATATACAAAAATATTTATAGCACTTTTTGTGGTGGCAAAGAATTGGAAAGCGAGGGGGTGCCCATCAGATGGGAAATGGCTGAACAAATTATGATACATAAAATTGATAGAATAATATTGTACTATTGGTTGATGAAGGGAATAGTTTTAGAGAAACTTGAGAAGACTCATATGAACTGATTCAGAGTGAAGTGAGGGGAACTTCATTTATACAAACCCAACAATATTGTAAAATCAAGTTACTTTGAAAGAATTAGGAACTCTTATCAGGGTAATGACCAACCATTATTCCAGAGGACTAATGATGAACTGTGCTACCCATCTCCTGATGGAGAGATGAAAGACTCACAGTGCAAAATGAATGCTTTTCTATTTTGGACATAGCCAATGTGGAAATTTGTTTTGTTCCACCATTTCTTTGGGATCGGCCAGGGTGGTGGTGGAGGAAGGGTGTGGAAAAGAGAAAATGAAGATTTTTGCTGATTGAAAAAAATTAATTTACGATTAATTAATTTAATTTCTTTGGGCCTCAGTTTCCTCCTCTGTAAAATCAGAAGGTTGGACTAAATGTCCTCTAACATCTCTTTCAGCTCTAAATCTATGGTCCTATGAATATTGGAAGCAGCATTAGAAATCATTTTGAAAACTTAATGATCATTATGATGACTTTGACCTTCTGAGTAATGTTGTAATATTTTTACTAAGCAAAATGCTACACAATTTTTTTAAAAGAATAAAAAATGCCAAGCTGTGTTCAGCTATTTATACAGCTAAAGCTGAAGAGACTTATACCATTCAAATAGCTGAATATCTCAATGTGTTCACTTAATTTTAATGCTCTTGGGAAGTCAAATCCTTTCCAGAATCTAACAATCTAATTCAGACACATGGAAGGAGTTGACAGGTAGATTTGTTCACTATTTTCTCTCTGTAAAATATCTCAATTTCCAAATAGCAGGTTGGGAACGATGTGGCTTCTTTGGCTGTGCCACTAATTCCCAGTCTGATTACCTGGAGCTTATCTGGACAATTGCACATTTAGGAGCTGAGTATGGGGTGGTGGGAAGAGGGTAAACATGGGCAGGCAGGGGAGACTTTTGGTAGAAACTAAAAAGGAACAATAAAAAAAACAGGTGCCTCTCTTTTTTAGCCCCTTAGGCCTCAACTGAAGATGAGTTGAGGGCTGATTGGATCTAGTGGGCCGCACACATTCCAGGTGTCCAGGACAAGCCTAGCATCTGCAGTCAGGACATGAAATTGACTTGAAACTACCTGAGCACTCAAGTCACATATATAGATAACAAGGAGAAAAAGACAAATTTCCTTTGCCGAGAATCATGTTAACGGGTCACAGGTCATTGTTGGCACACAGAATAGCACTTTCTGTTATGTTCAGCAGAAGCTGCCTACAGTTTAAGGTTGATTTCAATCTAGACGGATAATCTCTCTCTCTCTTTCTCTCTCTCTCTCTCTCTCTCTCTCTCGCCATCTATCTATCTATCTATCTATCTATCTATCTATCTATCTATCTAATCTATCTATCTAATCTATGCCTCCTCATAAAGCCATTTAAACAAAGCAAGTCATTGCCCAGTCCCCTTACTTTTCCCCACCTCCCTCCAATGGTTAGGAGTTGTTTATCTCTCTGTTTATCTGAAAATAGGTACTCACAGATGTTAATGTGATCACTAAACATATTTACTCATATGTTTAGTGGTCATTATTTGGGATACATTCTATGTTTCAGAATTAGATCACCTGGCATTTGTATTCTGGCATATTAAGTTAAAAAGATAAAAGAGGTATTTTCCAATATGATCCCTTTAATAAAGGAAGAATTAATTATTATTTTTAAATTTGAACTGTCAGGATCACATTGATAATAAATATCCTTAAGAAGGAAACAGAAATATTGCTAAAAATATTGTTCTCCCAAACTCCAATATTCCCCTCCCCCCACCAATTCCATACATTTTCTCTTTCTTTCTTTCTTTTTTTTTTTTCTACTTTCGGAGTAGTACTGCTGATCATCTAATCTAGGTGGGACATCTAATCTAGGTGGCACACTAATCAGTGTACAGTACTAAGTGAATTATATATATATATATATATATATATATATATATATATATATATATATATATATATATATATATATATGTTTCCCAATTTAAAATAAAACTTACTCCTGGGCCTGGGAAATACTCTGACGTCCTTTCACCGTACTCTCCCCTGGTCGACCCTAAAAGGAGCCAGAAAGTTCCTCTGACATTAGTCACTCTAAGAAAATGATAACGGTGGAGACGAAAATAATTTCCACCTTGCATATGCTGCCTATTTCACCTTGTACGGATTATGAACTATTTAGCACAGAATGGCTGAGCAGGTGATGTAGGGACGACCAGCCAGCTTCGGTTTTGCCTTCTCAGTGGTTTGCATTCCACGTTTCACCGTCAGATTCCTTTTCATCAGGGCAACTGGCAGCCCTCGCTTCACCTTTACAAGGCTGGATTTGCAGAGCAGTGGCTGCTGAGAGCTTGAAATCCCTCCCATAAAGGGCGGATCGGTTCGGCACCACTCCACCAAGCCCACAACAGCTGGAGAAGTTATGGTGAATGCTTCTCAGAGCTGATAATCCTTTTCAGGTTGCAAGGGGCGACGACGCACTCAAATCGACAGAGATACTTCTAGCCGAACAGACAGGCAGAGCCGAGAAATGCCTGAAAGTCAGAGGAGGAAGATCGAATTTACTCCTTCATAGGGAAGTAGGGAAGCAAGAGGGAGGTTGTTGACTCTCCAGTGCCTGTATTTCTCCAGAGTGATGGCTAGCATAATATTTGTGAGAGTGGGGGTGGGGAATTGAAAACGAACTATATTCAGGATGTTTGTCAGAATACTGTCTTCAGCACTGGAAACGTGGACAGTTACTACCATGGTTCTCTTGGGAATTTTTTGGTTCACTGTAATAGGTATGTAGACTGGGCGGCTCTTTCACTTGAAGCTACGTCCCTTTATTTTATTTTATTCTTCGGAGTGTTGCTGGTAGCGATGACATTAAGTTTTCACTAAGCTAAAATTGTGTGCGGGTGTGTTTCAGGAGTAGTTTCCATTCTTAGTCCAACACAAGTGGCAGAACACAATACTGTTTGTTAGTTTGGAAATCTTCCACTAAAGGCTTTCTCCAATGCTCCATTGTGGGGTGGAGGTGACCCCGGGGTTCCTGAAGAAAAGCATGAATTCTCCTACATTTAGGTTTTACTAGGCTTCAAATTTGGGTTGACAGTACTCTAATGAGCACTGGTCTAGTTAAGTTCATGGACTCTCATTATCATTAAGTCGCTCACCAGATGATAATCTTTTTTTTTTTTTTGAGCCACAGCAACTCATGAAGCTGCGTATGCAGTTGTGGAAGACGGTCACAGATTTATGAAATACTCTTTTCTTATAATACAGGGTCCATTCTTGATGACTGAATATGCTGGAACTCAGACTTTGACTTCAGCATTCTCTGATAGCTAAATCTTAACTAGGTGGTGCAAGAATGGTAAGTAACATTGCATTTTCCAATTCTCTTCCTCCCAACCTGCAAACTGCTAACAATTTTGCAGTTTTTTTCTGCTTCCCTACTCACTTCCTGAAAGTAAAAATCAAAAGGTATAGAATTGTTTTTAAGCAATTTTCTGCTCCTTCATATTTTTATACATGTGTTAAAAGACCCAGGCACTGATTTAACCTCGAGAAAGATTTATTAAAGAACAAATATGAACTTCTCCCTTCTATATTTCTACCATGATCACTGCCCACTATTTTATTTGTGGTACAATATAATGATTGAAAGCTAGTACATAATTCAAGGAGAAAGGAAAAGTGTTCTTAGGTAAAAGCAAGAGAAAATGAGTCCATCTGACATTGCTAGACTGAGACTCTATTACAGATCTGTCAGTATTTTCATCGCTACTCTAATGTTTTCAGAGGCTAATAACTTGACAGTAAAAATTCTCTAGGCTTTTCAACACCAGATTAAATGGGAGGAAAATCACTTGGGCCATGTTTTGGCAACAGGAACACATATGTTCATGTCACAAGGCGTTTCTATAATTTACAAACATAATCTTTTAAATTTTGCACCTTGAGAGATTTGAGTGTAAGGTGTCAGATGTGGTGCTGTAAACAGTCCTCATTGTTCATGTAGCTTTGAGCACAAATGAGAATGCTTTGTGTACATCCTGCCATCATTGTTGGGTGTGATAAATAGACATCATGGGAAGTGTCAAAGACATTTTAATAACTTTGTTGATTTATATGCTCCTGGAAAATATATTTTCTGTTGAACTGACTTTGGAATAGAGTTATTAGGGGCTATTGAGAAAGATAGTCATGTATCAGTACTGCACTTGCATATTCTTTTTATGACATAACATAAATATATGTAGAAAGTTTCCAAATGTGTATGTAACAGAGATAGGAAAAATGGATGACAATGCAGAATGGTTCCCATATGTTTAAGAAATTTTGGAGATCCCTCATTTTGTCATAGAAATGATGATTTAAATTTAATTTTATAGTATTTTATAATGAAGAAGGGAATTTTGGCTTTTATTTTTATAAATATTTTCATCTAAAATGAGGAGCATGTTTCTAATAGAGTTGCATCTTTCATTTTTAACAGCAGGAAATCCTGAGTAAAAGCTGAGATTGACAGTTACAAACAAATTCTCTTCACAGAGGACTTAGGATCATAGATTTAGGATCAAAAGTCATTGAATGACTTTTGAAGTCATCTAGCCTACTCTGATCTAAGCAAATTCTTCAATTTGCTTCAGAGATTATGAATTGCCCAAAGACACAAGGATAAAACACAGAGCTAGGATTTGAACCCAGTTCTTCCTATTCCAAATGCATCACCACTTTCAGGTACCACATTGCTTTTCCTTGTGCTTTAGTTGTGTTGGATGCTTTGGAAGATGCTTTGGATGCTTTGTGCACTCTTTAGGTCAGGAGGAATATATTGAGTCAACTCACGCAGTAACATGTGAACCACCCCCCAATCACCCGAAGGGGTTCATGCACCATCTCAAGATAGCTGTCACTTTTACAGGGATCGGTACTATGGGCACTGAAAGAATCCAGCTTTTCTTGCTTTCAATAATTGTGTTTTATTTCTGATGTTCACATGATAAGAAAGGATGAAGACAGAGTAATAAACTTAACTAGACCTTCATTAGTGTTTTAGTAAGTTTAGAATTTTGGCTGCAATTTCTGATGTCTAGATATCATATGTATAACTCAAAATTAAATGAATAAATGCTTAAAGCCCGGGTAAATATTCTCTTTCTACATTATTTCAAGTATGGATTTTAAAATGCCTATCTCAAGTCCTTGATCACAGAAAAATACATTAAAGAACTCTGGGATAATTACCATTGAGGTGATTTTGAGCTTAAACTTTTCCATTAGAAAGTAACTTAGGTCTTCTTTACAACTGGACTATTACATAAGTAAGTTCAATGTGGTAAATGTAGAACCTACATTGGATTACATGCTATCTTGGAGGGGAGGGGGAGGAGAGGGAGGGAGGGAAAATTTGGAACCCAAAAACCTGTGGAACTGAATGTTGTAAACTAAAAATAAATAAAAAATAAATTTAAAAAGTTTTAAAAAAGAAAAGTAACTTAGGTAGTTAGATAGCTAGCTAACTAAATGATAGGGTTTACATTCTAATGAGGGGAAACAACTAATGGAATAGCTGTAAAGTGGGGCAGGGTGGGGAATGGAGGAGGGTGGTAGCTGCTGGGAAGAAAGGAGGCAGTTAAGGAAGAGGAGGAAGAAGAGAGAGAAGGGAAGAAGAAAGAGGAAGAAGAGGGGTGAATTCTGGTGTGAGTGAAGTGAAGCATGGCTGGGGCTGGGGTTCTCATGTAGAGAGCCACCAGCGTTTTCTTAGGAGGGAGCAGAGCCTCAGGGTAGCTATTTTTCCATAGTGAAAACTGGTGGTTCAGAAAAGGAGATGAAGTCCAGAGAGTGAATCCAGGTGTGAGTGAAGTTTATAAAGTTACCTTCTGTATCTTGTATTCTAGCAGGTTTATTTTGGACAGTTGACAGTGGAAAACCATGTTGTTCAGTCAGAGCTATCACTTCAATGGGAAGCCGAGATTCATTATTTTCATCTATTATTGCATCTTCTCTGATTGAATCTCTATTAGAAACCAGGATTTTTATTACTAAGAACAGAGAAACTTTCAGTGTAATGTGGACAAGTGAGAATAGTTTTCATTTTGGCTTAAGTATTGGAAATGAACCAAATTGACCTAGATAAGCAAATGCAGAGATTTTTGAAGTATAACATTTTGTCCTCAGGAAATGTATGATTTTTAATAAAAATAAAACAATCAGCCTTGATGATTCTGGTCCATCTCTCTTAGTCTGAGCTGAAGATCATAGAATTTAAAGCTGGAATTGACCTTTGCAATCATTAAAGTCTAGATTTCTCTTTTTATGGAAAATTTAAGCCAAAGAAGGGAAGGGATTTGCCCAACATCACCTAGGTAATAAATAAGTAGGGGAAGTAAGTTTCAAACCCCGGTTTTCTGTCACCTGTGCCAGTGCTTTTGCCATTATACCAGAGTTCCCTGGCACAGATCCTCTCCATGTGAGAAGTGGATGGAAAAAGAAAGAGCATAGTGATCATTATCTTTGAACACAAATGTGGGGACAACATTTCCCTTTTGCACTTGTGGATTGCTGGGACAAATATACCTATGCTGAGACATCCAGGCTCTTAAATGTTTTTATTGTCTGTGAGCACCTGGCTATATACCTCTATCCCAGCCAAAGTCTGATTGTCTGCTCTTGCATTGTGCCTATATCAACTCTTCTAGTTTTTAGTAGCTGCTTGGTAGGCTCCTGGATTTTTCTCATGGGCCCCCAAAGCCCTTAAATATCTGCTAATTCGCCATATAAAACACACACCCATATGGTATATGTTATAGGTGTCTGTACATATACATACACAATATACAGATATACAAATACATACACATACGTGTGTGTATGAATATGCATATACACACATTGCTGCTGGGATGTAATTAATGTAGGGAACTCTAGGGCAGGTAGGTGACACAATGGATAGAGTGCTGGGTCTGGAGTCAGGAAGACTCATCTTCCTGAGTTCCAGTCTGGCTTTAGACACTTACCAGCTATGTGACCCTGGGCAAGTCACTTTAGTCTTTTTGCCTCAGTTTCCTAATCTGTAAAATGAGCTGGGGAAGGAAATGGCAAGGCATTTCAGTATCTCTGCCAAGAAAACCCCAAATGGAGTCATGAAGAATGGGATGTGCCTGAAGCGATTCAACGATGGTAACAAAAAGAACTCCTGGTGAGGAAATGCCATTTCCTAATGCAGATCAATACTTGTTCTTCAGCTTACAGTCTTACAGAGTTTCCTGGAGATCCCTTGTTTGAGGTTCACTTATCCAGTTTGTGTCAGAGGTGGGACTTTGGAATCTCTTCTGATTCCAAAGTTTACTCTCTCCTCAGTACTACACAATCTCCACTTCTTCTGTTTACTTATGTTGATACTTGATGTGAAGTTAATTTTGGTGCAAATGGTTACTAAGCAAGTTTGGTTGTTTGTATTGATGTTTAATATTAAGTTTTTAATAAAACATTTCAAATTACCTTTTAGGCGTTCGAATCCTCATGGTTACAATTTACTCTAAAAGGAATCCCAGGTATGCATGCCGTGTCAACATGAGCACATACCAGGAAAATGATTTGCTGCGTTTATGATCTTTATTTTCCTTTTCTGAAGCCTTTTGTTCATTGTTGCTACTAACTGCGTGGTTCTCAGACAACAGAAACTTGTGTCCCATCATGCCTCAGGATTACATCTCAAGCTTCTACCTGAACTTAGGTGTCCCCATGTACTAATGCACACACTGTGATTTTGTGATCATTTGGCTGGTGATGTAGCCAAAGTATTCACATTGCTTATTTCTCTTAGTCTGAAGTGGAAGATTCCAATTGGTTTCTACTTAATAAGTATGGATTGTGTACATATACTGGTATTTTCTGCCACAATGATTTGTATCAATTCCCAAAGCAGGTAAAAGCATAATGCTCCATGCTGTGCAACAACTTGTCCAAATAGTGCACAATGCAAAAGAGAGAGTATAAACACAGCTTGAGTGGGCAATTTTGTACCACCGTGTTAATGGCTTCTAGATTCATGCATCCAAACACCTCGCAGTCCCACCTTTGCTCTTGACTTAGTTCCTATCTCTCTGCTTTGGACTAACAAGTGATGGGCCCCTCTGGCATGATTTTTGAGAAATAGGACTTAAAAGCGAGAGATTGGGCTAAGTAGGTGCTGGCTATAGGACCAGGCCTGGAGTCAGGATGACCTGAGTTCAAATCTAGCTTTTGACAGTTTACAGCTGCATGACCTTGAGCAAGCCACTTAACCCCTGTTCACCTCAGTTTCCTCATCCATAAAATACGGATAATAATAGCACATGCCTGCAAGGGTTGTTGTGAGGACTAAATGAGATGATAATCATGATGTGCTTAAAATGCTTGTTGGCATAGTTAACACCATGTAAATGTTAGTAGAGATGAATGTAGTGACTTAGCAGGCACTCCTAATGCTTCATCTTAGTCTATTATGTCTATTTTTATTTAATGTATCTATTAAATAATAAATAATAAAAATATGTCTATTTTTATTTAAGGTCCCAAAGAGGCAGTCAGGACATATTTTTTGCTTTTGAAGCGTGTAAGTATGAGATCACAGCAAAGTCTGTTGGCAAATATTAGATATGTTCTAGGCTTTGTTCTTAACAGTTACTTTATTGATAAACCAGAATCTCTAAGAAAAAAGTACATTAATTCTTTATTACAACTACTCCTTCTAAGTTTCCTTTGCTAGATTTTCTTCCAGGTCATGCCCACCAATTATGGATATTCTCAAATGATCTGTCTTGGGCCTTCTTCTCTTTCTATACTATTCCCTTGGCAGTCTCATCAGATCTCGTGGGTTCGATTACTATCTCTTTGCAGAGGATTCTCAGATCTATTTATCCTTTCTCCTGACTTCCATCTCCATATCACTAAATGCCCATTGGACATTTCAAACTAGATGACCTGTAGGTACCTCGAACTCAACATGCACAAAACAAAATTCATAGCCTTCATGAGGCAGAAAAGAGTGCAGATGGAGTAAGCAGGATGCAGGATGTGAGAGATGAGGTAAGATTCAGGGTGTGACCAGCCCCTTAGGGGCTCTGTCTCTCCCACATTGGAGCAGGCCTGCTTGGGTGCATCACCCCTATAAATGCCTTTCTTTAACTTGGAGATTGTCTGAGTGAATTCTTTCAGGACAATATGACCTGCACATCTATTCCTTATCATTTTAGGTGGCACCCGAACATTCTTGAGGTACACCCTGAACTCATCAGCCTTTCCCTCTAAACCCTGCCCCTTTCCAAACTTTCCTGTTATTATTGAGAACAACACCATTCTACCGGTCACACAAACTTACAACATCACTGTCAATCTAAATTCTTCACTTGCAAAGTGATTTTTCTAAAGTGAAAGTCTGCACATTTCACCGCCCCCTCCCCCACTTAATAAATTCAAGTGGTTCCCCTATTGCTCTGAGGACCAAATATAATTCCCCTTTTGGCTTTTAAAGCCTTTCGTAACTTGGTCCCTTCATATTTTTCCAGTCTTCTTATATCTACACCCTTCCATGTAAGCCATGATCCAATGCCACTGACTTCCTTGCTGTTCCTTGCACAGGACACTCCCTCTCCCACACACCTTTGCATCGTCACTGGCTGAGCTCCATGTATGGAATGTTTTTCTCTTTTATGTCCATCTTCTGACTTCCCTGGCTTCCTTCAAATCTCAACTAAAATCCAATAGGCAATAGCAAATGTAATAGGATGGATAACAATTAAATAAAATAAAAAAATAAGGGATCCATATTTTTTTTTCTAGATAAAATGGTGATTCCTTCTTTCCTTCTTTCCTCTTCTCCTGGGTAAAAATGTTCTATCCTTCCTCTGATTTCTTATAATGCTTCCCCTAGGATCCCTGCTTTGTAATTCTTTCACTCTTCATTGTATATATTTATTGGCATACATGTCTTTGCCCATTAAATTATAATATCTATGAGTATAAGGTCAATGACTGCTTTTAAAATCTAAATATCTGGCACATAAAAGATACTTAATAAATCTTTGTTGAATTTTATTAAATCAGGAGGTCAAAAAAATGTGTCAGGGGCAGGACAAGAAAAAAAAACCAAGAAGACAAATTAGCAAGTAGGGGTAAGGCAAGAACAATGTGCAACAGAGAGTTAACCCTACCATCCAGAAGGTAGCTTAATACTGACCTAGGGTCTCTTTAGGTACTTTCAGCCATGAGCAGGAACTTGGCTCAGAATCTGGGTAGATCTGAACTCACAAAGTAGGGGCAAGAGAGAGTGTCTACTCAAAGGGCAGGGTGGTTCCTGACAACCCCATTTAGATGGAACTAGAAAAATGCCTAATTTCGTCTATCTCGTCTTCAAACTAAACTTTTCCCTAGATTCTCATCCTATTATCAAAGAAAGTTACTAGCTATGGGCAGAGTTATCTTTTAGATTGATATGCAGAAGCTTTTGATGCTTATCATAAGCCAAAGCTACTGCCTAACCCCCCTTTCTTGACATTTGTTTTATCTACCTCATGTGTGTCTTGCTACATGGATACATGGGTTTCACGGATTAAAAAAAAAAGATCTTTCCTGGAACTTCTCATACAAGAGCTTATGTGAGACAGCAGTGAAGAAAGACCAAGATCATCAGTCTAGTTGAGACAGAGTAGCATGAAAGATGCTGCAGGTGGAGGTTTGCCAGGGGTATAGTCATCTAATATATGGAAGAACAGGCAAGTTCCCTGGGGCAAGACAAGGAAGGCAGAGACTGGAGATCATCTAGGCTAAGAGGACCAGATAATTTCTTTGGTTTTAGGTGAAAGAGGGAGGAATAAGAATAGCACTTAAGATTCCAGAACAGAGACTTTTTCCTCCCTAAGAGTTAAGCACAAGAGCTATTAAAAGAGTTATAGTCAAGGTTTTCACTTACAGGAAGTTTGGGGAAAGGATCAATTCTGCAGTGACCAGCATAGAATATGCACTATTGGCTTTCTGCCTTGGCTAAATAATTGTTACCTATGTTTAAAGTGCAGTCTGGTGTCCCTCCTAAAAGAGAAGTTAAAGGAGCTCATGGGATGCCCCTTCACTTTCTAAGTTATTAGAGATAGTGAAAAAAAATTGTAGCGATGTTTCAATGTAAAAATGAAGAAGAAAAGGAATCTAAAGAGGCAGAGAGGCCTGATCAATATGAGGAGGTTGGAGGAGACACAGAAGAAAGGGAAGAACAGCTGAGCACTTGGATTGAAGCTTTAGATATGAGATGGATAGAGACATAGAAACACACTTATTGAATCTACAAATGACACAAAGCTAGGAGGGCTAAATAAAATGTTGGATATCAGAGTTAAGGTGAAAAAAAGCAATGGACTAGAACATTGGATAAAATCTAAGATGAAATTCAGTGGGGAGAAATTAAAAAGTTTTGATCTTTCAAAGATGGAGGAGTTGTGTCTAGATAGCAATTCATGTGAAAACTATATTCGGGTATTTTCACATACTGTAGTCTCCATATGAGTCACAAGTGTGACACGAAAGCCAAGAAAGC
Source organism: Trichosurus vulpecula (assembly GCF_011100635.1). Classification (NCBI taxonomy): domain Eukaryota; kingdom Metazoa; phylum Chordata; class Mammalia; order Diprotodontia; family Phalangeridae; genus Trichosurus; species Trichosurus vulpecula. The sequence continues at coordinate 275,164,021 of NC_050576.1, read as the reverse complement.
TAATGTGATCTTAGATTGCCATTACAAGAGGTATGTTGGCTAGAATAATATAGAAGCAGCAGAAGCAGTCGATAGAGTAAAAGGCTTGGGGTCAGGAAGGTCTGAGTTTAAATCTGGTCTCTAATAATGATTTGCTCTGTGACTCTGGGCAAGTCATCTAACCTCTGTGTGTCTCAACCACCTAGGACTTATCTACTAAGTCCTGTGATCTTTCCCATCCCTGTTTGGGTTGGGGAGGGGGGAAAGAAAGGGAATAAGCATTTATGTAGCTTCTATTATGTAATAAGTGCTTTACAAACATTACCTCATTTGATCCCTGGAGTTCCCCATGCAGGCAGAATCATAGATCCTTTATGCTTTTGTCTGTGTGTCACGTAGTACCAGAGAAGTGATGGTGCCGTGGTGTTTTGCTCTGCTCAGCCCACACCTGGAACCTTCTGTTCAGTTCTAGAGAGGCATTTTTGGGCGGTATAGTTAGATGGAGCACTGGTTAAGGAAATCCAGAAGACCAGAGTTCAAATGCCGCAACAATTCACTTGTACCTGGGGCCTGGGGATTTTTCTTAGGGAGCTCACCTACAGCTTGTTCAATTTCTTTTTCTAAGATAGGATTATTTAAATATTCTATTTACTCTTTTGTTAATTTGGGCAGTTTATATTTTTGTAAATATTCACCTATTTCACTTAGATTGTCAACTTTACTGGCATAATTGGGCAAAATAGCTTCTAATAATTGCTTTGATTTCACCGCTATTCACCTTTTTGATTTTTGATACTAGTAATTTGTTTTTCTTCTTTCTTTTTTAAAATCAAATTAATCAATGGTTTGTCTATTTTATTGTTTTTTAAACAAAACCAGTTCCTAGTTTTATTTATTGGTTCAACTTTTTTTGGTTCAACTTTTTCTTTTACTTTCAGTTTTATTGATCTTTCACTTGATTTTCAGGATTTCCATTTTGGTGCTTAATTGGAGATTTTTATCTTGTTATTTTTCCATTTTTTTAAAAAAAATTCATGCCCAATTAATTTCATGTAGCTGCTTTTTATTGTTTTTCTTGATGGACCCAATTAAAGATACACATTTTACATTAAGTACTGTTTTGGTTATATCCCACAAATTTTGGAATGCTGTCTCATTGGGGTCACTCTTTTTTTTGTTTGTTTTTTTCTTTGGAGGGGGGAAGGCAGGGCAATTGGGGTTAAGTGACTTGCCCAAGGTCACACACCTAGTAAGTGTGTCAAGTATCTGAGGTGAGATTTGAACTCAGGTTCTCCTGACTCCAGGGCTGGTGCTGTACTCACCGTGCCACCTAGCTGCCCCTGTCATTCTCTTTAATAAAATTATTGATTGTTTCTATATTTGTTCTTTGATGTACTCATTCTTTAGGATTAGGTTATTCAGTTTTTAATTTTTCATCTATGCTTTCATGGCTGTTTATTGAATGCAATTTTTATAGCATTATAGTCCAAAAAGGGTGCGTTTAACATGTTTGCTTTTCTGTATTTGGCTTTAAGGTTTTTATGCCCTAATACACAATCAATTTTTGTTAAGGTGCCATGTATATCTGAGAAAGAGGTATGCTCCCTTCTATTTCTATTCAGTTTTCTATAGAGGTCTATCATATCTAATTTTTCTAAGATTCTGTTAATCTCCTTGACTTCTTTCTAATTTATTTTATTATTATATTTATCTAGCTTTGAGAGGGGAAAGTTGAGGCCCCCCATATAGTTTTACTGTCTATTTCCTCTTGTGATTCATTTAATCTTTCCTTCAAGGGTTTAGGTGTTATGCCATTTGGGTCATATATGTTTAGTATTGATGTTAATTCTTTATCTATGGTGCTTTGTAGCAAAATAGTGTCCTGTTGTTATCCCTTTTAATTAATTCTATTCTTGCCTTTCCTTTGTCTGAGATCATGATCTCTACCTCTGCATTTTTAACTTCAGCTGAAGCATAATAGATTCTTCTCTAGCCCCTTATTTTAACTCTGTGTTTGTCTCTGTTTCAGATGTGTTTCTTGTAAACAATATATTGTTGGATTCTGCTTTCTAATCCACTCTGCTGTATGCCTCCACTGTATGAGTTCATTCTATTTACATTCACAGTTACGATTACTAACTGTGCATTTTCCTCCATCCCATTTTCTTCTATTTATCCTTTTTCTCCTTTTATCCTCTCCCTCCTCTAAAGTCTATTTGCTTCTGACCACTGATTTTTTCAGCTTTGCCTTTTGTCACCACCTATTCTATTATCCATTTCCCGTCCTACTTCCCTGTTGGGTAAGATAGATTTTTATAACCAGCTGAGTATGAATATATATTCTTCCATCTTGGAACCAGGTTAGATGTGAGTGAAGTTCAAATGTTGCCTGCTCCATCACTATTTCCCTCTTTATTGTAAAAGCTCTTCCTTGCACGCCTCTTTAAGGTGAGATAATTTCCTCCATTCTTCCTCTCCCTTCCCCCTTTTCCCAGGGCATCTCTTTTTCTTGCCTATTCATTTTTTTACATCATCTCAACATAATCAACCCACTCATATGCCCTCTTTCTATGTAGAATCATTTTGCCTTAATAATGAGAATATTCTTAGAAGTTGTTATGTGGATCATCTTCCCGTATAGAAAGATAAACAGTTTAACCTTATCAAGTACCTTATGATTTCTCTTTCATGTTTACCTTTTTATATTTTTTTGAGTCTTGTATTTGAAAGTCAAATTTTCTATTCAGCTTTCATCTTTTCATCAGGAATGCTTGAAAGTGCTGTTTTATTAAATATTCATTTTTTTCTCTTGAAGTAGTATACTCAGTTTTGCTAGGTAGGTTTTTTTTTGTTGTAATCCTAGATCTTTTTCCTTCCAGAATATCATATTCTAAGCCTTCTTCTCCTTTAATATGCTAAATCTTGGAATTGTGACTGTGGTTCCATGGTATTTAAATGTTGTTTTTTTTCTGACTACTTGAAGTATTTTTTTCTTTGACCTGGGAGCTCTGGAACTTGGCTATAATATTCCTGGGAGTTTTCATTTTGGGATCTGATTCAGGTGGTGGTCATTGGAGTCTTTCAATTTCTATTTTATCTTCTAGTTCTGGAATATCAGGGCAGTTTGCCTCAATAATTTCTTGAAATATGAAGTCTAGCTCTTTCTTCAATCAGGGCTTTCAAGGAATACTATAATTCTTAAGTTATCTCTCCTTGATCTATTTTCCAAGTTAGTTGTCTTTTTTAATGAAATATTTCACGTTTGCTTTCATTTTTTTCATTCTTTTGACTTTGTATAATTGTTTCTTGATGTCTCAGGGGCTCATTAGCTTCCCCTTGCCCAATTCTAATTTTTAAGAAATGATTTCTTCAGTGAGATTTTGTAACTTTTTTCCTATTTGGCCAATTCTGTTTTTTTTAAGGTGTTATTTTCTTCAGTGTGTTTTGTGTGCCTCTTTTGACAAGCTGTTGTCTTTTTATAATTTTCTGTCTTTGCTTTCATTTCCTTACCTAAATTTTCCTCTACCGCTCTTATTTGATTTTCAAAATTATTGTTTAGCTCTTCCAGGAATTCTTGTTGGTCTTGTGTCCAATTCACATTTTTTTTTCCTTTGAGGTTTTGCTTGTAGCTTTTTTGACTTTATTGTCATCTTTTGAGTTGGTGTCTTGATCTTCCCTGTCACTATAGTAACTTTTTATGCTCAGGTTCTTGTTGTTGTTTTTCTCATTTTCAGAGCTTTAGGTTTTTTCACACTGTTGTTTTCAGAGCTAGTTCAGAGGGTTTGGAAATTTTTGGTGCTTCCAAGGTAGTGTCTGCACTCTGGTTCTTACACAGTAAGGGCCCCTGATCCTTGGGACTGAAATCTATACTGTTTCTCAAGGTCGTTGATCCCTTGTGACCAGAAGTGATACTCTTCTTCAGGGTCCCTAATCCCTTGTGACCAAGAGCAATACTGCCCCTCAGAGCTTCTGCTCCCTCTTTACTGAAAGTGCTCCTCTCTGCCCCTGACCTATGACTAAGAAGTCCTGGCATCCATAGATGCCAAACAGCATCTGGTCCCATGTCCAGTGCTAGCATAGGGGTCCCCTGTAATCTCTTTCTGACCAGTTGCCAGGTTTCCTTACTCCTTCTGTCTTGAGAAATTCCAAAGATACTGCTGTTTCTGTTGCTACCACCTGGTCCCACCCCTGGTGTTTTATTTGTGAGTGTTTTGAGATAGCCTCCACCCACATGTCACAAATCTCTCTTTCCCACCTCCTAAATTGTCTTGGGCTGTAAGAATGACTCATTCTGACTTTTTGTTAGTTCTGCCATTCCAGAATTTGATTTGAGGCATTACTTTAAAGTTGTTTGGAGGGGAATGTTGGAAGAGCTCACCTGAGTGCTTTCTTTATTCTGGCATCTTGAATCTGCCCCTGGATGTGAATAACTTTTCTGTAACTGCTATTTTCCCCAGTTTACTGATGAGAAAACTCTGGTTTTGAGTGTTTAAGTAATTTGTTGTCAATCATATTACTGTTCTTAAATTTAAATTTAATTTTTTCAATGAACAAAATCCATCTTTTCTCCCTTCCACCTACCCCCACCCAGCATCCATTGAAAAAGAAAGAAAATTTAAACGTTGGTAACAAATATGTGTAGATAAAGCAAATTCTCTTATTGGCTATATTCAATATATATATAATATACATGTATATTATATATATACACATATATATATTCCCCCCTTTATTTGTGTATGTATTTATTTATTCATTCATCCATTTATTCATTCATTTGTTTACTCATTTATTTGTTTATCTATTTATTTACTTGTTTGTTTGTTCATTTATTTATTTGTATATTTCATTTTTAATTTATTTATCTATCTATTTATTTATTTATTTTAAGTTTCCAACATTTCACTTTTATAAGATTTTGAGTTCCAATTTTCCCTCCTCTCCCCTTCCCAAGATGGCATGCAATCTTATATAGGCTATACATGTACATTCATATTAAACATATTTCCACATTAGTCACATTGTGAAAGAAGAATCAGGACAAAAGGGAAAAACCACGAGAAAGAAAAAAAGAGAAAATTGTATATACTTCCATATGCATTCAGGTTCTATAGTCATTTCTCTGGTTGTGAATAGCACTTTCTATCATGAGTTATTTGGAATTGTCTTAGATGATTGCATCGCAGAGAAGAGCTAAGTCTATCAAAGTTGGTCATCGCACAGTGTTGCTGTTACTGTGTACAATGTTCTCCTGGTTCTGCTCACTTCACTCAGCATCAGTTCATGTAAGTCTTTCCAGCAAAGTTTGTGTCTTATATCTTACATCTTAAAATGCACCCTGAATCTATTACCCCTCAATCAGGAGGGGAGCATTTTATCAAAAATCCTCTGGAATCAAATCACACAACTACTAAGTATCAGGAGGGGGATTTGAATCCAGGCCTCTCCTTCTTTCTATTAGGCCATGCTTCCTCTCTGTGTAAATGAGAATTGTATGTAGTTCTGGAATCAGTAGTATACCATAGGATTGCTTGAGTAGAATAGGAATCAAAATATCATATCAATTTCATATCATATCAATAGATTGATTCAAAGATGTTATTATTGAGTTGTAGCAGAACCTGCTAATGGAATAACAAAAAACCAAAACAAGTTCCAGAGGAAGCTTGAAATATTTCATGCAATGGGTTATCTCCTAATCTAGGAAATTTGGGTATAAGTCAGTAAGCCTAGGGAGGGGCTGTAAACTGAGGCTCAGAATCCTAAAGCAATCCTTTTACTTGAAGGTAAAGTAATTATAACCTGGCCAATCCCTAGTAAAGTAGGTTATGTTTTTGAAAGGAGTTTCTCAGTGGACATCTATGGGTAAATGTTTTTGAAAGAAAGGCATCTAATCCCATCGCAAAAACTAAGATTTGGTTTTTTTTGTAGTTTGTTTCCTCTCCTGTGTAGCTAGAGATTTGCTTATGAAGAACACTCAATAGTCAATAGGATTTCTAAAATTCTCATTTGGTAAAAATTTCAGTTGTAAATAGCTACACAGGTAGATTAAAAATTTATTCAGAAAATCCTAGATAAACTCTTGGTTTTTGTTTGACCAAGCTATAAGCATACCTTCAAATGAGGCCATTCCAATGCTTTAAAATTAATGGAAGTTCCTTCTGTCTAGAGAAAGGAAAACTAGGTTTCATAATATGTACTCAGAAAAGACAAATCCATAATGGTTTATGAACATGGAATCATGATCATGTTAGAAACATGCTTAGTCTAGGAATAAATAATATGCATTGGAAGGCCAAGAAGGTTTTAATTATATCTTTCATTTTATTCCTCCTGAATAAATGGGTATATCCCCTGAACAGAGTAAGGGGAGTACAAGGGACTCAGACAAAGGCCGGTCCTTTTATTGGCTCCTAATTCGAATCTCCCACCTGGCTCTTCATTGGCCAAATGCAACCCCCTGAACTGCCCACCATGCCTCCCTCAAACAACAACTCAAGCATGCATACAAGCCTCTAACCTTTAACCCAATCAGAAGCCTGGTCTCTGCTAGATTATGGTTGGGATTAGAACTGGTTCTAATCAGTCACGTGATTTACATTCTGCTAAAGTTGGGGGAGGAGGGACAGATACTTTCAACTATGTGGAAACAAAACTGCTTCCACCATTTCTCACAATCAGTCTCTGGCACAGTAAAGATTTTTCTTTATTTTACTTCTTACATTGAGGTATTTGTGATCATACATACACACGTAGCAGGAATCACTCCACTGGCTATAGATAGCAATCCATTCATGCTTTTTTTTTCCTGTGTAATTTAAGTTCATAGTCTTCCATAAATTCTCTGTAGAGGATCTTTTTACCAAATATGATAGAGGCCTTCATTTGGGTCTTTTCATATTTTGTGAATACCAGGTCAGTTACAGGGCCTGTGGATGTTGAGGTTCTCATTTTGCAGATAGCATCATACAGACTATCTCAAGTCCCTAAGTGAGATCTCCTCACTGAAACCCTTAGACCAACAATTTACAAAGAAAAATCAAATGGATGAAGACTGCATATTTTATGAAATGGATATTTAATCAAATGGATGAAGATTGCATATTTTATGTATAGTGCCTAAGGGCATTCCCCTAAACTTTTAGGGCAGGTTCCCTAGCTAATGCTATTGCAGACTGAAATCACTCTATGGGTCTGTATCCTTTAAAACTATAGCTCAATACACCCTACCATGTGTATTTACTGTTAGTAGTCAGAGGACATAATTAGTTCAAAGCAAAGGCATTTAATGAAATGCCATAGAAATACAAGTAGCAAGAAAATATTTCCACATAAATCTGGTATGTATTCCCACATAAATACAATACAGTACAAAGTAGGAAGGGTGGAAATACAAAAGGAACACCCACATAGAGGCAAAAACTTAAAGAATATGTGTGGCCAAGACTCACTCATGGAGGGACATCTCATAACTTTGATTCTGCAAGTTTGCTGTTGACTTGTATTTAACATGCTGTTTCTGTCTTCCCAGAGTTTTGTAGTCTCCCCTGGCTGCTACTTTGGTGAACCTGCAATCTCCATAGCTGGCTACTTCTCCACTGTGATCTCCACTTTCTCCTGAAATTGGCTCAGCTGAACTCCTCAGCTGTCGTTTCCTCAGGGAAGAGTGGGTGCTGCAATTTTTCTTTCATTAAAATCTAAGTTCCTAATTGGAATGGAAGTTCCTTGTGAATAGGGATTGTTTTATTGTTCCCCCAGCACCAGGCATGGTGCCTGGAACTTTATAAATGCTTAATAAGTACTTATTGATGGATAGATTGAATCTTAGCCTAAAGCCTGTGCATAGTTTTCCACAGCTCTTTAGAAAAGGTAGAAAGTCCCTTGAAGATGAAGGGTCTGTTTGCTCAAAGACCTGGCAGTTGGAACCTGTTGTCTCCCCAGAAGAAAAACCTCAGCCCTAAACACCTAGCTTTGGAGAACAAAGATCAGAATCTTTCCAGGTTTAGTCTTTTCTTTGCACTTTCTTTTCTCTGGTGAGGAGTATATGTTATTCCGTTAGAGACTTCACCCTCGCTTATGATGAGCATTCAATATACTTCCCACATTTTCATAACCTGGTAGGATCCCTAAGATTTTGCATGACCAAGCTGGGATCTAAAAATTTCTTAATAGATTAGAACATCTCGCCAAATTAGATGAGATCAAATTTAATAGGAATGAAGATAAAGTCTTTATTTTTAGTAAATCTTAAAAAAGAAGGTTTTTTTTTGCCTTGTTGGTCTCCTTTACTGATAGTTCATTCTTTAATAGGCAAGAGGGAAGGGGAATAAATCCAGTTCCCTCTGGCTACCCCAGAGTTGTTGTCATTTGTCCTTCGTTCTCAAAGAGGGCCATGACATCAGGAAGATGATCCCATGACACGGCAAGTGAATTGGATTTAAGTGAGGGAGGGCTGTGCAAAGTCACCAGTCCAACTTTCTCCTCCAGAGCCATCTGGGCCTAGTGGCAAGATATAGATCAGGATGATTGAAGATGTGCTCCCTACTACCACCACAGAGCATCACTAAGATAGAGGAAATGTATTTAGATAGCATTTTGTTTGAAAAAAAAAAAACCCTGAGAGTTTGTTGAATTGCACGTTCAATAAGATCCAGCAGGATTGTATGGTAACCTCCCCCCACCCCAAATCTAAAACAGTCTTAGACTCCATTAAGACAGGCATGAGTTCCAGAACTAGGGTGGTGAACAGCCCCATTGTATTAGCCCTTGCCTTGGTGAGATGACAACTGGGAAATTGTATTCCTTTCTGGGTGCTGCGTTTTATGAAGGACATTAATATGCCAGAGAGTGTCCAGAGGAGGACTTGAGTTCATGTCATATGATGCTCAGGTGAAGAAACCGGGTATGTTTAGCCTGTAGAAGAGAAGACTTGGGGGAGACATGATAGTTATCATCAAGTATGAAGGGCTGTTACAAAACAGGGGGATAAACTTGTTCTGCTTAGCCCCAGGAGAAAGAGCTGGGAGCAATGAGTAGACATTTCAGAGGCAACTAGGTTCTGCAGTGGAGCCAGGAAGACCTGAGTTCTAACCCTACCTTAGATCCTCATTAGTTGTGTGACCCTGGGTGAGTCACTTTAACCCATCTCAGACTGTTTCCTCCTCTGTAAAATGGGGATGATAATAAATTGTAACATAATGAGAATATCATACTATTAACAATAGTAACTCCCAGGGTTGTTGTGAGGCTAGATCAAGATCACATAAGTAAAGTGTTATAGAAATACTTATTATTATTATTATCATAACCATTATTTCAGAGGCAAATCTAGGTTTAGTAAAAGGAAAAACTTTCTAACTCTTAGAACAACCCTAAAGTGGAATGAACATTTCCTGTCCATAGAAGTGGATTGAAGATTGGACCATAGATGAGATTATTATTCAGCCCTGGTTAAGACAGGATGGCCTCTGGGCCTCTTAGATGCTGTGAATTGAATACAACACTTGAGTCTGCAGAGGAGCAATGATGCCTTTCTTCTTCTTCTTGTAGGTGAAGACCATTCAGGAAAATTGCATTTCTGCTGTTGTGTGAAAAGGAGTATTCTGGTGCATTCTGGACCCTGGGCCACTCTAGAAACTCGGATTAGATACAGAGATGCGACCACCATAGGGGTGAATAGGCCCAAGCTTATGTCTCTTTGGCTGTGTATTATTTTCTTAGTTTAATTCACAGATTTCTTTTCCCTTATATAATGTGATAATGTATGTAATGTGGTTCAATGTTGGAAATGTAACTGAGAGCATATGTAACTATTTATTTTCATATTAGGTAAAGACTGTCAATTTGCGTAGTAAAGATCTGTTGTGAACATATTTGGATATGAACAGAGCAATAGCAAAATACTATTTTAATGATAGCAAATGGCATGAATCTCGATTATTTTAATGCTTACATATTTCTGCACATAGTTTTACAAATTGTTTTATAAATTTATTTTAGTTTTATAAACTTTTGAATCAACTTGCAAATTAAAAAGAAATCAAAATAAAAACACTGGATCCTTGAAAACTTGTTAAATGATTTGTTCTTGATTTATTTATCCAGTTAAAATCCAAAGTTAACTAGAAATTAAATAATCCATATTAGAAACATCATCAAACAACTGAGAAGCCTGCTGTGCTGGACAGGAGATACATACAATGAGTGCCATGAACATAAGTGAATTGTTTGGATATTTATAGTCTTCATGAAAAATTTTTATAAGTATAATTTAATTTCCAATGTCATCTGCACATCCTTCATTTAGATGTGAGAGAGCTATCATTATTTACAATGTGTTTCTGTATTGGATTCACTCCAAAATAGACATATTACCTTTACGACGAGTGAATTTAGCTTTTCATAGCTTAAATGTTGTCATTCACTATCTTTGGTGTTGAATGGTGACGGAATGTCCATCCAGGGATTTAGTAATAATAGAAACTTGTGAATAATTATGGAGGACATAACAAATGTAAGTAACTGGTGGCAGTTGAGGGGTGGGGTTAGGGAGCTTCCATTTGGTTCTGTGGCTTCTCAAAATAGAACAATGTGCCTACCAGCCTCTAGTGTGGTTATGGTGTTGTAAATTCCTCACAGCTAAAGGCTCATTAGGCACGAGTTACCACGCATTTGTTTTCTGCAGGCAGACTTTTGTAAGATTGTGAATTCGTATATCCTGAGACCTTCTGGGGGAAGCATAAAACTGTCAAAGACCCTCGGTCTAGAGCTGGAAGGGGCCTCAGAGGCTATCCAGTCCAAGCCCTTCATTTTATTGATTAGAAAACTAGGTGACTTGCCAAGGTAACACATTTAGTAAGCAGTAGAATCTTTTCTTTTTTAAAATATTGTGCAGCATCTGGACTAGGATGCTTACTTGTTGTCCTCGTATGGGACCCTTACCCGTAGAATTTTCCTCATCTAACAGGTTAGGTGGTATGTATTTCCCTCTAAGGCATTTCTTAATAGCAACGCCGGTTTAAGAGGTACTCCATCCCCTTTTCCCAGGTAAAGCTTGCTTTTACAAGGGATCATCTCTTCTAGTCTATATTTACATTTAGGTTATTAATCTCTTGTTAGTGAAAATGTACAATTCCCTTCCATTGTTAGTGTGATTTCTGAACGGAGTCTGACTGTTTTTCCTCTACAGAGATTCAGATCTTTGCTCAAATCTCTACCTAGGGCAGCATCGGTCACACAAAGATTTAGTAGCTGTCAGATTTTCTTTTATACAAAAAGGGGTAATAAAATGGCAGCAATGAAAGGAGAGTAAACAATGGGGTGGATGAGCACACTTTGCTCGGATAGGAAGAAGCTGGTTGCTAAGGCAGAAACAGCCTCTTCCCAAAGGGAGAAAAAAAAAATCATCTACCAGCTTATCAGAAATACAGACTTTGAGCCAGTCAGTCTGTCTTTAATGGTGGAGCGCTATCTGTGTGAGGGGTTCTCAGCACCCCCTGGCTGCCCCGTAGTCTCACTCTAATCTCTTGGCAGTCTCTTTGGCACCTCAGTCTGATCCCTCTATCCAGTGGTTGCAGCAGTAGCCCATCAAAATCTCAGAAGGAAGCAGTAGGAGAATAGGCACCCAAAGCACACTGGGAAGGAGTGAAGAGAAAGTCAGTGGCAATGGGAGAATGCTCCCCTGGTGGTCAGCCAATACTGAAGAATTTTTCTTTGTCCTAAGGAAGCTGATAACAGAAGTGAGGTTGTCTAGGCACAGGTGTTGTGCTTACACTTGGCTTATTCACACACTTCCTGACCTTTGGCAGACCTCAACTCTTCTTTTGCAAAGGTTATGTTATTGTAATATTCCAGAGGGGGGTTTTCTTAGGCTTTGTCCCACACTTCATTGAGGAGGCTAAAGCTGTGTGTCCAGGGTCTCAGACATCATCTCGTATAAGAGCCAAGACCCAGAACAACCAATGTTGCTGCCATACCATTGCATAATCAGAGTACAGCTGGGTCCCAATTAGTGTGAATGATAAATTCCCCCAAAGAGGTCAATGCATTCAAATTCATACCATTCAAAGTTATAATCATGGAAAGTATGATATTTGATTGCAGCCCGTGGGTTGCAGCCCAATATACAGTGTGAATTTGAATAAGGTGATCATTTAATGGGATTCATTATTCACACTAATTGAAACGTAGCTATTATCCCTTCACTCCCTCACCCCACCATGTTGGAGAGACAACATGGCTACATGGAAGCTGGTACAATTACTAAAGATTGCCCTGGTTCCTTTCCTTTGAGGGTACAAGGCAATAGGAGGGGGCTTAGCTAGTGCCTTTTTTGTGGTTACTTTGGAGAGTTTTCCCTGTTTTTCCTTTGGAGAGTGTTTCCTGTGAATTTATTTTCTTGATAGCACAATTCTTTTTATTTTAAATAAACTCTTTTGCTGTTAGCATGCCATGACGTTCAAGCGATTCTTGATGGCTGAACCTTGGTAGAGGAAGTTCCCAGTGTAGAAATGGTTGAGCCAATGTAGTGAATATTGAATCAAATCTTGAGTAGAATCTGACAGATTAACAGGGAGTAACAGGGAGGGGAGATTCTCATAAATCTCTATAAACAACCTTTTAGACCGTGGTGAAGAGAAAACAAGCAATTCCTTGGCACTTACACCACCAACATTCTCCCATAAGCAGTTTGTCATAAAAAAACAAACAACCTAATACAATATGATTAGGAATGAGAAGAATATAATGTGTTTCTTTCCAATCTGCTGCCTGATTTCTTTTAAGTTCAGTCTGATTTCCTATAGACACACTAAGATTTCTCTTAAGTATTGGGTATGTGGACCAATGATTACCTTCACATTTGAAATAGCCTCTCTCTACCTAATCAGTAGTCAGAAAGTAGGCAGGTAGGTGCCTCAGTGGACAGAGCACTGGGTTTGGAATCTGAAAGTCTAATTTTCCTGAGTTCAAATCTGGTCACACATATCCTAGCCGTGTGACCCTGGGCATGTCACTTAAGCCTGTTTGCCTCAGTTTCCTCATCTGTAAAATGAGCTGGAGAAAGAAATGGCAAACCATTTCAGGATCTTTGCCAAGAAAACTCCAAATGGGGTCACAAAGAATCAGAAATGACTGAACAATAAGAAGTTTGAATGTAAACTCCTAGCAAGTAGGGACTCTTTTGTTCTTTGTATTTGTGTCCCTAGCATCTAGCACACAGTAGGTGCTAAGCAGATATTTTTTGACCAATTAGTAAGTTTATGGTAAACTCCAAGTCTAAAATACACCAAGCTTCTTAATAGACATGTATTGATGATGAAAACAGGCATGTCAATTTTATTAGTAATATGGCTTTTATATATATTATATAATTTGTGCTTTACAAGTCCACATATTAAGAAGCCACTGTTTCATATGCTTGGGCAATTAGTCTTATCTCGGAGACAATACAGAATATGGCAATTTCTGGTTACAGCTGATTAGAGAGTCAGAATGCAGATTACTTGTTCAGTTGTGAGATTGCTCATTGGTTTTCTCTGTGAAGCTGGGGATTTTCAAATTGTTATCAGATCCAGTCAAGCAAAGTGGCATTTGATGAGTCTCCATTGAAATAAAACATGAAAATGGAATTGAATTCCTTTTTAATGAACTCTAAGCTTTATATAAAATAAGCTAGCATGAACAGCTAGAAATTCACTTCTGGCCTTTGAAAGACAGGCATTTATTCATCTTGCATACTGCACTGGGAAATAACATTTGCTGTCTCATTTGATTAGAAGCTTATTGTCATTTTTTTGTGTTTAAAGAGAAATGATTTCAGAATTTGAGAAGACCAACTGTTGTTAAAGTTGAGGATATTTCAACTTTTAAAATCTGATGTCTCTCACATATGATGATGCTTCCTGATGCTACTAATCTACCATCAGTTAGGAATGTACTTTAAGGTGTATTTTCCCCAATGGGAAGGAATCGTATAGAGTCATCCACACTCTCTTGCCCAGTACTCTTTGAAAACAATGATATGCATTTACAAATTGGCTTTGTATGGCAGTAGAAAAAAAGATTGCAGCTACTATCAATGAGATAGAGACTGTAGAGATGTATAGTTAGATGTGTAGTCAGGTTTTCTCTCTCTCTTCCTTTCTTTTCAGTTTAAAGGCTCATTGACTAGATTTTTAGACTCCAAGAAAATATATTCTTACTAGCCCGTATTAGCACTAAGGATACTCTAACTCTGGTTAATGGCATTTTATTCCAATATTTCACCATGCTGTCTAGAAATCTAAAACATATTTGCATACATCACCTTTTCCTTTAGCTGTCCACTTCCCAAATTTACCTTTCTGTTCTGATGCTCTTGTCAGTCAACTGGCAACAGTGATGAAAACGCTGTCTGTTCCCCAAGGCCTTGGCCAGACTTTATATGGAATCATTTTGTCCTCACAACAACCCTGGGAAGTATGTGCAGTTATTATTCCCATTTTATGGTTGAAAAAAGTGAGGCAAACTAGGTTAAGTGACTTGCCTAGGGTCACATAATTAGTGAGTCGAGGTCAGATTTGAACTCAGGGCTTCCTAACTCCAGATCCAGAGTTCTATCCACTGTATTACCTTGCTGAGATATACAACCCTAGAAAGTGCTAACATTTACAAAATAAGTGTCTTTCCCAAGCTTTTGTAATTCTTAGCAATGCTTTTTGGATTCTTCCAAACAACCGAATTTATGCCAAGGTGAATCCCCAGAAGTGGATAGTAATCACCCAGTTGGACAAGTCTTGGGAGTCATGCTATGGACCCAATCTTTGGGAAGACAGAAGACATTTCTAATATTATTGCCAATAATTAATTGCCTACACAGGAGGTCAATGGTCTTCCTCTGACCATTTTGGATGATCTCTCACCTGACAAAAGCTATGGAGTCATATCATCCTTCCTTGAAAGGTATGCAGCTGCTTTATACTCAGACTCAGCACAGTGTCTGACATATAGTAGGCACTTAAACAATGTTTATAGATTGATTGATCAAAGGATTCAGATCTTGACTTTTTGAGAAGAGCCTTCTATGTCTTTCCCTTCATCTTTTGCCTTCTATTTCTTTCCTTTTTCTTTTAAACTCTTCCCCCTTTTTCTTTCTCGAGCCTTATTATTTCTCAATTGTGTATTTAAACCACTAGCTCCAATGGTAAGTTAGTTTTAGTAAGTTGTTCTACAATAACATGGCTACTCAATAGTGATGACCGAGATATCCATTTTTACTTTGTTGCAATTAGAATTTAATAAAAGAGGAAACTGAAGTGGACCTCTGAGCAAGGTAACATTTATTTGCAGGAGTGGGCATGCTACCTGTTAATGAATGGGTCAATGGCTCCATCAATTCGTCTCCATTAATGCCGAAGACCCTGAGCAAGAAGATAGCTTCTCTTATATAGGTTTTGGGAAGTACAGAACAAAAAGCAGAACAGGAATAGATTACATCATAGAATTAAGGGCAACATGATTGGTTACAGAGCTAAGGTGCAGAGGGCAATGTGTTCATTTGGAAGTTTGGTAATGGGGCTAGCTATGACCCTCTCCCCTTCTTCTTTCATGAGATTAAGAAGTGCTCATCATTTGAATTCAGGCATGAAACAGCAGCCTAGACTTTTGGACAGCAAACCAGACATCTCTGAAGGATACCTTGGTGGAGTAAAGATATCAAGCCCAGTTCTCTTTCTTTCACATACATTCCCCAAGGTTGGCAAAATTCCTTGAAGCAAGAAGAGCTTAACCCATTACAGACCAGCTGAAATCTAAGCTATGTTCAGAGACAAAGAACCATGACTTAAACAGTTATAGGACAAAAGCAGTTACAGGACAAAATCAATTACTTGAAAATAGGATCATTAAGAAAATGATACAGGAACAATTTTAATTTTCTCAACTTGCTCCTTACCAAATGACACCTAAATTCCTACCTCACCATTCAATCAAGTCTTCATTTCTTTATCCTCTGAAGACAGTTGCTCTAATACCTTTGAATCAATTTACCCTCCAGAGAATCTCTCAATGGGTGACAGTCTCAAGACTTGTAGTTCCTGGCAATAGTACTAGCAAAATAGTACCCTCTCTCCACACCAGTGGCCAGGAAGAAAACAAATTTAAGCGCACAGTTGTAATTCTATGCATGATCCATTTTGAATATCCAACCTCTTCATGATTATGCCATTGTCTGAATAGCTGTCTAGAGTTTATGTTATCTCAGCTTCCTTGAAAACTCTAAGAGAAAGAAACAGATGCCTAATTGTAAATGTGATTTTAGAAGGACAAGCATTTTCCTTTTTCTTTCCAAATAAAGAGGATCATCTTCCTTGATTAGAAATGCAATTGTTTGAAGTAGAATTGAAACCCTTGTCTTTTTCCAAATAGGAACATTTGGGTACATCAGGCAGAGGTAGCAGAGACATATCTGGTAATATAAGTAAATAGATCAGCCATGTGAACAATGTTACCTGATACCACTTTTGTTTTAAGGGTGGAAGAAATTGTCTGCATGTATGTGCCCCAAGTTTGCATTGCCTTCTACAACCAAAAGGCACTTATTCTTTTTGGGTCTATCCTATTTGCTACATGTGGGATTTTTTTTTAATTAGAAGAACTCCTACACCTCATACCAGGTCTAAGCAGAGATAGGCATCTTTTGTGATTTGAAAAGACATTTAGGAAGGCATCTCACTACATCAAACATCCATGATTTTGTCAGCGTGGGTGTGATCTCTGCCAATGCAGACTACAATTCCTGTATGCCTTAGTGGGCACCTTCTCAAGTTGTTGTGGCAGAAGAAAATCTCTTGCCTAAGTATTTAGCCATCCAGTGATAAGCCTGTCCAAGAGTGAGTAGAATCAATATTTATTAAGCACCTGCTATGTACCAGGCACTGCACTAAAAGCTGGGGATACAAAAAGAGACCAAAGATAGTCCCTGCCCTTAAATGGCAGACCTATAAGTAAGAGTTGTTCTAGCTCAGTGGTACCTGAAAAAACTTGCACTCTCTTGGCATTGACTTCATGAATGCAAGATGAGTTTGATGCCACATCAATATAAATTCAGGACTTTTAAAATCTCATCACCATGAAGTTAATTTTTCGTTTTGATTAATAAGCTCCACTTTAAAAAGCAGATACACCTCAGAGTACCAAACAGTCTTACTTTAGTATGAATGAATTCAATCAGCTTTCTTTCATTCCTAGAACCAGATGAGATCTGAGGGGATAAGTTTTGATAGTGATGGAGGAGAATAATTATAATTTTGGAGAATGCTGCACGTTTTTAAAGGGCAGATTGGGGTGGGGCATCTCACTTGGTGGGGATCAGAGTCTGGAAAACTAGTAGTCATTGAGAAGGTACTGGAGACCCTAGGAAAGGGGAGACCCTTGAAAGATAAGAGGACACTCAGAACAAACTTTTCCTACTCTGATTTTGTCTGGGGGCAGTTCCTTGTCATTCCTACTGGGCCTAGAAATCTCCAATGGAGGAATACCCCCAGTAATACTTATGTTTGTCTTTTGTCAGACTTAGATCTAGACCATTCGAATTCAGGGTCTATTAGTTGTCTTCAGGGTTAGGGTCTAGTGAAGCCAAGAGCCAGGAAACCACACAAGGTTACCTTTATAATTTCAAATAATCAAGGCTTAGTTTAAGGCCAGGAGTCTCAGAGTTAGCTGAGCCAAAGGACAAGAGAAAAGCCAGGAAATGGAAGCCAAGGTCAAGACCAGCCATAGGTAATTGCACACCAGAGGTCTGATGTAGAAGTTGTTACTTTGTGAAATCCAGAGCCAGCCATTGGCAAAATTGTAAAATAATTAGTTTGTCTCTGGCCCCCTTTTACCTTTCTTGGCTGTCCCCTTTTTCTTCTCTTATCCCTTCACCTGCGGTGTGTCACTTCCAAAACAATGATTCTTTATGGCATTCTTACTCTCAGCTACGTTCTTGTCCATGAATCTACTTCTAACCCTTGAGCTACTGTAAACCACTCCTACTAGGAATTTGCATTTAAAATGTAGATGATGGAGGTCAGGAAAGTGTTCAAGAACCCAAGGAATGAAATCATGATCTTGGTCATGGAACTAGATACTCTCACTGTCTTCTTTGCTGATTAGACCAAGGGCATTCAAGTCTGGGTATCACATTTTAAGAAAAACAGTGATGAACTAGAGTGAATCTAGAAAAAAAAGGCATCCAGGATAGTGGAGGCTCTGGAAATCATGCCATTTGAGATTCAATTAAAAGAAGTGGGAATGTTTCAGCTCCCAGAGACAACTTATGGGAGACATAAGAACTATCTTTCAGTTTTTAAAGGACTATTATATGGAGGAAGGTGTTAACTTGCTCTCCTTAGGTCAGTGCTAGGACCAATAAGTGGAACATTCAGGGACACAGATTTCAATTTAATATGAACAAGAACTTCCTAACAATTAGAGCTAAGAATGGATGTAGTTCAATCAGAGGCTAAATGAATTCCTGTCAGGAATATGGCAGCAAGAATTCCTAATAGGTGAAGAGTTGAACAAGAGGATCTCTAAGGTCCCTTCTGGAATCTAGATTCCCCCTTTAAGATTCTATGATTTGAAGAAAAACAGGCATTGGGGCTGATACTTTTGGGAAGGGAGTATGACCTATTAGGCTCCCCATTGATAAAGCCAATTTGGGAGGCAGGCTTTCGCTGACAAAGGGTTTGCCCTCGCACTATAAATTTAGGAAAGAAGACAGGAAAGAGCAAGTGCTGATTTGTGGAAAGTAATTGCTTTAGTCTTTGATTTCCCTAGTCCAGCTCTAATGGTCCCTGAAATATGTTCCTGGATTTTTGTGTTAGTTTTCATTTAGCCTCTGTGTGGCTCCATTTTCATGCGTAGAACTTTGGTTTGTATAACTTTTTGAATTTTTAAAATATTTCTAGGGCTATTCTTTTCTGAAAGAACATAATACTGGAAGCAAAATCAAAGGTGCTGAACCTGGTTTTACGTTAATATTTCATTGACTTAGTTTCACAATCGATAAGAATCCCTTAAGGGTCATAGGGTAACAGATGGTTACTGGTACCTTTATATATGGTCCTTGGCCCTGTGTCGGCTATTGCGTGATTGACCTTGAAAAGAATTATTGGGTAGTGCTGGTGAAGCATACCCCAAGATATTTCCTCAAATTTCATTCTTGACCATATTTGCCACCTCTCTCCCACCCAGATTTTGAAATTTGGAACTGCTTTAGCAGTAGTAGAAATAATCCTTGTGAGCTTCAATTATTACTTTCCATGGTCTGATGGAGTGGTTAGCAGATAATGAAATGGTTCAAAAGCAGACTATAGAAGAGAGTCAAAGTAGAGTTGAAGGGTTTGAAGAATCTAGAAACTGAATAATCATCCCCCGAATGACTTTAGATCAACTGTAAAAACAGTCCGGATATGGACACTGAGAGAAGCAAGAGCTTAGCATTTAAAGAGATCGGGTACCATTAATTGCAGCCTGAGCAATTGTGTTGGAGTCCTCTTTTTCAAAGAGAGATAGGATGAGTCAGAAATTCCTCATCTTAATTAAGATGCTTCTTTGGTGTCCAAATGGTAATCAACACTATAGTTGGTAAGTATCTCCAGAATATCTTATGATGTAATAACCCCTTATTTTACTGGGACTCTGGCTGTATCTCATGACGTCACATCTAGATTTAATGGCATGAGTGGATATTGTCTTTCCTTCCACCGATTTTTAAAAAGTGTTCATTATGTGTCAGGCACTGTGCTAAGCTTTGGAGATGTAGATACAAGCAAAAAGGAAGACAGTCCCTCCTGCTCTTGAGGTGCTTACGTTCTAATTGGGAAAGACAATATGCAAAGGGAATCTGAAAAGTAGTGTGCGTGTGTGTGTGTATGTGTGTGTGTGTGTGTGTGTGTGTGTGTAGAAAACGAATTTATCTGGCAAGGGGACATGGTCATGAAATTTAGAGAAAGTCAGGTACAGGGATGGGACATGGAGAGAAATGAAGGCAGGTTGCCCTGGGTCCCTCCATAAAATGGAGGCTCCAGAAGGAACTGACTAATAAGAGAAAGGGGGATGGGTCTTTCAGGGGGATATTCCACGGTAAATGAGCCATGAAGATGGTAGGCTGTACCAGGATGAGGAGGCCCCAGGTACTGAGGAAAGTTCCAGGATAAGCCTTCAGTAGAGGGGGCATGGTTTTGAAGTCGTCCTGAGAAAGTCAGGAACAGGGTCTGAGGGGGATGAGCCTACACAAGATAAGGATACTTTTAGTTTAACTAAAAAAAACCTCAGTTATTTTGTCCACCTGTACAGAAATCCACAGAACACCAAATATAAAAGAATGATAGGATAGTGACTCGACTCAGCACCATTTCTATCTGAACCCAATAAAAATAAGGATGACATAATAATAATTCACACACAGGCACATACACACAGCACTTTAAGATTGGCAAAGAGCTTTCTTTACCATTCTGTGAGCTAGATAGTACAGACATTATTCACCACATTTTATTGATGAGGAAACTGAGGCCTTTGAGACCTTGCCTCTGACCATATAGCTTGGAACTGTCTGACGTTTGATTTTGATTCTGTGTCTCCTGACTTCAGGTCTGGTGCTCTATCACATAACAGCAAAGCAAACAAAGTTGGCAGCAGGTGCATCAGAATAGATAGCAAAATGGTCATTGTGTCAAATCCAAGTACAAGACAAGGTGTTAAAGGCCCTGAGGGAGGAAAAAAGATATAAATCTAGAATCATAAAAAGACTGATTTTTCCGGTACTTTTGTTTTGTATTTGCTATTTACTATCTCATATACAGCTTAAAAAAGTTATAAAGTAACTGATTCAATTATACAAAAACAACAGCCATTCCCAACAGATCAATTGGTATGAACAGGCAGTTCTCAAAAACAGTTTTCAAATACATAGAGTACTATCAAAACCAAAAATACATTCCCACTCCCCCAATTCCTGTGGTGAGACTTGTATCTTGAATAAGTCTACTAAATCTGTCCAATATCATCTAGTCACAAGTAGAATTTACCAGACAGAATAAATAGAAATCAATCAAACAATTTATAAATAATTAAATAAAAAGAATAAAGAGTTTAGTCCTTTTCTAAATGATTAAAAATCTCCACCCAGGGTTACAACTAGAGGTTATTGGTCCATTTG
Organism: Trichosurus vulpecula; assembly: GCF_011100635.1. Lineage (NCBI taxonomy): Eukaryota > Metazoa > Chordata > Mammalia > Diprotodontia > Phalangeridae > Trichosurus > Trichosurus vulpecula. Next base: position 275,142,855 of record NC_050576.1, on the reverse strand, counting down.
CTTTCATAGTCTCCTCATGAGCAAAATGTTGCCTTAGATAATGGCAGATGATAGGTAAATCCCTGAAACTTTACCTGCCCTCTGACTCCCCTCGAAACCCCTCCCCAAAACAGCTTTATGCTTCCTCCTTCCTATTTCTAGTACTACTTTTTCCTCCCTTGGTGTGCCCTATGTATCTTGTCACCTGAGATTCATGCATCACCACCATTCCTTGGAAGGGTCTCCTTCGGCATCCTATTGCCCTGAACTATGATAACTGCTGATTTAGATTTTGCTTGCTTCCTCCTACAACACCCGGAATTTCTTGTCACCATCTCCATTCCTGCCCTTCCTCCCCACCAATAAAAACAAAAACTCTCCAAGTCTTATTGGCTGATGGCTATAAAGTACTTCGTAAACCTTCCACCACTATAATAGCCAGTGCTATACAAATGTGCATTATTTCTCTTTCTCCTTCATTATTGCTGCCTTTGTGCATGAATGGCCCTGCTCACAAAGCACCCACTCGCTTCACATTTTTAAGATAAGGATATTTGCATGAATAGGCTGGAATCCTTCATATAGCCTAGGTTATAAGAATCAGATTCATTGTGAAGAATGATGTTCATCCACAGTTTAGAAATAAATAATAAATCTCAATGTGGCTGTTCACCCTTTTGAAATATGGATTCTTTAACATCAAAATCATCAAAGAATGAAAATGTTTAAAGGAGTGTCACATAGAATCTGATCAACATTGCACCATGTGAAATTATGAAACAATTAGTCACTTTTGCTGGAAGACAAATTGATTTCTCCCTCTTTCCTCAAGGGGTTCAGTCTTCATCACTACCTCAACCTTTGCCCTTATACTTGGAGATTTAATATAAGCTAATTCTCTCTTAAAACTCTGGATTCCCAGTTCATTAGTCTCTTCAGGTATTATGGGGATCAGATGAGATATTTGTTAAAAAAGGGCTTAGCACAGTGTTTGGCATATAGTAGGTGCCAAATAAATGCTTATTCCCATCCCTACCGCCTTATGAACCTATACCTTTTCTCCACTTAAGCTTCACATAGGTATTGTCAGACCCTTCCTTGATCTCACCACCCACAATTGTTCCCCCTCTAGCGTGTAGATCTCTATCTGACCATGACTTCCTACAACATTCAGTCTCTTCACTGTTCCCTACTTTTTCAATCTATTGTTTCTGTTGTAGTCTCAGTTTCTTCCCCTTGAAATCTTGGTTAACCAGTTCAACTTTGTACTACCCCCACCTACAAATTCTTTGTCCTTTTCTCTTATTGTCTTCTCTGCTCTAACTTCTGCTAAATGCTTCTGGTGGAAGGTCCACAAGCATATTGCCTGTGTTCTCTGCAAATTAATATTATCTAATCTCAACTGGGCTCTCACTGCTGCATGGCATCCTTTCACCGATGGCTATAATGCATCGTGGCATATCATTTCATTTGCACAGAACTGTTTTCAGAGACTTAAAGGTTTTTAAATGACAAAATTATAAATCAGATAACAGGGGACTATGGCAAGAATATAAAGTATTGTTGAGTTTATGCCTGACAAATAGGTATATTTCTTGAGTTTTACTTCATAAGGTAAAAATGCCTCATTTACCACCAAGAAGTTCTGGAAGCAAGCAGAAGAAGAAGTGATGGGAAGAAATAGACAACGAAAGGAGTAGAATAAGCTGGGCTCATGAGGCACCATAAAAAGCCATAGACAGGAGACAGAAAACTTCCAGTTGAGACAGCCAACTCTCCAGCTATTTTGCTGGGAAATTGCTATTTGGAAAGAGAGGTATTGCTTTGACAACTGGCTAGAGAAATGAAGAAGCCCTTTGGAAGAGGGCTGAATTTTGTTTCTGTGGTAAAGGGATTATTGTTTTCTAATGACATCTATAGCTTGAAAGAGGAAAAACATCTCAAGGTCACCTGTGTTGCTCTCTACTATTCTCTCTGGTTTAAGAGGTTGAAACAAAGAAGAAAAGACAGTTTTCACATCTGTTTTGTTCTGGGTGTGCTTTTCACTGAGAAGAGGCTTAGAGCTGTTTTAGCAAAGTGAAATCCCTACTATTTGTACATCTAAGAGCTTAGAAGTTCTCTGGCTCAAGGAAACTGTCACTGAAAAAGTGTGCTTTTTTCCACCTCTTCAGTGCCTTGTTAAGGGGGGCTGTGAGAGAAAAGAACATGGCACTCCGTTATTGGCTCAAGAGCAGAAGAGGAAGAGTTTTTCCTAGCAGAAATGGAAAGAACCAGAAAAGGAGTAGCCAGAAGAAAAGTGCCTTGTACTTAAAAAACAACCCTTCCAGCTTTCTGATCCCTCTGAAGGCCCACTTGTTTTCTTTTTTTAAAATAGATTTTTATTGATAACTTTTATCTTTGTATTACCTCTATTTCCCCTTTTATCATTCCCAAAGATTCGTCCCTTATAACAAAGAATCATTACTTGTTTTCTGAGGATTAATTAGGCTGTTTAATTGCAAGAGTTTGTCTATTCTTGAGATTGTTTTTTATTTTTGACTGCATTATCCCATGTGCTTTAGTGTAATTGGTCATGTTTCATTGTGATGTTGAATGACCTTAGAAACATATAGCTTCCTCCACCCACAGCCACTGAAGAATCTCTAACGAACAGTTTTTGAAAGGGACTCTTTAAGAGTTACAACCTTTGCATATTTCCTTAGAATAAAATTCACTCTTTAAAAACACCATAATTAAATGGTGTTTAAAAACACCATAAAGGAAATATAAAACACATAAATGGTATGAAATCTAGCACTCAACTGACAGAAATAAAAAGGTAGAAGAACCAATTCAATACAGTTTCATTTGGTCAAGGCTATATGCTCTGAGTCAGTTTGGTCTGGTATCAGTGGAAGGAAACATACATGACCATTGGTTTCACAAAACTAAAACATAAAAACTATTGCCTGTCCCAAGTAATTTGCATACCAGTGTGATGTGAAGTGATGTGTGTGTATGTGTGTGTATCTTCTACCTAAAATATAATATATCTTCCACTGAAGTTTTACTCTAATGATTCATTAAAATATGTAGGATTCCTCAGGTTCTTGAAGGCTAGACTAATGGAACATGAACTACAAGACCGGAAAGACTTCAAGACATGAAGTCCTAACAATGCCCTAAGACCAATCTTGCTTAGTCCAGAAAGGCTTATTACTTGAGACTTGGCCACAAGATAATCTTTTCTTTAATGAAAAGAAAAATAGATCCTTGAAATATAAGCACTTCACTGTATATATTATATATGAAACTTGTGCCCCATCTCCTTCCTTCCTTCCTTCCTTCCTTTCTTTCTTTTTTTCTTTCTTTCTTTTTCTTTCCTTCCTTCATTCTTTCTTTCTCTTTCCTTCCTTCCTTGTTTCTTTCTTTCTTTCTCTTTCTTTCCTTCCTTCCTTCCTTCCTCCCTCCCTCCCTTCCTTCCTCCCTTCCTTCCTCCTTTCCTTTCTTCTTTCTTTCTTTTTCTTTCTTTCTTTTTTTCTTCCTTCCTTCCTTTCTCTTTCCTTCCTTCCTTCCTTCCTTCTCTCTTTCTTTCTTTCTTTCTTTCTTTCTTTCTTTCTTTCTTTCTTTCTTTCTTTCTTTCTTTCTTTCTTTCTTCCTTCCTTCCTTCCTTCCTTCCTTCCTTCCTTCCTTCCTTCCTTCCTTTCTTTCTTTCTTTCTTCCTTCCTTTCTTTCTTTCTTTCTTTCTTTCTTTCTTTCTTTCTTTCTTTCTTTCCTTCTTTCTTTCTTTCTTTCTTTCTCTATCATCCATCAATCTATCATTTCTGGAGAGAGGAAGGTTTGTCTAAAATCCCACCAGTAATAAGTAGTGTAATTAGGTCTTCTGAATTCAAGTCCAATGTTCTTTCCCACTATAGCTCCCAACCTTCATATCCTTCTTATTCTGGAACTTCTCTTAGGGTTCTTCTTGCTTCTTATGGAACATCTCTCTACCTCACTGGTATCCTTCTTCCAGTGGTGAGTTCTTCCTGGGGCCTCCATTTTGGGGAAGGGCCCAGGCCAGCCTTCTTTCATTCCCTTCTTATCTCTGCTTCTGACTCTTGGAACTTTGTCACCAACTCCAGTTTCCTTCTTCTAGGTACTTTCCATCTCTACCTCCTTTCAGTTGTTGTCTTCCTCCATTAGAATGTAAGTGCCTTGAGGGCAAGAACTGTCTGCTTTTTTGCTTATGTTTATATCCCTATAATTTAGCATAGTGATTAACATAGTAAGTACTAAAATGCTTATTGCTTGCTCATTTGCTCCATCTCTTTCTTTGAGCAAAACTCCAAAGGAAGACATCTAATTGTGGATGAATGATTGTGACTAATGAAGAAACAAATGTATTGTTTTAAAGAAATGTTTTTAAATAAGTGAGCCCTAGATTTTGTTTTGTGTTTTTGTAAAGTTTGGATCCTGTGCTAGCTGTTGTGGTTAAGGAAAAGATGTCTCCTACTGCTAATTTGGAGATTAAAAAAAAAACATAACCTCATCTTGAGTCACAGGATTCTAAGCAAGCTTCACTTTAGTTTATATACTTATCACATGAGTAGCTGTGGACGTGCCATCCAACTGAAAGCACTCAAGGGAAGATATTTTAAATCAAATCTTTTTGAAAATAGTAAACGTAGCATTTTCTTCTAAAAATGACCAATGCATATTTGATTCTAATAAATGCTTTCTCAAAATTATCCAGACTAGTAAATAGAATAAATTTTGTTGACTTACTCAGTTTATTGGCCTACTTAAGCAATTATATGATATTTTGTTTTGAAATCCTGCTGAGTAGCAGAGTGATTTCATGGTCCATTGGAAATGGCAACCCATTTAGAAACTGGGTTGACAATCTTTAATTACATGTAGGTTACTTAATTATCATTACCCTGGTCAATGAGGGGTCTTTTGTTATCTAAATTCTCCTAATAAAAAATAGATCTACATTAAAAGAAGTCTTTTGAGTTTGCTCCAACTTATGAACCAAAAAAGAATATTTGTAAGTCTTCACCCCAAAGTATGTGAGGAACACAACATTTTCTAAGCATTGATGCCTTAGTGCTATATTTAGTCTTATTTCATAGGTTATTTCTGTGGATCCCCTCAAGAGTGATAGCAGGGCTGGATTCATGAGAATCAGCCTTAGCCAAATGGTGAAGGAGTAAAATTCCATTTGGCCTAAGCTTCCTTTTCTCTTTGAATTAATGTTTAAAGTTAAGCACCCAAAGTAGGTTGTTTAGCACTAGGAAGATTATAGATAAACTGATTATGATGAGTGAATAAACAACTGTATGGAGAGACCTCCATTATCTTTTTGGGTTTTTTTTTTGGTAAAAACAATTGAGTTGGTTTGTACACTGATCTTGTCCTAACTCCCTTGCTCCCTCATGGAAGCTTTACTCTCTTGACAAAGCAAATTGCTTTTCAAATGTTATAATTTAAATGTTATCAGATATCATTTAAAGTTGTAACTGTAATATACCAGTGCCATATTTTACAACTCTCATTCCAAAAATGGTATATTGCATTGCACAGGTACTTGATAAAACTTTGTTATGTGTATGACGCCTGGGTGTATAAATAAGCATGATTTAATGATGAATGTGAAGTCTGATCCTGTCTTGTAAATACTATAATTACCTTGCTTGAAGTTGGTAGGTACTCGAATTCTTTCAACCTACTGTATTGCATTGAGATTTTATTGCTGGGTTGCGCTCACCCTTTTAAGTCTATGTCTAAACTTGATAATTTATAATCTCCTTCCCCCCCTACATATCCCACTTTGCTCCTCCTTAAGGTCACATAGGGACTGAAACAATCTATGCATGAGATGCTTGTTCAGTAGGTACAATCTGCTCCAGCCTTTTTTCATTTCGAAGCTCATAGGAGCATAAAATACCTTTGGGGCATACTATACATTGTTCTAGAAGAAAAAAAATGGGGCAAAGGGTGTACAGTACAGAATTATATTTAAATGCTGTAAGTGGAGCATTAGGAATGTTTTAAAATGAAAAAAAGTTAATCAACAAATCACCACATTTAATAAGTTCTGGGTGTTCTCTAGAGATGGAAAATCTCATGTGAAATTAACATGAATTCTACTTTTAACTTTGTTAGTCATTTTTTATGACCTTATCTTTTTTTTTCTAGAAATCTCTTATTCCACTCAATGCTGTAGGCAGTTCCCTCCCCTCCTCTCACTTAATGAAGATGTTACAGAAATACCAAATATTTGTACACCATTATTGATAAGGTAAAGTATATCTAGAGGAAGGCTGCTGGGATGATGAAGGGTCTTGAATTGATATTGTATGGTTTTTGGTTGAAGGAGGTGGGCAAGTTTAGCCTCAAAAGAATTCTTAGGGGGTCTAGATAGCTATCTCCAAGTATTTAAAGGGGTATCATTTTGTGGAAGGATTAGATTTGCTTAGAATGGCTCCAGAGAACAGAACCAGAAGCAGTGGACAAAAGTTGAAAAGGAGCTAATTTACGACTGATATGACCTTAAAAAAATCCAACCTCCTAACAATTAAAGCTGTACTAAAGTTGAATGGACAATACAGAGAATCTGTAGGTTTCTCTTCTTTGGAGATCTTCCAGAATTGACTAGAGGACCATTTGTCAGTTTTATTAGAGTGGGAATTCCTTTCATATATGAGTTGGTCAAGATGGCCACTGAAGTCTTTTCCAACTCTCAAGTTCTATGATTCTATAATATGTAATTTATTTTTATTCTTCACATAAACAAGGAGAGAGGTGCAGTTATCAACATGGACCATTAATATTTCATACAAATGTTTACCTGATGTAAAATAATTGCCACAAAGAGGTGGGCAAAAGAGTCAGAAATCTATTTTGTCTAGCAAATCCTCAATCTCTTTGACAAGCATAGAGGCATTTTAATCAGGGACAACACTGATTTAAAATAAAATCTAATGAATGATTTAATTATAGGGGATGATGGTGAAAGATGAAGAGGAGTATTGCTTTGATAAACAGAGGAAAAACAGAGTTTACAGATTGTCAAGAAATCCTATTCAGATAGATTATCCTGAGAGTATTTAAGGATGAAATTGAAAGTAGGACAACAAATAGCTAAAAAATGGAAAAGGCATGTCAAAATATTTACGATAAACTATTTTCTCTATTAAATGACAGTGGACTACATTTGTGTTCTAATATCACAGTTCCTGATGTATCTCAGGATGTAAAAAAAATGGGAAGAGCAGTTGGACTAAACTAAAAACATACAGATGAATTTCCTGCTGGTTGTGCCATAATTTAGAGAAGCCAGCAATCAACCTGAAATTTACTATAGGTAAATTATTGAAATAAACACTTATAGTCACTAAGGATGACTAAATATAGGTAGGTGGATAGAGGTCTATAATCATAGATTCATGGAATTTTAGAATTCAAAAGGACTTCACAAAGAAAGCTCAGGCACAAAGAGGTTGTTTGATTTATTCAAAGTCCCATAGTTCAATAGTGGTGGTTAGGTAGAAAATCCAGTTTTCTTTTTATTTTAAGTTCAGTGCTCTGAATTGCAATTCATGGGATAGAATTAGATAGTCTCCATTTCGAAAGAAAAGATGGTCTATTAGGGGCTGGTGGAGAAAATTGGATGGCTTTCCTATTATGTTGATGCCACAATTCCTTGTTATTTGTAGGTTGCTGAGGTTGCTTAGACTGACCTTTTAAGATTTAAATTCTAGGGAATGGAGCTAGACTATAATTTAGCCTTGAAAATGGATGGGAAAAAAACAGGAGTGGAGAAGAAAAGAGGTGCTTGGGAGGAAAAATTGGATGATTTACTTTGGGGTGGGATTGTGGCTTGAAAATTTGTCATCTCACAGCTTAATTTTAGAATTGCTGATAACTCCCATGGCATCAGAGTGCCCTAAAACTATTATTTTGACAGATTTAATGCCTAAAAGATTTCCTGTTTTAACAGAGGAAGGAAAACTCTGTTTATGATGATATGTATTGACAAGTTTCGACATATAAAGACAGACAGTACTGTAATCAAAGTCAATATGAGTGCATTAGCAGGGAAGAGAAAGGCACCAACCCTAGTGGGCAATTTAAAATCATTACCTACGCATAATGGATATGATGAGATGGTAAAGACAGAAATAATTGGCTTGGTTCTTGGAAGCATTTTTAACTGTTTCATGAAACCATGAAGTATCTAGGAAATTTTTTCTCTGGTGCACTACATGGGATCCCAATTGCTCTGAATAGTTAACTTGCTTCCAAGTGATCCTTTCATTTCCTCCTTTTCATTCAATGGGCTCAGGCCCATTTTATAGTAAATAAATTGGACTAGCAGTGGTTGTGCATAATAGCATTTCAAAAATCGATCTGCTTTTCCTTCATCTGATGTCTTAGAGAGTAAAATATTTTTCTCTCTTAAAAATTTTATATTCCATCTATTCCTTTAAAAATTGTTGATGTCTTTTTTAATGTGAAAGCCATTTCTCCACCCATTTAACCCTCCCTATAACAAGGAAAAACAATTAAGCAAAGGTAAACGGCCAAACAATAATGCCTGACAGTGTATACAACATTTTCACTCCATGATCTCCATACGATTCTGTCTAGAAGAAAATTCATTTGATCATCTGCTTATATCCCATGCAAGATGCCATAGGTTTTATGGTATACTAGTTCATGTACCAGGATTGATAAAATGGAAACCACCCAAAAGAGGGAAAGCAAGGTGAAGAAAGACCTTCAGTTCATCCATACTGTATGTTGACTGATTGAAGGAACTGGTTATGTTTAACCATATGCATAAAAGATCTGGGGAAGACATGATAGCTATCTCAAATACCTGAAAAGTTATGAAGTAGAAAAGAGATTAGATTTGTTCTATTTGGTCTAAGAGGAATAGAACCAGGAAAAATGGATGGAAATTGCAAAAAAAGACATTTAGTTTTCATATAGGGAGAAGCTCTGTGGTAATTAGAGCTACCTCAAGGAGAAATGGGCTGCCTTGAAATGTTGTGTGTTTTCCCTTATTGGAGATATTTAGAAAAGGCTGAATGACTACTTGTTGGGTTTCTTGTAGAATATATCCTTTTTCAGGTATTTTCAGGGCCCCATTCCAACTCTGAAATTCTGTGATTCTGGTCATTGTAATTAAGCCATTTTTGGTCTTGTTAGATTCCTCATGACCCCATTTGGGGTTTTCTTGGCAGAAATACTGTAGTGGTTTGCCATTTCCTTCTCCAGCTCACTTTACAGATGAGGAAAGTGAGGCAAACAGGCTTAAGTTACTTGCCCAGGGTCACACAGCTAATAAGTGTCTGAGGCTGGATTTGAACTCAGGAAGATGAGCCTTCTTGACTCTAGACCCAGCTCGATCCACTGCACCTTTAGCATTGTTTTTATTTTCATTATTGTAGTCATCGTGTATGTTGTTGTCTTGTTTCTGCTTACTTCACTGTGTACCAGTTCATACCATTTCTCCCATGTTTCTCTGAATCCCTTATATTCAACATTTATTACAAAGCAATAGTGTATTACATTTTATCCATAGACACAGTTTCTTCAACCATTACCCAATCAATAAGCTTCTAATCCTGTTCCATATTTTTCCTGTTTCAAAAGGTGGTGCTATGAATATTTTGTTACCTATGGGATTTTTCTTTCTGTAGCTGATGTCTTTAGGGCATATGCACAGTAACTAGATTTCTGGATCAAAGAATATGAATAGTGTATTAGCTTTACTTGTGTGTTTTCCAGAACTATTGGGCTGTTTTACAGTTCCACTAATAGTATGCATATCTTCTTAGTTCAACCCCTGCCCCCAACAATTACTATTTCCATTTTTTATCATCTTTGCTAAAATATTCATTTATTCATGTAGTAATCTTCTTTCTGTCCCAAAAGAGTTGTATGTGAAATAAAGATTCATGCAGTTGGGGTAGAAAAGGAGGAAGGTGAGGGGCTAGAGCCGGGAATTGAGTCTGGGGATCATCTCAGGAATGAATCATAGCATGACAGATGATTTTGTTTTATGCTGGAAAGGGGTGCAGTTTATTTTAAAATGAGTTTTTTGGCAATTATTCTATGGAAATCAATAAATAATCTTTCCCTGTTGATGCTGAATAGAAGCTAGGATGGATTTTCTTTTTTTATGAGAAAACCTCTTTCAATATATGCTTTGATTTAGATGTTTTAAATAATAAGAATTTTGAGTGGACTGGGAGAGGACAAATTGAAGATAAAGGCAAAGAGAAAATTAACCTGTATTTGGAATTGGAAACTTACTTTCCACAGTGGACAAAATTCTGGTAAAGTCAGCCAGAGTCAGTAGTGGGGGAGTGGGAAGAGATGGGGAGGGACAAAAAAAATACATGAAAAAGGAAAAAATAATAAATAAATAAGTAAACCAAGTCAGGGAACTGGACTCTGGTCAAGTTCTGGACTCCTGATCTTGATAGATGTGGAGTGAATACTATACCAGATTCATTTTTGAAAGCTAGATACAATCAAGTCAATCCCATTTCCTTAAATATGCAAATATGTATTTTAAACTTGCAAGTGAAATCAACATTCCTTATTTCTTTCAAGTAAACGAAGAGATTAGGAGATCTAGCACATTTAGACTCTCATTGGGTTGCATCAAGGACATACTTGGTTCTTTGGATTAATAGACACATTCATAAATTTAGGGGTTTATTTGACACTTTTTTCACAACAATCCTTGGAGTAAATAGCTCAAATGTTACTGTCCTTGGGAAGTTGAGATGCAGAAAGGTTATTTGTCAGAGTTCATACAACTAGCTGGTACTTAAACTCGGGTCTTCTGACCTAAGACTAGTCCACCACACAGCCTGTGGCATCCTTCATGGGAAATAAAGATAGAAATCAAAGAACTGAGGATTTAACAAATATTAGCATATTATTTATAAATGAAAAAAGTTTATGGAGAATTTCTGAAGCTTAAGTTTTTTTCAAACACAAGAATGTTCTGGAATTCTCTTATGTATTTTGGATTACAATTTCCCGAAGATTGACATTGAAAAGTTAAATACTTTAAGAAATAACAGAATCCAGTTCCTAGGGGACAGGGGAAGGTCAGCAGTGTGGATTTTGCCAGTTGCACACATTTCTCTTCCTCTTTTCTTTTTGTTGATGGCTTGTTATCATTCTTTCTAGACCATAGATGAATTTTATGAGTATAAGAAAACTAGCAGGCACATTGTGGAATGATTTCCACTTTTTTTTAGAAGTGTTGGTTTAATAAATTTAGTGCCAGGTTTTATGGATAGTGCTAGATTTGGAGTCAAAACATCTGGGTTCAAAGTCTGGCTCTCCTATTTATTATCTATGTGATATCAAGCTTTCACTCCGCCTATTTTTCAATTAGTATTTATCATACTGAGCATCACTTGACATCAGTATCTCCCTTTATAAAATGAGGGGGTTGCATTCAATTATTTTGAAGGCTTTTTCCAGATCTAAATCTATTATCTTGTGGTCCGTAATTAATGATTTTAGTACCCCTGACAAGCTTCACAAAATGTACCCACATTATACAGCATGAAACTCTCCTTTAATTCAACTTTTTAAAAGAAATTTGCTTGAAGTTGGATGGCGAGAGAGACTCTGGGCCATTGCCTACCGTGGGCAGAGACCCAGGGACACCATAAGGTTGCTACTAAGGAAGCTGCTGTATGAGGTAGGGGGAGGGGTTGGAAGTGAGGATCTCAATTAAATTTGCAGCTGCCTGGAAGGGGACCCTAACAGCTTTCTATTATACCTAATTAGTCTCCTTTATTAGGTGCTAACTCATTTTTCCCCGTGTTGTGAATAGATATGAGTGCTATGAACACCTTCTAAATGTTTATGCCTAGGACAAAACCCTAATCACCTCACCCTAGTTATGTTTGTGGATGAGGGCAAGTGTAGGGTAGGGAACATAATAGTAGACTTGGAATCATTAAGATCTGAGTTTGAATCCTGCCGCAGACACTAATTATCTCTATGACCTCAGCAAGTCATTCATTTTCTCTGAGTCTCGGTATCCTCATCTGTAAAATACAGAGACTGAATTTAATGACTTCTAAGCCACCTTCCAGCTTTAAATTCATAATCCTATGGATTAGATAATCCATAAACTCCATCCTCACATCAATCTTGGGAGACAGGTGCTATTATTATCCTCCCCATTTTACAGATGAGGAAATTGAGGCTGACAGAGTTTAAGTGACTTGCATCAAGATTTGAACTCAAATCTTCCTGATTCTGAGACTAATATTCTAACCATTGTGCCACTTAGCTGCCTAGAAATAGCTGCCTAATTTCCAGCTGTTCTATTGATCAAAAAAAGTTGAGTTAGCACCTAGTTAAAGAGACCAATTAGGTATAATAGAAAAGCACCAGAGTCTCCTTCCGGGCAACTGTAATCTCAGTTGAGGTCTTAGTCCATGGAATGAAATGAGGGTTCTTGGGATCAGGCAGATCCTGCTTCAAATAGCATCCTGGGCCCCAATTCTAGAGCCAAGAAGTTCTGGGCTGTTTGGTGTAGAAAGTTTATCCTGGGGCATCTAAGCCAGTTCTGTGTCCCCTGGTTTCAATATTCTCATCTGTGAAATGAATATTTGGGGAATGAGAGATACACTAATATGTCTTGGTGGTATAAATGTACGAGTATGGCTAATGCTCTCTCTTCAAGTTGTTCTGGTCACTCTATGTGACCACTCTATCCATCTGATCACCTCCTGTTGGACCCTTGATCCTACACATTATGATAATGTGTTCATGGTGCTGAAACTTTGCCATAACCATGGCTATTGAGAATTTATAGGAAGTCTGTTTTTCTTTGACAGGCAAATTATATTTCCCTGAGAAATGGGAAAGTCTTTATGGAGACCAGCTTATGACTTTTATCAACTTACCCAAGGGAAAATCAATTCAGCAACTGAAGAAATACCAACCAGAAATATCTAAGTTAAATACTTAATTTAGGTTGCCTTACTTTCCTGTGATTGATCTTGGGAAAGTTGCTTGAGTCCTCTCTGTGATTTCCCGGTAGTGCTTTGGGTAGTTTGAAGTTCAATCAACTGGGATTGTTCGTTGTGAATTATTAAGTTAATGAATATCTATGGGTCCCTTGCTAGCAGAATTGAGCTGCTAACTAGAATAAAACAAAACCAAACCAAACAAAAAAAGAGCCAGCTACAGAACAATCTGCAAACAGAACCTGGACACTTGTCTTTTTAATGACAATAATAAGTGATTTTGGGAAGGCTTACCAGTTGAAGGCACAAACTTTTTGCTAATTGTTAGGGCAGCTAGGTGGTGAAATGAATAGAGTGCCAGCCCTGGAGTCAGGAAGACTTGAGTTCAAATGTGACCTCAGATACTTACCAGCTATGTGACCCTGTGCAAGTCACTTAAGCCTGTTTGCCGCAGTTTCCTCATCTGTCAAATGAGATGGAGAAAGAAATGGCAAACCACTTCAGTATCTCTGTCAAGAAAAACCCAAATGGAGTCTGACGACTAAAAACAACTCAATAGCAAAAATAAAAAGATTCATCTAAATGTTCATTCTTAAGAGTTCAGTGTCAATGGTGACAATGTAGCTGATGATGTGCCCTGTGCTGCCTTCCCGTAAACAGGTTGTATTATATACAAGACAGGCAGAAGCCTCTTAGCTTGTGAGATTAAGCTATTGGTAAATCCTTAGTGAGCATTTCTCTGTCCTTCTTACAAAGTAGTTTCTTCCTTCTTATGTCTGTTAGCTCTCTGGAGCTGTGACCTTGTTCCCTCCTCTCTTACAGTGGGGTGTTTATCACAGGGTCATAGAATCACAGATTTGGAAGGGACTGAAGAGGCCATCTAGTCCAAGCCATATCTGTTCTAGACTATCCATTCTCTGCTACCTACCTGATATCAGTGGTCATCCAACCTTCCTCGAGACCACCAGTAGGTGAGATCAAGCAGGCTAGTCCACTTCTGAATAGCTCTACTTATTAAATGAGTTTTTCCTTAAATCAAGCCTAAGTTTATCTTTTTTTTTTTTAAATTTTATTTTCTATCCATTAATTCTAGTTCTGCCTCTGGGACCATGACAAATCCAGTCTTCTATTCTAAGGGAAAGTTCTTCAGAAATACTTGAGATCAATTATGATTTGACCTTTCTTCCATACTCCAAGTCCTCTCTCCAAAAGGCCAATTATCCACAGTGCTTTCAAGCCTTGCTCATCTGACATGACCTCAACATTTTTCATTGTCTTGATTTCTCTCCTTTAAGCCCACTCCAATTTATCAGTTTGTTGCTGTTAAGTCTTTTTTCAGTCATGTCCAACTCTTCATGACACCGTTTGGGGTTTTCTTGGCAAAGATACTAGAAAGGTTGTTTCCTTCTCCAACTCATTTGACAGATGAGGAAACCAAGGCAAACAGGGTTAAATGCCTTTCCCAGGGTCACCCAGTCAGTAAGTGTCTGAGGCTGGATTTGAACTCAGGCAGATGAGTCTTCCTGACTATAAGCCCAACACTCTTGCTTACTGCACCACCTTTGCGATGCCCAGAATTGAGCATAATAACCAGATGTGGTCCAATAGAAGAGTATGTTTTTGATCTTGAATGAATAAAACATATAAATGGAAGCAATCAAGCTTGCTTATGATGCATGGTCTATATATAATGTAGCACATCTATGACTGAAGTAGAAGCATGAATTTGTTTAATTCTTATTTTTGAGTCAGTGTTGGGAGAAAGCACTTTCGATGATTCATTGATTGGTCTCAGGCTGTTCTTATTCCTCTCTCCCCTTGATTCACCTGGATCTGGGCCAGGTTTGGATGGTATGAGCCACAGCTCCTTGGGCTGAAAGGGTGTATTTCAGGAACACTCAGGGGAACAAGGTAGAACAGGGAACTAGCCTCAGGACCATCAACTGAGACATTGAAGACGTTTTCTGTAGATCAGTCAGTTTCCTTGGCATTGTGTGTCTTTTCGGGACAATCTTTCCCATCCCCTTTTCCCACACACTTACACACACACACACACACACACACACACACACACACACACACGGTGGTCCTATTTGGTCCATTGGAAGCAATGGTGTATAGTGAGAAAAGAATAGCAATGCAGTGCTAGAGAGATGGGTTCTAATTTTATCCTTGCTTCTCTTGAATTGCTATGTGACTTGAGTAAATTACAAAATTATCCTGGTACTCTGGAGAAGCGGCATAGCTTCCCAAAGCCCCGGGTTCATGTCTTGTTCCAGGCACATGCTAGCTGTGTGACCACCAGCGCATCATTTTATTCAGTCCTCCAGGCAATTCTCTAAGATGACAGATTACACCGAACTGCTCATCTGCCTCCATGGAGAGTCCCCACATGGGGCTTTCCCTACACTGATGCAACCACACACTCAGACCTAAACAAATAACTTGGGTCGTTATCTCTGTTCTCTTTAAAAGAAGAAGAACAGTAATGATAATAAAATGCCCACATTTTCTTGCTGTACAAGGAAGTACCAGGAAAGTGAGTGAGCAAATGTCAGCCTAATGAAGAACTGTGAGATGATCCCATATGAAAATCAACTGAAGAAACTGGGGGCATGTAACCTGGAGAAGAGAAGACTTAGGGCATATGTAGGGAGACCCGCCATCTCTTTCTAAACATTTGAATGTCTATGTTGTAGAGGATCTAGATTCTAGATTTATACTATTTGGCTTCAGGGGGACGAACTAGTAGCTAAGGCTAGACTCTAGAGGCTTGATATGAGGGAAAATCTCCTAAGAATTAGAGTTTTCTAAAAACAAAATGGGCTTTTGAGTTACAGTAGACACTGTTAGGATTGGAAAGAGAACCTGTGCCACAGCTAAATTTTAGAAGAAAAATGATCACAAGCCTCTGTGAGGACTATCTCTCTTAATGAAAGCTTCATGTTAAGGATAATATAGACAGGCTCATAGGACCATACATTTAGAACTGGAGTGAACCTTCAAAGCCATCAAGTCTAACTCTCAATTTTACAGACAAGGAAACTCATGCCTAGAGAGGTTAACTGACTTGCAAAGGTCACAGAGGTGGTATTAGAGACAGAACTGGGACTTGAACCCTGGTCCTTTCTTCTCCCAGGCAGACACCCCCAATTCCTTCAACTCATTTCACAGGAGATGATCTGATGGTTCTTTACCATCCTGGTTATCCTCATAGGATCTTACGCTTGAAGGTTCTCATAGACTGCAGGAAGACAGTTGGACCTGCCTCCAACACTTTCCACCTTACCACTGTACCACATTACTCCCAACAAAGCTGTACTTGCTGAGGAGCTGGAAACACTATTTTTTGCAAAAGAGATGGATTTAAAGGTCCATTATGGGAAACTGAGTCCGATTCGATGAGCGACAAAGGGAATGAGAAGATGAGATTGTGCAAACAGAGAATATAGAAAGATAGATTATCAGGAAGGAATCCTTAGACCTTTCAGGAGGGAGGATTTCCATGTCTAAAGGCAAGTATATGTGGTAATTGTTAATTCCTCATGCACAGAGAGAAGAGTACATATTTTGGCATGGAGGGACGGGTGGCGGGAATTAGGGGCAGAGGAAAAACTGAGGATACTCATGTATATTTGGGAGTGATTCCTGAAAAGACTCACCAAAATTGGCATGATCCTAGGTAACCAATGGACTCATTCCCTTAGAGGTCCACATATACTGAGTAATATTAATAATAACATATTTATGTATATATATATGTGTGTGTGTGTATATGTATACATTTCACATATTATATATTTCTCACATATTATATGTTATATATTGTATATTAAATATCTCACATATATTATATATCACATATTATATAATATATTGTATATATTATATATCTCACATATTATGTCACATATATTATATAATAGATTGTATATATTATATATATGTCTCACATATATGTGAAGTGCTTTGCAAGCATTTCATTTGACCCTCACAACTCTGGGTCATTTTATCCCCATTTTACTAAAGAATAGCAAATAAAGCCTATATCATGAATTGTCCAAGTTACGCCTTTGCCCCTGGGGTCATAACCTCATGAAGAATGAAAGAAGGATGGCTATCAGAGACTATTATTTTTATATCTTTAATAAAATATGAAACTTGGTAAGAGAAGCATGATCATTTCAGAGGTAGAACAAGTCTAAGGGGACCAACAGCATCTCCTGGGAAGATAAGTACAGTACATTCTGAGCATGGAGCACGTCGTTATGCCATGAAGTGGCTCATTTTATGAGCAAGAGGCCTGCTGCAGCAGCCAGCAGTACACAAATCAGGCCTCCGGGTACAAGAATGAGATCTATGGAGATCTCATTACCAATTGTTCTCAACAGATTCAGGGACTCCTTGCCAAACAAGAGGCCAGTGACCCGACACAAAGTCTTTTGTGATTCTCGGGGGGGTATCTTGCCAAAAACACTTTGCAGAAGAAACCTGACACACGCAGCACACAGAGTGATCATTTTAGGGCCCTCATCTTCAGAATCAATCAGTCTTTAAAAATTCACCGGTCTCACATGTCCTTTTCTAGAATGGTGCTCAGCTGCTTCGGGTCCTGATTTTGTGCATATTCCAACAAATCTGGGTCTTTGGAATAAGACGACATCTCCACGGGTAAGAGGAAACTCACTGCCTTTATCTTGTCCCTAAGAAAGCAGTATGGAAGAAGGGAAAGTTAGGATTTCGGCTGAGTGCTCAAGCAGTCAGGCCCAATTTGATTCTAAAATGTTTAGCATTTTGTCAAATGCTTAGTATTTACATGCTTTTTCTTAAAAAAAAAAACAGCATTATTAAACTTAGAATGCCAGAGGAGTGAGACAATGAAAAGAATGCTAGCTTTGGAGTCAGAGAATATTAGTTCAAATCTTACATCTGTTTGACCTTGGGCCAGTCACTGGCTCTCTCTCAGAGCTTCATTTTCCTCATGTGAGAATTGAAGGTGTTGGACTAGACTGCCTTCTAGCTCTCAATCTATGATCCTATGAATTTAGAGATGGAATCCAACCTCCTCATCTCAAAGGTGTCAAAACCGGGGCCCTGAGAGGGGAAATCACCTGCCCCTAAATTACTTTTGATTACTTATTCAGTAATAAAACAGGAAAATGGCAATGAGGAGCCTGGAATATAAAAGAGAACCAGATACAGATTCCCACCTTACTGTGTGATCTTGGATGAGTCATTTTACTTTATTGGGTATCTCTGTAGAATGTGAGAGTTGGGCTGGATCATTCTAAGATTCCTTCCATTTCTGAATCCTATTCTACTCCATTTAGATGGTCTCTCAGATCCCTTCTAATAGTCTATGAGAAACTTCAAGCTTATGATCCTATGAGGGTAACCAGGATGGTGAAGAGCCATGAGATCATTCCAAATGAAGAGCAATTGAAGAAAGCAGAGGTGTCTAACCTGGAGAAGAGAAGACTTAGGGTGCGTGTAGGGAGGGACACGGTCTTTTTTAAAAAGTATTTGAAGGGCTGTATCTAGAAGATCTAAGCTTTAGATTTATACTGGAATTTATACTGGTTTTAGGAAGGACTAGGAGCTAAGGGTACACACTGGAAGCTTGAGATTAGGAAAAACCTTCTAGTAATTAGAGCTTTCCAAAAGCAAAATGAGCGGCCTGGGAAGGGAGTGGGGGCAGGGTGGAGAGGGAAGGGGCCTGGGGCAGAGAAAGGCAGTGATTTTCCCATTAGAGAAGTCTTTTAAGAAGAGGCTGGATATTATAGGTCCATTTATTTAGACTTGGATGAGAATTATTTGGATGATCATTCTGTCCATTTCTTGTTTTATTTGCCATGGTATTTTATAGATTTTTGGTACAAAATCATCCCAACCTGCTTCTGAGAATATGCCTGGAAAGGGCTCAGTTCAAAGTGATTGCTAATTCTTCACACCTGCATGGACTAGCCCCTCCCTACCTCTCAGGGCCATAACTAGGAAGTTTTGCACTTTGGATAAGCATCAGAAACCATACTTAAGGCATGTGACACCCTCATTTGGAGGGAATAGACATCATTCTCCTGGGGAAGATGCAGGGATCCTAGGTCACTATACTTTGGGAGGGCTACCCACCTCACCCCTCCTTACCCCATTCCCACAAGAAGAAGGTCAATTGATGGCTTTCTATTTAAATTAACCTAAGCATTTGGGTTTTTCTTTTTCACTGAATTTTGAATTTCATTCATGTAGGAACTCCCAGAGAGGAAATTCTTTCTAGTAATGCTGATTTGTCCAAGGTCACACAGCCAGAACATTAAAAATAAAAGAATTGAACTAAGGCTTTTCTGATCTAGAGGCCAGCTCTCTCTACTACTTAGGGAAGGTTGGGGAGGAGGGGTGGGGCTGGTGGTGCGGGAAGTTGGGGAGTAGGGAAGGGAGGAAGGGAAGGTAGGTGGCAGTGATGGGGCGAAGGCAGGGCAGATTATGATGTAATTAAGAAATGTTTAATTAAATAATACAAATAAACAATAATTATTAATTAAATAATAAATAATGTAGCTCTCAGGGAACCATTGCTATTTGAGTTTGACACCCTACTCCCTCTCTCATTCCTAGCTATCAAGAACAGCTTCACACTTGGCTTTTTGTAGGGACGGGGTGGGGATTGGTTATTGAGTAAGAAACTTTTGATTAATTTGCTAGCTGAAGAAGATCATTACTTCTCACTTTGGCCTCTGAGAATTCTTCCGCATGTCACTTAGCTAGTGGTCAGTCAATGATAAGAAAAAGTTGTTGTTATTGGTCCTTTGTTCTTAAAGAGGACCAATCACATCATGAGGGTGGTGTCTATATATATATATATATATATATATATATGTATATATATATACATATATATATGTATATATATACATATATATATACATATATATATGTATATATATATACATATATATATATATATATGTATATATGGGTGAACTGGATTTAAGTGAGTCAGAGCTTTGCAAAGTTGTCAGCCTCACTCTCTCCTCCAGAGTTGGATCCAGGAACTAGAATAGGGGTGGGGTTAAAGAAACAACTTTGGGTCCTGAGAACTTGTTTTTTTTTTCTTTGAGGGGCAAGGTCATACAGCTACTACATATGTCAAGTATCTAAGGCTGGATTTGAACTCAGGTCCTCCTGACTCCAGTGCTGGTGCTCTACTCACTGTGCCCCCAGCTGTCTAAAAACTTCTTGTTTTTTTAAAAAATATTTTGATAATTATATTTCCGAATAACTAGTTTCCTTTGTAATTCCACATTTTTTATATTATGTATTTAAAAACATTATTCTGAGGATCACTAAGGGGTACACAGCACAAAACTGTTATGCACCCAGGCAATACTTTTGAGGAAGGAACGTAAAAAGGATTTCAAGCTCTCCATCCCCAACACATGGGAAATATCATGTCAGAGTTGGAAAGGACTCAAGTTTATCTAGTCCACATCTTTGATTTTACAGAAGAGGAGACAAAAGCCTCCTAAAGGTTAAGTGACTAGCCCAAGGTCACTGAGTAAGGCTCAATCAAATCTTACAGAAACTGAGGTGAAGAGGAGGTAGAGGGAAATGGGAGACCCACTCTCACAGACTCACATAATGTTAGTACTAGAGGAGACCTTGAGTCCAAATTGTCTAAACCCTTCATTTTACAGATGAGGAAAGAGAGATCAGTGTTAGGAGTAGGAGTAGGTCCCAGTTCTCCTGGACTAGAGTCCAGAGCTCTTTTAACCAGGTTGTTGAAATTTGAACTCCCTCAGGGGGACAAGGGGATTGACCTTTTGGCAGCATAAACTGCTTGGAAATAAATTCCTGCTATTGGGAAGGCTGAAGCTGGGGGATCACTTGAGCTCTGGAGTTCTGAGTTGCAGTAGAATCAAATGTTCATGCACTCTGTTCTGCAGAAAAATTGAAGCAATTGGGAGGGCAGAGCTTTGAGGCAATCCAGAGAGATTGGGTGGCAGAAAGATTCCTGGGAAGAATGGCGTTCCATGAGGGGCTGGCTCCATTTCTGGGCTTATGTTTTTCCCCAAGAGAAGATTTATTCTTGTCAAAACAGTATTTGGTTACTGCTTACATAAAAGGAGGCTCAGTAGGTTTCAGATGATGGGTTTTGTAATGGACAAAGGAGAAAGAGGTTTATTTGAATGCATTTAATAAGCTGTCTAGAAGGGAAAGGAAGAAGCAAAGTTCACAAGTAATAAGCTGCATTGTGTGTATGCCAAAAGTTGTGCTCCACTTTTTCAACAACAGAGCTTACTTTTCTTCCTTTGAAGTAGAACAAATTGGAATATTATTCAAGGAAGGGAGGGAGGGGATGGAAAAGGAGAAAGGAAGAAAGACAAAAAAGAAAGGAAGGAATAAAGGAAAGAGAGAAAAGGAAAAAAGAAAAAGGGAGGGAGGGGAAGAAAAGGGAAGAGAAGGGAAGGGAAGGAAAGGAAGGAAGGAGGCAAAGAAAGAAAAGGAATAGTGGAAAAGCTCATGGAGAAAATTGATTCTTCATGTGATTAAAAAAATCAACCCAAGTAAACTGATTCTCAATATTTCTTTATAATTTCTCTCAAAGGGTACTATTACAATAAATGGCTCTACCAAACAGTAGGATGGATAATGATCTGATTTTGAATTATTTGGCCATTTAACCTCCAAGAAAGCAATTGGAAAAATGGAAATGACTACAACTTAGCAAATGACTTGCATAACTTAATACAATTAAACTTATACTTGTGCTTTTAGGTGCTCAGTCGTCACACTCAACTCATGCATAAAGTGGTCAGTGTATATATATATATATGTATATATATATATATATACACACACATATATTAACTGATTAATATTGACCTCAGATGGCATTACTTTTTAATGCAATACAACACAGTTTGTTCTTTCAATTATTGCCAATATGCAACTTAAAATGGGCCGAGTTCCAAAATTTTATTTTGGAATTTGGAAGACACGACACTATGAATGGTGGTCGTGATCCCTGGGTCTTCCACAAAAGCCTACTTAACCCTGAATTTACAAAAGTCTGAACTAATCATACAAAGCTAGTCTATGGTTCAATGAGAAGTCCCAGGGGAGATTCCTCCTGTCCACCATTTCTCTTCTGGGTACCTAGAGTGTTGCAAGGAGGAAAGCCAAGAACCAGGGTTGGTGAAGACTTCTTGCTGTCTCTTCAGGTCTCTGCAAGAATTTGTGCCCACCCCCAAAACCCATGACGTGAGCCTGCTATTTAAATTATGGATAGTCCACAGTTCTAATAATCCATATATTTCATTTCCAAACCAGTACACACAATATAATAGCAACACAGTTTTTCGTAAGATGAATAAAAAAGTAGCTCCTAGTTATGAGCAGAAATCAAATTATAAAGTCTGAAAACAATATAGTAACTTTCCGTAAAATTGAGCCCAATCTTCTAAAAATTCTCTCTTTAGCAAAATAGGAGAACTGACTCTTCAGGTAACCATTATAAAAATAAATTTTAAAATCAATCTCTATAAACGTTAACTTAGCCCTCTGACACACACACACACACACACACACACACACACACAATCTCTAATTAGAGACCAACTTTTCAGACAATATCCTACTTCCTATTGACCTTGCATCTATACAAGGGCCAGTGAAAGCTTTGGGAAGTGACAAATTAGCAGAAATGTCACTGGGTTATTGTTTCTTAACAGCCAAGACAGAACTTCCTACTTCACCATTTTTTTCGACAAGTGTTTTCTGTGCTGTTTAAGGGAAGGTTGCTAGCCCAAACCCAGGTTTTTTGAATTTGGAGTCAGAGGACTTGAGTTCAGATCCAATCTCTGTGACTTAATCTGGCTGGGCTTCATTTTCCTCATCTGTGAAATGGCAGGGTTTGACTACATGACTTCTGAAGTTCCTTCCAACTCTATGATTCAGAAAATGCTAATTTCTTGTCATATTGGTAAACGAAGTTTGTTTATCACCTTTCTTCACCTCCCTCAAAGCAGAAAACTCCCTACACTTGACTTCTGAGTTGAAATGAGTCATGGTGGGTGTCCTCAAGGTTACTGCTGGACCATTTTCAATCCTCTAGTTGGTAGGTCCAATTTTTGGAGGTACCTATAATAGTGTGGTATTTCATTAATATGAGCTCCTTGAAGGCAGGGGCCATGTTTTCACCTTTTTTCGTATCTCCAGTACTTAGAAGGAAGGAAGGAAACAAGCATTTATTAAGCACCTACTGTGTGCCAAGAACTTTCTAAGCACTTTAAAACATTGTCTCATCTGATCCTTACAACAACTCTGGGAAGCAAATATCATTATCATCCCCACTTTTTTACAGTTGAGGAAACTGAGGCAGACAGACTTGTTCAAAATTACCTAGATAGTAAACGTATGAACAGATTTGAACTCAGGAGATCTTGTCTCCAGGCCCAGCACTCTATTCATTATGCCACCTAGCATATTGCTTAATAAATGCTTGTTGATGGATTTATGTGATCTCATACATTGCAAGTATATATATGTAAAATACATATATATGTGTGTATGAATACATGTATATGTATGTGTCTGTGAGTGTTTTTGTGTATATATGTAGATGTATGTGTATGAGTATGTATGTATATATACATATATGTACATAATATATTACCTGCATTTAAAAACATGGTCTTGAAAAGTCCTTTTATTAGAGGTGTTGCTGGTAAAACAATCCGCTGCAAACCCGTTTCCATCTTCGTTGGCTAGCTTTGTAACTGGAGAGCGGGCTGGTGATTTCATTATTCCCCCGACTTCTAGAATTTCGCTGCTCGGGTGTCTTTTTCCTGATTTACAATGCTCATGGGCCACAAAAGAATGAACAGATGAGGAAATGGTATAGCGTCTAACGGTCATGATATTACCTGTGTAGCAGACATTCACGAAAATAAAATTCACCCATTTAATTAAGTCCACAAACAATGTATTAAATTTCTGCTTTGGAGTTTGTCAAAAGTCAGGCATTACTGATTAAAGGGAATATTTCATTCTGGCATGAAGTGAGTGGCCTGGTCCGGTGGGAAGGACTTCAGATTATTTATCTGCTAATTTGGGTTTCAATCTGGTTTCTAGCCCTAGTTTGCTATATGACCCTGGGAAAACAATGGATTTTGTATCTGTTACTAGAGATAAAGGCTAGCTAAAGGCAGCTTGGTGGTATGGTAGATGGAGAACTGGGCCTGGAATCAGAAAGACCAGAGTTCAAAACCAGCCTCAGACACATCATAGATGTGTGGCCCTGGGCAAGTCACTTAAATTCTGTTTGTCTTAGTTTCCTCATCTGGAAAATGGAGATAATAATAACACCTACCTCCCAGGATTATTGTGAGGATCAGATGAGATAATTGTAAAATGCTTTGCAAACCTTAAATACTACATAAATGCTAGTTATTAGTATTATTCGTCTTTAAGTCTTTTATTCATGCAATCCGTGAGCACCTTGTTCCCCATTTGTAAGAGATGGAGTCTGTTGTCCCTGTAACCAAGGAGTCTGATTAAAAACTTTAGTGAATTATTGACTTGGATGATGATGATTATTATTCTTATGTTATTATTATTATTAATATTATAACTGGCATGCTTTAAAATTTGTGAAGCACTTTCTCCACATACACACACAAATAAAATATATGTTTTATAAATATATATGTACAAATATAATTTAATTTACCGCTCACAAGATCCCTGTGGGTTCATTACCATTTTATAGATTTACTGAAGAGGAAAGGCCCAGAGAGATTAAGGGGCTTGCCCACAATCACACAACTCTCAAGTGTCTGATGTGGGATCTGAACCCACAAAGGTGAGATGGTGGATAAAGTGCTGGGCCTGGAGTCAGGAAGACTCTTTTTCCTGAATTCAAATTCAACTCCAGCTGTGTGACCATAGGCAAGTCACTTCATCCTGTTCGCTTCAGTTTCCTCATCTGTAAAAAGAGCCAGAGAAGAAAATGGCAAACCACTCCAGTGTCCTTGCCAAGAAAACCCCAAATGGGGACGCTGCTGAAAAACGACTTAAACTAGGCTGACGCCAAATCCAATAATTATTCTCGAATACCATGATGCCTGGAAATAAATATGATCCATTTCCTTCTGTTGCCCAGATAAACAAGATCCGTCCTCAGACACCTGTGTGCGGTAATTCCCATTTACATATCACAGGATGGTAATACTAACAGCTGACATTTACACACAGCTTTCAGTTTTAAAGAGCATTATAACCACACATCTCATCTGGTGCTAGATAAGAGCTGGAAAGGACCTTAAAGATCAGTTAGTCAAAGTTCTTCATGCTACCAATGAGGACAGGAAAGCCCGGAGAGGCTAGTGGTGACTTGGCCAAGGTCTCACAGCAGAGCCAGGATTAAAACCAGAGTAATTTTCCTCCTAGAACAGTGCTATTTCTGCTCTGCTGCTTTGTGAATCACTTTAAAAGGCTTTCATATGTTGAATGTCATTATCATCATTTTACAGACAAGGAAACATGTATTTAGAGGTTAAATAATCCGTCTGTATGGAGTGGTAAAGTTAAGACTGGTACCTAGGTCTCGACTCCACACTTGATATATGAGTATTCATATTAACCAAGTCACTTACTAAGAAATGATATACCAGGCTGTATTGTCGTTGGGGAATGTATTCATGAAGGTGGGTAAGATTCTTTGCAGAGGTTTGTGAGACCTTGCACACATCCCAGTTCATAAAATTTGGATCTAAAGCTAGAAGGGACCTCAGAGACCTTTTAATCCAACCCCTTCATTTTACAGATGTGGAAACTGAGTCCCAGGGACATTTTAGCAAATTGCTCAAAGTCAAACAGTGGCGAAGGTAGAATTTCAATCCAGGTCTTCTGACTCCAGAGTCTGTGCTCTTAAATTTTGCATTTTGTGTGCTACATTTTCATAGCTCATTTGAAATCATATGGTTTAAAAGAGAATTCTGTTTTTCATGTGGCTAGAAAGAGCTTGTTGCTTTTTCTCTCCCCAGGTCTACTTGGGGACATCTTTAACTGCCCTGAAATAAGCTTCTCCAAGACATCTTTGATTAGCTAACTTTGCACCTAAAAGCCCAGCAGAGACCGTTGTGTAGAATACAAGTAAAATAAAGTCTCCTATTTGGGAAACAGAGGGCTTTCTCTGGCTAGTGTGGATGCAAGTGAGGAGCAGCAGGAGATGCATGGTACCTTTGGGCTCCTTTAGGGCCAGAGCAGAATCCGCTGAGACCGTCCTGTGAATGGCTGTGGGTGCAATGACAGATTCTCCTCCCAGAGCGTTGGGCTTTCTGGCTCCCTCTTTTTCTTCTCTGTTTCCTTCCAATTTATTTTCCCAACCAGAGGCCCTCTGGCTGGTGAAGTCCAGCTCTACTCGGAGGGCCTTATTCTCCCTTTCCAGCTTGCTGATCTCAGAACGCATTTCCTGGATGACCCTCATGAGCTGGGTATTTCCTTCCATCTCCTTTTGCCAGCTGTCCACTGCTAGCCGTTTGGGGGTAGTCAGGTCACCTGCTGCTCCTGCTCGTGCCTGAGATAAGCCACCTTATCAGGGTACCTGGCTGCTCTTGTCCTTAAACTCTCCTGAACAATAGATGTCCTCCCTCCCTGTATCCAGGTCAATGCCATCTTTCAGCACTTAGGGGGAGCTAGGATTCAGTTATCAAGGTACTCGGAGGGTCCCCATGATTTATTCATTTAGGGTTTCAATTTTCAGGATAGAACTTTTCTTCTGATCATTTCCTTTCACATAGATCGGTGGACTCAGGGTTATTTCCCTATAGCTAAAGGAGAAAAAAGCCCTCCAACCCCCTCCCCCAATTGTTAACATTTTAATCCCTCTTTTAATCTATCTAAAACAGGGGGTTTTAACCTGGGGTCTAGAGCCCTAAGTGGTCTGTAGGTAGATTTCAGGAGGTCTGTGAACTTGGATGGAAAAAAAGGACATCTTTATTTTCACTAACCACTAACTGAAATTTAACATTTCCTTCAATTTTTTGAAAATTATTATTCTGAGAAGGGGTCCACAGACTTCACCAGACTGCCTGCCAGTGAGACCCACGATACAAAAAACGTTAAGAATCACTGGTCTACGAAACATCGCAGTCCTTCTCCAGACCTATTTGTGAGTTCCCCTCTCCCGCCCACTTAGTAACCAGAGGACATTTTCAAATGGCATCTCCATGGCAAAATGCTTCAGATGATTACAAAGCATGTCGAAAGGGACGTGGATGAAGACTCTTCTCATAAAAATGTTTCCTAGTTTTATTCCCATGCGATGAATTATTAATTTTGGCTCTGGGCACAAAAGAATCATGGCATCTTTAAGAGCACAGGCACAGAAAGTACATGGGTATGATTAAAATGTGATGACGACAATGGCGACCATGTTGGTTATGAGGAGGGCCCAGGCACAGCAAGATGTCACTCTTGGGCATCTGTGCTTTCTGTCTTTGTTGTTCCTCTGTAGAAGGTTTTCCAGCAGTGCAAGGAATGTGTTCTGAGACTGTAAGGGGAGATGAACTAGATATTAATCTTGCATGAGAAAGGAAATGTGATCTGAAGTGCATCCTTCATTACTTGTTTCCTGAAAAGGTTTCTTTGTTGCAAATGAAAAGCAAGAATCTTAAATGAGTACCATTTTCAAGAACAGCATGTTTTTGGAAACTCCATGAATACTTAAACATAGAAGTCCTGTTTCAGGATAGAGATAGCTTTACCTTAGAGGTGGTGCCATGGGACACAGAGCACTGGGCCTGGAGTCAGGAAGATCTGAGTTTAAATCTGGCCTCAGACGCTTACTAGGTGGTGCACTGGACAGAATTCAAATGTGACCTCAGATACTTATTAGCTGTGTGACCCTGGGCAAGTCAGTTAACCCTGTTTGCCTCAGTTTCCTCATCTGTAAAATGAACTGGAGGAGAAAATGGCAAACCACTCCAACATCATTGCCAAGAAAACCCCAAATGGGGTCATGATGAGTGGGACGTGGCTGAAATGACTGAACAGTAATTACACTTTATAACGGTGTGATCGTGGGCAAGTCATTTAACTTGTAAAACGAAGATCAAAGTACCACGTACCTCCCATGGTTGTTGTGAGAATCAAATGAGAGATTATTTGTGAAGTTCTTAGTGTCTGGTATATTGGAGGCACTTCATAAATGCCTGTTTCCTTCCTTTTTTCTTTTTCCTTCTTGAGTAGCCATAAGGGAGTGGTAGAGCTTTATTTGGACTCTTTATCCTGGATCTGCTCTGCCTTGGAACTGAACTGAGAAAGACACTTTCCTCTCTCTTCTTTCTGTTTTTTTCTTTCTTTGCTAAGCATTGGGAAGTCAACACGACCTTCGTTCAGGCAGGCATTGGAATCCTTTTGTAAGACTAGTGGGGTATACAGTATATTTCAGGATGATCGTTAAGGATTCTATTTTCATTACGTAGAAGTCATTTTAAACAGATCTGTACATTTGTTTCTGAGTTAATAGTCCTAATAGTCTGTGTGCTGGGTAGTTCATCTTATGTTAGATCTGAATGCTTGTTGTTGATTTAGGAATTCTAATAACCCATATGCTTCACGCGCCCTCTCTCTAGAGAAAAATTGAATATTTATTTTGTGAGGTTTAGCTTTGCTGACATTTTATGTCAAGTCCAGAAGTCTTGACTTCCAACAGATTTGGTTTATTAGCACCTATGTAAGGGTCTCAATGGTAGCCAGGTGACACAGTGAATAGAGTGCCTGGCCTGAAGTTGGGAAGACTCATCTTTCTGAGTTCAAATCTGACCTCAGACACTTACTAGCTGTGTGGCCCTGGGCAAGTCATTTAACCCTGTTTGCCTCAGTTTCCTCATCTGTCAAACAAGGTGGAGAAGGAAATGACAAACCACTCCAGTATCATTGCCAAGAAAACCCCAAATGGGGTCATGAAGAGTAAGAAATGACTGAACAACGAAGGGTCTTGATAGTTTCTTCACCCTGCTAAAAGATGAAGCCCCAGAGGACGCTCAAATCCTGAGTCACCTGGTTAAAGTGAGGCTTGCAGTAATTGCTGAAATCCTCTTTTCCTGAAGGTGTGGAGTTGACTATCAAGTAGGCACCACTTCCTCAGGTGTTCCCTCCCTCCCTTCCCCCCCCTTCCTTCCCCCTCCTTCCTCCCTCCCTCTCTCCCTTCTTCCCTCCCTCCCTCTCCTCCAGCATGAATCAGTGCCAGTTCCCTGGTCTAGGCTCCTTTTCGTTCCCTCCTCCCTCACCCCGCCAGTGCCTGGTCCTTCTAGAACCAGATAACCTTATAAAAACCCAATGGAATTCCACCCCGAATCCCCATAGGAAACAGGTTTCATTATTCCCAACTGCCCCCTCTTATTAAATTTCCCCTCAATAAAACTGCCTGGATTTATTTTCTGTTTGCTGACTCTGTCATACTTCCTAGTACACCATTTTGAAATCTTGCACCTCACAATTCCTCAAGGCACCTGCATTGTGGAAGTTTGGGCTGGCTCCTGAGACTACTGAAACCACAGTACAGTAAAATGGAAATGCAGTAATAGGGTGCCCTTACCGGAGGAGAGTCTGAAATGTTTCAAGGAAATAGAACTGTCTCCAGGGGCCTTCCTCCAATTCCAAAGGGAAATTGTATTTTATTAGCCTTTTATTTTATTGTTTAATGTTTTTGAACTTTAAATATTAGATTTTTATGGCTTCTGAGAACCTACTGCATTTTCAACAAGGAAAACCTTGAATCTGTAAGACTATGCCAGAATTAGCCTAGTGTATGACAACCTGACATGGTGTGATTTGAAGATCCCGAGACCTTCCCCACAACTCTCTCCAAATATCTCACTCACTGGACTGCTACAATGCCTGAAATTCTATCCTTAGAGATTTATTCTTTGGAGTTAAATTATTACTTTTTTGAGAATTTCTTCTAGTTTAAAATGCAGATATCTTATGGGAGCTTGTTCATTCATCAATTTCATCACCTATTCATAAATTCAACATATATTAAGTGCCTACTAGATGTACTAAAGTCCTATGCTGACTCCTTATCATGGTGTGGAGAAGACTCTCAGTCCTTTCAGGATGTGCCAGCAGACTACAGCCTGTGGCAGATCATACTTGGCTGGAAGTGTTTCCACTAAAGGCTTGGTCAGTGATGTTTGTGGAGTGAGGGCAGTGCCATTTTTGAAAAGTTTTATGTGACTAAGTTGCTGTTTGTCCTTCTTTCTCGAAAAGGACCAGAGTGATGTCTTGACGTGCCTGTGAATGGGATTACACAATCGCACAAAGTGGGCAGCCTCACTCTCATTCTGAGTCATCAAAGTCTAGTCACAGGACAAAACGTCAAGATGATTGGAGATGGCCCAGGATGCAGAGGAAGACGTTGGCTTCTTAGATGCCTGACCAAGCTCTGATCACACGCATAGTCTGGAGGCCATACCTGGCCTCAAGGCTGCAAGCTCCCCACCCTTGCTCTAAGTGCACCACAGTGCACGCTTCTGCTGCCTTTGTGGCCATTGGAACAAACTGTTTTCATCTACCCATTGCCCCAGGGAAAGTTTTCACATGCTTGGGGTAGACATCCTCCTAACTCACCAAGAGGTTTGAGGCCCACCAGCTACCCCCTGGGGTGCGGCTGCTGTGCATGCTACCGCTTTTTGGAGCCACAGTGACTAAGCATCTTCGCTTTGACCTTGAAATACTTGAATGCGCTTCCCTCAGCTCAAATAAATATGTTTAAGCAACTTTCCATTAGGATGCAACATATTTGTGACCACCAGATCTCATGGTACTATAGGCTCCAGTAAAGACTTTTCCAATATGGGATCCTAATACCTCATGAGTTAAATTTCACTTATTCATTTCAGTAATTTTTTAGTTGTATCTGACTCTGTGACCCCATTTAGGATTTTCTTGGAGTGCTTTGTCATTTCCTTCTCCAACTCATTTTACAGATGAGGAAACTGAGGCAAACAAGGTTAAATGACTTGCCCAGGGTCACACAGTAAGGGTCTGAGGCTAGCTTTGAACCCAGGAAGACAAGTCTTCCCTGACTCCAGGCCAGGCTCTCCATCCACTGTACTACCTAGCCACAATAGATGCTTCTAATTGGTTGTAGGCTCTAGCAAACCTAAAATTCTATATAAATCAAATCTGTACCCCCAGAAAGGGCTGATACCAGCAAATGGTCTTCCTTTTATCACCCTAATAAATTTTTTTCCTTTCAGTTTGACTGAAAGTTTGACTTTCAGTTTCAGTTTGACTTTATTTTTTAATATTTTTGTGGTAGCTAGGTGATGCAGTGGATAGTTCACTGGACTTGGAGTCAGGAAGACTGAATTAAAATCTAGCCTCAGACACGTACTAGCTGTGTGACCCTGAGCAAGTCACTTACCTTCTACCTCAGTTTCCTCAACTGTGAAATGGGGATAATAATAGCATCGACCTCTCAGGGTTCTTGTGAGGATCAGATGAGATAATATTTGTGAAGAGCTTTGCAAATCTTAAGGCACAATATACATCCTAGCTTCTATTTATCATCATCATTATCATCATCATCATTATTCCTCCAACATTGTAGATCTACTGATGGGTAAGAATCTCCCTGGATTCTCTAGGAACGCAGACTGAGAAATTCTTTTTTATTGTAGTGTATGTCTGTTGTTATATTAGGAAGGCAGAATTTATGATTTCAAAGAGAATCTCATATGTGCCTAAAAGGTCCGGAACCGCAGGATATAAGGAATTCTCTAGGTAGAAGGCAGGAGAACTAAAGCATGTATTTACACTCCACAGTAACAATCCCACAAACCAGCGTCCCCATTTTGATATTTTCATCAAAAGCTTCCAGGCCCAATAAGTCCGCCTCACAAGAGTAACTAGGAGGCCACAGAGAAGCGAGATGGTATAAGGCAAAATCGTATACATGCTTCCCCTCTACGGTAAGAAGATTACCCACTAGCCTCTAGTCAGCTCTGCTACCGGCAGCTCAGCTTCAGCTGTAGGCATCTCTGGTTCCAACCGGAAAAGGAAAGGAGGATCTTCAAGCTGTCCTCTCCCCTCTTATAGAGTTTTTGACATCATCAAGCGCCGCCTGAACGACCAGGGCCGATTGGTTCTTGACTTGGCCCCTCCCCCAGCGTAGACCACGTTAACACACCTCCCCTCAGCCAGCGCCACGACTCATCACACAGGAAGCTCTGGTCCTGCCCCGGAAGAGCAAGCCCCAGCGTCCAGGGAAGCTCAACGAGGCAAGCTGAGTCATTCAAAGAAAACAAAGTCCATTCTGGCTACAGTTGTCCAAGGACTAGCCTAGGTAAATGGAGAGATACTCATTAGTTGGTTGGTTGTAGGGAGATTATTAGTAGAGATTATTAGTAGGTTGGTTATAAGGAGATTCATATTGACCATAGCAATTAATAACAAGGTCTAGAGGTCTTTTGCTCTATGTTACTGAAAATGGTAGCCACACTTATAAAATTGTATGGATTGTTGAAGTATTAATGTTTGTGAAAGCCACCGTGATAGGAGCTAAGGATACAGAGCTAAGTTTGATTGAGGCTGTTCTTTCAAGGAATTTACAAGAGAATGAGGGGACTGGTGAGTGCCCCCATATAAGATCGAGGTCAAATTTAAGAAATTTGAGAAGAGGACCACTTTACTCTGTAAGTGGCGATGGTGGTCAAAGAAGCCTTCATGAGGGAGGTGATGTTTGAACTGACTCTTAAAAGGTAATAGAGTACTAGATAGAAAAGAGGGAAGGGTGTGAACAAAGGCATGGAGTTAGGGAATGGAATGAAAAGTCTAGTCTAGATTCATTGCAATGTAAAATACTTTAAATCATCATTCATTAGCACTTTTGCTTCATTAATCAACCAGTAAATTTATTAGCTGCCTAGCATATGCCCAGCATTGTTCATCTGATAATAGAATTAATTTATAGATCTATACGTGGAATCTTGAAGAGAGCAGTTGCTAGGGTTGGTTTTTGCCACTTGGCAAGCTGTTGATGTTGGCAAGCTCCTCTGCTTGGCAAGCAGAGGAGATCCATGTTTCAGGTAGGGGTTGGTTTCAGATCCCGCAGCACAAGGCAGAATTTGCTCTTCTGGCTCTCTCTGTGGATAGATGACTATAGTACTAGGACTACTAGGACCCATACTCCTCCCTTCTGCAATGTCTTTTACATCAGTAACTCTCTGGGAATTGTCTGCCCAATTTACTCATCTATAAAATGGAGATAATTATATCACTTAACCTCCTGTGGTTGTTGTGAGAATAAAATGAGATAATATTGGCAAAGTTTTTTATGCAAATGTCGAAGGACTAGATAAATGCCAGTTATTACTATTATTATTATTGTGGTTGTTAATCATAATAATAGGGGTACATAGGTGGTACAGTAGATAGAGCATTGGGCTTGAAATCAGGAAGATGAGTCTTCCTGAGTCCAAATCCAGCCTCAGACAGGTACTAGCTGTGTGTCCCTGGGCGAGTCACTTAACCCTGTTTGCCTCAGTTTCCTCATCTGTCAAATGAGCTGTAGAAGGAAATGGCAAACCACTCCAATATCGTTGCCGAGAAAATATGAAGAGTCAGACACGACTGAAAAGATGGAACAACAAACAACAAATAATAATAAGTACCCAATGTACAGCTGGCACTTCTAGCTCTGGGCTTACCATCCCTCATTGCCAGTCTTTTACTCTCCTGGCATACTTTTATTCCCTAACACACACACTCTCTCTCTCTCTCTCTCTCTCTCTCTCTCTCTCTCTCTCTCTCTCTCTCAAAACTCACAATGGCCTCTCACCACAAACTCTACTTCTCTTTCTAAGTTCCTTTTTCGCTGCTGGGAGTGTGTCAAGTTATTCTCTTTCAGGGTATGTTTTCACACTCTCAAATTGGGCTATAGAAACTACTTTGATTGCTGCATCCCCTGCAGCTGGTGGGGTCCTAAGCAGCTGTCTTTCTTTATTCCTGTTGACCCCAGTGGTCCTCAGCTCTTGATGGAAAGCCTGATTGGGCCTTGGAAGTGGAGGCTCTGGATAGCCAGAAACCAGGGCAACGTCTCAAGAAAGCTTAGCTAGAAGAGGTGAGATGTTGCCAAAAGGGTGGAAAGGAGAGCTGAAAGGAGGTGGAAGGACATTAAGACCTACATACACTGCTTATTCAGTTATACTACATTCAAACAATCATCAAGCATTTATTGAGCATTTCCTGTAGGCCAAGGACTAAGCTAAAAGCTAGGGATATGAAGAAAAAGTTAAAACTTTTAAAACCCAAAACCAAAACCTGACCCCAGGGAACTTACGTTTTAATGAGAGAGACAACAGGAACTTTTAAAAAAAATTAATTTATTTTTAATTAGCAGTTTTCAGTTCCACAAGTTTTTGAGTTCCAAATTTTTTTTCTCCCTCCCTCTCCTCCTCCCTTCCCCCTCCCAAGACAGCATGCAATCCAATATAGGCTCTACATATACATTCACATTAAACCTATTTTCACATTAGTCATGTTGCAAAGAAGAATTAGAACCAATAGAATGAACCACAAGAAAGAGGAAATAAAACAGAGAGAGCAAATAGTTTGCTTCAATCTGTATTCAGACCCTATAATTCTTTCTCTGGATATGGATAGCATTTGCCATCATGAGTCCTTTGGAGTTGTCTTAGAACCTTGCATTGTTGAGAACAGCCAAGTCTATCAAAGTTAGTCATTGCACAATGTGTCTGTAATTGTGTACAGTGTTCTCCTGGTTCTTCTCCCCTCACTCAGCATCAGTTCATATAGGTCTTTCTGGATTTTTCTGAAGTCCATCTGCTCATCATTTCTTATAGCACAGTAGTATTCCATCACATTCATATACCACAACTTGTTAGCCATTCCGCAATTGATGGGCATCCCCTCGATTTCCAATTCTCTGCCACCACAAAAAGAGTTGCTATAAATATTTTTGTACAAGTGGGTCCTTTTCCCATTTTTATGATCTCTTTTGGATACAGACCTGGATCAAAGGGTAGGCACATTTTTATAGACCTTTGGCCACAGTTCCAAATTGCTTTCTAGAATGGTTGATCAATTCACAACAGGCACTTTTATATATATATATATTTACAAGAAGCCGGCAAAATGGTAATCCCTAGCACTCATATCCAAGGGCTTACTATTTTACTTACATTAAAGCTTATTTACTAAAGCACTTGTCCAAAATGCTTTAAATCTATTATTTCATTTGATCTTCACAACCACCCTGGGAAGTAGGTGCTATTATTGTCCCATTTTACAGTTGAGGAAACTGAGATGATCTGAGCTTGTGACTTGCTCCGAGTCACACAACTAGCAAGTGTTTGAGGCCTGATTTGAACTCAGGTCTTTCTGACTCCAGGCCTAGCTGCCGTTTAAGTGTAGGAATGGAGCCATCCAACCCCTATGGAATCCCTACTGTAATTCAGGGTGTCCCGAAAGTCTTAGTATAGGCTTAACCTATTCCATCCTTTGTACCAACAAGTGATATTCCAACCTCTGCTTGAAGATCTCCAAGGATGGGGAGCCCACTACCCCTTGCTCTAGGCAGCCCCATTATGCTTTGGGACAGCTTTTTTAGGCAGTTTTCCATGACATAAAATTTGCCTTTTTGTAACATTCTCCCATTTCTTCTGGGTCTGATTTCTTGGACTAAAAAGAACAAGCTTAATTTCTTCTCCTCCAGACAGACCTTCCAGAACTTGGTAATGTCTGTCATGTGCTTCATCTTGAATCTCCAGGCTAACCAAACATGCCTAGATGCCTACATGCCTGCCCTTCACCCACATTGCAGTCCAGCCAAATTGGCCTTCCTATTGATTTTTATGCAGGATATTCCAATTCCTCTCTCCATATCTCTGTACTGGCTGTCCCACTCCCTTCTCACCTCCATCTCTTAGAATCCCTACTTTCTTACAAGGCCTCGCTCAAGTGCTGCCTTTTATATGAAGCTTTTCCTGATTCCCCAAGCTGTAAATGCCTTCCCCCCAAACTGGCTTTTTGTATATATTTAAAATAAATTTATTTTTTCTAAATTTATTTTTATGTTTTCTCACCACCTCTTCTCCCTTACCCTTCCTTTCCAGGACTTTAAGCTTCTTGAGGACTGTTTCACTTTTGTCTCTGTATCATCAATGCCTGGCCCTTTGTAGATCTCTAACAAATGCTTTCTGGTTGAATGATTGACCTGTCATTTTGGCAAGTTGCAGTGTGGTGTAATAGAAAGACCACTGGGTTTTGAGTTAGGAAATTTGGGTTTGACAACCAGTGGGGAGACCCATTAGCTGTATGACTTTGGATAGGTCCCTTTATTTTGAGCCTCAGTTTTCTCATCTGTAAAATGAGAATATAATACGAGCAGTACTTAATTCACAGGGTTGAGCATTAAGGCAATATGAAAATGTGAACTATTACTATTAATAGTAATAATCCTAATAATTGTTGTTGCTAGTGTGGCCTCTTCATCTTCTGGAGCCATGGGTGAATTGGCAGGAGTGTCAGAACCTAGAAATTTCAATAGGATTGTAAGCTATAACATACTTCCTTCTTGTTGCTTTAGCCCTAGGAGGTTTAATTAAAAAGATGTCAATATCCTCTGTATTTATATCTTACTTTCAAGCAGACGATGACCCACCATTAGTTATTTATGCAGCTGCTGAGAAATCCAACTTTTATAGCTTTCTTTGAAAATCCTTCTTGACCCTATACTTGGTAGCTGCATTAGCAGAGCAATTTCCCAGTGGCTGGAGGCATCTGGGGTGGCAAGGGCAGCTTTTCTAATTACAAGTTTGCTGTTGGCCTGTTCTTTTGACCTCAGCACATCAGCGAGGGGAAGAGAAGGCACATGGAGAAGAGGCAGAAAATGGGAAGTTCTTGGCAGACAGCTGCATCCATGAGATGCTGAGATCCTTTGCAGTCTGAGGGGAAGAGGTGATCCTGCTAGAAGCTTATGCTAAAAAGCCCAGGATACAGATAGGGGGCAATCTTGCTTTGTCGGCAGAAGAGAGCATCACTTAAGACATCTGAGGCCTTCTATCACCTGTGGTCAGAATTCGTTGGACCAAGCAAGAAGATGAATTAGAGCTTGTTGTTCACAATTCAGTTATGCCTGATTCTCCATGATTCCATTTTTTGTTAATGTTGTTTGTTTCTTGGTAGAGACACTGGAGTGGTCTCCAGCTCATTTTACAGATAAAGAAACTGAGGTAAGCAGGGTTAACATAGCTAGTTAGTGTCTGAAGGCAGATCTGAACTCAGGAAGATGAGTCTTCCTAACTCCAGGACTGACACTCTATCCACTGCACTATCTAAGACTCCGTGCTGTGAGGATAAGATGAGATGATATTTGTAAAGAAATTTTCAAACTTAATAGTTGAAATGTAAATGCTAAAACAGTCTTTTATCAGCTAGAGTGATGCTGCTTCAGAAGCAGGTTTGGATTGACTGAGGAAACTTGGTCATGCTATTCATGTTTGTTACAAGGGTTTTCTTTTCCTTTCCAATGGGGGTGGTGGTGGTAGTGGTAATGGTAGTGAGAGGGATAGGGTAGCGAAAAAAGAAAAGAAAAATAAAAGAAAGGGGGTCATCAAGCCATCACTTGTAAAAATGTAGAAAAGCTACAGAAGAAAGGCCAACAGTAGTACAGATAAGCATGACAGCTTTGAAAGATATGAGTTGAAGTTATTATATATTTAAAAAGAAAGCAAGATACATAGAGATCTTCAGTTTCATATACAATCATTTTTTCTGTTTGATTATATAATATAGAAATGTTCATTTGATATTTAAGTTAAGAATAAGAAAACAAGGGAAACCTGGTCATGTTCTGTGGGTCACTTATAAAAAGTCTAGCCAGTTCAAGTCAGAGAGTTTTTATTGTCTGATAGTGAAGAGAACAGTTCATTTAAACCTCTGATAAGGAATTAACTTGGGGAGGGGAGTGAGGGAGAAGACCCCTGGCCTCAGTCCCAATCTCGATCTCCTCCCTCTAACCCCTTGTCCAGATAAGGACCTTGAGAACTTTCAAGGACTACAGGATTGTGGACTTCCTACCTTCTTATGAGCGTTCCTAGTAGAGTTGCCAGAAGAGTTGATGGTAATGTCTGCATCTTAAGCCAAGGATAGACTGGAAGAGATGGGAAAAAGAGATGTAAGGCTTTTCAAAGGACCTGACAGAAATGCTCAACTATACTTAAAGGGATCAGCTTGAGGACTCCAGCAGAAGGAGCTGTGAGTTACTCCCTTTGCTATATGAGTTTTAAACCTGAGCCCAGTTCCCTTTAGACCTTTTATATATTGTTGGGAGAGGGTGCTTTAGATTTTTACTAACTCTTCTTAGTATACTACTGTAGGAAATATCCCTTTCTAGAAGTGGTCTGGCTGATAAATTGACATCTACTGATAATCAGAGGCACACTAGTGGGGGCTCATGATCTGTAGTATGAGACAATATCCCCACCCCATCTGGTCTATCCATAGATGGATGAAGGGTCATAATGGCCACACCTTGGGGACCCAATTTGTCAGTGTGCAGGAGTTGGATTAAGTCACCTCAAGACAAATGCTACACATGGGGCTTTAGCTGAGATAAATATTGGATCCCTTACATGTGCAGGGACTCCTCAGAGAAATTACCCATATGAAACTCTTTTATTGGAGTCACTAGTTTTAGGATACTCTAGAGAAACATGAATAGTTTTCTCTCTCTTATTTTCAGCACAGTTGTAAAGCAGGAATGAATAGATGAAGAATGCATAGAGCTGGTGGGCATTTTCAAATTTTCCTTGCAAGCATCTTTAGTATCAGCATATAGAACTGCAACAGCCAGAAACGGGTTTTTCCAAATGCATGGCAGTAAGATTCTCTGATTTGATTTTATCTTAATGTTCCTGATTGGTCTCCTTCTTACTTGTTTGTTCCTGAGATGGCCAAAGAGGTAGAGCCTTCCTTCCAGGGGTCCTTGCTTCTCGTCTTTTTCCTTCTGAATGGAGCCTGGCTTTTAAAACAAGATCAGGCATGAGAACACTCTCCAGGTTGTCATTTATTTTTTCCTGAGCTCTGTTTTTGTCACCATATCATTGACAATTTCTTTTTGACAAAAAAAAACCAACAGAAAACCCCAAACCTGTCAGTTGTCTCAAAAGAAACCTTGACAAAGATCAAAACGAATGTCATAATTAAGAGACAGAATGCAAGTTAAAAGCTCTCTGCACAGAAACAGGCATGTCAGGATGTAAAAAAAAGGCAGTGAAACCTATGATTTGCAATGCAGAGGATAAGAAATCAGACTTTATCCTCAGCTTTGAAAATTCACTGAGGAACTCACACAGGTTTGGAGGCAGGATTCTTCCTGTCTCTGATTTTACAAGACTAACTTGTTGCATGTATTCTGTGTGTCTATCTCTTGGTGTCTTTAGAAATCATCTCCTCCTCATGTACTCCTTATATGTTGCTTGGAAAATCCATTCACTGTTGTCTAAGCTCACAAATCTATAAGTGAAAGGAAATGATTGGTCAACTTCTTGAGGAGTGTTCTTGGAAGGACCTTGGTAAAGGCTTGGTCTTTTTTTTCATATCTTCATTCAGGCAAATTTTCAAGGGAATTTTTATTTATGCTTGTTTTCCAGGATTAGGTTGTATTCTTTGCCTAGTGAAATAGGGGAGCAGGAGAAGTGTGTGTGTGGGGTGGCTTTTCTATGAGGGTACCATAAAGGTACTGGAACTTGGTGCCATTTTTTTTTCTGTCTCTAGTCAGTTAATAATAAAATAAATTAAACACTTACTATGTGCCAGGCATTGTACTAAGCTCTGGGGACACAATGGAAGGCAAAAGACAGTCCCTGATCTTATGGAGCCCATAGTCAAATGGAGGTAACAACCTGAAAGCAGCTATGTACAAACAAACTAAAGACAGGATAATTTGGAGATAATAAATAGGGAAGGCACTAGCATTAAGGGGCTTCTAGTAGAAGACAGGCTTGAAGGAAAATAGGGAAGCTAAGGAAGCTGGGAGGTGGAGATAAGAAGGGAGAGTATTTCAAGCATGGGGGAAGACCAACGGAAATGTTTAGAGTCTGGAGACAGAGTATCTTGTGTGAGGAAGAGTGAGGAGGCCAGTGTCACTGGACAGCACAATACTGAGTGGGCTGTGAGGTATAAGAAGATTGAGATGTTATGAGGTGGCTGACTTGCAAAGGGTTTTGAATGCCAAACAGAGTATGCTTTATGGAGAGGATGATTATCCCACCCTATGGCTCTGATCCCACCCTCCTTCCCCTCTCAGGAGGGAGCAGTTGAAGCCAGGGACTGGAGGACCCAGAAATGGGAGATAGGAGAAGGTGGGTTTTATTGTTTGACACAAATAGTGAGATTTCTATCTGGGAAAAGGATCTGAGTGGGAAGGATGAGGCAGCAGCAGGTAGAACCTTTGAGGTGGCAGGGAAACATGAATGTGAGCAGAGGGTGGAAGTAGGTGCTAGGAAATGAGGATACGGCAGGTTCTGGCTGTTCATGGACCATGACCAGGTTGTTGTTTGTCCTTTGTTTTCAAAGAAGACCAGTGCCATTGCAGGGTGATATCTTAATGAGCCTGAATTGGAGTTAAGTGAGCCAGAGTTGCACAAAGTCATCAGCCTCACTCTCTCTTCCAGCCTCCAAAGGCAAGACAAAGGTCAAGATGGCTGGTTGGCCCATAGTATTCCACAGCACCTGCTTCAGCCACCTTCATGGACATTGGAACACATTGTTCTCATCCACCCATTCTGCCAGGGGAAGTCTTCACATGCTTGGGGTAGATATCCCCGTAACTCACGGACAGGTTTGAGGTCTGTTGGTTACCCTCAACCCAGTTTAGCTGGTCTGCTGAGATGGTTTACCCAGGTGTGGCTGCTGTGCATGCTAGAGCTTCTTAGATCTATAAGTAAGAGTTGCGTGCCATGTGGACACCAAAGGTGGATGAGCAGCCCTGGAAAGGACTTGGTAAGTCCTCACACCAGAGGCACTAGTCCTCCTTGAACACCCCATGAGGTAGTGATGCTGGCCAAGGCCAGCTGAAAATGGAGGGTCCCACTTCCCATTCATACAATGTCATGTCCTTATATTTCTTAACCTTAAGGAAGGCTGATGGGGGTAAAGTGCCAGAGTCAGTGGGGACAGTAGCTCCTGGGTGCTAAGAAAACATCTCCTTCATCATTTCATCCCTCAGTTTGTCAGTGGTGTCTCTCAGGGATCAGAGCTAGGCAAATAGGTCCAGAAGCTGTCTCCTTCCCTCTTTGCAGTTGGGTTAGACCTTGTGATCTCTATCACAGATGAATGTGTGCTGAGCTGCTGAAGCACATCACAGCTGGGGCTAGTTTTCCAGGTCAAGGCTCTAGGTGCAAGTACACTGTCCGGGACCTCCTGTGCTGTGGGTGCCAGCTTGGCTACACACAGAGGATGGGAAGCTACCAGCACCACCTTCCTCTGGGCTCCCTTGAGGGAACTGTTCTCATGCTTGAGCTGATGCATAGTCTCATGACTGATATCTGCTGAAACAGCAGTGGGGTGTTCTTCATCAGCCCAAGGCTTGCCCTGAGGCACCGCTGTTCATGATGCCAGACACAAGCGGTGCAATGCCTGAGGTGGGGCTCCTCTCAGCCCCTCAATTTTTGGTTTGGTCTGCCCTAATCAGTCACTGCTTTGGCTCTAGGGCTTAATAAATGATTATTGGATTGGACTGGTTTCAACTACAACAGGTGGGCTCATCTTTATCTATTTTTGAGGTGATAGGGAAGCTGAGTTAGTCCTCCCACCCCCACACCTCAGCTCCTTTGGGTAGAGGAGATAGAGATAGCCAACTAGCCAATGAATTCCATAGTTCTGTGGATGAAGCAGCAAAAGCTGGTTAGCTGAGAATGAACCTGAAATTATAGATTGGGTAAATGACCCTGGTCTAGAAAGGCCAGATAAGCCAGTACCCAATGTGTAACTCTGGGAGGAGAATTACCATTCTCTTCTGGAGGTAGTTATGTGCTACAGTGGATAGAGCACTGGGTCTGGCATCAGAGAGTTCAAACCTGGCCTCAGACACTTACTAGCTGTATGACCCTGGGCAAATTACTTAACCCCTTTCTGCCTCAGCTTCCTCATCTGTAAAATGGGGACAATATAGCATTTAGGGTTGTCGTGAGGGTAGAACGAGACAGTTGTAAAGCACTTTGCAAATCTTAAAGCCCCAAATGAATGTCAGCTATTTTTATTATATGCTCTGGAATTTTTCTAAGAATAGAAGAGAAGTTTATTAATCTATGGTCTTCAGGCTCCATTCTCTTCCTTTCTTGAACAACTGGAACAACATTTTTCTTTCTCTCTTCCTGTAGTATCTGTCCTGTTCTCATGGATCACACAAAGATCTATGACAGTCCTCTAGCAATCACATCAGCCAGTTCCTTCATTACCCAAATATAGAATTCACCTAAGTCAGGGGACTGGAGCTTATCAAGGGCAGTTAATTGTTCTCTTAGACTTTAGTTGGTTATTTAGTATATCAACCTCCAAAGTATCATTTCTGAACCCAGGGATCCAAACAGGCTAAAGGATGGGGAAGGCCAGAAGATCTGATGCCTTACATGGAAGGTTAGAAATTGACGAAGTTTCAGAATATAATGAAAAGTGAAAAACCTGAGATCAAGGTCTGCTGGATACTACCTTCCGAGGAAGACCTAGTGGTACAGAATTAATGAGGCCCAAGTCCCAGAGTTCCATCCTTCACCCATTCATTTAACATACAAATAAGGAATCAGCCACCCAGCTTCTGGTCCCAGTACTGACATTAATGACTTTGCCTTTTCTCTGCCATTTTGGCTCCCCTCATGCCACTAACGACTTTTCAGTGCATTCTCAGCTCATGCTGCTTTCCACTAATGACTTTGGCTCACCACGTCCCTCTTTTTGTTGGTGAAATGAAGTGTACTCTTCCAACTCTTGTACTTCAAGTTCAAGGTCTTAGACAACTCTCGAGTTTTGAAAGACGCTTGAGTGGGTTTTTGGGGAAGAACCTGTTGCTCTTAGATCCTTTTTGGGGACCTCTTCTGAATATACCAGAAACTCCATTAGGTGTTCTGAAATAGCTCTGTCTGCATCATAGACACCATGAGATTTTGGATCTGGAGTGAACCTTAAAGGTCACCCAGCGTCGCTCCCTCATTTTATAAATCAGGAAACGGAGACTCCAAGGGAAGACAGAGCAAAGTGATGCAAAGCCAGGCTATTTCCTGACTCCTAGTTCAATGTTTTTTTTCCGCTGTCCACTGTGAGGATTCACTGGGCTAGGATTTCGCTTGTCTATTCTCAGCACATTCCCCAGGGAATTTATAAAATATTTTCTAATTCTTGATGGAGTACTAATTTGGTTCTTTGTGTTTCTTTTTTATTCCCTTGTTGTATTTCCCCCATGCAATACTAAGATTGAATTTTTTGAAATGTACATATCGTTGAATAACCTAGAGAGAGACTAGAGGAGTTGAAGTTCATATAAACAACTAAATAATTTACATTTAGATTTACAAAATAAAACTATGAGGAAGCAGATTTTATAAAAGAATGGGACCTTTTAGTTTTGTTTGTGGAATATTCTATTTTATGATTCTTACTTTCAAAAATGTCTTTGGCATTAGGTTATGTTCACAGGTATGGATTTTGGTCTGGCTTTTTTTGTCTGGGGGCCTACTTGCATGTTTGATTTTATCTTTTCATCATGTGTAGTCTGTGATGGGGTAGGGGTGAAGCGGGGATCGACGCAAGATGGGACGCTGATCTGAACATACCCCAGCATTCCTCTGGCAAGACCTATCTGGTCTGAGGGCTGTCTGGGAGGAGGAAACGCGATATTTAGGGAGAAGGAGTCACTCACTGATTTAGGTATCAGCCATTCTTGGAGGAAAACAAACCACGTGCACCAAGTGTTTTTGGAGGTACTGTAGTAATAAACATGCCTGGGCCCATTTCTGCCTCCTGCATGCTCTCTTTTCTCTCAGCCAATCCAAATCACATTAAAATAGTGTCTTCACTGGGGGCTTTTGTGGTTTCTATGAAGCTGCTTAAGTCTGAATATTTGTAAAAAAAAAAAAAACTACCTGAAAGACACAGAATTGTCTACTGAAGTAACACCTTAAGCATCCTTGGGGATTATGACTTCATTTTTCCTTTTGTATTTTCTCTGAGGCTTATTATTTATTTGGAGGCATATCCTATCTCCTTACA
Source organism: Trichosurus vulpecula (assembly GCF_011100635.1). Classification (NCBI taxonomy): domain Eukaryota; kingdom Metazoa; phylum Chordata; class Mammalia; order Diprotodontia; family Phalangeridae; genus Trichosurus; species Trichosurus vulpecula. Next base: position 275,098,594 of record NC_050576.1, on the reverse strand, counting down.
AAAGAATTTAAGGCAGATTACCCAATTTGACATTACGTAAAATAGGAATGCAAACAAAATAGGGACTATCTAAAACAGGGAGTCTGCCTTTTTTTGTGTGTCATGGAACCCTTTGGCCATTTGGTGAACTCCACAGACTCCTTCTCAGAAACAGGCATATTGCCTATGCTCATAATTGAAGGAAATGGTAAATTTCAGTTAGAGGTCAATTAAGATAAATAGAAGGAAGGAAATGGTAAATTTTAGTTAGAAATCAGTATGTATATACATGTATATATATGTGTATGTGTATATATAATGTGTGTACATATGTATATATATATGTGTGTGTATATATATGTATATATGTGTGTATGTATATATATGTGTGTGTATGTATATATATGTGTGTATATATATATATATATATGGAAGTGGTAAATGGTAAATTTCAGTTAGAAGTCAATTAATATATACGTGTATGTATCCATGTGTGTATATATATGTATGTGTGTATATATGTATAGATAAAAATGGCAAATTTCAGTTAGAAGTTGGTATATACACATATGTATGTGTATAAATATATACGGAAACGGTAAATTTCATTTGGAAGTCATTTAAGATAAATAGAAGGAAATGGTAAAATTTAGTTAGAAGTTAGTACATATATATGTGTGTGTGTATATGGAAATGACAAATTTCAGTTAGAAGTCAATGAATATATATATATATATGCATGCATGTGTATATGTATGTATGTATGTTTGTATATATGTATATATAGAAATGGCAAATTTCAGTTAGAAGTCAGTATATGTATATATGTATATGAGTGTGTGTGTATATATATATACATATATATACATATATATATATACATATATATACATATACATATACACACACACACACATACACACACATACATATATCAGTATAAATTCATAAACCCCCTGCAATCTATACATGAGTCTCTTGGGAGGTCCATGGGTCCCAGGTTAAGAGCCTCTGCTCAAAAAAGATCAGATTATTGTCTCAATCAGGAAGGCAAGGAACTGATCTGAACAGCTGCTGCCAATAACCCTGAGGAAGCCCAACCCTTTTCTACTCTGAGGTGGCTCCTTAGTCAGTTTATAAAAACAGAGCTTGCCCCCTTCTCTGGACTGCTGTACTTAAGTGGGCCTACAGAGTTGCCTCTGCTCATAGAAAGGAGAAGCAGAGAGGAAAGTGAAGCCCCTTGGTGACAGAACAGTGCAGATCAGGCCTGGTGACCCAGGTTACTTTTGCCGCCTGTGTCCCTTTGTGTCCCTTGTGTTGTGCTGCCTGTCCCTGCAGAGACTTTTCTAGTTCTACAAGCTTCTATAGGTCTTAAGGGCTAGCGCACATCTGAGGGTTGGACAATGAGGCCATTGTTCTGCAAGGTCAGCAATAGTTTATCTTGTGTTTGGAGGTCACTTCACCTCACTGACCTTTCTGGATACAGAATGTACTCAATGTACTCAGTGTTGGATCTCTAAGTACTGTATGCATTTACTATCTCAGAAAATACCATCACATTCCTCCTCATCCCGAGAGCCTAGGCAACGCTGAGGCCCTATCTATTTTATCTCTTGCCATCACTGTGCTGGGAAGGTGAAGCCTCTTTCATAGACTGGGGAGTTTGGAGGCCCCTTCTCTACAACTTCCTAAAACATGTAGAGGCAGGGCCTATTTTTTTATATTATTGAACCATCTGAGAAAGTGACAGTGCCTCAGCCCTATATAACCAACCTATTTCCATGGACCAGGCTCCTTTCTAGCATCTTCACACCATGCTTCCTACATTCTGGCCATCAGCCACATCTCTCTTTTCTACCCTCTCATACCCCATGTGTAGCTTGGACTCTACCCCTAGATTTCAGGCTCTGATAGGTGAACTTTCACATTATTTTGCCTGGCATCAGGACTATGAGATTTGTCCTGGCTATTGCCACGGTTTTGTCTTTTTCCCACATCCCCCAGTGGAGGGTGGGCTGCTGCAGAGGAGTAGAGGAAAGATGGTTAATGCCTTCTGATGTTAAAGTAAGAAAGTAAAAAAATATAAAGTGATCTTATTTTTGCATTTCATCATGTTATATAGATAGATGCTTGTTACAATGTGCTTTAATGGTTACAGGGCATTTCACAGATAATAGCTTATCAGATGCTTACAACAACTTAATAAGATAGGGGCTCCTATAGTCCCCATGTTACAGATGAGAAAACCAAGGTAGAAAGAGGCTAAATATTTATCCTGTGTCACTTAGCTTATAAGCATCCATGACAAAATTAGAATTTAGGTCTTCCTAAATCTAAGTTCTGTCCACTATACCACCTAGCTGCCTCTAAAGTGGGCAAAAACTATAACAAGAAGGCTTAATTGTGGTCAAAATGTAAGCTACCCTTCCCAAGTGTAATTATTTCATCATAAATGTTTATAGGCCACACTTAAAATAGCCTTTAATATCTATTGGGTGAATAGGAAGATTACGTGATAATATTTTTTGAGGAAGTGGTTAACACAAGTCTGTTGTCTTCTATATTCCCATTTACTGCTTCTTTCATTACGCCAAGCATCCATGATTTTCTTGGTGAGTGACTGTTGCCTCCATGGACATAGATTGCAAACCTCTTTATAGCTTAGTAAACCATACCCATGAACTATGATGCTGAGGAAAATTCGACATCTGGTGCTTATCCTTCTGCTGATGAGCTAGGTCGGTCCTCTGACCACACAGTGTACGGGTGGGCCAATATTTACCATACTCCCATGGTCCGTAACTTCCGTTACATGTATCGATCATAGGCAATATGGTCATATTTTAGGATTCAATGTTACAGGTTAGTAGTTTTATTTTTCTTTTCATTTAAAATTGTATTTTATTTTTTGCAATTACATGTAAAGAAGGACAATAGTTTTAAAGCTGGAAGGTATATTAGAGTATACATCCCATATTTTTTGAGAAGGAAGCAGAAGCCCAGAGAAGTTATGTGACTTACCCAAATAGCAGATTTGTTCTGCTCAGACTCTGGGTCCCACCATACAGGGTGTTCCTAAAGTCTGGACACATAGGCAAAAATGCATATTTTCAAGAAATGAAATGGATGAAATTTTCAACAACATTTTATTTAATTGGAATATTAACAACTAACATCTTCAATATGATTTCCATCATTTGTGATGCAAAGGTTGAAGCACTCACCTAAGATGTAGGAAGCATTTGACAGAATGCAAAAACTCTCTTAGGGCAGGGATATTTTCATTTTTTTTCTCTGTATCCCCATAGTAGGTGCTTAATAAATACTTTAAAAAAATTGATTGAGACTAATGGCACCCTCACCATCAATGTCACATTTTAATAAGAGTGTCTCTTCTAACACTTCCCTAGCTGGTATTTTAAGGTGGCTCATAGGGTCCCTGATATCCGTCTGTGTTATGACAGATAAAATAGCTAAGTCCCCATTAATGTGGATAATGAATCCGTTGCAGTGGTTGCATGTATTTGAATTCTCGTTACTAGAAGTTATAATTATGTAAAATATGGTAATTGGTCCAGACCAATGAAACGATGTTGTATGAATTTGAGTTATAGGAGCAAAAGAGCTGTGTCCCTGGGAGGTTCTGATTTCTAGATCTACTTCCTATTCATAATGTATTCTAAATCGATATATATATATATATATATATATATATATATATATATATATATATATATATATATATATATATATTCCAACTCAGGGGTGGAGAACCTGCAGCCTCGAGGCCACATGTGGCCCTCTAGGTCTTCATGTGAGGCCCTAGGAGCCACATGTGGCCTTGAGGCCGCAGGTTCCCCACCCGTGTTCTAACTCATTGAAAATAAAATGTTCCTCCTCCTCAGGTTTCTCATTGAGGAATTTAATTTCGTTTCATTAAGTCTCATAATGATGCACAGACTCTGTTGTCTGTGTCTGGGCATCCTTACTTTTTTAGCCAGGTTTATTCTTCCCCCAAGAGGGCCACATTCAGCTGTTTTGCATAACGTGACAGAGATTTTTCCTCCAGGACTTACGCCTTTTATTAGAAAGACTAAGGAGAGCATTGTCTGTTCAGCCAAGTATGTCTGTTAGCAGTCCCTGGAGGGAGCCCACTTGACTGGGCCTCGCTATCCTCTTGTTTGTTAGTGCTGTCTGTTATGAGAGATAGGGGCTCTCGTGCGGTCCTTTTTGTTTCCCCACCATTCCATTTCGGCTATGCTTCTTGCTTACTAATAGGCTGAACAAAGATCTAAGCTATTGAAAACAGAAAGGTAGGGCTAGAGAAATGAAAAAAAAAATGGAGAAATGTGAGGTTATTCTATTCGCTGACGCCTCCTAGTGTGACGCCTCCCAGAAGCTTTAAAAATCTGGCTGAAGTTGTCATAGGAGCTACACTCTTGAGATGCTTGGAATGTCATATGATCCACTGAAGCAATGATTGGATGATTCTTAAGCAGTGACGTCTACTAACTGTAGCAGGGCCAGCAGTGAGATCAGGTGTGTCTGGCTGGACAGGAAGGTAGCACAAAGACTTTCAGAGATTACCTTTAGGGGAAAAAAAAAGACATGCACATGTATACAACACACATATACATACATATCACACATGTGTATATATGTGCAGCTGGATAGCGGTATGTATATATACATGTGTATATAGGTATACATATACACACATATACATTTATACATATACATTTATAACACACATACATATACATACATGCACACGTATGCATGTGTGTGTATGTGTATGTGTGTGTATATATATACATACACACACACGCACACACACACACACACACACACACACACACACACATATATATATATATATATATAAACACACAAAATACATATATTCATTTAAGCCATGTGGAATATTTACAAAAAAAACCTCTGAGGTCATTTATGAAAGCAGAAATATTTTTGGACCCATGTTAAGGAAGATCACTTGATTCAGAGCAAGAACACTTGGGTTTGAATTCCAAGTCTATCACTTACTAGCTGTATCTCTGAGCCTCAGTTTCCTCATCTGTAAAATGTGGATAATACTTATATCAACCACATTGTGGGATTAAATGACAGAACACATAGAAACTGCTATGATGATGTCAATGGGCTGTGTTGCCTACAGTGGCTAAGGAGGCCAGTGGGGAATGGGAATGAGAAATGATGTCATGAGTGTTGAAACTTTGGAGATAGGACTGTTGGTAAGCCATCAGTAGTCTCTCTCTCTCATTCTCTCTCTTTCTCTGTCTCTGTTTCTCTCTCTCTGTCTCTGTTTCTCTCTCCCCCCTCCTCTCTCTTTCTCTCTCTCTCTCCCTCTCTGTCTCTCTCTCTCTCTCTCTGTAGGATGGAATGGGGAGAGGGAGAGGGGATGTGGAATGTAGGATTGTTCAGGCCCACAGCTGCCATAGTGCAGCTAATCAAAGAGGCAGCGTGTCATTCCTCCCCCGTAAGAGGCCATTGGCTTGGGCAGAGACTCTACGTGAAGCGAGCTGCCAGTCATTAGCCCTTGCTTTTTCCTCCCTCGTTGGTGTTTTCCTGATTGTCCCATTCTTCTAAACTCCTGATTCCTTCTAGCCCTCTGGTTATTTTTCAGGTCAGGGCTGGAACCACATGGATCTATTCCTACCAGAATGTTTTCTTTATCCTGTGCCAATTAATTCCTCTGACCAACAGCCTGAAGTGGAGTTGTGCATTCCCAACATGTTTTGCAATTTTGCAAGGATAGTTAATTCTCTTAACTGTTCATTTCATTGACTTTTAAATTTTTAAAAATTTTTATGAAGAGAAGCATTTGCAAAAATGTTGCTATGTATATTTTGTTACAAAGGGCCTGACTTTGACCTCTCTGGAGTATATGCTCTACAGCAAGATCCAAACTGGGTCAATTTAGATACTTTTTTCCTTCATCTAATTCCAAATGATTAAACACGAATTTTCTTACAGAAAAATTTTCTCTAAAGTTTTGAGTTACTACATATTCTAATAATAAAATTGCAATAGATATGGTACTATATTTTGTGGGCTATAAGAAATACTTCAGACCTTAAAAAGGGAGCTTCTAGAGTTTCTCTAAGCTAAGAATCTTGAAAGGCTTCTAGTTTCAAAAATCAATTGTAAAAATACCCATGAAGTATTTTGGTGAGAAATTGAGGGACAACCATAAAATTATACAGGGTCACTTATTGTGGTCATCCCTTGAACTGCCATTGTGGTCTGATGTGGTCTGGTAGATGGTTTCTTATGGCCATGAAAATATGGCAGCACATTATATATTACAATAAGTGAGGAAAGTCACTAACTTATTTATATCCTTTGATTCAGTAATCCTGTTAGAGCATATATCTCAAGGAGGTAAATTCAGAAAGGAAAGTCTTATATATCAAAATATCTGTTCCAGAACTTATGATGGGAACAACAACACAACCACAACAAAACTGGAATCAAATAGGTGCCCATTCATTGGGGAATGGTTGAATGCAATGGTTTTCTATTGAGCCATAAGAAATATAGGATATTAGGAATTTCGGAGAAGCTAGGAAGACTTGGACAAAGTGATAAGGAATGAAATAAGAAAGACTGTAAGAATAAAACATATAATGGCCACGACAATTTAAACAAAAACCATGGAGAAAATCAGATGAACTCTGAGAAACTGCAATGGCTGATCATGGTACAGAGGAGCGGATGATGAAATATGCTGCCTGCTCTTTTTTGGCGGGGGGGGGCACTATGGTTGTGGAATAAGCATATGCTATCAGACATGGTTGTTGGGTCAATTGGTTTCGCTTAACTGGCTTTTTTTTTTTTGGTTAACAAGAGACACTTCTGTGGTGGTGGGGTATATAATGGGAAATGATTATGGTATAAAAACAAAAGGTACCCACATATCTTAAATTAAAAAATAGAAAATTAGTGTTTAAAAGAAACAATATTGATAAAAAGGCCTAATGCCTATAAAGGGCTTATAGGCTTTTTAGAACCTGCAAATGCACACAATAAAGGCACCAATGGTTGACACAATGGAAATTTCCTCAAACCACTCTGGGCCTTAGATTTGGTCGGGAGGGACTGCTTTGGGGATTGTGAAATTAGTTTAGTTACCATGCCAATGGAATCCCTGGCCGTACAGCTATATTAACTCATAGGGGTGCCTCAAATGCCTTTTATTTTGAATTCAAAACTAAATTCTAACGTGGGACTGATATGACAGAAATAATACCTCCTTTCAATGACAATACTTTATTATCTTTAATGAAAATAGGATTCAATCCAACAAGTATCCATGAAGCAACTACTATATGCAGGACACCGAGCCAGATGAATGAAAGAATGAAGAAACATTTAATAAACAGTAAGAATGTACCAAATGCTATGGAAAGTGTGTGCTAAGTGTTGGGGATACAAATACATAAAGCAAAACCATCTCAGTCCTGAAGTAGCATATATTCTAATATCTGCTGGGGATTAAGGGATCAGTGTTATGATCAGGGAAGTCACAGGGATGATGAATAAAACTACAGGACAATTGATTCCAATAATTTTCCAATGATGGTGGATTGATTTGATTATAGTTCCCTGAACTACTGGAGATAGAAAGCAGGGTGGGGTATGCATACAGTGACATGGCAGGAACATGGCCATTGGGGCAGATCTGAGTTGGTCAACATTCAGCAGTGACAAGCCTAGGGTTTCTGATGCTGAGGTACAAAGACTGCAGAATAATTCTGTCCTAATTCCTCAAAGTATTATTGCATCAAGTCCAATAATGTGGGAGAAAGCAGTTTGAAACCTGTCAAAGCACTGTAAAATGTATGGTTTATCATTTTAATATTAAATATTAATATAATATAAATAAAAAATAAAATAGTGATTAAAATAAATATGTTAATATTTAATAATAATTATAGCTAACAGTTACATAGCACTTACTATGTACCAGGCACTATGCTAAGCACTTTACAATTATTATCTCATTTTGATCCTTACAACAACTCTGAGAGGTAGGTGCTATTATTATCTTCATTTTACACATGAAAAATTGAGGCAAGTTAAATGAACTTTCTAGGGTCACACAGCGAGGAAGTGTTTGAGGCTGGATTTGAATTCAGGTCTTTCTGATTCCAGGGCCAGCATTGTATCCATGGAGTCGCTTAGCTGCCTTTTTTGTTATATAACCTGAAAAAAATGTAAAATAAACATAGTCTTTGGATCATCACAAATTCAAAATCCTTTTACCAGGCAAAAGGAAATGGGGAGCAGAAAGACCTAGCTGCCTTTTCTGCCCTAAGCATCCCTTAGGGTGGAAATAGTCAAGACCAGTGTACTTTCTTCCATGCCAGGATGAATACCATTTACTTCTTTTGTAAAACATGAGTTGGAGCAAGTTATTTTTCTGTGAGCTCTGATTAGTACAAAATGAGGGAGCTAGACTGAGGGATCTTCAAGTTCAAATCCTAGCTTGTGAGCCCCCATTGGATGTTTCTTTTACCAGATAAACTAGGAGACATAAGTTCTATTGAAGACATAAAAGTCTTTCTTGTGTTAAGGATTAGATTTGTTAGTCATGTTTAATTACTTCATATGACTGCAAGAAGAGTTTCTCCAACCACATAGTGGCAAAATGTGTTTCTAAGACATTAGTTCAAAGCTACCCAACATAGCAAAATATGACATCAAAAATACCCATATTGCATTTCATGACATCTTATTTGATGTGTTGTCTTATCTGATCTTCAGAACAACCCTGTAAAATTGGTGATGGAAGTATTATTATCCTCATTTTAGATAAGGAAATTGAAGATCAGAGAGATTAAGAAAATTACATGAAATTGAATGAGCGCTCCAGACTCAAGCCTTTTGGATCAAAGTTTCATTCTGCACTAGTCAGAGTTTAATAATGCACTCCATGGTGCATACTTTACATTACTGAATGTATCATTTTGGTATTCAGTTTTACAAGGAATTTTTTTTTACCTATGACCTCTGTACCTCTGCTGGAATATCCTGTTCTAAGCTTGATGTCAAGGCGTTGCTGTGTTCTCTTAATTGATGTTTCCACCTCATAAGTGCCTGCATTGCTCTGGGTAGGTGGAGTGACTTTCTGAACCAATTGTTTTATTATTCACTGTTTTGGATGTGCTTAGACAGCAATGACTATTTGTTTTCTTTTTCAGTTGATGAAGTAGTTAAGTGAAATGTGTTGGTGAACTTCTGCTGGAAAAAGGCATGGTGTCCTGAAAGAGAATGGGTGTTTTTGTTGCCTTTTAGTCTCTTGGGGACTTTGCACTCCAGGCAGTTTAGGCTGGGCTACTCTGACAAGTACCATTGTATTAGAACAAAGAACCTTCTTTCCTATACAGTTGGGATGTCTTTGGAAAGTGGGAGGAATGAAAAGTGTGTTTCCTTGGAAATATTTTTAAATAAATGGAAGGTGCTCTGCCAACAGGAGAGGGAACTAAAGAGCCTTCTCTTTTTGTCATCATACAGGATGGCTTGGGTCCCAATTCATTGGATTAACTTTTTAGGTCCCCTTTCCCCGCTCTCAGCATATATAATGTCAGTGATGGAACTGTTAGACTAGGGGGAGGGAGTCTTGGTTGAATTTCTATTTAATCATTTGCATACTGTTATGTACATTTTGGCTAGCCTGGGAGGGCCTAAAACATGGTTCCCATGCTCCCTTTCTTGCCCCCTACTCTACTTCCACTGCTGTAGACTGTGACTTCCATCTTAATTCACAAAGGACTGAACAAAATCAAACAGGGGGAAATAGATTTAAACAGCATAAGTCCTTTTTTTGACTGTCAGAGTGATTAACACAGTGAAAGGAAGTGGGCTTAGGTCTCTATCTCTTGACAGGGGTTCAAATGAAATGAAATGCTTCCATTGGGTTTGGGTTGGGTCCAGTTTGGATAATATTTTGCTGTCTCAGTTTTGTATCATACATAGCTTTCAAAAATACACAGGTTTAGTTCTATTTCAAATTGGTTCATTAGGGTTTTGGGAGAACAACTCTAGTTTGGATCATGGCTTAAGCTATCTATACACACACACACATACACACACACACACATATCTGTATATGCGTGTATATGTGCAAATGTGTATATATTATATTTGTGACTCGGCAAATTTATAGAGTTCTAGATTTTGGTTGGGGCTCAATTTAGTGATTGGCTCTAATCCATGAAGGTATTTATAAACATGGTCAAGAACCAGTGCTTAGCATAGTACCTGGCATATGATGAGGACTTAATAAGTACTTAAAGACTTGACAACCATCTTGATTTGATCGTTTAGGTATTTATCTGTTTGAGGTAGGAAGTTGAATCTGATGACCTTTTGATGTCTTTTCAACATCTTGGTTTCTATGATTGACACATAAAAGTTCTTGGGTTCCTTTGGCTTTCAACAGTGATTTGTATATGTATCATTGTTACTAAAGTATGGTTTTGAAAAATTAAAGAAAGGACTATAGAAGCATCAGTTTTATAAAAATACGATGACTCAAATGGGTTTTGCGTTTGTTACCTTTACGCATATCAAGCCATTTAGGCTTCTGCCTTAAAAAAATAGTTTAACTAGCTATAAACTTTAAACATTGTTACTTGTGCTTATTCTTACATCCTCTTGTCAGCTGAATAAATCACTATTCACCAATTCAACATTCAATAACCATTTATGATATAATTCATGTCCCAGAACTCTAGGATTTGTACTATTACAGACTGGGTTCCAATTTTATACAATTCCCAAGAATCCCTTTTTCACTCTAGAAACCCCTACAGTACTCCAGCCTTACCTTACATTACCTTAAGGTACTTCCATGAAGATATGAACTCTTTACAGAAAGAAAAGTAAGTTGGAGTAACTAGAGACAGTTCTCTTCCAGTTAGACTAACATCGAACAATTCATGGTAGTCGTGGATGGCAAAGTCTGGGTTTTTTGCTTCCCTGTATTGTTGCTTTTGTGTTCTTCTAGCTTTAGATGCTGTGTATATTACCCTTCTCTCATCAGACTGATGCCATCTAGTGACTCTTTCTCTTGTTAAAAGGCAAAATTCTGGAACTCTTAGACTTGTAGCTACTAGAAGGATAATACAGAAGCTGCTGCTGCTCAGCAACATCTCTTCTTTCCCAAGAAGGCTGGGATTCAGAAAGTGCTGTTGCTTGACCATGTGGTTCTCCTCTCCTGGGGCCATGTAACAGAGAGCACGTGTATTGATAAAGGCATCACCTCTGCTTCTGCCTCTGGGTCAAGGCAGACTTTAAGAATTTGAGGTTCAGGAACTATTTATGCTTTGGCCATCTTTATTCCACTCCACTAATGCCATCTATAGGGCTGAAAGGGAGATGGTGCATTGGTTCCTGAGGTATTATGCTCTGGGAAAAAGTCCATTATCAGATCTGTGACATACTTGGAAAAAAGGACCAATTCTGCAACCCCCCATCTTTTTGACTCACAGCAATCTAAACCAATCAAAAATACAATCAAAATCCCAAACGATATTTCACCACCCAGTCAGCTCATCAAGTTGATCTGGGAACTTCTCTGAATGACCACCTACAAGTAAATTGTTCTGTATTATGTGTGTAACTCTATGCTAGTTCATGGAAGATATAAAAAAGACAATTAAGACACTGTTCCTGCCTTCATGAGTATACCACATAGACAAAAAAGACAAGGTATGCAATACCTATATAATACTAGAAGGCAGAGGTTAGAAATATTAATCTGTTTTGTAAATAGTAATAATTCCACAGTACTGTGTTAGGTGCTTAGGAAGATATAAAAATTAAATAAGATAGGACCTTTGTCCTCAAGAAACTTACAATCTGCCAAAAAAGAAAAAAAGGAGAGGTACAACTGTAGACCCCCAAGCTAGGTGGTTTTCTATTGTTATTCCTTTAAGTTTTGACTTAGGGGTTAAAAAGGCTAAAGAATAAGGAAATAGCTTGATGGCTTTGATGGTGAGGCGATCCTTCTCTTTCCTAAGACGTGAAAAAAGGCATTAATACTCAGGCATTGCTTTCTTTATTTTGGCATTGTATATTACTGAAAAGATATTTGTTGACTGAACTCAATTCCAATGTGAAATACATGAATCTGGTGAGAAAGATGAGAGATTGCATGGTATAGCAGAATAAATATTATATCTGAAGGTAGGGAGCTGGGATTTAGATTTTGACTTTGCCAGTCCCTAGCTCTATGTGTGTGCATACTCTTGAGAAAGACACCTTAATTCTCAAGATAGGTGACTGTAATAAGAACTTAAAAAAAAAAAACTTGTTGATTGTTTGGGCTTGGGTTTCATGCTCTGTTAAATGAGGGTTTAGATTAGGTGATCTCTAAGGTCCCTCCCAGGTTTCAATCTACTGAAAATTTACATTCATGTACATCACAAATAGACTCTGGCATTCTTTCCTGCTTTTCAAGAGAATGTGAAAGCACTAGCTATGTGGTGGTTTACTGGATTACTGAATCTGAAGGATACTTAAGCTTCATTTCCCAAGATTTTCCCATCCCTGCTTTTCATAAATAATCTGGAGTGGAGTGACTTAGAATGTCCATCATTAAAACACTAGGTCTCTCTAATGTTTATGTGGTTCTTATGTATTATCCACAAAAAAATTAAGTAATTAAAGGCTATGTTCTCCATAGGACAAATGTTCACTCTGGAAGTGACTTTGCTGGGTAGCTTGTCAATTAGAATTCAGAACACAATCTCCCAGCAGCCATTTTAAAGTTAATTTACATTTTATGGAATTTACATTTTATGGAAAACTAATTTCTAAAATACTTTTTCTTTTTTTATTTACCATCATTTGGAACTTAATACAGGAGTTGGTATGACTCTCCTTTTTATCAAACAATCCTTTCAAGCCTTTACTATCCAAGATGGAGAATTAGGTTCCTCCATGGCTGCCATGGAATGGCGGATCATTTTAGCTTTTAAAAACATCGCCAATATGTGGGCCACCTCTAGGACTCAATAGCATGTGTAGCAATGCGACCCAGGGTAGGCAGTGATACAGTAAAAGATTTCAGGAGTATAATGAGATGTGAAAAAGCTTCTTCTTCTTTCTCCTTGGGAGCTTCAGTATATGGTTAGTGAGGTTCTGTTTAGGATGCTTAGTCATGGTGAACACCAAGGCAATAAAGCCTAGTCAAGAGTATTATGGGAGTACAACATTTAGAAGTGCTGAGCCCGGTGAATAGAAATAAAAGCTTATTGAGCTCAACTCATTTGTCCCTATCTTTGTTTATAATGTAGTGGTACTTGAGACCTTGGGGAGAATTTGATATTTGAAAAAGCTAGACTTATAGCAATCACACTGAACGAGCAGGGGTATCAAAGAGAAACAGAGGCAAATCGTTCCCAGTTCTACATATCGGAGGATTTTCTTATTGAAGCAAACATTAGCATGGGATTTATAACACACTGGCATTATTACCAGACCTGAAAGTATATCTTATTAGCTGATTACTGCCTAAGCACCAAGATGTTTGAGTGTGTAGAGTCCTGGATTTGGAGTCAGGAAAACCCAAGTTTTTTTTTGGAAACTTCCAGGTTTTTAAAGCTGAGGGAAACAGAACGACCAAAGAAATCGTAGGACCTCTGTTTGGGATGGATGGCACGATGCTCACCGATGGTGGAGAAGAATCTGCACAAGTCTCGTTTCTGTGTCCTCTGCCAAAGACGATGACCTCTGCACTAGAAATGATAGAATTCAAAATGACAGACAAGGAGTTGGTGCTTAAGATCACAGGGCACTCCCTCCGCCATTACATTATAAGTATGTGGTCTCAGGTATGTATAAGAGTGAGTTGATAAATGTTTAACAACTGATTCCCCTGCCCCACCCCAAACAAATAAAGTATCAAACAACACCACCACCATGACAGTACACAGGACACGCTTTTAAGTTGAATCAGTATTATTAACATTTTCTCCATGCCTGGATGATTCACAAAGCAATAAGTTCACCCTGATTTGGAGTATTTGCTGATCCTAATGTGTAAATGCTTATATTGAAAATTTAACAATTGGATCTCCTGGTTAGAGCCGGCTCTAGCATATCCTTGGATTTATACTATTGAGAGGGAAGATAGTGAAGGGAAAAGCATATATAGGGTCTACTATGTACCAGCTACTATGTTAAGTTTTATAAATTTTATCTCATTTAATCCTCACAACAACCCTGAGAGGTAGGTGCTATTATTATCCCCATTTTGCAGTTAAAGAAATTGAGGCAAATAGAGGTTAAGTGATATCTCTCTCTCTGTCTCTGTCTGTCTCTGTCTGTCTCTCTTTGTCTCTCTCTCTCTCTCTCTCTCTCTCTTTCTCCCTCTCTCCCTCCCTCCCTCTCTTTTTTTCTCTCTTGCCTCCCTTCCTCCCTCCCTACTCTTTCTCTGTCTCTCTCTTTTTGCATCTCTCCCTATGGTGCCCAGGCCGCCCCCATCTGGTTCTCCCTTTCTTAGGCAACTGGTGACCCCCACTCATGGAAGGACACCATAATTGTACTGCATCTAGAGCAGACATCCAGTGGCTTTAGCCTCCTGTAGCTTAGCACTCCTGAACTCAAGCTATCCACTGGCATGGCAGGAACAGGGATTACAAACATGTTCCAACTCTGTGGACTCTAGCTTTAAATCTATAATCTAATTCAATTCTCCCATTTTATATAGGAGGAGGTGGAAACTCAGTGTGGTTAATCCTTTCTATGCTTCTCCCTAGTGCCATAATTTTTCCAGGACTCTCTCAGCTAACCCAAGCCTGTTTTTTTTTTTAATTCACTGTTTTGGAAATACGACTCTGTGTGTGTGTGTGTGTGTGTGTGTGTGTGTGTATGTGTGTGTGTGTGTGTGTGTGTTTTCTTCACTCCCAGCTATTATTCAGCTCAGTGTTTAATCCTTTGCTTAATGGTAACCCAATAGATCTAAACTCTACTATCTCTAGTTAAAACATATGCAAGCATACCAATCGTCGTTTGGCATATTTAGACATAGATAAATAGAAGAAAACATGGTGTCCTTCAATGCAGAGATTTTCAAGAAGACATATAAAAGGAGGGGCTTTTCTTTGGAACTCTACAAATAACTGTTTCTATCTTATGAATTGTCCAGGGACATGCCTTCAGCACTAAACTGATGACAGTGTGTGTATTTGGAATTTAATCTCTTGTTGCTTTCTTGCATAGTTGAGAAGACCAAGTATGGAATTGATGTGGAAAAGATCAATTGTGGAATTGATGCAAGAAAGGTAGGGAATGCTTTGAGTTATAAATAAAAATTTCAGGTAGATCCAACATATTGATTTTGCATCTTTTTGTAAAGATTTTTTTTTATCAAAATGACTGGAATCCATTATTGCTTAATGCTTAAGTATGGTGATGGATGAATTTGATATTGAGGTCTGAGTACTTAACAGGATAATAATAAATGACATTTATAAAGCTCTTTATAGTTTGCAAAATGCTTTACAAACATTATCCTATTTGAACCTTGCAACAATCCTGCAAGGTAGGTTGATGATGAAGGTGTTATTACTCCCAATTTACAGATGAGGAAACTGAGGCTCAAAGAGATTAAATGGTTTGCCCACAGTCACACATCTGAATAAGGATTTGTGAGGCCTGGAGTCATAGGTAGGATTTGAGCCTAGGTCTCTTGGACTCAATTCCAACATTCTACCCACACTGTCTCCTCAGGCCTTCTCCCAACCAAATTGCTCTGACTTTTCACTTAGGAACTTGTGTGATTCATGACTTGTGTCTGTTGATAAATTAGATGTTTGAGGGGGCTAAGATGAGCAAGAGGGACCTAGTAGAAGCCTGACTTGATTGACTATATAACCAGTGTATATAGCATATGAAATAGAGGACAGTTTGGTATAGAAACTTCTCCATTTCTTTGGAAGTCAGTACATTTAAGAAAATAAGCAGCTAGCTAGACACATAATGTCCAATATGGGGACTGTGAGAGCAAAGACAGAATCATGGGGGTGTTTCCTACAGCTTAGGAATAGGATAGAGAATCACCTCTTTGGGGAAAAGAATGTCTTCATTCAACTGTGTGAAATATTTCATTGCAGCTCTGTCTTTGGCCTGGTATACTTTGTAATTGTGAGGGCAGATTGATGCCCACTCACATCATGACTAGTCACCACTCTCCCAGGTTTCACAATGAAAAAACAAAGATATAAGCAAATAAATATCAGAGGTCAGAAAATGGTTTGTGTCAACCCAAATAAGACAGGTGAGTAGCAGTGTCTATGGGCCACAGCAAAAATACATTACATTCCAGGAGAATGTAAGCTCCTTCAGGATGGGTAATTTTTTGTTTTGTTTTTGTTTCTCCAAAGCCTTTCACAAAGCAAATACCTGAAGGATGCTTGTTGGAAGAGATTGGATTGGTAACTGCCTACAAGTCTTTAAAGGCTGTCATGTAGAAGAAGGATGAGATTCTGATCTCTACTGAAACAATGACAAAGTTAACTCTTTCTTGCACTGATCCAATCTAGTAATTTGTAGAGGTACATTAGGAATAATGGAGGATTCAAGCCCTAGCCCCAGCCTAGTTGTGTCACCTTGGGCAACTCTCTTTTCCTCACTGAGCCTTTTTCCCTGTATCTGTAGAATAAGGGTTTTGGACCAGATAGTCTTTGATGAGATATATTGTTCTATCTATGTATCTATGTATCTATCTATTATCTATCATTATATTAAATAATACACATATTTCAATAGGTCCATTGCCCTTCTCTAGGTATGTTGTTATATGCTTTGCTTTAGGAGGTAAGGGAGAATCATAGACATTAAGAGGCTATCTTGTCCAATTTGTGCTTGGATTGGAATCTTCTCTAAGCCACTTCTGACAACTGGCCATGGGACCATAGAATTAGTGATGGAAGGAATCTTTGAGGTCATCATATTCTCCCTTCTCCTTAACTCCCACCTTATTATATATCTGAAGAAACTGAGTCCAGAGAACTTAAATGATTTTACCCCAAATTATGTGTTGTAAATGAAAGAGTTGGGATTTGACCCTAACACTCTTCTGTTATACTGTGACATTTATATGTTTTATATATATAGTTATAGTTATATATATTACAACAGCTTTTGCTTGAAGATTTCCATTGAATGGGTACCCACTACTTCTTGAAGCTGCCCAATTGTCTTTTTGATAGTTCTAATTGATAGTAAGTTTTTTTCCTTCCCTTGACATCAAATCTAAATCTTCCCTTGAAGCTTCCAGCTGTTACCCCTACTTCTTTCCTCTAGGGGCCAAATAAAGCAAACCTTATCCCTCATGTAAAGGGCAATCATTCAAGTACTTGAAGACAGAAATCATGTTTCCCATAAGTCTTCTCTTCTCCATGCTAAACATTCCCCATCCCTTCCACTGATCCCTATTTGACGTGGTCTCTAGTCTTGCTCTTTACCATACTGGTTGCTTTCCATTGGATAAAGGAATTAAAAGTTTTCTAGGTGTCAAATGCTGTGCTAAAGACTGGGGATATAAATACGAAAGCAGTATGCCTAAGCTTGGGGCCTTAGCACTTATGTCTGCTCTTATATCTCCTCCTCCCATTTCTGTCTTGCTCTCCCATGCCAGCTCAACAGCCTGGGCTTCCAGATTCTAGCTTCAAGCTGCTCCCTCCTGAGTGTTTTCTGGCTACAATGATGGATTGCGATGGGGAACTGACCATTAAGCTGGAGCCTCTGGAGTCCATCTACCTGTATTCTTTTACAATTTTATCGGGAAATCCGACCAGTTTCAACATGACTCTGACATCTGAAGCAGGAGAAAATGATGAAAAACTGCTCCAACAACCCTTAAGTTTCCTTGTAGAAAAAAGCATCCGGATGAAATTCCTCACTGTGAAAGATTCTCTTCAGGAAAATCTAGAAGACAATGATGTCTCAGCTATATTAAAATTGCTAGAATTCTGGGCAGAAGAAAACCTTGGCATGGTAATAAGTTTCCCTGTAGCATCAGCTGTTCAATTAAAAACTAATTGAAACTGTAGCTCAAAACAAGAGGTGGGTGGGGCATAGGGACTTGGCATCAGGAAGAGATGGGTTTAAATCTTGCTTCAGGCACTTATTAGCTGTGTGACTTAGTCTCTCTGCCTCAGTTTCCTTATTTGTAAAATGGGGATAATAATACCTCCTGCCTCCCAGGATTGTTGGGAGGATCAAATAACATAATATCGATAGAGCCCTTTCCAAATCTTAAAGTGCTATAGAAATGACAGCAGTTAATATTATTGTTATGATTTGTTATAAATAAAAGCAAATAAGAAAAACAGAACAAAAGAATGAAGAGGCACAGAAAGGCAATATTTCCATCACACTTGTAACAATTGAGAATTTCTTGAGTAGGAAGGCTGTTTGATGCAGAACTCTTAGAAATTAAGGGGAAGAGAATGAAGGAGGAAGAGAAAGCTGGAAAAAAATAAATTAAGCGGGAGACAGCTGTCTGAAACATCATAATCTTGACACATCTGATCTCCAGCTCCTAGAAAGCTGGCAGCAGTGTAAAAGTGGATGAATCATTTTTCCAAGAAATGGATGACTTGCAGCCAGAGGAGAAGACGGTCCTGATTAAATTCTGATTGATTTAGAGAGTGACTAGAGACCACGTTGACTAACGAACTGGTCCTGTCAGCAGGGTGAGAATCCCTGTCCTTCAGTTGCCACTTGCAGAGAAACTAGAATGCCACAGTATCTGCTGTCCTTGCTGAGTGTGCACTGTTTCCTTTTTTTGCCCTAAGAAAAATAATTTTCATTTCATCTTACATGTCTCATGCATTTCTTTGAAATATGATGGGGAAACTTGAACCCAAGCAATAAACCTAGTAAGACACAGCACATTGAATGTTAATACAATTGAAAAAATCTCATATATGTGAATTACAAATGCGAACTCTTAAGTAGGGTTATGCAAACTATAAGCAATACTGCCAAGCTGAAGGATGTTTTGTAGCTCACTAAGCCTTGTTCCCCTAATGAGACTTGTCATCATCATTGGGGAATGGGATATTACGTGAAGGCATGCTAGAGAGCAGAGGTCAAATTATGGCATATCTCTGGCTGTAGATCTCTTGCTTACAAGTATGGCCAATGCCCCACTTGTTTGTATTTAAGGAACAGATGTAAAAACATCTTGGGAACAATTCCTGCCATGTGTGGAAATAGCTAGGTGGGGTGGTTAGGTGGTGCAGTGCTTTTATTCAAGCAGTGGGAGATGTAGAATAGTGGCAAATGTAGAAGCAGTGTGTTTATTCAATCAGTCAATAAGCATTTATTAAGTGGTTGCTATAGTCGAGAAGACCTGAGTTGAAATCTGACCTCAAACACTTATTAGCTGTGTAACCCTGGGCAAGTCACTTAACCCTGTTTGCCTCAGTTTCCTTATCTGCAAAATGAGCTGGAAAAGGAAATAAACCATTCCAGTATCTTTGCCAAGAAAATCCCAAATGGGGTCACAGAGAGTCAGACATGACTGATATGACTGAACAACAACTGGAAATACTATAGGGGATGCAGTCTGATGCAGTATAGCTGTTCTCAAAGTGTAGTCTGACAAGCCCTGGGGGTCCCTGAGACGTTTTAAAAGTGATCCAGACTATTTTCATAAAAATAGTAAGACAGTTTAATTTTTAATATGGTAGATATTGATAGATATGCCCAAGTGAACAAGAGCTCTCTTTTGGGTGAGTGTCTTCAATAATTTTTAAGAGTATAAAGGGTTCCCAAAAGACTCATGATGAAAAAAAAGAAAAAAAGACTCGTGATGGAAAATGCTATACACATCTGGAGATAGAACTGTGGAGTCTAAATGTAGATCGAAGCAGACTATTTGCTCTCTCTCCCTTTTTTTGTTTCTTCTTTTTCGTTGGTTCCTCCCATTGGTTCTAATTCTTCTTTCTTTTTTTGCATATTAAGAGTTGTTTATTTTCTAATTCTTCTTTACAACATGACTAATGTGAAAATATGTTTAATATGAATGTATATGTAGAGCCTATATTGGATTGCACGCCATCTTGGGGAGGTTGGAGGGGAAGGAGGGAGAGGGAGAAAATTTAGAACTCAAAATCTTATGGAAGTGAATGTTGAAAATGGAAAATTAATTAATTAATTAATTTAATAAAGAGTAGAAGGATCCTGAGACTAAAAAGTCTGAGAACCAACCGCTGGTATAGTGCTCTGATCTTAGAGTTAGAAAGATTTGCATTCATATTCCACCTCAGAATTTATTAAGCCCCCACTACTTGTCAGGCTCTGTGCTAGGTGTTGGGTTATACAAGACAAAACTAAAACAATTCTTAAGCCAGAGATTCCTGATCTTTTTTGTGTCATGGCCCTTTTTGGCAATCTGTTGAAGCCTATGGATCTCTTCTTAAATCCTGTTTTTAAATGCATAAAATAACAAACACAGGACTACAAAAGAAACCAAAGGTTAGTGAAAATAAATATATTTTTAATCCAAGTTCCTGGATTCCCTGAAATGTATTTAGTGATTCCAGGTTACAACCTCCTGCCTTATGCTCTCCACTTTGGTTTTTTTTCATCTGTACAGTGGGAGGATTACCACCTGTATTACCTGGGAGGATTGTTGTGAAGATAGAATGAAATGATGTTTGTGAAATGTTTGCAAACCTTAAAATGCTATATAAATGTCATTGGTATGTGGGATAAAAGACCTTCACCAATTAAAAGTTAATAAGGAGCCATCTCAGGGTGGGAACAGAAATAAATTTTATTCAATTCTTGAGAATTGGGCATCCTCTGCTAGCACAGAACCAGCAAAGAAGGCTCTTTACAAGGGGCAAAGCACCCATAATTATGCCCAACACAAGAGAATTCCCGCCACCTCTGACCCTTCTCGCCATTGGCTGGGAGGTGGGCTTATAATCTGAGCACGAAAGCTAGACAAAGAATTGGGAAATTGAGGCACAGAAACTCCAATTCCCATTCCCTTAGTTAAGGATTACAACTGAGGTGACATCTATAAATCTAAAGAAGGAGAATAGGATAAGGGGAGGGGGAGACCCTCTCCATTCTTCTACAGTACTTTTACAGTAAAGGAAAACAGGTCACAGTGACCCTATTCTTACTGAGCAAATCTTTAAACCAGAACCAGAAGAAAAAACAAAAAGTTTCAGGATAAACTTTCCCAGAGGCTGAGCCATCAGACTCTCACGGCCTCAGAATTTTTCCACTTCCCTATTTCTTGATTTTTAAATATTTCTTAGTATAGATAGAGATATATATTTATACATATCTTCCCTGTGAAATCTTCACATTTTATTTACCTCACACATTTGTCATCATTTAAAAATCACCTATGCATTATAGACATTGCCTCAGAATCAGGTCCACATCCTCACAGTGATGCTACAATTCCCTTTGAATTCAGTCCACAAACTTTTATTAAGCTCTTACTGTGTGCAGGTCACCAGGCCAGATGCTAGGAGAAATGTGAAGATGAGCTCATCTTCCCTGCTCTTATTGAATTTAGAATCCAGGCGGGGAAATATAACACATACATAAATACATACAATGCATAAATATCTCACGACAACTGAGCCAGAAAGGGAAAAAACAAAGCACTTTGTGAGGCATAATGGGGGAAAGACTTAATTTCCAACTGGAGACAATGTTTGGAAGGATGGCAAGCAACATGGGACTTTTCACTGTTCTTTGTTTGAAGGGGGCAGGTAAAGTGGGATCTTTTGCCTTGGAATGTTTCTCAGCACTAAGACATGGAGAGTCATTGAATTGTATATGATGTGGTGCTGGTGGTTGGAGCTTTCCCATGCTCTTGGTGTTAATGATTTCTCACACTAACCAGTGAGCCTTGAGTCCTCAGGGCCCTGAGACATGTATATAAGATCTAAGGTTGGCATTTTGTTTTGGGGGTACGCTCATTGAAAAAATGTGGATGATGAGACTCTCGGCAAGCCATTGAACCTGCCCCTTTACCCCGGCTTTGTAACCCAGATAGATGTTGGAGCTTCTCTGGTAACTATGAATTGTGATTTGATTCAGACAAGGTCTGTCTGTTGATGTTTGCAATTTCTGTTTGTATTTGCCCTGAAGTTCAGGGGGCTGATCTTTTCCCCCTGAACTAAGTGAATGATATATGTATGTTTAATTAAACTGAGATTGTTAACTCGTTAAAGTTGCTGTCCTTAGAAAAGCAGATCAAAGAACCTGTGTTGGCAGCCCTCTGTGTGCTGGCTGTTGTTGGTCTTACGCACCCACAATAGCTTCTAGCAACATTATTGTTACATGGACATCAACAGGGACAGGAGGAGATGACATATGAGTGTATTACCTGAATTTTATCCCTTCTGTCTTCATTGATAGAAATCTATCCTGCCCCTTAAACTGAGTTACCCCCTTCCATTACTGACCTTCTGGCTTTTCCTAACCTCTGATAATAAGTGGACTTTTGACTCTCCCAGCCCTGACATCTCCAGTCATTGCTTTTCATGGGGTCTGGAATAACAGGTCTATTGGACACAAGATCAAATTTTATTATTTTTGGTAGATGACAATATGGTCCCTGGTATATATCAGAAAATATTCTTAAGGAGTGAAAGATAATTTGTTCTCACTGACTCCATTTAGAGTCACTCTATCCTTAGGCAATTTTATCATCCTAATTTATCATTTGTTTTCTTCAGCTGGAGGCCATCCAGACAAATCCCTGCTTTCTTCCACAGACTGTTGTCAAAGTAATATCCCCTAGTGAATAGTGAGGCCTGATCACAGGGCCAGGATTGAGGCCTATTAAACATTAAATGTGACTTCCTCTAATTGAAATTAAAACCTGTGCTTGGCATTGGAGGCAAAGAAGATGTGATTGGACATAAAATATGTATAGCTCTTAACTCCTCCAGGGTTGTTTGGAATGACTCTGAATAAGTTAAAAAGCATAAATAATTTCTCTCCTCACTAGCCAAGGCTTCTTGTATTTTAATGTGAGTAGAATATGTTGTTTTAATAAAGGGAAGTCTTCAAGTCATTGATTTAAGGATGCGAAGAAAGCAGAGTCATTCATTGGTTTTCCTGACTCCTTCCAATCAGTTCATCTCAGTCTTAACCAGGATTAGACTAAGCAGAATAGATTTTTTCTGATAATTTTTGCGGCTGTACCAGTGGTTCTAAGGTCTGCTCATTACTGATATGCAGTTTAAAAACAGGAGTGATGGGAGATTGGTTTGGAGTGGAGGCAAAATATGGCCAGTACATCCTGCTGTCCCCTTTTGTTAGAATGTGTTCCTTCTTCCATTGGCTTCTTATCCCATCCACTACAAAAAGAGCTTTCTTCTTGAACTCAGCCCCCTCTTCTTTATACAAGTTAACAGGTGGTTTGCAGTTTGCAGTTTTGATTTTTAATGGCTAAAGGCATTAAAAATAACCTCAAGTCTTGGTGAAGAAAACATGTATACGGATTCAGGAGCAGGAGATGGTTTTCTTGTTCTCTGCCACTCCAGTCTGTCTCCTGCTCTTCTCTCTTTCCCTGTGCACTGGACATACTTGTTCATTCCTGACCATGGGATTTTGCTGAGGCCCCTTCTCCTGCCCAGGTTGTTCTCTGTCTCATTTCTACCTATGGAGTTCTATTCTTCCCTCAAGGTCCCACTTAACTCTTGTTTCATCCACAAAACATTCTTCTGCTACATCTCTATATTTTGAAGGCTCTTCATTCCACATGGTTTGGAGATTACGGATATAGGTGGGGTGGCGGATAGTGCTCCAGGCCTGGAGTCAGGAAGATGTGGGTTCAAATCAAGACTCAGACACTTATTTGCTGTGTGACCCTGGATGAGTCACTTGACCCTGTTTGTCTCAGTTTCCTCACCTGGAAAATGAGCTGGAGAGGGAAATGGCAAATCACTGTAGTATCTTTGTAAAGAAAACCCCAAATGGATTGAACAACAGTAACAACACAATTTGATGCTTGATTATATATTGTATTGGGCTCTTCTCTTATTTCTTGTATGTCATTATTGCTTTCATGGGTTAGAAGATCCTTAAGAGCAGATTATGCACTTTGCATTTTTTTTGGGTACTCTCTCCACGCTAAATTGCATCCAGTCTATTAGTCCCCTTCATGCCCTCTACATTCTAACCCAACTGTCCTATTAGCTGAGGATGGGAAACCTGCGACCTCCAGGTCATGTGTATGGGCCACGTGCTACCCTCTAGGTCCTCAAGTGTGGCCCTTTGACTGAATCCAAACTTCACAGATCACCTTAATAAAAGGTTTTGTTCTGTAAAACTTGGACTCAGTCAAAAGGTCACACCCCACGACCTGGAAGGCCACATGTGGCCTCAAGGCTGCAGGTTCCCCACCCCTGTTAAATAATTAGGCTATTTCCCAAACTTGGCATTCTACTTCCCATCCTTATATGGTTCACTGTACAGGGTGATGGACTTGGCGTCAGGAAGACCCAAGTTCAAATCCAGCTTCACACACTTACTGGCTATTGACTCTGGACAAGTCACTGTCAGTTCTCCCATCCATAAAAATGAAGATAATACTATTACCCACCTCCCAAAACTGTTGTGAAGATAAAGTGATCTAGTACTTGTAAAATGCTTTGTAAAGCAGGATATATATTACACTTTATAATATATTATGTATACATGTGTAATATATATTATGCTTAAAGTGATATATAAATGTTATGATGACGATGATGCTGTTTTCACACAGGTAGTAAGTCTCCTATGCAGAACATACAGGGTTCAGCTTGGGTGCTATCTTTTTTGAGGAGCCTCTCATGAATCCCCTAGTTGGTAGCACTCTCTCCCTCCTCAAATTATTTTATTTGCTTATTTTTGTGCATATCATGTCAACTCCCCCCGCCCAACCCCTACCTCCCCTGATAAATTATTTCAAGGCAGGAAGGCTTTTTTTTTTGCTTTTGTGTTTATAGTGATGTGCATATTGTACCTATGTGATAAATGTTGGGGACTAGTTGGGGACATAGTAGGCTCCTTACAAAGCCTTTGTTGTTGCTAACTAGTTGATAAATATTCATTGACTTGATTACTCTTCAGGACTGGCTTATTGGCCTGTGGACCCTCTGCATTCTCACTTGAGGCCATGGTTTTTATATTAAGTACCAGCCTCAAGTGCTGTCCTGACCTGCTTTCTGGATTTTTTCCAGTTTCCATTTAGCAGGCCCCAGACACTTAGAATTTAGAGTTCAATAGCATCCATAGAGGAGAGAGGTCATAAGAAACACTGAGAGAGGAGCCAAATGCAATTCTATCAGTATGTGGAAAGCATTCAGCTCATTGAACCAAAGCTGGAACTTGAACCACACCAGCTCTGTCTTTGACTCCCTCTGGGGATACTGGCAGGAGCTTAGAAACTGGGGGGATATAAAATCAGATCACTCATCTGGCTAGCTGCCTATAAAAAGTCTTACTCAAAAGATGATTATGCGAAATTATAAAATGTTCAAAAGGAAGTTTTTGATTAATGCTATTGGACCCCTGAAATGGAATTGGCTTTTCCCCCCAATTAATTAATAACTCAGGCCACAACTGTTTAATAAGATTTGCTGTATTTGGAGAATATGAATATGCAAGCCCAAGGAATTAAAAAAAAGTATATATACATACATATGTATGTATATCTGTATATGTATATGTGTTTAGGTATGTATATATGTATGTGTATATGTATATATGTGCATGAATATACATATATGTATATGCTTGTATGTGTGTATACACACACACATATATATGCATCTATTTAACATCAATATGAAAATGAGTAATAATTGAAAAATAGATTATTTACCTTTCAGTACCTTATGTTAAGGATGAGTTAAAGGTGATCATTTCAATTGCAACCAACATTTCTTAAATGTCTATAAGGGACCCTGCTAGCTACTGCGGATGCAAAGACCAAGTAATTGTCCCTGCCCTCAAGGAAATTCTATATTCTTGAGGGCGTGGGTTATTAAATAAATAATTACAAAGTCATTTGAGGAGGGGGAGAGTACTAGTAACTGGAGGGGATGTGTGTGGATTGAATAAATGAATAAGAAAGTAGAAATATAACTTAGAGAAGTTGGGAGAAAGGTTATGAGCATGACCAAATAAACAGGGAAAAAAAATCCAGGTTGAAGGCAACATAATTTTGAAAGCAGGGAGGGATCGATTTGTAGCTTATCTGAAAAAGCAGAAGAAGATAGTGGATGAATGTAGGTAATGCTCCCTGCACTACAGTATCTGATAGGGTTGCAGTGCAGAGATCTCTTGGTAAACCTTAAAACACTATGGAGATGCGAGAGGATATTCTTCTTCTACTCAATTTCTAGATTTCCTTACGTCCGCTCTGACTCCCAGATCAGCACAGGCGATCAAGGACAAGATGAGAAAGTCTTCTGGCATTGTTCTAATTCTTTGGGTTCTAGTTCTAGCTTTTCCAACAACAAAAAACAAGTAGCCACTGTTACCGTGAGTCACCACCACCAGTCACTACCACCTTCCATAAGTTAGTCCTTTGACCTCTGACAAATTCCAAAACCTCTATGGACTCAGTTTCTTCATTTGTAAAATGAGAGGATTTAATTATATGGTTTTTTAAGCTTTTTTGATTCTGCCATTTCCTGAGGTATCTTTACTAGGGAAGAAAAATTCATTTTAATCTTAATAGCTTTCTGCTATAGCATTCCTTGTGCTAACCCTTCAGAATAAGCACATGACAAAGACAAAGATGGCTCAGTGGATAGAGCACTAAACCCAGAATTAGGAAGACCTGCATTTAAATCTGACCTCAGACACTTACTAGCTGTATGACCTTGGGCAAGTCATTTAGCCTCTGTTTGCCTTAATCCACTGGGGAAGAATGTGGCAAACCACTTCAGTATCTTTGCCAAGAAAACCCCTCAGACAGTGGGGTCTGTGGGATGAGGAAGAACTGAATATGACTGAACAATAACAACAAAAGATAAAGGACTTTCAGTTATCCCTTCCACACTGCTGGAGTTTAAGGGTGAGGTGCCCTCATGATCTGGAAAAAAACTTTTGGCCCTCCCTTTGTACCAGAGAAGAAGTCTGAATTATTACGGTATTAAAAGGTAAAATATGTTGATATTAAATAATACTGTACATATATAGTATGCATTTATTATCATTTTAAATAATATTTATGATGATGACGCAACGCTTTTTCTGTGTAGTTACTAGTCTTCACATGTTGTCTGCACCTTCTGCAAAACTCCCCCCAAATTCCCAGTTAATTTCTTATGATGACCTGTGATATATTGAAACCATGATGGGGAAAGTCATGATGCGGGATAACTGTATGTGTAAAAATCAGCATTAATATGCAGGTTATATAATTTTTGGAATTCTAGAATTGGAAAGGAGTGTCTTCGTAAGAGAACAGCAGTTTACTCTATGGGGGTAAAGGCCTGATAGAGAAACGTGATTATCATTGTAAGCCACAGCAGAGAGTAATCATTTATCCTGACAACAAAGTGACTGACCATGCCATTTTAAAGCCAAATGCACAGGGAACGAAGAGTATCAAGAAAGAGCGATAGGCAGTTAGTCTGTATCAGTCTCTAGGGGTCCTTGGGATGGGACAGTTGGGTTGTGGGCAGTTGTATTCAGAGCAAGGAAACAGACTTGCTGATCCTCTAATCTATCTTTGGCCTTAAGGCTTAGCATATAAGGAGGCATGTGACCAGCCTCGCTAAAGAACTGGGGTAGAGGGAAAGATCTAAACACTGCGGAGGACAGTGACAGCTCAGTTTACACTGGAGGGTAGTTTCAAGATGGAGTCACTTATGTCAAAAGTGGGAAAAAGAAGTGTCCTCTTTCTTGGCCTCCATGGGAACACAGAGGTTATTTACTCCAATACTCTTCTGAGTGAATAAAATTCCTTTTTACATCACCTAGGTCACCTAGGTTCTATTTTAATAGCTCCAGTGATGGGGTGTTCACTACCTAATGCCTAGTAAGTTATATCCTCTTTGAAGACTACCTAAACTGTAGCATTCAAAACACATCTGGCCTGGAGAGCATATTATCATCACAGTGTCCTTAAGCGCTCTTTTTTTTCCTTGCCTTAGATTGTGTCAAGAGAGATTTGTGTGACAGCTCTTTTTTTGTTTAATTTTCTAGGCATGGGCTTGTTTGCCATCAAACTGAGGGAGAGACAGAAAATCTGTCTGTGACTCAATCATCTCTCTGAAGCAAATGACAGGTGAGACTTCCTTCTTGAAAGCCAGACTTTAACCATTTTCCCTAGAACTGGGGGTGAGGGAAGTAGGTGTGGTATTGTTGGTTTTTTGATCACTGCATGTCTCTTTTTTTTCAGGATTTTTTAAAAAAAATGTGACTATTCAGTTTGAAGATTGAAGAGTGGTCTTTTAGGACACATGCTTATAGCAGCAATGGAGAAAAGAGCCATGTGTTGCTTCTGCTACTGAAACGCCGTTGACCTAGTCATTATTTTAATAGTGGAATCATGTAAACATAATTGTGTAAGGTTCATACGGGGTCTTGTTTAACTCTTCCTTTATCTCTATCCTCACCATACTGATGTGGGAGGATGGCACCAGTATTCAGGTGTGCATGTTGAGGGACAATTTAACATGCTTTAAGGGCAGAGCACTAGGAGACTACAGAAATAGAAGGAGAGGGGAAGGAAGATCTGGAGTGGTGCCATTGGGAAGAGAACCCTGCTCCTTCGGAGAGCATAGACTGCAGCTCTAGCATGAGTATTCTTTTTGAATTTCTGTCTCTGACTGTTCATCAGCCTCTTATGTGTAGGGTGAGGCAAAGCGCACTCTAAAAGCTTAGAACTGCCTTCCTTATGTAACATGACCTTAGAGACCTACACATGCTTTGGGGGATTTTTTTTGGAACAGTGGAAAGAAGATTACGTTTGGAGTTGAGTTCTAGGCTCAGATGGCAACTCTGTCGATTAATGCCTGTGTGACCATGGACGAGTTACTTGACTGACCTCTTTGGGCCTTGGCTTCAAAAGGTTTTTTTTTAAACAAATGAGGGAACTGCAAAGAGATGTAAAAGGGAGAAAAAGGACTTATATGTACGAAAATATTTACAGAGGTCTTTTTCATAATAGCTTAAAACGGAAACTAAAGGATGTGTGTCCTTTTATTTGGGAATAGTTACACAAATTGTGACATATGCCATAAGGAATGATGAATTTCAGAGGAAACTAGGAAGACCTTTATAAACTGATACAGAACAAGGTAGGTAGAACTAGGAGACAACATGGCAAAGAAACTCTGCCCATGGCAAAGAAAGTCTGGAAAGACTTTAGAACTTAGATCAACACTATTAATCCAAAAAGGTGAAGATAAAGCATGCCATTCACCTCCTGGAAAAGAAGTGATGAATTTAAAATACAGCAAGGGACATAATCTTTCTGGACATGGCCAATGTAGGAATTTGTTGTATTGTTGTGTTATGTATCTATGTAATGATGATTCTTTTTCAGTTTTCCCCCCTTTAATTTGCTCAGTAGTAGGGGGTGGTGGAAGTAGGGAGGACAGATTAATAAAAGGAATTTTTTTTTTGTTAAAAATAAGGGATTGTTGTCTGAGCAAGGTAGCAGGAAGTACAGGGGGGAAGTTTAGGTGATGTAAAGATGTACCAGTAAAAATAAACAAAAGCAAATGAGGGGGTAACCTTAGATGATTCTAATATAACTCTTAAGATTTCTTTCAGCTCTAATTCTGATTTATAATATGATGATTAACTTCAACCAATTAGTAGCCACTTTATTAAGCATTGTATATGTGACAGGCACTGTGATAGACTTTAGGAATATAAAGATGAATATAAAAAAGGAAAAGGAGCTGCACATATATTAGGTATACCCAAAGCACATTCAGAACAGACAAAATATACTTGGAGAGGAAAGCACTAGGACTTTGGTGGAATTAGGGCTAAGACCTTGTGCAGATGGTGATGCATGGGCTGGGACATGAAGGAAAACAGGAATTTCACGAAGTGGAAGTGAGGAGGGAGTGCTTTCCAGATGTGTAGGACAGCCAGGGTAAAGGGACAGAGATGGGAGATAGAATTCTGTGGGTGAAGAACAGCAAGAACATCTATTTGGCTGGATTGTAAAAAAGCATGGAACAGGATAGTATGTAATTAGGCTGGACAAAAGTTGGGGCCAAGTTGTGAAGAGCTTTAAATACCAAATACAGAGCTATAAACAATGGCTATCTGTACTGTAGAGATAAATAACAAAATTTGGCAATTGATTGGCTATGTGGGGAGAGTGAGAATGACACTGAGGTTCTGAACTTGGGGGATTAGAATGATGGTGGTACTTGCAATTGAAAGAGGGAGGTGTGGGAAGAGGCATAGATGTGGTGGTGGTGGTGGTGGAGGGAGAAAGATAATGAGCTGTTTTGGATATGCTGAGTTTCATATGACTATGGACAATCGATGATTCAGGAAAGGAAATCAAGAAAGAAATCAGGGCTGTATACAGAGCAAATCATCTCCATAGAGACAATTACTCAATGGCGCTTCTCTGTGCCTCCATCCAGGAAATCTGGGAAATGTACATATAAACCCTTGGGTCAGAGGCTGTTTCGTGGCACAAAGAACCCAAGTATATTTATGGGGATTTTCTTCATTTTCTTAGTTTTTGTTCCACACCCTGGAAATCCAGGGAAATGTCTGTGTGTTAATTCCCCAAATACTAAGGCTGACTTCCTCCTTGTAACCTCACAATATCACAGAAGGAAATATTAAGGGCAAAAAACCCTCAGAAAAAGGGAAAAAATCCTCAGAGACACAGCTGCCAGTATGAGGGCTTCCTCAGGTGAAAGCCACAAGTCCTGCCTTGACTGCTGCTCTTTGCCAAGCCGAGGTATGTGGGGAATGTGTTAAAATGTGCTCTCCCCAAATTCCAGCCACTCCTTGGGGCATGCCCAGATCCACAAATGCAAAAAATCTCTCAGGGAAGGCCTGAGATGGATGTCTCTTCTTTCTGTTCTGTCTCCCCCTTTTTAGGTGAGCATGCTCTCATATCTCCCAACCCCTTTTCCTTTTGATTCTCCCCAGTTGCTACTGCCCTCCTCTACAAGTCCTGCTTCCTCACTTTTTTTCATTTCCCAGTTAGGCACATTTCATATATTTTTACATTTACGTTTATATGCATTTTACATTTATATAATTATACACATTTTACATTTACATTTATAAATGTTTTAAAATTTATATACACTTACACATATGTAACTTATATACCCTTATTTATATATACCTTTAAAATTTACGTGCCCTTATATAACTTATATATAAGTTACATACATTTTTTTTTGGTGCAGACTTACAATCCCATTAGTATAGGGAACTTTCCTATGTGGAAACTCATTCTGTTGCTGCAGATCAATAGTTCTTCATTAACTTACAGTCTTAAAGTGTTGCCTGAGGCACAAGCAATTTGGACATGGTTACCCAGCTAGTAAGTGTCTGAGGCAGGATTTGAATTGAACTTTCCT